>NC_142774.1:37467500-38107500 GCF_988280905.1 Pimephales promelas | reverse complement strand
CCCCTTCTCCCATTGTCTCCCAATCCTTGACAATTTGGATACATCTCCAAATGTACCACAAAACCTCATAAAGCAGTGAATGTCTTGCTTGCTTACATAAACATAAATGAGGACTTGGCACACGGCCCAATTTAAAATGGTGCCTGTCTCTTCACAGCTGGTTGTTTTTAAGGGGAATCCTACAGATACCCCCTTCCCCACTGCTCCTATACAAATTGGCGGCCCATGGGGAAGCCACAGTGGGTTTAAACCACTCATAAAGGAAAGCGCTTAAAAACAACATTTCACACCAGCAGGGACAATGAAGAAGACAAATAGTAATTTCAGACAATAAATTCACAGAGAGTAATTTAGACTAATGTATCCAAAGTGCAAGACCATTTGTCACTAGTCTTTTAGAGAGACTTAATGGAATAGTTCACCCAAAAATGAACTGGAATAGTTCACCCTGTTTTCTCAGTCTCATGTTGATTCAAAACTGAGGGTAAGAATATCCTTAGAAGAAAGAAAGTCATACAGGTTTGGAACAGCATGAGGGTGAGTAAATGATAACAGGAATTTCATTTTCAGGTGAATGATGGCGCAGTGGAGAAGACACATGCCTTTGGTGTAAGAGACCCAGGTTCGAATCCACTGTGAGACACCAATGTGTCCCTGAGAAAGACACTTAACCCCTAGTTGCTCCAGAGGCGTGTTACCTCAGACATATATAGCAATTTTAAGTCGCTTTGTCGCTTTCATTTTAATTACTGAAATGACTATCTCTTTAACGATGTAGACCTTGTCCAGATTTGCCATGACTTTGGGGAATAGATAGCCACATTGCGATCTACTCAACTTTGTTTCATTGCTAGCTATCACTATTCTTATTGCAAGTGGGATTGGCCAAATACAGTTCTACACCCCATTAAAAATGCAGAACCTGAATTCACTTTGTAAATTTGTTGATGAACAGAATATATCTTGGCATCTGTACAACAGTAAAACTTTAGAAATGTATTAAACAATTAGCTTGTAGGATAAGGGCGTCTAATCCTGCTCTTGGAGGGCCACTGTCCTGTTGAGTTTAGCTCCAACCTGCCCCAACACATTCTCCTAAATGTGTCTAGCAACCTTGAACACCTTGATTAACTGGTTTAGATGTGCTTAATAACAACTGGACCTAAACTCTGCAGGATAGTGGCCCTCCAGAAACAGGATTGACCCCTGTTTAAGGGTAAAAGAAAGGGTTTGACGTTGGTAGAACTGGTCATAATGCGAGTCAGACTCTGAGAAGTGAGAGCCTGTGGATGAACATAATTAATTTTACAGCTGAGGGGAAACAGTTCCACAAAAAGCCTTCTAGACGACCCCCTTTCCCTGTGACAGCTGCACTGCATCCCTGAATAAGCCCTTTAGGCTCACTCTAAACCCTATTATATCTCTCTTAACGTCATTCCTCTTTTCACTAAGTTCCACCTTGCACTTTTGCTCTTCAAGTCGCCCTTTTCTCTTAAAGTCTTCATACCACATATCTCTGTTTTCCACATTCTCCCTTCCCCCTTGCTCACACCTTTCTCTCTCAGAATCGGAGGCAAATGAATTGCACACACATCCTTATCGTTCGTCATTCTGTAGAACCACTGCTTAATTCCCCCTTTTTTCAATCTAATTTCTTTTATCCCACACATTCTTCTCACCTGCAATTCAGTTTTTCCAGCTCAAAGTGGGGGTTGAAGTTGAGCACGATGCGCTGTGAGGATTCGGGTGCGCTGATCACCCACTGGCAGCTCTGATGGGGCGGGTATTCCAGAGGGTATCCTGGAGAAGTGATGTAACCGGCATCGCTGGCATCCAGGTGGCCTCCACATGTCTCCACTAGGACAAATGGGAAAGAGACAAGCAGAAAGAAAGTGAGGTGAGGTAGTGTTTCAGATAAGTTCGTTATTAGCCGCATATACTTAACGCTTGTCTGGCCAAGCAAAGTGGCGTGAACGCAAGGCAAATTAAGTACATAAATCACAAGTGCTACCAAATCCCTCAGTGAGAACTGCATGGCTAAGAGGAATACTTAAGTTGTCAAGACAAACACACTGCTATATGACGATATTTCCTAATGCATGTTGGATGATGTCACCAAGGTCATATTATGTAAAACTGTTCGGGAATGCCGACTTCAAAAGCTAAAATTATATCTCCCAAATGGTATTTCTGTGTGGATACTGTATATCTACAATAAATACATTTTTAATTTGACAATTCGTAACATTTACCTTATATCCTCTGTGGTAACAATTTATAAGACTAACATGACACCTTTATAATCATGACATGACATAAGTTGCCTCATGACAGCCAATGTCAAAGCCAACCACATGACAGTTTAACTTCATTTTGTCAAGTTATCATGACAAAGACATCTTAAACAATGTCATATTTGCATTCAAAATGTCATTATTGAGCAAAAGACACTTAATGACAGTTGTCATAAACATGCATAAACCTTCCATATGTCATGTCATGATTATGAAGGTGTTAGTCTTATGCACACCCCTTCAAGTAAAGTGTTACCTTTTCTGTCAACCTTTCCCCACAATGCTAATAGAAGCATTCAATGATGCTCTCTACAAAAATATTATAGTCTACCGCAACTCTAAGACAGGAAGTGACATGCAGGGTTCTTCTCTGGAGGTTCAAGGGTCATCCCCAAAGCTGCAACAGGATCCAGCATAACAAAGCCTTCTTCTATCACCCCACCCAATGTGCTTTCCCTGCTATCTTCACCGAACACTCCTTCCACGTGCTAGCGTTCGTTCTAACATTTTTTTATGCCGCCCTCACACATAGCGGATATCATTCTGGTCATTATTATTCTAAATGGAGCTAAGATTAGGAGACAGAAATACTTTCTGGTCTTTCACCATGACAACCGTGCGGTGAGGGGTTTTTAAGCACATATCAGCCAAACGACAACTGAGGAATTAGAAGATTCTGAGCAACATATTTTCACGTAACCTTCATATTTGACTATTTGTAAAAATGCAAATCAAATAAATTTGTGTGCTTTTATCAGAACATCCCAAATATATTCATTTTAAATTAGTTCACACTTTAAGATTGACCTGAAGATGCCTTACTTGTCACGTCTCTCAGAATGTTTGACATTATCCTCTAAAATTAAAAACTAGGACCATACTAATTAAACATTGTTAGCATAGCAATCTATTCATTATTTCAGCTATTTGTTAACTAAACTTTTCTTTGAAATGTTGTTTAAAATTGGTGATCAATTCAATTCATAGGTTATTAATGTGTGTCCTGATGCACTTCACTTTATATCCTGTTAGTCTTCAATAAAAACTTCCTGAATGACATCATCCTCCAGGAAGTGACATCATTATTGTTGAGAATACAGCAGCTTAAAAACATGCCTAAATCATTCCAAATTACAGGAATCACTTTGATAAAATCAACATTTCAAAAACAGATGGTACACGCACACACACACACACACACACACACACACACACACACATATATATATATAAATATAAGTGTACAGTCTAAAAATTGCTGGGTTGTTTTAACCCAACTTTGGGTAAAATATGGACAAACCAAGCCATTTTGGGTTACATTATTTAATTGCATTTTTAACCCAACGTTTGGGGTTGTCCATATTTGACCCAAAGTTGGGTTAAAACAACCCAGCATTTTTAGAGTGTATACTTGAACTGAGCATATTTAATTTTTCATATAATAGAAGCATATTCATTACAGAGTTAAAAAGGTACTGCATAAAGTGATTGATCTACTCTCTAAAGTGATGGACATTACAACCAACCACATAAGAAGAGAAGCCTGAAGATTATATTTTCTGTCTAATAAAAAGCGATATGTACACCTCCACAAAAGGAGAGTGGAACTCACTAACACACTTATGTTCAGAAGGATACATCGCAGCACTCGTCGGAAAGGGAAAGTGGGAATAGTGCAGGTTTAGAGAGGAAGAGGGTGGTTTGATTGACAGTTCTGGGTCTGATGTTGGCTTCTGCAAATACAGAGATAAACACGGCTGTCTAGCAAGCGTTAGGAAAACAACTCCTCCTCTCTGACCGAACAAACTTCACGACTACATTCTTACCCCACAACTGGTAAAAGCTAGCGCATAACAGAATCTATACCGGCGAATCTATACAGAATCTAGAATTTCTAACATTGCTCTTGAGTCTCTGATATTAAAGCAACAAAAGGAATAGAGATGAAGCCAGAGAGAATCAAATTTCAAATGAGACTCATAACCCCCAAATACACAACTCCAGAACACTCAATAACTACGAATTTTCAGAAAACTTGTGAAATTGCCCTTCAAAAGCGAGCTGCAGGGCATCCTAGAACCACGTTACAGATCTCCAGCGCTATGCATTGGTGTGGTGGAAAATCTTGAGACAAGGAGTAGACTATCGCCTGAAGCCAAAACTCCCATACGTGCTGATGTGCCAGTCGTAAGAGTCTGAATAAAAGCTACGGTTGGGGCTTCTTTCAAGTGTTGACATTTCCACTGCTATTATGTCTCTTTAAAAGGTACACTTAAAAATGAGGTGGCATTTAAGGCAACAACCGAATCCTTCTAACCCTTTCAACTATATCTTCTGAAGGGGAAAAGCCAAGCGCACACAGAGATACTCATCCATCCATCCATCTATCCATCTATCTATACTCTCAGAAAAAAGTTACAAAAAAAGCTGTCACTGGGGTTGTACCTTTTCAAAAGGTAAACTTTTGTCCATTTTAGATGCTAATATGTAAATGTAGGTGCTATTATGTACATTGTAGGTGCTAATATGTACCATTAAGGTGCCAATATGCACCCTTTAGGTACAAAAGTGTATCTTTTGAAAAAGTACAGCCCCAGTGACAGCTTTTGTCCCTTTTTTTTTCTGAGAGTGTATCGCATACAAATCATTAAGCTGATTTTGAAAACCATTACAGTGATGGTTGAAATCATTGAAATCAGCAAAGGCAGTTTATTAAAGAAATGTAAAGGAAATGTTAATATGATGATAAATAATTTACCATTTAAAATCACATTTTTATTGTTATTATTATTTTTTTTTCATTAGATTCATGAGTAATGGGGGTTTGTTTTTATAGTGATCATGAAAATAATGTCACAATGGGAGAAAAATGGTTCTAACAATAGGCTTCCTTTTCTTTTTTTCTTTTTATAAAGATAACTTGACAGTTCCCTTCCAGCCCTCAATTCCTCACCTCATCTCAGTATTATTACCCAATATATTACAGGAACACAAAAGGACAGACAGACAGATAGCAATCTTTCTAGCATTTTCATTCAGTCTGAATGTATTCTCTGGCTGTGTCTATCGCTCCATTGTGTGTTTTCAGGGAAGAGGGTCTTGAGGATTAATCCATGAGGGGGGATTTTGCGTGCTCTGCACTTTTTTAGACAGATCTGTCCTTTCATGTAGGGAGACAGAAGGGGAGAGGGGCTACAGACAGCCTCGAGAAGAGATTTCAGACCTGTTTCTTTGGAATGAACAAAGAATAAAAATGTGTTTTTTGTGTCATTTTAAATGGTTTGTTCATCCCAACATAAAATCCATATGACTTGTACACCATCTTTTTTTGTGAGGAACACACTGAAAAAAGTCATTAGCTGTGACAGGATCCCTGGCTTAGTGAGTCTTTGTAAACATTTCAGACCTGAAATAACCGATTCATTCAGAAGATCTGACATCTGACTGAATGATTTGTTCATAATGCACATCGCCACTTCTCTCACAAAGTTCAAACTTAATCAATCCGAGAGAGGCGTAGCCATGTCCGACTTGTGAACAAATCCTTCTTTTGAGTCATATTTTTCCAATTAATCCAGTTTACAACACCAGTCTGAATATTTTTTCTCACAGATCGGACTGAGTCAGTTCTCAGGTTCGGTGATCCAGTGGCAGTAGTTATGGATCACTAGAGGGAAGGGTTAACTTTTAAAAAAAAAACTTTTGCTGATATTTTACTCACCCCCATGTCATCAAAGATGTCCATGTCTTTCTTTCTTCAGTCGAAAAGAAATTAAGGTTTTTGATGAAAACATTCCAGGATTTTTCTCCATATAATGGACTTCAATGGGAACCAAACGGTTCAAGGTCCAAAAGACAGTTTCAGTGCAAACTGCAAACTGTTCAAAGGGCTTTAAAGGGATTCCAGAAGATGAATAAGGGTCTTATCAAGCGAAACGAAAACGAAAAAATAACAAAGTTTAAGTTTTATAAGCTCAAATGCTCGCAAATGCGCGTTCATGACTCTCCTGTTCGAATGAAAGAATCCTTTTCCAAGTCAATTCGTTCATATTGTTCGTTGAATCAACCAAATGACACGAAAAAAAGATTTGTTCATTTTGATGAATAAGTTTGAACAGGAGAGTCACAAATGTGCATCAAAGAACAGAGCAAGGCGACTATTTGAGCTTATAACTTAAACTTTGTTATTTTTTTGTTTAAATGAGCGATTGTTTCGCTTGACAAGACCCTTATTCATCGTCTCGAATCATTTAAAGGCCTTTCAACAGTTTGCAGTTTGCACTGAAACGGTCATTTGGACCTTGAACTGTTTGGTTCCCATTGAAGTCCATTATATGGAGAAAATCCTGGAATGTTTTCATCAAAAACCTTCATTTCTTTTCGACTGAAGAAAGAAAGACATGGATATCTTGGATGACGTGGGGGTGAGAAAATTATCAGCAAAAGTTTTGTTTAAATTTTTCATTTTCAGTCTGAAAGACCAACATGTTTTGAACAACAAAGATAATAAAAATGGATAAATCTTTCATTTTTTTAGTCTAACACTTTAATAAAACGAGGAGGCGTTTAAAAGACTAAAAAAGTCACACTGCAGAAAAAAACTAAAAAGGGCCTAAATGAACAACTCCCTAAATGCAAATCGCTAGGCTATGTGTTTGTGCCCAGATGTTTTTTTTTTTTGTTCATCTCTGCTGGTATTAATTTCTATTAATGGAATCATCGCTGTGCCGAGCTGTCACCGCTGCGATAAGTTGCATCCATGTAGAGAGGCCATGATATATCTCCATCTTTCTCTCCCACTCTTTTTCTCTCTCCATCCTTCCATTCGCACCTTAATTAAAAAGTGCTGTCACCCGCGGTGAGGAAATCAGCACCGATCCATTCATCCTTACCAAAGCTCTCTCTTGCTCACTCGCACTCTCTCGTTCTCTTTCTCACAAGTTTCATTGCTACCAAAAGAATCCATGCGAATGAAATTTCATTCTATTCTTCACACACAGCTTTCATATGGCTTCAAATGACAGACTAAAGTCTTTTTGGCCTCTTTCGTTGTACTTTTATGGTCTACTTTTTTTCATATAGGCTTGTAAAAACATGAGGGTGAGTAAATGATCACAGAATTGTCATTTTTGAGAGAATTCCCTTTTTCATTTTCATTGCTGAAACTTCCTGACTTCTCTTTTTCACATTACATATTACACATTACACATCACTTTAAACCTCCTATATTCTTTAAAAAGAGCTACAGAACTTTATAAACAGCACTATAAACCAGAAAAAACATGTAGGCCTAATAAAAGTAATCATAATGCAGTTTTTTGACCAACTTTAGGCTGTTTCTAAGAAACAAAGAATGCTAAATTATCATGGAATTCCAATGGTGTGCGGTCACATATGTACATGCATCAGCTATTTTGACTCTGAAGGCAGTGCATCCAATCAGATTTTATAATACACTCCAGTCACCAATTCCCAGAGCACATCTGATCATGCATCGTGAATTTTACAGTGTTCACCAGAACTTCTGCGGTGTCCTAATTTACAAACATCAATGTGTCACGTTATCCGTCTTCCCTCTTACACCCACAAGCATGCTCCACTAAAAGCTCAAGATGACACTAACTAGGAGGAGCAATTTCAATTATTTATGCTATATTTTTAATTCTTCCTCAATTCGAGCAATCCAGGGAATACTCAGCACCCACTGCCTCTGCAGGGATTGATCCGGTCGTGGTTTCCTGGCCTCAAATGCAAATTTTTGACCTTCTTTTCCGAGCTGAGACTGCTAGCTTTTGCATAGATTAGTACCTCTTCTATTCATGAACACCAGAAAAATAGGATGAAACAGCATACACAACCACTTTGGGTGTCGCAGATGAAAAGACGATGTGTGTACGTTTCAGTCTATTTGCAGGAACGCTGGGGAGAACTAAGTGCTTTGTTTGTTCACGTGAAGTATTTATATGTGTCTTTTCATCCTTTAATCAGGTATGTCAAGCTAAAAACCTGTCCTAGAGGTAAAGGAAGGCTGCTAACATACAGTAGGCTGAATATCACTATCACTAATGCTAAGAATTGATTTAAATAAACCCTTAATCCTAAACATTTCACTGTTTGCGCTACATACACAGGCGATACCTCAAACTGTGCAACTTGGAGAAGCATGCCATTACTTTTCGAAGACATAAGACTTAGGATCTTTGCCTGGAGTGTGCTCAAATTGGGAAAATCATCCCATAGAAGTACCAGAATATCATAGAGACTTGGAGGTTGGCTATTTTCTTAAGCAACCACCAAAAATACCCATCCAAAAACATATAGCAATTACCCATTACACCCTAACATGGCAGCAAGCAATGCAGTTTAATTTGCTTTCCTCCCTCTAAAAACATCATCTAAACCCCTAAAACTTAAAATACACAGCAAAATGCATCAATGTGATCCTTTTTCCTTTTAAACAGGAAAACTACCTGGAACGACTCCTATAGTAAAGGTTCCAGATTTGAGGGCGGCGTTTGACAAGATGTAAATATGAGGTGTGATTGGGAGGTATACAATATTTGAACATAAAAGAAAACGAGCCATTGCTAAGGCACTGTTAACATATGGACTGCCTGATATCATTCTATGTGGGTCAACGTGTCATTTTTGTGGCCAGGACAGAAACTGAGAAGGGCCCCTAAAGGCATGGACCTCAAACAAGAGATGTGGTGTCTTTGTTGTCCATAATTCAGCGTATAGTGTTGTGCTTGTTGCAGTCGGTGCTGCTCTGGGAGGGGGCGTTTCAGATAGGCTACCTGCGAGACATTTCAGGCATTAGTCCAAATGGGTTTTTTTAACCCATGACCTTGAAATTTTGCCATTGTCTGCACAAGATAAGCTCACAAATCAAAACTGTTTACATGAATTACCCCCCAAATAAATATGAACATATCAAATTGTAATTACAGATGTTTTAAGAGATTGCAGAAAATAAACAATAGTGTAAAACGCCTATTCATTTGCTCTTCACACTAGTGCAAATTATGAGCTCCTTTTCTAAAGCGTCAGCCACTTTAAAGTGGTTATTCCTTCGTAGAAATAGCATTTGTAAAGTTTGTATAGCTATTAAGAGCAATTGCAACATTGGTGGAGAGTCCAAGTCAAGCCACAAATCCATAATGTCATCAATATTCAAAGTTAGACTATAGGGTTCATTCATCTGCAGCTGCAAATTTCCTTCTCTTACTTATTAAGCTGCTTCATCATTTATTTAACCTGTTGGCCTAAAACTGCAGGTGCTGCACTGTAAATACAGCGTAGGCCTACACTAAAAATCATTAAGATGTATACTGTCACAGTAATACGCTTTTGAGTCAAAAGACCAATTAGCCAAATCAAATGCTTAGGCTAATTTCCCTTTTAGTAGCAGTTGACGTTAAAATTAACGATGAATTGTTGACATCTCCCGAGAAAACTTGGACGGCATGTTTATACACTTCTGCTTATTTAACAGCTTCTAATGAACCACTGTTTTGCTATTCCGGAATAAATGGGCGAAACACGTCGTAATGAACAAATGCGCGATAGGCTACGTGTTTTGTACGTGCGCGTTGCCGTCCGCTCGCGCCTTGACACTGTTTTCCAGTGAAAGTCCTTTATGAAGACCAACAATGACCATTTCTAAACGTCCTCAACAACTGTTCACTATTCAACGGTGAGGAACCATATATACAAAGACCTTTTTAATTCAAGTAAATTTCATCTGCTAATGTTTTCGCGCAAACCTAATAATCATTTTTAGCACGGATCAACAAGACATTAGCTAACAAAACTGTATGGCACTATCTTATGAAAATCGTAATGAACTTATTCAGTTTCATAGGCCTAGCGACCGTATAAATAGGTAAGCGCAAAAACTTACACATAACAGTTGAATAGCCTCCAAAATCACTTATACTAAACTCGTAACGCGACGTAGCAATATTTTCTCCCAAGGTTGCAGTGAACATGGCTAGATCACTTTGTGATTTCTGATTTTTCCAGTTAAAAATGTATTTCAATTGATCTTTATTGAACCCATTTGCTATGGTTCTTTATTGAATAAACTACATTACGGGTAGGCTAGAGCTGCATTATGATTTATTTGAGAAACTTTAAAGAAGTTATTATGTGATATCCGGCTCTAAAAGCCTATGTTTTACGGTTTTTACTCAAACTTACTTTTTATAATTATAAATTAACTACCGGCCGCCCAGTTTGGTCTGGAAGTCTAAGTTGTCCAGCTTCCTAAGTCCGTAGGTTTCATCTTTAGACATGACTATTGTGGACAAATAGGTAGGCTATAATGTCTCAAAACGTTTATTTTAAGGATATCATTAACTCAGGTCATGGCTCAAATAATCTGTTCCATTCATTTGCCCTTTGTTAGATATAAAGCTGTTCTTTTTCCTTCACTAAATAAAACCAGAAGCTCTTCTTTTCTCGGCATGGTTTGCCCGGACAGCAGAAACACACGTTCGCTTCGCCAGGAGAGAAATCTGTTTGCCATTTGCGGATAGCCTCACTGGATGGGAATTTAGACACACTGATACCGTTACGAAAGTTCAAGAAAAAAAAGAAAAAGACAAACTTACTTTCTTTTGCGCTGACTTTCAAAACGAAGCAAAAGATAAATGCAATTCCTTGGTAAGATATCCAGAAATCCATCTTTCCAAAAATGTGCTGCCTTGAAGAAGTGACCTGTGTTCAACTAGTGATCTTCTTCAAGGAACAAATGTCGATAATTCAGACTAAGAAAAGAAAACAAAATAGCCGGTTTGCCTTTATAATGCTCAGAATGTCCTATTCAAATGCAGTTCTGTTGAGCCCATTGCGCACAGCAAATGCAAACTGTGCATGACATGATCTATGTCATGTGTAGATAAAAAGTCATGCCTTGTCATAAAACAGCCTGTTTTCAAATAAATCAGAGGTCTTCAGCTGTATTCCGTTATAAAGCAGTCGCGGATTTGCGTGCGTTATTGCGCTCCATCGCCTTATTGGTCTCCGATGGGTTGATAGAGGTTTCCGCAGGGATTTGTCCCCTTAATCGTCTGCTTAAAACACGCTGCCCTCCGGACACAGCTTGAGTGTTCTGATATCTTCTTGCTCTCGTAAGTCATTCGATCACACCCAGGAGGCACCAAGTTTTGTCCAAACGGGCAGACAGGAGAGGGATTGGTGTTGCGCACAGAAGCGTGTTGAAGCGCACTGGTGTGCTCGCGCAGAGCTGTGGCAGCAGCGCGTGTGGATGTGTGTGCTCGAGAGCGCGAGTGAGTGAGTGAGTCAGTATGTGTGTAATAGCATTTCTGAGCGGCGCAGCTATCGCATTACACTGAGCTTTCTTGGCCCGCCTCCCCTCTGTCACTGATTAGAGAACATCTCTCTCTCTCTCTCTCTCTCTCTCTCTCTCTCTCTCTCTCTCTCTCTCTCTCTCTCTCTCTCTCTCTCTCTCTCTCATTATTATTAGCATAATAGTGGCTAAATAAATGCAGTTTTATGTGACTAAAATTATTTTTTTTTTCAATGAACGGATGCATAGAATTGGTTGCCGTACAAGTAGTTACCACAGAGGTCCCGCGCGGTATTTTACCCATAGCTTGTTGTTATTATTAGCTATTATTAGCATAATAGTAGCCTAGCTAAATAAATATAGAAGGATCAAGTGACTCAAATTATTATTATCATTATTATTTTCAATGAACGGATCCATAGAATTGGTCGTCGTACAAGTAGTTACCACAGAGGTCCCGCGCAGTATTTTATGCATATCCTAAGGGCCCGAGCACTAACGGAGCAAGGCCCCGATTGAAACTGTTAGGATTATTTTTTTTTTCTTTTCTTTTTTTTTTCTGCAAAGCGCCATTTTCACGTGAAAGCGCCATTTTCACAGCCGCAACATGCTCAAAAACTCACCAAATTTGGCACGCATGTCAGGACTGGTGAAAAATTTCATATTTTTTGGGTTTCGCGGATGGGCGTGGCAAAATGAAAATTTTTTTAAAAAATTTAAAAATTAGCCCCTCGTCCACGTTTAACCTACATGCACGAAATTTGTTGGGGACGTGTATCATATCAAGACGCACAAAAAAAGCCTCAAGAAAACCCATACCCTAAACTAAACCTAATACCACACTTTCTCCAGAGCTCTGATAAGCTGTTCACTGAATCGCGATTAATCGTTTCACGCCCTCATATACTCGGATTCATTTGAGCGAACCGCTTAATTTCAATGAATTCTTTAAAAAATTAATTTGTAGATTTTTTATTATCTGTTTTATTTATTGTATTTTTATTTTTATTTTTTGGGAGGGGGGGGGGGGGGGCACAGAACTGGTGAATTGTTGCCTATTTGATTTTATTACTGTATTGTTGCCTATTTGTTTTTATTAGGCTACTGTAAAGTATAAAGCACAATAGTACATTTTTCAGTTTATTGTCTTTTCAAACATTTGCTGAATGCAGCAATTGAACAATGAAAAGTATTAGACTTGTGATAACTTCAGTTTTTGAACACAATTTGAAGACAAATTGTTAATGTTCTCTCTAAGAGTCATGTGACGTACAGATGTTTCAAAAACAATGATTCATTTGTGAATCCGACATCAGCGCTCTCTCTCTCTGTACACACACTTGTGTACCTCATCAGTTTCCAGTAACTCAGACGCACACTCACACAAAGCTACAGTGCATGTTATTTTTGGATTTTGACTGGCCTTCCTCTCTAGCAATACACAGCCTGAAATGCAATTAACTTTCGAGATATCATATGACATGATGAAACTATGATAAATGGTACAAATGCAAGTTCACCTTTCTAGGAAGGTGACATGCATGCGATACAAATGCAAAGTTCACAATCTTGCCCATGCACGTCCATAATAATGGTCATGGTGATATGAGACAACGTGGGCAATGGACAATTAGGCTACATGAGGCAATGTGTGGCAATGTTTATTTCATGTTCTGCCATAGCCCAGAAGTCATTGCCTGATTTGACCTGCAGGGGGACAGACCTGACCACACACGGGTCGTCAAGGGCAGAGCAGGAGCAAAGCCAGAGCTGTCGACCTTCACAGCAGTTGGACTAGATTAATGTCTAGTGCATAGCCATTCCTTCCTGATGAAATAACATTTCACGGTTTCTTATTTCAAAAAATCTCATCCTTTTAGACTGTTAAAGGATACATTGAGGATTTCATTTTTCTTCCACCGCACTCATGCACAATGTTCAGAAGAGAATAGTACTCTTATTATGTGTGCAGTTGCAGTCCAACCAAAAAATAGCCAGACAACCAGATATCATTTCTGATATTTCTTTACTAGTGGGTGCAGGGCTATTATAGTTTAGTTATGCAAAATAAACTGTGACATATTACACCCAAGCATTCTTCATACAGAGGACTACCAGTAAAAGGTATACAAATGTGGAAACAAAAATGATTTAGACACTTGTGTTGACCATGTGTTTTTCCTTTAATTGCTACTGCGACCTTTTTACACCACAGACTGTACAAAATTAAGCATTGCTTGGTAATTGGTTGACCGTTCTGTCTAATTGAGTACTTAACCCCTTAGCTGTCACCCCCCTTTTTGAGAATGGGGTTAAAATGCACTATTCAAACTTAAATGGTTGTAATTTAAGAATGCTTTGGAATATATACCCAAGTTTGGTCTTGTTTTAAAGAAAACACTCAGCAGAATATTGCTGAAGTGAAAACACTTCAAAAAATGAAAGTATGAAAAAGTTATGGAAGTTTAAATTTACAGTAAATTAAATATACTGTACTATATATTTTTTATTTTATATAAAATAAATATTTTATAAAAATTTCTATAAAATCAAAGCCATACATCTTATCAAGTTATGTTCCAAATTTGAAGTTGATATCACAAAAATTGAAGTTCCCATGAGATTTTGTTTAGGCGTAGTACCAAAAATAGCCACTGGGTGCCATTGAATTCCATTGAATTTAGTTGTATACATTCAGCCTTAACAAATTAATACATTTCTGTCCAAATATCAATTCTGTCACAAAATTTGGAACCTTGAGACTCTGACCTTTCTGACAATATCAGTTTTGTCAAGATTAGAAAAGGTTTTGATCATAAATTATGAAATATAATGATGCCCAAAAGGGGAGGAGCCTGATAAAATAAGTACCGTTTCTATGGTAACCCAACTTTCAATTATAAAACAGTTTTCACACGATGAATTCTGAGTTTATAAGCTTTCAAATGATACCTAATTTATGATAACTACTAAAATATGTGATATAATAAAAAAGGCGATAAAAAAATAATATTATATTTTAGAGGATAATAAATATAAATATTATCATTTTTAGAGGATAATAATGTACTAAAATTTTTTATTTTTTATTGAAAAATACTAGATTATATGTTTATTGTGAACTTTTAGCATAAAAACAGAAGTTTCAATGATTAAAAGTGGGTGCATCGACTTTTTGTGACAAAGGTCAAAACTCCTGTTATGATGCAGATTTTTTGAGGTGCACTCTTGTCATAAATTCATCAATTACTCTTCCTACATAATTTTTAACACAAAACAGGGGTAAAATATCTATTTAGAAGTCTTAGACCTTTCCAACAATATATAATTTGTCATAATTAGATTAGGATTTAATAGAAATATAGTGAAGTAAAGTTAGGCGTCCCGGTACCGGGACGGTGACAGTTAAGGGGTTAAATTCAACCGATTCATTTGTGAGACAGTCTGAGACGGATGGACAAAACCAGTGAAATATCAACTGAGTGATTTGATTGTCATATTACCATTTTCTAAACTATAGCGAATATACTGTGATAATGTGAGAAATGTTGATGGTGTCTGAATAAATTTTGGTTTGACTGTATACACAGCATGCAAATTTCGTGTTGCATAAATTAATGAAATCCACTTTGGGCCAAAACACATCAGAACACACTTCCTAGGATGCAATGTGCTCAACAATCCCTTTTCGAGCTCCACAATATCTTTTTTTTCACTCATGCAAGACTATTTAATTTCCAAAATGATAACTAAATGCCACTCACATTAAATCTTAGCATAAAATCTTAAACTTGCTGTAAATCATAGAATAATGCTTACTATTTAACTTAAAATGTATACAGTGAAGTATAATGTTCCATACTTTAAAGCGTCAACATGAATGGTTTTTTGTGTGTGTGTGTGTGTGTGCCAAACACACAATTTAAGGATTAAAGGTATGTTTCTCAGTCCGTTGGCACAGACTAAATGACAAACGTCAGCTAAGTCCGAAATGTCATATGTTTCTGGACCAGCGGCCACAGAACACAACCCACCCCACCCAAACCAAGCTCTACAATCAAAAGCTCTAACTACAGACAGAGGTTTTATAATGACACAGCAGAGCTATGCCATGCCGAAAATACTTCACTGAGAACTGCTTTTGGGGAGGCATTCACACCAGGAATTTACAGTAGTCAAGTGGAAGGACAGATTTTCATGATTGTTTAACATTCAGCTTTACTTACTACTCAAACGCGCCAATTTATTGGACTTGTGCTAATTTTATATATTTTTATGCATGTATGCAACTTCAAGTTAACTGTAAGCAGACACGGTTACAGTGCTTTTCATGCCACAATCTAAAAGAGCCAATCACAACAGATACCATTTATATGCAAATCCTAAAGATATATTATCAACAACAACAAACACTAACTTTTAGAAGGTCGAAATAGTCATTATAAACTAAATTATGGTTGTTTAGAAACTTTTTCGATTATAATGCATGGGTGTTTTATAATGTTTTGTGACCTGAGCTGAGCTTTAATGTGCGCACAGCTTTGCCTTACAATAATTTCACCTCCGAAAATCAACATATCTCGAAAAGGTTCCTGGTGAGGCTGACTGACTTTGTGCATTTTGAACATATCCGTGTATGAATGAATTAAACAAAAAAAAAAAGGTGAGATATCATTAAAAAAAGTTGCACATGTTTTGCCTTTTTTTGGGGGAAATGTCAAAAAGGTCAATGATACAACAACACATAAACTCGAGTTTAAATAAAGTAAATATCTTACAGCATTTCAGTTGACAGAATAACACATATCTGATGTGATAGCACATAAAATAACTTTAAAGTAACACAAATATATGTTTAAGGAACATTATAAATCTGCGCAATAATGTGGTGGACTGAATGCATGTTGTCTAATCTGTATGATAAACATGACTTTGTAACACCATCACATTGACTAGATTTTATTGAATTGCATTACTCTGTAAACATATTTGTGTTAAAAGTTACAGTATGTTATTTTTGGATTGTTATTTTGGAAGTTGAGGACACAACAACCAAGAGCATTTCTTCACGCTTGAACTGAGTACAAATATAGGATTTACTTAATATTTTCAAACATTATAATATATAGTTACCCAATAAGGTACTGGTAATATAAGGTATAAGGGGTTAAGGTACATGCAGGACTGTAAAATAAAATGCTACCGAATAGAAAGTACTGAATCCTTTCTAAATCATTTTTCCAGTGTGTGAGGAACAGAGAACCATGTGTACAATTGGTCATCAGGTCTTTCTCACTCAACACCCGTCTCTACACAGGAGCTATGGCAGGGCTTCAAAGACTATGAGGTCATATCCTGTTTCACTCCATATGCCTGCTGTCATTCTCCTCTGTTTGTTTTATCCTCTTAAATACATCTTTGTTTTAAATGAGGTTCAGAGACTTTATTTTTTCTTACTATATAAGGGGCCGCTCACGAAGGACGATTTTCTAACTTCATAATGTTTTTTTTTTTAATAAAAACTAAAAATTTTGACAACAGTGTTCTGACGCATGTGGACACAGAAAACCTGCTAGAAAACAGCGAAGATAGATTGAAAGAATGCATCCTGTGAGTAATTAGTTTAGATGAAGTTACGTATGATTCAATGAATACGTATCAGATTTTTTTTGTGCACTTCCTGTCCTTGTGTTGCATGAATGCATAAACACTTATGAACATGTATTGCTTGTGGCATTACCAAGCACTCAGGGGAACTTCGGTATTTACACAAGGGCGTGAGTCATAGCCTCTCCGTAACACGTCAACATTAAATATCCCATTCGTGCAGCCCTCTTCTTCCAAAAGCACTGCTGCAATATTATAGCCATCCACACGTCCCATTTCTTTATCCATGCATGGAAGAATCTGGGAAACATGAGTCAAACGTACCCCCATACAAGTACATTTAAAGCTCTGAGGTTTATCGTTCCTATTTCGAGACATAATGGAGCATTAACTTCTAAAATGTCATTTTGAATCACTATTTTTTATTGAGAGGAGTACCTAACTTAACTTAAACTGATTTGGCCATCTCCATCATCTGGTTGAGGTATATTATGCCAAAAAAAAATCCACTAGATTTCACAGTCAATCAACAGCACTCGTCACAACACTTCTTCTAACATGGATGTCAGAAACAAATAAATCACCCCAGCCATGTGAACTGTTTTTGGTGAAATTTTGCAAGCTAAGCATATTTTTTTTTTTACATATATTACACTGTCAGAGCCTTAACTTTACAAAATGATGTTAATTGGTGCTATGAAAAAACTGAAGAATATTTTTAATAATTTTTCAAAAACATGCTCATCCAAACGGTTGATTTGGCACAAAACGGGGTTAATTGTCACCCATCTTTTTGAGAATGGACATTACAATGCACTATTAAAACTTGGTTGTAATTCAGGTATGCTTTGTAATAAAGACTTAAGTTTAGTCTTGTTTTAAAGAAAACACTGCTGATTATTGCTGAAAAATAAAAAAATAAAAAAGTATGAAAAAGTTATGAAAGTTTTAAATTTACATTAAATCAAATATACAGTACTATTTTTTTTCTTTTATACAAAACATACACTGTAAAAAATAAACCGTAAATTTTACAGTAAAAAACCGGCAGCTGTGGTTGCCAGAACTTTACCGTTAAAAATACGGTAGGAACGTTAATGGTTTTACAGACTTAACTTAAAATTTACAGTAATAAACCGTAATTTATTTTCTGATAAAATGTGGATTTACCAACTTATTGATGTATTGATATCTGTTTTAGACCATTGTAATACACTGCTCATGTAACTCTCATCACTGCTGTGATGATTATTGGTTGTCAATCACAGCTCATCACAAATGTGAATACTTGTATAAGGCAATACTTAATTAAAGAAGCTGTATAATGTAATTCACACAAACATTAAGCACCATCATGGAAACATGAAATTAAAAAAAATGCAATAAACATTAAATTAACAACATTAAATGTAACATATAACCCTAATATACATAAGTGATTAGAAAAAAAACAATAAAACTATGAGGAACCATATAGTTATTTCAACAAAAATACATAAAATGTGAAGTGTCACACAGGGAATTGTGGGAATGTCAATTTACGGTTTTTCACTGTAAATTAAACAATGATTTGTCCTTTTTTACTTTCAAAAACTGTAAATTTAACGGTATTTTACTGTAAAATTATATCACAGTTATTTACCGTGTATAGTACGGAAACTTTCTGTTTACCAATTAACAGTTTTGCACTGTAGCATTTTTACACTGTATATTTTACAAAATATTTTTTTTTTCTATAAAATTACTATAAAATCAGCCTGGTCTCATTGTTAATACGTAGCTATTTTACGTTTTTGCAAAGATAGAACACGTACTTTTTAGTACGTTTGGATAGATGCTGAAACGTATAATATAGACGTATCTGCAACATTTAAACGTAACATTATTACGTTTTTACAGCTACAAAACGTAAACTATTTACGTATATTCTATATCATAAAGATATCTGGATAATTTCCCTTTTTACTATTTTATAGATAAATGTAAGATCCCGTAACCCTAATCCCAAACCTAAACATACCCATTTTATACTTAATATAAAAAAGGATAAAACGTAACAGACAGGTGTTGGGAAAGGGCAGTTTTATTAACAATATAGCATTAAAATATATTTGAGCCACCTACTCCTACCCCTAAACCTACCATAACAATTCCTTAAAACTACGTAAAAAACTACAATTATGAAGAAAAACATAACTAACAGACAAGTATAATCACAATAATTTATTTATTGCGAAAATGTCAAAACCGATACCAAAAGCCGTTCACATGATGAAGCGTTGCAGTCGCAGTCTTCTCTCTGGCAGTATTGTAATAGTTTTGTATGAAGTACAGAGCAGAAATTAAATTACTAATGAAAATGTTAATCCGGCTTCGGTTGGTTCGCGCTTCTCCATTTCAAAATTCAAATGAACTAAACTAACCAACCGTCTACAGTCCTTCATGTCGCAAACTGTGACGAAGCAGGGAAGAGCCAATGAACGTTTGATATCGCTGCCGTAAAAGATGACGTATGGGCGCAATATTTGAATTTGAATTCATCACCAGCGCGGGGTTTGACTTGTAACGTTACGGTCGCTGCTGAGAATGGAGATCACGACTAAGAGGCTGAAATCGCTGAATTAGGAGTTGTTTCTTGCAAACAACTATGGATTCTAAAGATTTGGATTACATCAAACTATTAAAATTGATGTCTTTTGTGAATTTTTGTTGTGTTTTATAGGAGAAAACGCTTTATGTGTCTCAAGGTAAATAAACTATTACAAAATGGTTGAACGAGTAACGTTAAAGAATGTATTTTTTTAAGGTTTTATAGTGTATTGTTTAACACCATGCAGGCGAAACGAGCAAAATGTTAATATTTATGAGTATTATATCAATAATGCGACTGAAAACTTAATTAATAAGACAGTGGGATGCAATAGAGTCAAAACATAATGCTACGATATTAATATGCATAAATTGTGATACGTACAATGTGTACGTCGGTGGATTTGTTCATACGTAAATAAATTACGTTTTTGTGCTGTCAATACGTAAATATTTTACGTTTTAGTACTGTAAATACGTCAGTATTATACGTTTCTGCGCACATAAAACGTAATTATATATACGTATGATAGAACGACACTTTACGTACACATACATACGTATTCTCATGAGATCACGTTGATAAAATCAAAGCCATATATCTAACCAAGTTGTGATCCAAGTTGAAGTTGATATCACAAAAATTGAAGTTCTCATGAGATTTTGTTTAGGTGTAATACCAAAAATGACATAAATTCCATTGAATTTAATTGCATGCATTCTGCTGTAACAAATTAATACATTTCTGTCCAAATATCACTTCCGTTACAAAATATGGAACCTTGAGACTCAGACCTTTCTGACAATGTGTTTTGTCAAGACAAGAAAAGATTTTGATCATGAATTATGATGGGCAATGAAAAAGTATGGCAAAGAGTTGAGAAGTCAGACTTTATACATAGACGGCAGCTAACTCTTCTTTCATTCTTCATTTATTCTGTGTTTTAGCATTGGAAAAGAGTCTTTCAGCATACCATACTTCCTAAAACCAACAGTGGTATTTGTGGCTACAAGAAATGTGACATTTCAGCTTCATAGATTTCCAAGTTTTCATGGAGTGTCACCAAACATTTACACAATGGCGTGTGCTGAAAATGTTAATCAATCAATGAAGAATGGAAAAGTAAGAAAACATTACACACACAAGAAGGAGTATAGGTTTGTTTTTCATTCTAATGGCACAAACTGAGAATGTGATGGGGTGACGGCTAAGGGACCGGGTCACTTTCACGGGGATAATTGAAAAGTGATGAGGAACAGATGTGTGCTAAAGGCCTGGCTGGCGGTAGTGCTGTCACATTAAGAATACAAATGAAAGAGTCTGTACTCTTTATTGGAGATTAGCAGCAAAAAACAAAACCCAACCGTCACTCTCTCTCTCTACAAGTCTTAAAAGTCATTTCTATAAAGATTCAAATCTTAGATGAACCAGTGTCAGCCTTAAACTACTATTACAAGCTTCGTCAGGGAGACGTTATAGAAGAACTGGAAGCTTGTTTCCACCACGGAATATAAGACAATTGACTTTTTATCTCACAATTCGGACTTTTTTCTTGCGGGATTATATATCTCGCAATTCTGACTTTATAATTAGCAATTCTCACTTTTTTGTCGCAACTGCAAGTTTATATCTACAAATTCTGACTTTATAACGAGAAATTGCGAGTTTATATCATGCAATTCTCCATCAATTTGTGGAAAAATAATTTTTTATTTAACTATTTTATTTACTTTTTTAATTTTTTATTCTGTGGCGGAAATGAAAGTGTAGCACACACATGCACATACAGCCAGAAAATTATTTTTTGCATGATTTGTGACAATTTGTGATTTCATTGTTGTCGTATTTTATTCCTGATTTGAAATATGCTATTGAGCAACAACTTTGACCAACTTTGATTTCAAATATGGCTGTCAAGGGAAATGACTTGCTTTAAAGAGACTTTTCCCATCCCTAAAATGTCAAAAAAACAAATAAAAGTGAAATTGGTCGATTTGTCAGTAAGGACACCTCTCAGTGTTGTTCTCATTAACTAAAACTAACCAATAAAATAAAATATGAATTTTAGATGGAAAAACTTGTTACTAGTTGAGTTAAGCCAAGTAAGTTGAACTACTAAAATGACTAAAACAGAAATTAAATTAAAAAAGCAACAGAAATATAAATAAAACGAAAACAAATAATAAAAACAAAAATTTGAACTAAAAGTTAAAATGTAAACTTAAAATATAAAAATAAAAGCTCACTGAAATATAAATGCTATATAAATAATCCTAAAAAAGCTGTCGCCTCTTCCTTTGTAAGCCGCATTATGCTGACTGTGGTCGATTTTTCCCTAAATCTAACTACTTACCTAAGTCTACCTGGGTCGTCTCCACATGGACATTCCCTAACAGTAATCTATTTTACTAAACTAACTCACCTGCTTCCCTAAATAGTGCAGCAGATTAATGGCATATTTCAAGAGTGCCACTCAAAAATTCAAGATGGTGACCATTTTGATTTGAGTGACACATTCCTTTTCCTTGAAGAGTGGTCCTTGAAGAGTATTTCTGCCAAATTTTATGCTTGCATCACCATTTGAACAATTGAAATAATTAATATTCAACAGGAACGGTGGTCATCTTTAAAAATAGCGACCATCTTGAATTTTTGTTCTTTAGAGAGTTTTTGTATCAAATATTATGCTTGGATCACTGTTTGACTACTTGATATAATAAGCATTTAATAGCACTGGCGACCATCTTGAAAATTGGCCGCCATATTGAATTTGAGTGGCCAATGTCTTTTTCCAAAATAGTGGCACTTAGAGGGTATCTGTACCAAATTTCCAGCTTCTGTATCAAAGTGAATGATTTTTTTTTTTGACTAATCTGCTATACTAAAACTAACCAGTAATGACAGACAGACTTCAGCAAAAGTCCTTTAAACACTTTAACCTTGGACGATCAAGGAACAAGGCTGGAGGATCTCAGAAAAATTTCATAGAGAATCCCACCAGTTAACAGTTTTTATAGAATGGAGACAGACACAACAAATGAATAACATGTTGTCACCTTCTATCAATATGATTGGTTCAATTTATAAAGCAAGCCTCCACATTTTTCCCCTCTGTTACTGGCACAAGCAAAACTATCTTGAATCATCAAAAAAAGCGGAAAGTTTTAAGAGTTCAATTGATTGCTCAAAATATCGTGACACAAAGCACACAGTATATATTTTGATATTTGTCACCATCAGCACTTTAGAATTTTCCATTAAAAACAGAACGTTTAGTACATGTTTTTCAGAGTGTTTGGGCCTGAAAAAGCCAAAAGGGAAGTAAAGTTTAGATGTTAGAATCATGGTTAGTTTAAAAGATAGTTTAAAAATATATCACACAGTCAAAAGTCAAGCAGTGCAATAGTTTAGATAAACTCTCATTTGTGAACACCTATAAATTTCCTTCATACGCAAAGAGATAAGACTATATGACATCTAAACATCCATGACACACACGTACACAAGCATGAAGAAGCACAAAATACGCCCCTCCGCTGCCATAAATAACAGGATAGTTTATTATGCATGAGAACTCCTCTAAGATAGTTTATGAACAGTGCACAATAATTTGTCTTCCGCAAGTGGTGAGACACAGTGGAGCGTCGACTGAAGCCTGCCTTTCCTCTAAAAATATGCACAGTGTCTCAGCCCACCCACTGCTCTTCCATCACACTGTAATTTATGCATATGTATCCTTTAATCTACCTATCCTGCTGGAGACCCACCCTTACAGTACACCACGTTTATATCACACCTTATTTTTTCACAAGGAAAAACATTACAATAAACATGACTGCCGTCTAATTAACACTAACATCATGAGGAGACATTCCCACTCACATGAAGTGACGAGAAACAATGTATTTTTAATATTTTAAGCTAGATTTTCTGAAGAAAGTGGTAGTGGGTGGTTGCCAGGATGAGGTTGCTAAGGTGTTTTGAGTGTTGTTGTTTGCTAGGGTAGCAAAAAAAAAAAGTCTAACCTCAACATTATTGTAATATTCTGTCTATATATGGTCAGAGTTCCTCCAATGTGTCATATAAGGTCACTCACCTGTTTTATTGCCTACAAATGCAGAAACCATGCACTTGAGAACTCATAAGGGTCTTTCAACAGAGTGTGACTCAAGTCTGTCAATTATTGTATGATCTAAATTTTCGGGGGGGGGGGGGGGATATATATATATATATATATATATGACAAACAAAAATGCAATGTTTAGTTATCAACCAAAGATAAAGTTAATGTAAATATTTAATTGTGTCCCTCTCTAGAATGCATTAAGATGAACTTCATTGGTTCATTCAATATGGTGAATGTTATGAATTACAAATAATAACAAAATTATTAGGATTATTTTACTCAATATCTGTTGAATGTTGAGTCGTTAGCTTAGCAACAAACTAACATCTGTCTGGAATCAAGTGGTGCGGATTTGCTTCACGTGAATAACTAAAACTAAACAAAAAAAAACATATATGTAAATTGAGATATAACTGAAATAAAATATGAATATTACAAACAAACTAAAAGGGATCGTTTCCCAAGAAAAAGGAAAATTGTCCCTAGTTCCAAATCCAAAGGTTTTTGTCATTTACACGACGCGTCATCAATCCGGAAGTCGGCCATTTTGGAGGCACAGAACATAAACAATGCCATTGAACTGAACGGACTCGCAAATTTGGCTGATTATTTCTGCTGATTTCATGTGCTTTTTTGGGCTGACAATATGCACGTAGCCAATGTCGGAATAAGAAAACAGAAGGAAGAATTGCAGTACGGGATAGAGAAGCTAGCTCGTTCGGACCTTTACCACATATTACCACATACTTTAGTTTGTCAAAATATTGCGCTCTCCCCTGCTTGATAAGTCCTTCTCCATATGATTTCGCACCTACCTCGGGGTTTTCCTGTGTTTCTTTAGACTAACAATGTGTTCAGTAGTACATAGACAGTGCAGTCCATGCTGTTGTTTACATCCGAGTGCCTCCATAATGTCCGCTCATCCGGGTTACCGCCCAGAATGTGACGTCGAGTGCAACACGACGCATGCGTGTTAATGGCGATGACGCGAGAGCAGATGTACGCACTTTGAACGCACATGAACGCTTTTTTTTTTCTAAATAAAGTGGTAAATTGTGTTTTACAAAGCGCAAACAAAACACTCGCGTCGCTTAATAAAATAGAGGTTAATACTTTTTACTTTACTATTCTGGTCCTTGAAAGAGCGATGGCTGCCAATGGAGTGACAGAAAGCTCAGGGTTTCACTAAAAATACCTGTGTTCTGAAGATGAACGAAAGTCGTATAGGTTTGAAACGACATAAAGGTGTGTAATTAATAACAGAATTTTCCTTTTGGGTGAACTAACCCTTTAACAAGTGTGTTACACAGGCCTGTGAGTGTATAAGCACTCTGACCATTTGTGGATGGAGTATCTGGATAGAGTATATTAAAGTAGTCAGTTTACCTTAAGAGGATAATAAAAGATTCATTAGTAGATTCATTTAGTAATGGCTGTGTTGACTGCCAATGCCAAGAGAAAATGCCAGATATGACATTATACTTCATTTCTCTGTTTTACTTCTTATGTTTAAGAACGAGAAAGACCTGCGGATCAGTCGTCAAAAAAGTTCCAAACAGCATGGTATTATTATAAAACTTTGTTTGGACATGGTCATACTACCACAGTATTAATATTTGAAAGAATAACACTGGGATTCATGTAACATGGTATTTATATGGTATTCCAAAGCATTTCCAAAAAATACCTATTGATATGTCAAAAAAATATAATACCATGGTAATTTTTAGAGGTATGTACAATAGTATAACAATGTTTGGTATTCTTTGAAATATATTCTAAATGGATATAGTCAGTTAGTCAGTATAATTGTATACAAAATACCATGTATTTTAAGTACCAAAACATTGCTTTTTGGTTAGGGGTAAAAAATGTTTCAGTAGCACTTTATTTTACAGTCCTGATCTGCATGTACTATGTACTTATTATAGCAATTACAACTGGGCTATAACTTGGTACTAACCCTGAACCTACCCCTAAACCTAACCTTAACCCACAGCTACCTTATATTAGCAGTACTTTCTTGGGTAACTACACTGTAAGCACACATATTGGAAAATAAAGTGTAACCCATGTTTCTTTGTTCTACACACAGACATAAACATAGACACATATGAGCAGCTGGACAGGCACAGACGGAGATACTACTAGCCTGAAGGCAGACCAGACACCTCACAGCCAATCAGAGTGCCCGTGACCCACCTCTCCTCAGGCTATTGGCCGGGGATGTGATGATGGGCATGCTTTTTGCTGGTGACATGACAGCATTCTCATCAGACACCAGCTGATTATATAAGAAGTGAAGGTAAAGCTGAGCTCACACTGAAGCTGAGGGCAGAAAACAAACACTGTGAGTGACCCCATATGAAGGACATTTTAATCAAACAATATGGTTCTCAGATGCATCATGGGACACAGTTGCACTGCTGCTTTAACAACATGCTACGTATAATATTGATAACAGTGTAATTTACAGAAAACTAAGATCAAACAGCATGAGAAATTTATCAGTGATTTAGCTAATACCCATTATTTTTCAATATATTGACTATGTTGAAAAAAAGTAGAGCTTGGAACAATGTTTTTGTTCTATCAAAGTTATGTTTGTTGTTATTTCAGTAGTAAAATGGATTCAACTGAAGAAATACTAACAATATTTTAAATATATATATATATATATATGTAATTTATTCCTGTGATGGTAAAGCTGAATTTTCAGCATTATTACTCCAGTCTTCAGTGTCACATGATCCTTCAGAGATCACTGTAAATTTGAAATAACAGAGCCAAGAACAACACTGTGTACTGTACTTTCTACTGTTTCCTACTGCCATTCCTCAATTACCAGGGTTGCCAGGTTTGCAAAACAAAACCAGCTCAATTGCTATTCTAAACCTGACCCAAACATTTCCAAAACTAGCCCAATTGGACTAAAAAAACAACCCGCGGCAGCAGTGTAAAAGTCACCCAATTCCACAGGGAAATCCGCGGACTTGGCAACACTGTCAACAACTTTTAGCACCAAACAATGTAGTGCTCTTGAAAGACTCTGAAGTTCTCCTTCAGCTCTCTATCCGTCTCCGTCACAGGACGCTGCCACTCCCCCTGTCAGATTGAGAGTTTACTGAGCCATCTCAACACTCATTAACACACTCTCATTGGCTGCCGTTATCAGTGAAGAGTTCCTGGAGGAGGTGTTTACAATGGGTGTTAAGAGACAGTTCACGGCTAATTGTCATCAAACTAAGAATGAAGAAAACAGATCGCACATACAGATAAATAACAGTGTTCAGATGGAGTAAGTTAGAAATAAGACGGAAAAGTAAGATTAATCAGCAACCACCCAGAATGATTGGCGTGTTATGTTGCGTCACAAAAGTTATAGCAACATCCTAACAACCACCCAATGCAACCACCAAGAACTCCATATAAACAACAAAGAAATGCACTGGCAACCACCTGACACATTCTGGTATTGAGTTTGTGAGTTTTGCTTGGACAATTAATCAAACGTTGAGTTTGCAATACCATCAGTAGATATAATTTGATCTGAGGGTTTTGATGGCAGAATGTCGGTCTGAATATGAAATGCTGGGAGAGCACTCTGGAAAAATAAAAAGCAGCGGTGCGAATGAGAGGGGGCTAAATGAGGGATGTCACGGCACACATATTTTAAGGAGGGGCAGGTTAGCATGTGCATCACTGATTGGAGTTTCTATGGGAATGAGATTGAGTCTGTGGTCATGTTTTTGTCTTTCCCAGTTAATGAGGGGGGGGGGGGGGGGGTTAATGTACACAAACACCATTTGTGACAACACAATATGCAAATCATTATTATGTGTGCTGTGTAAAAAAACACTCATGCAAATATAAAGCATGTAAACACATAAACACAACTAAATATTTCATTTACCCATGTCTGCTTGCTAATGCCTACATGGATGGGGGATTTTACAGAGAATATTTACAGTAACATCTTAAATATCCAACACAGAATTAATAGGAAAAAAAAATCACAAATAGGATGAAAATCTGTCAGTTGCTTCTCCTAAACATGAATGGAGAGCAAATGGAGACTAAATTGCCAATGAACTCATGTGCTTCTCACGGATCATTTCCTGAAATATTCCCCAATAATATCAAGTTTTTGTCTCAAAACGAGTCAATTCGTTAATTTCGTTCGTTGAATGAACCAAACGATTTGGAAAAAAGATTTGTTCGTTTTGATGAACGAGTTCGAACAGAAGAGTCACAAACGTGCATCACAGAACAGAGCAAGGCGACCATTTGAGCTTATAAAACGTAAACGTTGTTATTTATTTTTTAAACGACCAATCGTTTCACTTGATAAGACCCTTATTCATCGTCTGGAATCGTTTAAAGCCCTTTCAACAGTTAGCAGTTTGCACTGAAACTGTCTTTTGGACCGTGAACCATTTGGTTCCCATTGAAGTCCATTATATGGAGAAAAATCCTGGAATGTTTTCATCAAAAACTTTAATTTCTTTTCAACTGAAGAAAGAATGACATGGACATCTTGGATGACAGGGGGGTGAGTAAATTATCAGTATTTTTTTTTTTAAAGTGAACTACTCATTTAATGTCTTATTTCTCTCAAAAGGATAGTTTACCAAAAAAATAAAAATTTGAATACTAAGTAAACTGTTTGGTTACCAAAATTCATCAAAATATCATATTTTTTGTTCAACAGAAGAGAGAAACTCATACAAGTTTGGAACAGCACGAGGGTGAGTAAATGATGACAGAATTGTCATTTTTGGGTGAACTATCCCATTATTGAGTTTAGGAGACAAATCTGAGAAAAAGGTCAACCTGAGAAATAACCTTTTCTTCTGAACTGCTATAATAGTTTAATGGATGCTACAGACACGAATTGCTGAAATAAGTATTTTAGATATGATTATTCTTAAACCAATTGGGGGGAAAATATATATATATATATATATATATATAAAACTATTTTACTCTTACTTTATTCTTCTGCCAATCACATTCACACAATAATAGACATTGTCTATGTTTGCTAACTGCATTGCTCTTTCTTCAAAAATGCCATAAATTGGGTACGACAAACCTTTATTTAGTATTTGCGCTTGCACCGCTTGCTCATTATGAGCCAATAATCCCACAATAACAAGCAATTACGTTGACAATGGCTACACAACGATAAAGACAAGTTCATTTCGATATTACATGAAGCTTTTGTTGGATGCAGTCCTTTTAAGATCCTTTCTTTGCTTTCACTTCCCCCAGAATCTCTCTCTCTCACTTTCTCACAGTAAATGGATCTTTATTTAAGCGCAACGTCCTTTGTCTTATAATACAGAAGCTCAGCTTATTTTAAAGTGCCACTGCGAGCACACGGCCTGCCACAAATAAATCCAATGCCTGTGACCATTAATGGGCTCTATTTATCACTTGTGTGTGTGGTTGGATGTGGGCTGGTATAAAAAGAATGGACGCTGGGCATCATTTAAGATCCATTTGGAGATTGCTTTTGTATGTGTGTGAGTGTGTGTGTGTATTCGTGAAGCCCATGAGAGTCACTCTTTTGGGGTCTGATCTCAAATTATTTCTTATCTGCATCACACTTCGGGTCAGCATATAATTACTGACTCAACGGTGCAACCTGCAAGCGTCTTTTAATAACGGCGTTGTACTCTTTGTTAAGGCGCTCATGGGTCTATATTTTGCGTGGTGTGTCTGTTTTTGTCACTCATGGGTGAGTGAAACCATGAGTGTGTGTGTGCACACTTGGGTAAGAGCCAGGCAAATAATTGCAGAGACACACACTGCCAAACTGGCCATTAGGAGACTCTCTCTCTCGCTCTCTCTCTCTGCCTGGTAGGACTTTGCCAACTAGTACAAAGACTTTTATGTTTTTGTCTTACTATATGCAAGGATAAAATGTATAGACTTGCATCCTGCATTTTTTGCGTGTAAAATATTCTATAAGCAGAATTTGCAATCTATTTTTGCTTTCATAATGTACTGTATTTCTGGGATAAAAAGGATTTAAAAAAAAAAATTAGGGCTGGATTTGACTTTAATGCTGGGTTGTTTTAACCCAACTTTGGGTCAAATATGGACAAACCCAAACGTTGGGTTAAAAAATTAATTAAAAAATTAACCCAATGGCTGGGTTTGTCCATATTTGACCCAAAGTTGGGTTAAAACTACCCAGCAATTTTTAGAGGGTATTCATTTGGATCATAAAAAATGTGTTTTAAACTACACTGAATCCAAGCTTGCTAAAGCATTTTCTACATTGATGAAAAATTATAAAGAAAAACATTTTTTTTCATCAATATGGATCGATGAATCATGTTTGGATTGATCAGGCATGCTATATAAGAAAGACACATGTTGTGTATGAGTACAGGCAACTGAATTTGTCTATATCAAAACCATGTCTGTAGAGTGAGGCAACAAGAGGCTGCTCAAAGAGAAAGGAGAGAGAGAATGTTGAGAAATACCTGTGGCTTGAGGAAGACTGTCACTTTCTGTTGACATGTAATGAACAGGTGAACCGCAATAAGACTAACAGAGAGAGAGAGAGAGAGAGAGAGAGAGAGAGAGACGTGACTCTCATGTTGAAATGTCACGACAGCATGGGCTCTGAGACAAGGTCTTAACACAGGCCAACTGCATCAAAATTCCCCTAACGCTGCACTATACACACATGCAACGACTGGCTAATGTGTAAATAAACAATTATTAGTAAAAATTAAAAAAAAAAAACTTTCATTTAAATAAAATAAATCAAATATATACAAACAAACAAATAAACATTATTATAAAAAAATACTATCATCATTATATATTATTTTTAGGGCTGTCAAACGATTAATCGCGATTAATTGCATCCAAAATAAAAGTCCAATATAGTCCAAAATAAAAGTCCATCCAATATATTTATATATAAAATATTTATATTTTTTTATATATTTTTATATTTATATAATATAAATTATATATAAATCTATATACAGTATATACATGAAAAATGTCTTAAATATACAAGCATGTGCGTGTATATATATAAAATAATTATACACGGTGCACCCACATGTTATGTAAACTCAAACTTTTATTTTGGATGCGATTAATCTTTTGACAGCACTAATTGTCATCATCATCATCATATATTATTAAAAAATAAAAATTCAATATTAAAATAAACTTTAGATAGAATAAAATTAACTATTACTCTTGTTTTTGTAACATTAGTTAACTACACGAACTAATAATGAACTGCACTTCTACAACATTTACTGCTAATTTCAACTTTACTAATACATTATTAAAATCAAAAGTTGCATGTGAAGTAACAGGAACAATGCATTTTTATTAACTAACATCAACAAAGATGAACAAATACAGTAGTAACACATGTATTGCTCATGGTTAGTTCATGTTAGTTAATAATATTCACCAATGTTAACAAATGAAACCTTATTGGCAAGTGTTACCACGTTTATTATATTTCAAGTATGAACATGTTTTTTTTTTTATGGTTTTAGTTAACTATAATAACCCTTATTATAATATATCGGGCCACATGTCATGTGGGGGGGGGTTTCTTTCCCCATTTCTGTCAAAATACTCTTTATGATTTATGACCCAAGGATCCCATGGTGAAGATATGAGATGTGGTTCAGTGACCACCTTTGACCGCCTCCACACAAGCGCTCACTACAGAGACATTTAGTGTAAGTGAGAGTGTGCAACCAGTCCTGCCTACATGGACTGAGATCCAATGATAACGTGTGTGTGAGAGAGAAAGAGTCTGGACGGTTGCTGAAAGCAGACATATATCATCCTTCACCGTATTCCCAGTGTTCACAGGCTGATGCCAATGAGCCCTGACCTGAAAAATACACGGATCCCAGCACACTTCATTTGGCGTGACCCCGGTAGAGCGCGCAGGTTAACCACAGAGCAGCGGTGGCGGTCAGAGCGAGACCGACGTGTGCCTGGACGTGCCTGTCGGGGATGTGTGTGTGTGTTGGGGACAAAATCAAGTGCGAATGCTTTAGCTCAGTGTGTGTGGGTGTGTTTCAGTCGGTCCAGGCCTCGGTTTGCTCATGTCAACAGTGTGTGTTATCACAGAGGATTTATCAGCTGTTGCTCTGAACGAACAATAGCTCTGCTGTTACCTTGACACTTCCTTCAGCTTTGTTAGTTGTATTTTAGAGAGGCAGACTGTGGTGTAATGTTCAGAATCAAAATTTACAACACGTTCATGGTTTCAAAAAAGTTAAAATAAATATTTAATTTCAAACGTTTAACCATTAGCAGACCTAGTTCTCAACTTTTGAGATTTTTTTTTTTTACATAGTTAGCGCATTTAGTTAATTTAGTTAATTTGAGTTTTAGTAATGCGCTTGCAATGGTAGTCCAAGAGCCAAGATCTTGCACCATGATAAACGTTAAAATACCATAAGAGTTATCCGATCTTTCTATTCCCGTTAATACCAAATTAAGCTTTTAAACTGTCCAAATTTTGTGATAGTATACTCACCCCCATGTCATCCAAGATGTCCATGTCTTTCTTTCTTCAGTCGAAAAGAAATTAAGGTTTCGTTCATCAAAATGAACGAGTCAATTTGTTTATTTCGTTTGTTGAATCAACCAAATGATTCGGAAAAAGATTCGTTCCTTTTTGATAAACGAGTTTGAACAGCAGAGTCACAAACGAGCATCACAGAACAGAGCAAGGCGAGCATTTGAGCTTATAAAACTTAAACTTTGTTATATATTTATTAAACGAGCGATCGTTTCGCTTGATAAGATCCTTATTCATCGTCTGGAATCGTTTAAAGCCCTTTGAACAGTTTGTAGTTCTACTTACTTAAGTTACAATACATCTCTGTCTTTCAAACAAAAGTCGTTTCAGAGGCAGAGCAAGTTGTTCAAAGATTTTGAGGCCTTTTTTTTCTCTTTGGAAAAAAACATGCACAAACGAATCATTCTCAATAAAACCGGGACCATGCATTCAGAAAGTGGACAACCACCTGACACATTCTGGTATTAAGTTTGTGAGTTTTGCAAGGACAATTAATCAAAGTTTGCAGTTTGCAATACAATCAGTATATTTAATTTGATCTGAGGGTTTTGATGGCAGAATGTCGGTCTGAATATGAAATGCTGGGAGAGCACTCTGGAAAAATAAAAAGCAGCAGTGCGAATGAGAGGGGGCTAAATGAGGGATGTCATGGCACACATATTTTAAGGAGGGGCAGGTTAGCATGTGCATCACTGATTGGAGTTTCTATGGGAATGAGATTGAGTCTGTGCTCATGTTTTTGTCTTTCCCAGTTAATGAGATGGGGGGGGGGTTAATGTACACAAACACCATTTGTGACATGACAACACAACATGCAAATCATTATTATGTGTGCTGTGTAAAAAAAAAAAAAAACGCTCATGCAAATGTAAAGCATGTAAACACATAAACACAACTAAATATTTCATTTACCCCTGTCTACTTGCTAATGGCTTCATGGATGGGGGATTTACAGAGAATATTTACAGTAACATCTTAAATATCCAACACAGAATTAATAGAAAAAAAAAAATCACAAATAGGATGAAAATCTGTCAGTTGCTTCTCCTAAACATGAATGGAGAGCAAATGGAGATTAAATTGCCAATGAACTCATGTGCTTCTCACGGATCATTTCCTGAAATACTCCCCAAAAATATCAAGTTTTTGTCTCAAAACTAACTAAACTAAAGTTGTTCAAAGATTTTGAGGCCTTTTTTTTCTCTTTGGAAAAAAACATGCACAAACGAATCATTCTCAATAAAACCGGGACCATGCATTCAGAAAGTGGACAAATTCCTTGTTTGAACGTAATGACAGCTTGTACAGGTACGCAAGTCATTTAATAGAAAGAATCTTCCATTTCACACCTGTAATGGATGAGGACTATGGAAAGTGATAAACGAGATCCACACGGCTTGAATACAGTGAGCCATGCTTGAAGCGTCCAGTGAAGCCGGTCAGAGGGGCCGGCCGGAGCCCAGCGAGGTGGTAACCCAAACCAGAGGAATGAGAGAGGGATGGAAAGTTTGTGCAGGAAGAGAGGAGTGAGTGAGAAGGGCAAGCAGTTGCTGGTCACGGGGTTCGCGGGTGATTGGGGTCGAGTGTGTGAAGGAGAAGAGGGCGGGGGGTTGCTGCGAGTGGATGGATGAAAATCGCCGTGGTTTGTTATGTCTATATGACAGATCTATGGAATGTAAAGTAATTGAACAGATTTGCTTGACAAATGCTAATGCTAAAAATTCTAAACAGAATAATCAACAGCATTTTCATGCAAAAACCTCACAGTACTAATCTTGCAAAAATGCATGTTTTTTTTGAAAGCATAGCCACCAAACATTAACATTATAGTTTGTAGAGATGTGTGATACAAAACAATGACTTTTACTATCCTTGTAAAGTGACATTAAATCTTTTAACTTCATTGACATGATGACCTGTGCAAGTGATCTTCACTTCTGCGAATTGATTATGCATTATTTTATTAAATTAAATACAACCTACAGTATAATCACCAGTATACCCATGATTTACATACAGCTCATGTTTGTAATCAATGCAATGCATATACAAATCTAATGTATTCATTTATATCTACATCTCTATATATATATATATATTAAAATTAATAAAGTTAATAAACTTCAGTTTTTCTGAATTAATGAGTTAATTTTTCATGAGAAAAAATTTTTTTGCTCCGTTTTTCTGAATTAACGAGTTAATTTTTCATGAGAAAAAAATTTTTGCTCTGTTTTTCTGAATTAATGAGTTAATTTTTAATGGAATTTTTTTTTTGCTCTGTTTTTCTGAATTAATGAGTTAATTCAGAAAAAACAGCAAAAATAAATTTTCTCATGAAAAATTAACTCATTAATTCAGAAAAACAGAGCAAACTTTTTTTCTCATGAAAAATTAACTCGTTAATTCAGAAAAACAAAGCAAAAAAAAAATTTCTCATGAAAAATTAACTCATTAATTCAGAAAAACAGAGCAAATTTTTTTCTCATGAAAAATTAACTCGTTAATTCAGAAAAACAGAGTAGATTTTTTTTCTTCAAGTGAATGCAATACGCCTCCGTAATATACAACTAGGATGACTTGAGAGTTATTTTCATTTTTGGGTGAACTATCCCTTTAATAGCTCATGCGCACTGTCCCTTTAAAAAATAAAAAGAACAAAAAAGAACAAAAAAGAAAGAATATAGGGGGGAAAAACATATTTTATGTCGATTTATTTTTCACCTGGACTTTTATGTAAAACATCTGAGACAAAGTTTCCAGAAAAAGCTCGACCTCTGAGCAGTAAAATGATTCCCCTGCTACATCCCGTATCTGATAGCAAGGGTTGATGTTTTGTTCAATGCAAAGTGTTTCCCAAGCTGTTTTTAAAGTCTCTTTTAGGAATTGCCTGGGAAATGAGCCCTGAAATCACACGATTCCGCTCCTGACCGGCCAATTGTCTGCCAGCTGGAGAAGAAAACAAGCGTGAAACGTAAAATCAAATTTGTGAATTCGGTCAAGTTCTAGATCCGTCTGCAGGGAAATTGCTGTAGCAAGTGTGACCTCAGAGTTTATTTACGCTTCGCCAGTCTCAATTAGACAGTAATTGCACATCTTAACGAGAAAGAGAAATTTCTCAGCTGTTACTGAATCGGCAGCGTCGAATTAAACGAAGATGTGTGGCTTTAGTGCCAATACGACGCGCTCCGTTCCCGGCGGTGCCCTGACTGCACCGGGTCGTGTGGAATTCTCCACCTGGAATCTCTCATTGGATTGGCGTGCCGGTTTCTACAGTAACTGTAGACGTGACGACGGAGAATTCTGGAATGCATAAACATTGAGCGAGAGAGAGAGAGAGAGAGAGAGAGATCCATCAGTGTGATTTATGAGGGCTGCAGAGGTCTTGTCCAAGAACTATGATTTAATTGAAGGCACATGCCTGTATCGCTTCGTTTTCCAAAAATGCCCTTTCCCAATTATCGACTAAATGAGTCAGAAGAAAAATCTTCATCTTCAATGCTCATATTAATCAATATTTCTTTTTTGAAATGGGTTGTTGTTCTTGGTGGTTATCCATCCAGACTGAGTCTGCAGAAATGTATCAACTGAAGTTGGCATAACTCACACTGCTAACAATATTATATTAGCCTGTGACGTTATCATCAATCTTTTACCCAGGACATTTTCTAATTTAAATTTGCGCTATTTTATCAAAGTTCAACCCCAGCAATGTCCAACATAGAGGTTGATGTATTAGTGTCACTATTTAGCTTTTATTTTGTTGAGCTTATGAAAATGTACAGGTCATTTCCCTGTAGCGATGCCATGGTACTTTACTGAATTATTATTCAAACAGCCTAGCATGGTATTTAAACCAGTACTGCGAGCAACAATAACATCATCATTAACAAAAATGATAGTTTCATAGTACCTTTGTGTTTGCGTCAACATACAAAAGCCGATTTTGAGGTTGAAATCTCTAATCAGAGGCATCTATTTATCTTATAGGGCTTGTTGTGGTAAATTAGGAATGTCAAAGTACGAGTTACTTCTAAAAGTACAGTGATAAAATACACTGCGGTAGTACCATAGTACAGTTATGGTATCAGATGACAATACCATGGTATGTTCATGGTACTCCAAAGTATCAACATTTTTTGTAACACCATCCCGTTCTCATCCCAAGGCGTCATATTCTGATGCTTTTGACAATTTGTATACATCCAACGTACATGGCACCCTTTAGCGTTTTAGCATAGTTTTGGGTTCTTAAGTAGTAATTAAGTACCATATTCATATACTAAAATGATACTTCAGTGAATATCTTCACTCTTAGAAGAAAAGGTTCTATATAGAACCTTAAAAGGTTCTATCAGCGCTACTTATTTGGAACCCCTAAAAGGTTCTATACACTCTTAAAAAAGGGTTCCTCTGGGTTCTATATAGAACCCTGGGGTTCCATACTTGGCCAATAAAACCTTTTACCAAAAAATTTTGGAGTTTTGGAATTTTGGAGTTCCATATATGAAGCGGGGGATGGAACCATTTCTTCTAAGAGTGTTGGTATTACCACAGTACTTTGTGTGCAAGGAAAAATGGCATTCCCAACATCAGTGCCAATGCAGCGAGTCTTAGATACACATCTCTTGGCTGCCGGCCGCAGCTCTTAGCACTAAGCTAATAGGAGCGTTCCTTTTATCCTGATGCAGGAACCCGATACTGCGGCTGAAATGTGGGACACGAGCAGCCCGCGCTGTTCTGTCAACCAAAACACCTGGCAGCACCTCCAACGGCCCATGCCAGCCGGTCAGCTGAGGAAGGTCATTAGCTGTGTGTGTGTGTGTGTGTGTACATGAAGTACTATAGATCTAAATTAAGCTTCATGTCATTCTAAATGAGGACGATTTGACTTGACCTTTGCTTCTCATACCGCAAAATGTAAATACGCATACATCATTGATAATCTATTCAATTCTAAGTGAAGGACTATTTTCTTGATCAATGATCAATAGTATGAAGATCGCGGTTAAAATGACTTTGGCTGACGTCACCTCAGTCATGTGGGCTGTTGGTAATGTTAGCCGTTTAGTCATTGTTGTAGACATCGGTTGTATCTAATAACATCTTGCTAATAGCTACAGCAATGCAGTCATCTAATGTATAATATAATGTATGTATAACTGAACTTTAACTACATGCACGTCCGGGTCTATAAGCATCTTTAAAAGTTTGCATGGTAAAATGTGTGTGTGTGAATTAACTGAATCTGCAGCCTAATGGATGTTTTTAGGTGTGTTTTCTAGAAATTGACCCTTCTCCTAGTTTATAGAATGCACTGAAGATTGATCAGTAAGTGCTCAATGTCAAAATTGTTCAGCAAACAATATTTCGGTTAGCATCAGATTTCTGAGTTAAAAGCAGGCCGGTGTGGTGAAGAGATGGGTCCCACCTTAGGACCCAAGCGATCCGATTGGTTCAAAGCTAGTTTTATGGGTAATCGCATTAGTGCCTGGTTACAAATTAGAGAAAATCACTTTTTTATAAGAGACGTTTGAAGTACGTTATAAAGAGTCCTTAATGTATTTTAACTTATATGTTTCATATACTAGTATATAACCGAAGCTGTAGATTGTAAATTTAAACATTTCTCGTTCTTAGTGTTTTTAGTTAGCTTGCATAGTAGATAAAAGATAGATAGTACTTAGATAGTAAATAAACCACATATTTTAACTTTAAACAACTACATTCTTGACTAAAAAATTTATTTCATGACACAATAACAGTAATATTTTTAAATTTCACGGACTTTCTCCTATGCTGTTGACGCAACCTACTATGAAAAGCTCTAAACAAATAAACATATTACTTGATGGCAACAAACTGCTTTTATCAAGTTATAGCGAGAACATATTTAGATCAGGCATACTACTGGCATACTATTGGGTCCTAAGGTGGGACCCATCTCTTCAGGGGGACTCATCTCTTCACCACACCGGTTGTCTTCGAGTGTGTTGGCTGTAAAACAGGTGTGCTCTTATCAATTACATGACGCACTCGTGACTGAAGGCTCTTCCATGCAATATTTAAGGCAGGTGAAGGGCAGGCCAGGATTTGTTCTGGCTGGTCTGTTCTGAGGCTACGCTGATAACGTCTTGCTGGAGTCTCTTATAATGGCCGCATAATGAAATGAGCAAAATCTACTCAACTGGCAAGATCAGCATGGATATGAGACTCGCCAATGAAAGGAGAGCACATAATTGAAATAAACGGTTGATGACTGTGAAGTACAAGAACACAGAGGGATGAAATGTGCATTTCATTTTCATAGTGAGGTCATCGAGAGCTTCAAGGCCATTACAGGGAGTCTATAGGGAATGGTACATGAGTCTTAGTAGTATATTAAATTTGGTGTAGTGAGAGAGGTCCAATACTTCAAAAATAATTGTCAGTCAGCGTATACTTTTGTATATATATATTTTTTACTTATTAATTTAAAAACTGATTATTTCGTTTTATATTTACACTGCCCGGCTGAAAAAAATTAACTATGGATTGAAACAGGAAAATGCTTAATTGGATCATTATTGCAGAGATTATTATGTTTCTGACATGTAATGTTTGGCAACAGTTCTTCTAAGCCTAATTTATGGAGTGTGTAGCATTTCATTTCTTAAACAACAATGTAGGAATACACACCATGGCCATACTCCAGGATGACAAGATTCATCCGGCTCAAATTGAAGAGCATGAAGAATCATTTTCACACATGAATTGGCATCAGATCTTAAACTCATTTAACGTTTTTGGGATGTGCTGGAGGTGACTTTACAGAGTGCTGGACTCTTGCATTGACAACACAACATCTTTATTACAATAGTCAAGCCCCCTGTGTCTACTCCAGCACATCCCAAAGACATTTTTAATTATTAATTACAAATTTTCATGTATTAATCGCCAGTGTGCGAACATCTTGTAACGAAACTTTAAAATCAAGACCGTCCCCGACTTCTTAGGTTGTCTATGAAATCGTGTAAACTTATTTTTATGTGAAGGACTCAGGATGAATGTTTACAATGTTCAGGATAATGCAGAAAGAGCTATTCTGAAAAACAAAAAGAACTTCCCCGTGAGTATATCAGGGCCTCGAATCGCGTTCAGTCATGTGTATGTTCCGTGTTGCTGGCAGCAGTTCACTAAACGGCCACCGATGTCGCTATAACAAGGGTTTCTGAATCCTACCTGTACATGTAGCCCCTTTAAAGGGATAGTTCACTTTGAATTTTTTTTTTAGCTTACCTCAAGGGCATCCAAGATGTAGGTGTCTTTGTTTCCACAGTAGTTTCAATTTTGAATTTTTTTAGGTCAAACCGTTCGTGTCTTGTCAGTCATATAATGGAGGTCTATGGTCACCACCTCAAAGAGCATGCACCGCTCGTTTCGTGTCTTATGCCATCAATGTGTACTTACATTTGCGAGTCATTAAATCATGTTTCATTTGGACTTCTCTGTGCATGCTCTTTGAGGTGGTGACCATAGACCTCCATTATGACTGATATGTACGGTTTGACCTAAAAATATCAAAATTGAAAATACTGTGGAAACAAAGACACCTACTGTACATCTAAGATGCATTTGAGGTAAGCTAAAACATCAAAAATTATTTTCAAAGTGAACTATCCCTTTAAACAAGTTTTAGCAACTGTACTTTTGTTAAGTCTCTATGTAGTTGACTTAAAACTAATAAACATCGGAAGAAAATTGCAGAATGTAAGAGGTCACACAACATGCCAGATCCCATAGAGATGAGCATGTGATAGAAAATGAACGTTCACATTTAAGCAAATAAAATGCATCAATGAGTCAAAGTTAAAACATGATTAACAATATTTTCTGTTGATTATTGTACTCTAACTTCTGTAGATTATTGTATTGAAAACAAATGCTAGTTTCTTTATCCATATAAAAAAAAACTGAGTATAAGTCTACATAGTATATAATAAATCGCTGTTGGAGAAGGAGTGCAGAACATAAGGCAGATCCTGATATCCACACGTGGTGGTCCCGTCCTGTCCCTAAATAATGAAGATTAAACTGACATCATCACACAAGAGATACAGTTCTTTTCTCTCTTTTCAGATTTGATCAACCTTTTGTTGCTCTCACAATGCATTATTCCCACCTAACATCTCTCTCTCTCCTCATCCACGGGTTAATTAAACTGAAATTCTGCCCAGATATATGCAAACACTTTAATGCCAATTTCCTTATCAGCAAGATTTCCAAATAGGTCCATTAGACCCTAATAACTTCAGCGCAGCCCTCTGTAGCTTAATTGGTAGAGGATGAATTAGAACTAATCAGCTGGAGTAATTATCAGTAATGTTAGATAAGTATGTTCACTCAGTCATCATTATGAATTTGAAGCTATACGACTGTACAATAGAACAGTGAACACGAAACAGCTTCACTGAGGGATGTAATCATAACTGAGGTCATTATCAATCTGTCATAAACCAAAACACCATTTTATTTACAAATAAACATACAATATTTGATTTAAAATAAACAAATAAGGTACCAAAATGTCGTAACCATTCGTAACTGATGTCACAACCATTTTATTTGCCGCAAAATTGAGGCCAATAACATCTAGATTCATTTTTGGTAAATCTCGTGTGTAGTGACACACATTTATTCCCATTTAATACAACATTTGCACCGCTTTAAAAAATAAAAACAGACCGAAAGTTATGCAGACCAGCATCTTGATTTTTATAAAAATATAAGAGCAAAAAAAAAAAAAAAAACCTAATTTATTTTTTACAAATAAAGACTAAATAAGAAAAATGCACAATATTTTCTCTTCTGTTGAGTTTATAATAAATTGAAAAAAAAAAATCATTTAAATGCCGTCAATAAAGAAAAACATATATTAAAAGATTAAATTAAAACATTAAAATAGAATAAAAATTCCAGTAGAATAAAAAATAAACACAAAGATAGATTTTTGAAAAAAATGTGATATAAAAAATATTATCTTTTCAGTGACGAGACCGACACAAGATTGAACATCGATTGAATATCCATACATAGTATTAAGTTGATTTATGAGTAGCATGTGTACAAGATAAAAAAAAAAGTCATGTACTGTATTCTGCATGTTCTCAGCATCTCCAGTTTCAATCCATCCATTTTACTGCAAACCACTTCACTCAGGCATTAAATGTGCAAAACTGAATATAAAGTAGGTGCAAAAATTCATTACGTTTGTTTTCGAAGTTGGTTCGTACGGGATCCTGTATTTCCTGGTAATGTGTCTTTTAACTACATAAACAGATTTTACGAAACAAGTTGTACTGCGCCTAGGGGGCAGCGTTTCACACTACGATAAAACAGATGCCAGGAACGTTAAAATCTCAAACCTAAGATAAAAGTCAAAACAGTTGTTCGAGACTGAGATCAGATCAGACATTTGTGTTACCTCGCCCTTTTCCTTGTTTTTGGATCCCAGAAAAGTTTAACAAAAATTAATCAAGGAGGAAGGGATAGAAAGAGAATATTACCCTTAAACATTGCACAAAAACACTTTAGGATTGATTCACGTTAACTGAAGTGTTGTAGGATGACAAGGTTCCTGCAAAGGCAACAAAATGCAATAAAAATCTAAAAGAAAAAACATTCTTCAACCACAAAATAAGTAAACTGATGGTAAATTTCTTCAGACTTAAAACCTTCTCGATTTAGCATAAGGCACCCGATACATAAACAGACAACTCTGGAAAAATCGTAGCATAATTAGAAGCTACCAATGACATCATCAACAAAACGAATGGTACAACTAGGGGCATAAATGGCCATACGAACCACAGCAGACCATCATATCCACATTTGTGTGGTGTCATGAATTAAACACATGCAAAATGTACATACAACCCTAAATGCTTCGTAAAGCTGTACAATTCAAACTTAACTGACTGGCGTAAAATTGAGTTGATGTCCAGAAACTGAGCAATACACACATCCCATCCTGCTATTTAAGAGGAAAAATGGCTGACATTTAATAATAATAATAATAAAAATTCACAAAGTTTATTAATTAATCAGTAATCGATGGCTACTCCAAGCCAATTTTATTAGCTTTTTCTTCTCATAAGTCTAAAAAATTCATTAGATTGTTCCTTCAGTGTCCAACATTACCTACTTTACACAACCACTTGCCTTTTCAGCACAAACCTACTTCCTCCTCCTCTAGACAGCTCCGATTGGGTTTTTCTGCCGGGGATCTTGGTATTGTTCGTCTCCGTATGACCCGTAGCGATCAGGACTGGCCGTCCGATAGTTCCCCTGGTTTAGCGTTTCATATCGCGGTGGTCCTCTGGCACCTGGGTTGGACGAGGGTGGGATATCGTACCTCATGGGACCCCTCTGTTGCGCTGGATATGAAGGGTAGTCACCTCCCGTGGCCTCCGTGGGTCTGGGTACGGGCAACCGGGGAGAGCGTGAAGGATAGTCGTCTCGATGGGTCTCGTAGATGGGGTTCGGGTAATGGCCGATGTCTCTCTGGTTCGGGTAGTCCTCCATGGGCATCCTCCTGGAAAACCGAAGCCATTGTTATTAATGAAGGAACTAGTAAGGCTAAGATTTTTAGAGGAATCGTTTGGTCAAAAATGTATTTACCCACCATAATGTTGTTGTTTTTTTTCTATGGAATACAAAACAATAAATTGACAAATTGCATAAATGTTATTTCATACATTGGAAGTCTTATGACTTTACGATTACTTATAGGTACAATATGCAGGATTTTTGCAGTTAAATATATAAAAAAAAACACAGGGCCAATGTTATATATTTTGTTTAGTTGATTACTTACAATATCCCAAATGTTTCCAACTATTTGTAAATCGTGAGAAAATTGCGATTTTTAACCAAGGAAACGGGGCGTGTGAGCAGGGGTGAGGAGTCGCCGGTCAATGACGTCATATCCGCGTTACCCTCGGTTTCCGCCAGGTTTGACCTCGTACTGCAATAGTAACCATGGCGACAGACGTGGACAACTGGGTCGGTTATGCCTGTTATGCGTGCCCAACAGCGTGAGCGTCCCTAGCAGGGTTTTGTTCAAACATTATGGACCATGGCAAGCAGACTTTGAGACAAAAAGAGGACTAGAATGAAGATCAACATCTTTCCAGATACCGAGAGCTCGACATCCGCGGCTAACTTCGACTTAGCAAACAGGTGAACAAATCAATGTACTGTATATAAAACCAATCAATGTTGTATAGTTCAACATGATGAAAAGTTAGAATATGATCTGTATGTTATTCTCTAATGTTGATCCAGCTTAGTCCCATACAGCCAACAAACTAACATTCAACACGCACAAATGCCGCTTAGTGTGTTAGTGAAACTGTTAGAGCAAGTGAAGCAGCGCTGCGTTACCTCAAGTTTAATTCCTCTAATAAACTGACCTGTGTCTCAGCGTCTAGTTCAGTACAATTAAATGTCCTTATTCCATGTATATCCGTGGGACTCGCGTTGAGTGTGCTTCATTACTCCAGTCATGTTAAAAACATCACTGTATTAACTCATCCATTAAAGATCCATCAGCTTGACGACAAGATCCATAATTCCGCTTAATGCAGAATATACGTCATTAATGTACACCTTTGTTATTGTAAGAGGTTTGCGACCCCTGGTGGCGAAACAATCTTGCATATTGTACCTTTAATTATTTGACTTCAGTCAAATTCAAGTGCACTCTCGCCCCATTTTTGCTGTGGAAAAGTGGAAGGATAATGACTTAAATTTTCATTTGTTCATCACAAGACTATCATATGACTTGAAATATAGTCATAACGTGATTTATAATCAAATATGACTACTTGTTTTTGAGTACTTGACTACTTGGAGTTGTTTCTTGCCTTTTCTGGAGCTTGACGAATGTGGTGAGGGTTTTAAAATTCTCAGTATTTGTTCCATGGCGTAAATAAAAAAGCATACGAGTTTGTAAAAACAGGAGGGCGAGTAAATGACGGAAATTTTCATGGTCTAACTGGCCGACCAACATAACCAATGACACTCCCAAGCGAAATTTGCCAACCAGCATGCTTCTTTTGAAGCTGGTTTCTCAAAGTTTTGCAGGTTAAGCTAGTTAAGAAGCCTTGCAAGGAAACCAACAAACCATCATTCCATACTAGTGAACACAACAGGGTCTGGCTGTTGGGTTTCAGCCAAAGACGTATTATTCGGTCTTTTTACAGGTTGGGTTCGCTCATCAGCAAAATCATTAGGAAGAAGGTAAACTCTACAACTGGAATACTTAATGTGTAAACTTCCTGCAAATTAAACATTTACATTAACTCAAAGAGAGCTGATTTGCAAAAATAGGTTGTACTACTTATCATTTTTAAAGTAAATGTGTCTTGTGAATAATACATGAAAAAAAAACACACGAAAGTATGCAGTCTGGGAAATGAAGCCAAACAGGATAAAAGCAGCGGCTACATCAGGACCAAAGAAATAAAGAGCATTAAGCAGGGGTCTTTACAAAACTGCATGAATAAATGGAGGCCATCTATAGATAGAAGGGTAATGGATGCTGTATTATACAAAAAAAAAAAAAAAAAACATGCATTTGCATTCTTAATATTTTCAGGGTTACGACCTACATTACATGCATCTACGATCCATCAAGCTCCACAAGGGCTCTAAATAAACGAACACAGGCGGAGCGGCAGCCTTTATGTCAGAACACGCGTGTGAAGGTTTCATGCATTCAGCAGTTGATGTTTAATATAGTTCGCTCTAAAGCGTGACTGTAGTCCGTTCACCATTTCACCTGCCAAAGTTAGTTACAAACAAAGAAGTGTGTGTAGACTGTGCACTGTACTGTGGTGTGTGTGTGGCTATGATCCGTCGGCAGCGTGTGTAGTGTGTCTGTCAGCTCTGACCACCCAAGAACAACTGAAACAGAAATACTGCAGTCTTAACCCTAAACGCAGTGTGTGTGTTCGTTTAAACACTTGAGACAGATAAAGGCCAAACATAGCCAGACTAAAGACTCTAGACTACCAAACGTAGTTTCATTTTGTTCTTTCGGAACGACTGTCGAACACAAATGCTTCTATGATGAGTGATTTACAGAAAACTAATAAGTAATAATTGCAGGATGATTCTACAGGAATAAACATTTGTGAGACCTCAGGGAATGCATCCTTAAATCTTTACAATTCACTTTATATATAAAGCTGTTTGCATGAACTATATATATATATAATATTAAATAATATATTTAATAATTATTATTATATTTAATAATATAATCTGTAATATAATTATTATATTTAATATTATATATATATATATATATATATATATATATATATATATATATATATATATATATATATATATATATATAAACATTTTTAGTAGCTGGACATTAATATATATATATATCAAATCTAAACATTTTTAGTAGCTGGACATTAATATTATATATATATATATATATATATATATATATATATATATATATATATATATATATATAGTATAGACCTAATTTGACTATTTCTACCAACTGCCTCATCAAGGGGATATACAGTATGAACATTTAGATCACTTTTAACTTAAAGGATTCAATTTATTAAATATAAATACCCAACTTACACTAGAATATGAAACTTATACACATTTGAACAACTGATAAATAACTCACATACAATATACTAGATATTAAAAAAATAAGCATTAATGATTTATAGATGTATACTAGAAAATCATATTTATGTTATATTTATCTTAAGTACTGTAGAATGATATATACTTCCTACGATAAATCATTTAAACTAGAACATATGATAAAAAATATATATACCTCATATACACTATCATTTGACACCTACTGTACACCATGTACACTATAATATATTAGAGTCAATTTAGTTATGACATATAACCCACAAAAATATCTGAAATGTAACTGCATATATCATTAAGGTAAGAATACATCTATACCCCATTTACACTAGAATATTTCACATGCATGTATTTCCTCAAACAAATATATGCCCATTTAGTCAACTATATATAATTTATAGCCTGTACACTAGAATATTTGTGTAAATTAGTGTACAATAAATGATATATACCTCATATACACTAGAATATATGTATACCCCATTTAGACTGGAATACATTACACATACTTCATGGCCACTATACCGTGAGATATATACAGTGGGCTAGCGTGCTAGATTAGCCATAATGAGAAATGCCGTGGGTTATAGACTGTATGCTGGCAGCTGAGGAGGATTAAAGCAGACTTACACACAGATGCTGGGACGGACACCAACTCTAGCGTGAGCGAACACTACAGCCATACCCTACAACTGACCCCGTGATCCAGTGACCTAAAGTAAGCCCAGAGGCTTAGGGTCACAGCTGAGCGAGCAAACGGGTTTGTGTGTGTGCGTGATGGCCAGATGTGTGCAAGTGTTCGTAATGATGTGTGTGAGAGGGAGTGTATGAATAAGCACATGTGTTTGAGATCGATGGACCAGCACGTGCATGTATGGGTAAGAGATGGACGTGCTGTTATGATAAAGGTCATGTTTGTGTGTGTTAAAGCACCACATGTGCTTATTTGACCAACTTTGAATTCACATTAATAATGCGATGGAGAACACAGGGACACGTTTGGGAGTGAACATGCCTGCGTTTGTGTGTGAAAGACACTACAGCCTGCGGTAGGCGGTGTGATTTAACATACAAGAGCAAAAAAACAAAGTAATGACATCCTGCAATCTATCACTCTCACACTAGCACTAATCAACACTCGAAGAAACCCGCGTGCGAGTGAGCCGCGTCCGCGGACATATTTTCCGTCTTACGACAAGGGAGGAATCTGTTAGCATGAGCTCCCTGCACCTGCCCAAGACGTTCGGAAGGAAATTCTTCTCTTGGCTCCTAATTTGACCTCGACTCCTGTGTCTTCCCCCAGAGACTGACGTGCACACACAATGCCAAACAGCTGGTGGGTGAGGGCGAACAAAGGAGGGTGTGTTGAATCATAAGTAACAGGATGAAATTATGACCAGTCAATGAGTGAGAATAGATTAATGGACTGACTGAACAATAAAACACAACAAAAACAAGATCAGGAAATTACAGTTTGTACGTAGATGGATAGATTTATAAACAGACAGATAGATAGAACAAATGATATACATACAGACAGATTATAGATAGATAGATATCTGAATGAACAGATATATAAATTTAGATAGTAGAGGTCGACCGATAGTGGATTTTACCGATATTTAGGTTTAACCATGCATGCCGATAACCGATTATTCAACCGATATTTTTAATGAATACTGGATTAAAAACAAACTAACACTCCAAGTAAAACAGTGTTGAACTGAAATGTGCTAAATAGATAGTAGAGGTCGACCGATAGTGGATTTTACCGATACCGATATTTAGGTTTGACCATGCATGCCAATAACTGATTATTCAACCGATATTTTTAATGAATACTGGATTAAAAACAAACTAACACTCCAAGTAAAACAGTGCTGAACTGAAATGTGCTAAATAGATAGTAGAGGTCGACCGATAGTGGATTTTACCAATACCGATATTTAGGTTTGACCATGCATGCCGATAACCGATCATTCAACCGATATTTTTAATGAATACTGGATTAAAAACAAACTAACACTAACACAGTAAAACAGTGCTGAACTGAAATGTGCTAAATATAAAAATGTTCTACAGAAAATAATTTAAACATTAAAATATTAAAGGGTAAAATATGTGTTTTTTTAGCTATAACCATATAGAAACATTTGTAAATTTCATAGGCAACACTTTGTAAGTCCCATTTGTTAACAAGGATATAGTATAGCTTTTATGAACTATGCATCCTATATACAATATACAGTTTTACTGCATGCATTATTATTTGAGCAATACAACTGTATCTTGATCGTTCATGTTAGTTTATAGTACATTAACTAAGGAAATAACAGATCAAATAAAAAATTAAAACTCAAATTAAAACTTCATCCCACTCCTTTTCAAGCAGCGGTGAATTTTTCTTCAATTATTCTGTTCTTGGATTATTGTCTTATGTTGTACACTTTTTCATTGTAAGCTTGAAAAAAAAATTATTACTAAATGTTGAAATTACCAAACAGTGAACAACTGTCTTCTATAACACGCATTAACCACAGTTAATGCTAAAAATTGAATCTTATTGTAAAGTGTTACCATTTCATATAAATCCAAAGAGTCAGCAGCAGATGCAAACAGCAACGGACGCAACCCGGAAAAACTATCGGTGTGGATTTTTGCCGATAACGATAGCTCCACCAATCAACTATCGGTACCGATATATCGGCAAAACCGATGAATCAGTCAACCTCTAATAGATAGACAGACAGATAGATGACAATCCCTCTTACTGAATCGACAGATATATACACTCTAAAAAATTGCTGGGTTAAATTTTTTAATTACATTTTTAACCCAACATTTGGGTTTGTCCATATTTGACCCAAAGTTGGGTTAAAACAACCCAGCATTTATAGAGTGTACAGATAGATAATTTGACACATAAACAGACACAGAGAGACAGACAGACAGATTCAGTGTCTATCTACCTATATGTCAGACTATATAAATCTATAGCCAATTATGTTTGTAGAATTGGTTAGATTTACTGTATTTAATCTATGGCACAAGTTCCAGACATTAAGACCGTAGGGAAAACAGGAGCTGATGGAGGCAGAAAACAAAATAAGAGTTTCATTTCCAAACACTGATTTCATTACGGCTCCTGTGTTTCAAGGCAAACAATGTTAAAGCAGAGCACAGTCACTGCGCTTTATTTACTTGGAAGCAAAGCCGCAGCCAAAACGCAATATAAAGTGGAGAGAGATGTCATGAGAATGAAAAGAAGTAATAGTGGTTTCTGTTGCCAAGATGAATGAACAAAGAAAAGCACACTCCTTCCTGATAATCTGAATCAAAACATCCTTTCCATAGAGGCAGAACCTCGCCATCTTAAATAAACGAATACTTCTTAATCACAATTTCACTGCATGCTCTCTAGCAGAGCTGGATGTGTTCAGGAGGGCTGCTTTTATTGGCAGTCGCGCAACTGGTGGCTTTCTTGACGGCTCTGTTGTCTGTTCCAGCTAAATGGAGCCTTTCCTTTAATTTGAATGATTTGGTTTCAGGGAAACTATTGTTTCAAATGAGCTAATTTGAAACGCATGCTGAGATGGTAAAGGTCCAAACTGTACTCGGTGGAGTCTGTTCTCAGCCTCTGTTTGCAGACAACAGTGGCGTTGTGTAACCTCCTGCCTCTGGCTGATCTTTATCCAATCAAATGCAGGGTTAAGACCGATTAGCCGGCGAGTCTGCTGAGAAAGAGCTCTTCACCCTAATCCACCTCCTGCTGAGGTTAATCGCCAACGGAAACCATTCTTTTGTATGCAAATGGAATTACCTCAGACGCAAAGCATTTCTTAAGTGTATTCCCATATAGTGACAAGGGTTATGCGAAAGCAGTAAAGCTAACCTGTATTGGATGTGTTTATATAGTACAGGAAAATATATTGTTTTATATTAAATTAAATGCTATACAGTGTAAACAACACAGCAAAACTTAGGGTGTGTTCACACTTGGCATGTTTGCTTCAATTAAAATGAACTCTGATGCATTTACATTTATTCATTTAGCTGACGCTTGAGTTCTCAGCTGGTCAAAATACCAACATGTGTAGCTACGCACATACAACGAGTGCATTTAGCCCAGAACACAGACACACACATTGTTTCAGATGTTCGGTAAGTTCCGTCACCAGATATGCCTGATAAAAGCCGACCAATCAGGATGAACATCCTTATGCCTTTAGGTTCAGTATCTTCAGGTTTAATCTTGCAAAGAACAAACAGAATGGCACTTTTAGTAAAGTGACAAAATACGGCAATGCTGTAAAAACATGTAATGTTAAATTACTTTATAGATATAATAAACTTTTCGAAACTTGACTACTAGTTATTGTGTGTGAGAATGACATAAAATCCATTTAAAAGGAAACATTTTAAACAAAAATGTAACATAGAACGGAGTGGAAATTTCCAACACGTTATCATCCTAGGGCGTCATGTATTGATGCTTTTGAAATTTCATCTAAATCCAACGCACATGGCACCCTTTAGCTTCAATATAACACACACAGAGCTTTGTTTGGTTATGGGTAGGTTTAGGTCTGGGGTAGGGTTAGGGTTAGACCACTAGGAGGCGGCTTGTGGCCCATAGATATCTGCGTCTCATACTGACGCCATGTGCGTTGTATGTAGACGAAATGTCAAATGCGTCAGTATATGACGCCTTGGGATGAGAACGAAGTGGAAATTTCACAATGTTGTCCGCTTTCCGCTGACTAGCGCCATGAACAATAGTGATGGCTCACGGTTAGTTTCATTTGGGATTCAAACCAGCAACCTTCTGCTTACCAGCTCTGAGCTTTAACCACTACACCACATCGCCCAGCCTCAGGCCTGCAGCAAACTGAGTGATTGTGTGTGACTACTGCATTATGGCTCCTATAGAGGAACACAGTATAAAATTGCTCTCTGTGACAAGAGTGATGTGACATACTGTTTGATGTGATCGGTTTCAGCCTTAAGGAACTTTTAGAAAAGACAGAAACAAGCACTTTTGCTTCTACTGAGTCACACATACACACACTGGGAGAGCAAGAGAGAGAGAGAGAGAGCAGGAGAAACCGCGCACTGGGAAATATATGCTAATGTAAGGGAGCGCAGTCATTTGAAAGGAAATGGGCCTGAATGAGCACCCTGAGGGAACCACAGCACAAAGTTCAGCCCTGAAAAATGTATTTCATTTCATTTAAATAGTCCGCACTTATGAATACAGCGGGGCTTCGGGGAGAGCTGGGAGCCGCAGGAGGGCTGAGGTGGGAGTTTATTTTGGGGGGAAATATCAAAACAAGATGTGGAGCCTAAGAAAAGTCAAAACAAATGATTTTATAAGTAAGGAAAACTTTGTCCAACTTGCTCTGATGTCTCATTTGTAGGTGTTTTGCAGGTCTAAGTTCTAGAAAATATGCTTTGATGTGGCTTTGGGTGGATTTCAAAACGACTAAAGGGTCCAAATCTATGTAATTTGCATGGTTTAACTACAGATTGTGGTAGTACCATAGTATAGTGCTAACATATACCAATTTACTGAACGATTGTCATATTTACTTACCACTAGCATCCCTACTAAGATACTTCAAAGCATTGCATTGTTTGACAAAATAAAAAATATCATGGTACTTCTTGTTTTTATAAAAACAGATCTCTTAGCATTTAAGTGCAGAAGATTTCAAAATGCAGTTTTAACTAACTTGCGTGAGAAAACTAAGTTGATGTATGTGGCGAGCAGGACAGTGGTGTGATTGATAATGAGCGACATCTGCACGACGCACCGGTCTCGCATCTCTCACGGAGGAGCAAAGGCATAAAGGAGGAGCGGCGACAGTGAAGGGTGAGAGAGGACCAGGCCTGGATTTATGTTTTGCTGTTTATGTTTTATTATGTGACAGCAGTCGTCCTTCGAGAGGCTGTTGTCTTGCTTTTGTTTTTGTTTTATTTTGTTTTTAAAATTTTGGGAATGTTTGCCGGTTCCCACCGCCTCCTTCCCATAACAACGAACCAAGTTACAATGCTAATGCCCATTTCTGTTGATTAGCATCAACAAGAATATGCAACATATTTCTTTTTGCATTCGGATTTGATTTCAGACACATTTTGGAAAGAAATGTGTGTTCTTAAGTATATTTTTTGGCCTTAAAAGGATAGTTCATCCAAAAAAATGAAAATTCTGTTATCATTTGCTTACCCTCATGTTGTTTCAAAACTGCAATCAGCTCTCTAGGTCGTGGATCAGTATATCGTGTTCATGAATTTGGCACTGGTAAACATTAAGGACCCTGACTCGCTACACATTGGGGCACTGATGACTATTTACGGCGACATTACAACATCCTCATTTTACATCATCAGTACATCTATAGCTGTAAACTAACTATAAATGTTAGCGAGATTATGTTCACTACCTGTCTAGCGATGTATTTTTATGCTGGAAAATAATGAAATAGCGGTTTGATTTTTCAAAACACTTATCATGCATCATTATATGTTGTGTGATTTAGGCTATGTTTTGGTTTTCTGAATTTCCATTAAGAGAGCATGGTGAGCAGCGATTCTCCCTGGTTTCACGGTGCATTGTGGGACTTTTTATGGAGCGAAGGATTCCACCACGCACTGCAAAGATTTAGCGATTGAGACGTTCCTTAAAATAGTCTCCCTAACCAGTGCCCTGACTACTGAACTAGGGAGCTGATTGAGACGCAACATTTGCCTTACTTCTGTGTGACATATTTTGAAGAACGTTGGCGTCCAAACAACATTAGACCCCACTGACTTTTTTCCTGTATGAACAAAAAACTTGTTTCAAAATACTGGATGACAGAATCTTCGTTTATGGGTTAAAAACAAAGTGGAAATTGAGAAACTGTTGTTTTATTGTTTGTAGACTACAAGAAACCAAGAATTCTCCATGTTTTTAGTGAACATTTCCACAAATTTTACCACAACAATCATATCTGATGGCTTTAAAAATGTCTAAATTAAAATCAGAGTAAAGTTTGATTCAAATATGACTTTTACTGGCCTTTAGTATCACACAAAACTATTTTTCTTACACTATGACCTACTGTCAGACACCACAGTGGAGCCACGTCATATCTGCGTATGTTTGTGGAGAAAAATTATTAAAGCACTTAAGATCCCGGGATGTGAGCCAGGATAGCATTCCCAGCTTCCTGTCTGGATCCCGGTCCTTTGGGAGCAGATCAGGTGAATATTCCGGGATGAGGAAAGCTCTCGGAAGGCAAACACTCAAGATTTAATTAGGGAGCTGAAAGAGGATTAGACTGAGTGTGTGTGTGTGTGTGTGTAAACCACCTCCACCTTCCTCCGTCTTGTTTTGTTGACTCTACGGATCCAACAGTGCCACATATGTCCAGCATATGGTACAAGAACAAACAAACCTGGGTGTAAGGGAAAATGCACACGCAAACACAGGCTTACCTGGACACAGTGGCATACGGTTGATCCACGTCGTTGTATTTCGGAGCCATTCGTGGATCAGGCCCTCTGATCTGCAAAGCAAAGGAAAATCAAATTAGATTGTCACACTCAGCTAATGTGATATTCAGATGAGTTTTAAAGCTGAAGAGCGTAATTTCTGTACACAAGCATACCCAACGGAAATACAAAAGATGTGTAATCACAAAAAAAGCATGAATAACTATGAAAATTAAGTGATAGCAAAATTGTAATAGCACAAAACATTTGCGAATAGTCAAGTCACCTTTATTTCTATACAGTATAGCGTTTTTTACAATACAGATTGTTTCAAAGCAGCGTTACAGTGTTTGTTTTGGCTGCACAGCAGATTTAGAAGAAAAATATCGTCATAATCCAGCTTACGTTATTTAAGTAATGGTTCATTTTTGTCATAACAGTTATTCATTTAGTTAATTTATCTATAGAGCCGCACGTCACTGACAAGCTGCGCATAAAAAAATAATCGTAATAAGCCGAATCGGTTTAAGTGCGATTTAATGTTTAGTAACTTTACTGACTTGAGAAACTTCAATAAGGATTCATCTCGGTTTAATTTATACAGTGAAGACTATGCAGTGTTATTTTACATTTGATTACTTTATTACATTATCTGAAAAGTGAATTTTCACTGGTATCTAAAATGTTGCCGTTACAAACTCCATGGCCGGAAAAAGTATTTATGAGTTTATCATATAAGTTACCGGCCATTGGCAGGTGTGGTAAAAAGTTAGTTTTAACACACACACACACACACACACACACACAACCCCGGGTCATTGCTCCCAAAAGTGGGATCTTATCTGTGAAAGAGAAGCTGGAGAGTGGTGGTATAAATTCTGACAATGGGAAAGACTGATCACCTGTATGGCCAGAATAGACGGATGAAAGAATGAGAGGAACAGAGGAAAGCAGGGAATTGTATATCGTTCAGATCATTTGGCATGCGCGGCAGTCTATCATTCCCACAATCATCTCTCGCTTCTCTAAATTTGACCTTTACGGCGTGTGCGCGTCGTCATTTCTCTGTCTCTCTTACTCTCGGTGACATTCGATCCCTGCGAGACACCTTTGTGTTTAAAGATCACACTTAGCATGCAGGGTAGAGCCGAGGGCCGCCATTACATGCGCTTATAACCGCCTCATTGAGACAAATGCCACCATTTTCCTCACATAGTCCCCAGAAATGAGCTACCCTTCTTTACATAATGCCTGTAACCTTCATCTGTCAGGATCTGCCACACGCAGAACTCCCACAATCCCACTGCGGTCATATGAGACTACTGTTAAACCCTGCGTACTCCACTTATTCATCTTATACAAGCTTGCAAAGCTTTGGAATAGTCGCATAGCGAGGAATACGTTTTAGTTGTTCATTGTAATCATAACAAAACCAAAATAGACGTCAAAGGGAAAATAATGCATACAATGTTCTTATATATTGATGATTAAGTAACACCTTTGTCATTTCCTACACTCTTAGAAAAAATTGGTTCATTGGGGTTCTATATATGAAGCATAGGGTTCATTACTCAACTCCAAAACACCTTTTATGCTAAAAAAAAAAAAGGTTCTATAATGACAAGAAAGATCCCTTTTGGCTCAAAGGTTCTTTACAGGCTGTTATTCATTCATATATTACATTATTCTGCAACATTTGTAGTTGAAATTAAATCATTGTTTATTAAACTGTTAATATCACATTTTAATCATGCTGATTTTTGGAGGAGAAAAACTGAAATGGCACTCTTCATGTGATATTGATTAACTACATAAAATGATATACATTTTCTAACCCCCATATTTTGAATTTTGTGATCATTCACATGCATTCATAAATACATTTTAGGGTCTTGATGTTTGTCAATAATATGAAATATTTAATCCGGAAAGAACAAATCAAATGATAATGAATGAACCCAAAAGATTCCATATAGAACCTTTTTCCTGGTTACAAAGAACCCTAAAGGGTTCAATAATAAAATTGACTAAATATTAAATAATAACTAAATATTGCATTACTACTGCCACAGTGCTTACATTTATGGACAGAAACCTCCTACATGGAGTTATGAAAAATGTTAATGTAATAGCTTGGAAAATGTAAAAGGAATTGAAAAGTAAAATCAAGCAATTTTCATCTTGTTTCCATGTTGCTTTATTTAACATTTAAGAAAATTTCTGAAAATTCAGAAAATTGAAATAGTCTGGCGAGGTGGGGCCACGGGTTGGCACATTCCCGGGACGGACCTGCTGCGTCTTCATCCATGGTTTCGTCTCTTATCTAAATCTGACCATGGAGTTGACTTTAGGGGAAAGATGAAGGTGATTGCTGAATCAGTGGTGCCTGCACAATCCAATCACGTTTGAGAGGGAAAAAACAAATTGAGGGTTTCCGAGATTTTTCTTATTTCCTTTTTTTTTTTAGAAGTAGTAACTTGTACTCATGGTCATGGATAGAAATGTAGTGGAGTAAAGAGTACAATATTTGCCTCTCAAATGTACTTAAGTAAAATCATGAGTACTCCCCAAAAATGATACTTGAGTAAAGTACAGATCCCTCAAAATTGTACTTAAGTACTGTACTCAAGTAAATTTACTCCGTTACTGCCTGGCTCAGCCAGTAATAAACTCATAAATACTTTTCCCGGCCATGGAGCTTGTGACAGCAACATTTTAGATACCAGTGAAAATTCACTTTTCAGATAATGTAATAAAGTAATCAAATGTAAAATAACACTGCATAGTCTAAGTTGAATCATAATTAAAGTGTCTCAAGTCAGTAAAGTTACTAAACATTAAATCGCGCTTAAACCGATTCGGCTTATTATGATTATTTTTTATGCGCAGCTGTATAGATAAATTAACTAAAATAATAACTGTTATGATAGAAATGAACCATTACTTAACTAACTTAAGCTGGATTATGACGATATTTTTCTTCTAAATCTGTTGTACAGCCAAAACAAACTTTGTTTTCCTGTTAACACTGTAACGCTGCTTTGAAACGATCTGTATTTTAAAAAGCGCTATATAAATAAAGGTGACTTGACTATTCGTAAATGTTTTATGCGCTATTACAATCTTGCGCATAAGTTAAATTCGCAACTTTGGATGAAAACATAGCTATTGTCTTCCATAGTATTGTCTTTCAATATTTACCGTCAACTGCAGAAGAAAGAAACTCATTCAGGTTAGGAACGACTTGAGTTTTCATTTTTTATGTGAACTATCCCTGGATGTCAGTGCGATACAACACTACCTAGTTGCTTCCATAGCGCCGGTTATTACAAAACACGACTTTAGATCTTCCATATTACCCACGTGTTTCTCTTCACTGCCCACAGATGTTATCTCGGGCTCAGGCGATTGATCTTTACTCGGTAATTAGCATTTTAGGCAGAAAGGACAAGACGTGGGCCTGCTGCCAGACGCTTGACTCCAATTGAGAGAGAATTTGAAACTTTGCCACGGCAGGCTTGGTGGTCTGGGCGAGTTTTACCCTGTGGGGTCAAAAAGGATCAACAAAACCTGCTCAACCCTGCTAAACCTCACCAAAGGGAGGGAGTGGGCATTGGGGCACCATGGCAACCGAGCTGCCAGAAACCAGTTGAGTCTTTGCGGTGCTGTTATCAGATCAAAACGGCTGTGTGGACGGATGAAGGACTCGTGTGCTGCAGTGCATGTTGAGAAATGTGCATGCTACGCCGGCGAACTGGACTGAGACGGCAAATACTTGCCACAACAAACGTGCAAACATTTGCAAATAGGCAAACAGCACTCATGCGTTCAGATGCAGGGAGATCACGAGGAGTGTGTTTAAACACAAAGACGCACATGTTGAGCATGAACAGCAAGGTCACCGGGACTCACTGGGACTTATTCAGTCACACCTTTTTTATACCTCGAGAACAAAACAAAAAAAAAATTAGCAAAGACATTTAGCAATAAACATTTAAGCTATACGTAAGAATTAAAATTAATTTTAAGATTTTTTTATGTTTTTGAAAGAAGTTTCTTAGCCTGCCAAAGCTGTATTTATTTGATCAGAAACAGAGTAAAACAGTACTATTGTGAAATATTATTAGTTTTCTACTTTAATATATTTAAAAAATGAATTGCGATTATGAGTTCATATGGAATGAACTGAAAATGATCCGCACCAGTGGACATTTTCTCCGTTATGAATACCATGCACACTTTTTTTTCTCAAATTTGCACGAATTCGGGGGTGGCAATTGCTTGAATGCTGGGCTCATTATTTTTTCTCCATAAACAACTAGAAAAACACAACTAATTCTTTGCATTGAGTTTAAATCCGAAATATCACCAAATAGGCGCTTTTACATTTCGCTTTGGAACCAAATCTTCCGCCATTCTCTTGTCAGTCAGCTCCTCACTAACTGAACGAAATTATTTTGATTACAATAAAACAATCTAAACGACGTTGGGGCAAGTGATGTAACCGACTATCGCAGCAAGCCTAATATACACTCACCGGCCACTTTATTAGGTACACCTGTCCAACTGCTTGTTAACACTTAATTTCTAAGCAGCCAATCACATGGCGGCAACTTTTAGGTGCATTTAGGTGCATTAGGTGCATTTAGGCATGTAGACATGGTCAAGACAATCTCCTGCAGTTCAAACCGAGCATCAGTATGGGGAAGAAAGGTGATTTGAGTGACTTTGAACGTGGCATGATTGTTGGTGCCAGAAGGGCTGGTCTGAGTATTTCAGAAACTGCTAATCTACTGGGATTTTCACGCACAACCATCTCTAGGGTTTACAGAGAATGGTCCGAAAAAGAAAAAACATCCAGTGAGCGGCAGTTCTGTGGGCGGAAATGCCTTGTTGATGCCAGAGGTCAGAGGAGAATGGCCAGACTGGTTCGAGCTGATAGAAGGGCAACAGTGACTCAAATAACCACCCGTTACAACCAAGGTGGGCAGAAGAGCATCTCTGAACGCACAGTACGTCGAACTTTGAGGCAGATGGGCTACAGCAGCAGAAGACCACACCGGGTGCCACTCCTTTCAGCTAAGAACAGGAAACTGAGGCTACAATTTGCACAAGCTCATCGAAATTGGACAATAGAAGATTGGAAAAACGAGGCCTGGTCTGATGAGTCTCGATTTCTGCTGCGACATTCGGATGGTAGGGTCAGAATTTGGCGTCTACAACATGAAAGCATGGATCCATCCTGCCTTGTATCAACGGTTCAGGCTGGTGGTGGTGGTGTCATGGTGTGGGGAATATTTTCTTGGCACTCTTTGGGCCCCTTGGTACCAATTGAGCATCGTTGCAACGCCACAGCCTACCTGAGTATTGTTGCTGACCATGTCCATCCCTTTATGACCACAATGTACCCAACTTCTGATGGCTACTTTCAGCAGGATAATGCGCCATGTCATAAAGCTGGAATCATCTCAGACTGGTTTCTTGAACATGACAATGAGTTCGCTGTACTCAAATGGCCTCCACAGTCACCAGATCTCAATCCAATAGAGCATCTTTGGGATGTGGTGGAACGGGAGATTCGCATCATGGATGTGCAGCCGACAAATCTGCGGCAACTGTGTGATGCCATCATGTCAATATGGACCAAACTCCCTGAGGAATGCTTCCAGCACCTTGTTGAATCTATGCCACGAAGAATTGAGGCAGTTCTGAAGGCAAAAGGGGGTCCAACCTGTTATGGGTACCTAATAAAGTGGCCGGTGAGTGTATATTGGACATACACACAAACTTAGCGGGTGCCACTACCAATTTAAAGTCCTCAGGAACTTTTGTTCTTTATCATTACTTTTTGGTAATTAGATTCCATTGATCTGGGCGCAGAGTCAAACTCATTGGCAGTCTGGACTTAAGTGAAGTTTTGTGGTTGGATTCAAACTTAGCATGTTTCTCAACAAACAAACTGCGCTCAGCATTTGCCACAAGAAACTCAAGCTGTGAGTGATGTCCCTGAAAACTTTGAGTATGTGTCGACCACTGTGGGCTTTTTTTTTACATTACAGTTACACAAACAATTAAAAATGACTTTAATTTTATAAAGAAGTAGCACTTCATTTCCTAGAATGCCATTACCTATTCAATTCCTCTAAACTACAAATCAAAATTTCGAAATCACAATAAATTCTACTTGTAATTTCCAATTTGTTTCCTGTGTAATGAGCCAATATTTAAAAACCTACAGTGAAGCCGCTTAAAGGTTGCAGATTTTGACAGTCCCCGGTTATTTAGTGAGTCTTTATTTGAATGAATCATCTAATCAACACAATATCTTGGTTTAGTTTGGTTTAAGGCCTCGGTTCACTTCACTTTGTAGAAGACATTACAAGTTAAACAAGCTACATTGGTCAAACTTTCCACAAAGCTGGCAGCATACTCCACCTCAATGCTAATACAAACACTCGCCGTGATCGTATCGCTTGTTGAGTCTCTCCCTGGAGTCTCTGTGGCCGCGGTGTGTGCAGTGTTGTGATCTTTGATGTAGTGCCGCTATTGCCCGATGCCCTCTAACGTGCCCTGAAAAGCCATGGTCATGCCGCCCAGACGGCCCAGGCTTGTTAGCAGCAGATGGTGGAACCATTTTGAGAGGGTGATTTACACACAAGGCTGTAGGAGGCTGGTCATGACCTCCGCATGTATGGAGCCAGTGAAAGGGAGGTTCTTTTGCGGTCTAGTACGGGAGTGATGTGTTGTCCTCTGTACAACGTGCACATGGATTGTTGTGGATGATACTAGGATTTTTTTTTTTTAAAGGAGAACTCTGGCGCAAAATGAACCTTTGGTCTAATTACACATTGTTACCTAGTCAACCGTTATCTTAGATTTGTTTTCATGATTGCCGAATGTAAATAGTTTTATCTATAAAAACAGTTTAGCCTATAACGCTAGTATAATGCTAGTATATAGGGCATAGGGCATAGAGCAATGACAAATAAAAATCGCTTGCTATTACCACTAACAAGGCTCAAAATAGCCCCACACTAACACGGTAACATAATAAGGGTCCACATTCAAACCGAAGCATTGAGAACTTTGTCAGTGCCCATATAGTTTAATAAGAAGATATTTTATACAGTCAACTTCGGGAATACAGGAAGAAGCCATCTTTGAAAAATAGTCTCTACCAGTCGATCTACGAATGCCGATCCAAGTGCGCTGAACTGTGCAGAATCTCATATGCAGTGTTGTAGTACTCGAGACTCGGACTCGTCTCGGACTCGGTCTCGAGACCATATTTTAATGGTCTTGGTCTTGTCATGGACTCGTGTCCATTTGGACTCGGAATTGACTCGTACTCGAACATTTTTTTTTTTAGGACTCGGAATTATTCCCGAGTCCACTCGAGTTCAATTAAAAATATTTTTCATGATTATTAATGTATGTTAATAAAATATTTCTTTAAATTGATTGACACGCCCAGTGATTGGTGATTTTCTAGTGCGCAACTGCGCATGACAAATTGTAATAAAATTACTTTTAACACCACCTACTATGTGGCCTTTTTACCCTAAACTGATCATATTCAGTAAAAAAAAAAAAAGGATTTCTCTAAGTAAATAAAAGTAAATTAGGTAATCAACCCTCACTGGTCTCGGTCTCGACTCGGACTCGACCGTCTCTGGTCTCGGACTCGACTCGGACTCGACTCTCTATGGACTCGGTCTTGACTCGGACTCGACTCTCTCTGGTCTCGGTGTCGACTCGGACTCGAGTGAGGTGGTCTCGACTACAACACTGCTCATATGGTCCGTTGTTTCCGGAAGAAACACAAACACGAACCATTTTCTTCTCTTCAATACGTACATGTAGACTACTGTTCGCGCTCACCCTATCACCTTATTCACATATTTACCCTACAGCTTGGAAGCTGAACTGTCCAATAATAATTTAGCCAACCGCATCCAACTGTCGCACACACACTCGCTGTTTATCCAGCACCGGCTTTGGAATGAACGATATCCATAGACAATTTGAGGAAATGGTGGGTGAAGTGACGTAAGCCGTAAAGCAGTCGAATTTTGTAGTTCTTTTTGTGCTCCGGATACTACCTGAAACCCCAACTTACATAAAAGCGATACAGACCCCGTCAGGCTATGGCAACCTGTTTCAAGTCGATGTACCATCTCAAGGGTCTTGAAAAAAACGACATAGTGTTACTTTAAGTATATAATATAATAAAATATATTATAAAATATTTCTAATACAACATTCTAATAAAGTACGTATTACTGAATAATCTAGTGTTTTTACCGAATCGGTTAAGTGATTCAATGACTCACTCACAATGATTCAGAGCTTTTAAACGAATCAGATGAATGAGTCATGAGTCATTTGTAGACACCTACATAACCTACAGAAAGATTCGCTGTAAAATCCCACCACTAATACACAAACTGACAGTCTGTGTTGCAAACAGTGAAGAGTCTAACTGCATAAAAACACATTTAGAAAACTATAATTGGGGCTTATGAAAACATAGTTTTCATAACTGTTTAAATTGCTATAATCTGCCACCAAAGTGCAAAACATGTTTAAGTCCAAATAAAGAATTGGGGACAGTTATTATTCTGTCCTTGCTCATTCCTCCCCCACCGCTCTTTTCTTTTTGTTTTAGTGGCTTCATTCAGATTCCTAACCAGTGTTTCCTCTGTGATATGAGTTGGCCTTCCTGTAAGGCTCGTCTTTGACCTACCAAAGAAGGTGTGACCTGCGTGCTAGAGCAAAGAAGAGTCAAGGCCTTTTGTTCCTCGTCCATCCCCGCCTTTCTCACTTTCTTTCACTCTTAATCTGTCTCTGAGCTCATGTTGATATGTTTTGACATCCCAGGCACCTGGTTTTAGGATTTGGGGATTATTTGTCGGTTCTGCAGAGAGCCACCTAGTCGCCGTCACTCAATCTTTTTACACTCCGCCGTCACGGCTGCCCATCAAGCCGGTGTGTGTGTGTGTGTGTTTGGAGATGCAGATGCTGGCTTAATTAGACCTGAAAGGGCCAGGATGCTCGTCTCAAGCTGTTCTGTTTCGAGGAAGAGAGGATAACAATCTGAATGACAACCGTCTAAATTTTCTATCTTCGGTTACTTTTTCTTCCAATCTCCTCTCTGTTCTCATTTTACTTGGATGTTCAATGGGATTACTAAGGCATTCTGGGTAGTTGCTAGGATGTTTAATGTGGTCACTAGGGCGTTTTAGGTGATTGAAATGTTTTTCCAGGTAGTTAGGGTGTTCTTTGTGGTTACTAGACCAGAAGAGCCCAACCCAAACTCTGTAGTGGTGCTTTTCCACTGCATGGTACGGCTCAGGACGGTTTGGTACGGCTCACTTTTGGGAGGATTTCTACTATGTAAAGAACCTAGTATTTTCTTTTTAAGTAATTAGTAATAATCTGCTCTATTGATATCGTTTGGGTCCCTCCTTCAATGTAAGCAAGAAGGCAAAACTTTAACTTAGCCACACAATTTGCAGCCCATAGCACAGTATTTCAGGGGTTTCACCACCCCTAAGTATGATAGTAACAGTGATGCCAGTCTTTGGAAACACTACTAATAAATCAGTACCTCCAGAAAAACGCGATTATGCGATCGCTGAATAGGTGGTTTGCAGTCACGTGATTGTGTTGACGCGCGGAATGCAGATGGAGGGCAAGGAGTGAAGAGCGCAATGGACAAGATAAGGGGGAAAATCCGTACTGTACTACTTTGACGCTATTACAAGAGACATATATAAACAGAAAACCGAAACATATGTTGGACGTGATCCTTGCGTTATGAAGAGGACCGATTTTCAACTGAATTGAGAGATTTGCCTGCCATCGAGGCTGTAGATATCAGCAACTAACTTGTCTTACAGACATACTTTGACTTTACAAAGTTCGGAAACTGGTATGTTACACAAACAGCCACATAAGTGTATTTAAACACCTGAATAATGTAATTATAAGCCACATAAATAATGTATTAACTCACATTTGACGAAGTGATCACTGCACACACACAGAGGCATTTTCCCATTCGGCTCCTCCCGACCGCAGACGTAGGTTTGCAAGGCATTTTTCTGTCAATTTCTTGTATTTTCCTCCCTTATGAACAACAACTTTTGGCACATGATAAAAACTCCTCGTGGTTTGATCGATTTGAGCAACCATAAACGACGCAAAACATAGGCATTTTGAGTGTGTTATAGTGCTTCCTAAATATAGAAAATCACTTCCTGCCCTCCATCTGCGTTTCGCGCCATGGCAACGCAGTGGCGTGACGTCACGTGAAAACAAGCTATTCAATGCAAAATCAGCCAAAGTCCGCATATTTATGCAGGGGCCGCATTTTTTCAAATACGCCGCACTTTCGCCACATAAATTGCCGATTTCCGTGCAAAATATGCGGGGTTTGCATAATTTCATAATCCTCGCATTTTCGTTGCAAAAAAAGTCACATGTATCTTAGCAGAAAGTTGAAAAATGTTGCGTTTGCTTCACACAAGAGCAGCCATTTCCCCCTGTTTCCATGGGAACGTTATGAAGTGACGCAATTACGCGACGCCAGACAGACTCACGGAGGCGATTGACATCTCACAAATCGAACTCGTATTCTGTCCGTCACACGTTCTACCGTCACATATCGTTACTTAATAAACAACATAAGATAAAAGAAGTAGCATCAAACAGACATGGGGTGTTCGAGGCGCACATATAACACTGCAGAGAGCTCTTAAAGGGGCCACACCTTATTTACACTCGTTACAGTCTGAAATAAAACAAGATGAGAAATTAAATATTCCCAGCACTTTCTATGATGTAGTATGCTTGCTTATCAAAGGAAGTAATAAGAAATGACTCTTACATTAGCCTAGTGAGAACAGGATGTTGGGGGAATCACTTTTTTTCTCTTTTTCATCAAACCACAATTTTTGCAAGTGCCCTCAATTTTTGCAAATTCCTGCAATTTCATCCATAAAATTGCATAAATATCCCGCATATTCCATCGCATTTTTAAAGAAAACGGGCCGCGTAATCAATCAATTTTTGCCCGCAACAATCACAAAAAAACTCTGTGTTTTTCTGGAAGGACTGACTACTTATGGCAAATGTTATATATAAATCGCAAATTTTTTCACAAATTTTTGGAAATTACCACCACAAAATCAGTCACTTTGATCGCAAAAATCACAAAAAAAAAATCGTGAAATCCTGGAGGGACTGATAAATGTACTGATAATTACTCCTTCCATTGGTCAGAAACTCTACTGGTTCATCCCTACTTGTGCGGTATGAGATCATAGACGAGATCTGAAGAACAGACACACACACTAATACACACGAGACAGACTGAAGGTCTGTGAAAACCAGTCTGTAATCCAATTAAAGTCTTCTGTTAATGAATCATACACCATCCCTGCTGTGTGTGTGTATGTGCATCGACACCACATGCTAGTCCTTATGGCGGCCTGAACGTCCTTCTCCGTTTCTTCTGTTATTCTGACAGCAACTATTTATCCTTTTATTCATTTCACATATTCATTCATATATTTCGGAGTAAACTGCCACTTCTCTATGAAGTACAAGTTCATTTACTAAACGGACATTGTCAAAAACTTTATACCTCGGATCGTTTTTACAGTCAACATTAAAACTACCAATCAGCTCTAAATAAGACAATATATGGTTCAAGCAACTATTAACGTATATTAAAAATATTGTTGGTTTAACATAAAAAAATGAAGTAACCTGGTTGCCTTAAAACTTTAAGTTCATTGAAATTGAAAAATTGAGTTAATACAATGAAGGAGATTGATTTAATCATCAGAAACTCGAAATATCATGTTATCTGAACCACATAAATTATCTAAGTTGATTTGATAGAAGAAAAAAAACATTATGATAACAAATCATGATTTGCTTTTTACAGTGCATTGTATATACTAATGTATATATTACTGTTCAAAAGTTTGGGTTTTTTTTACTAACACTTAGAAAGTTAATTACATTAATTTACATGAAGTAACAGTGAAGAATAGTTCTAAACCATTTATTAATAGTCATTGTTAATTTTAACATTTAATAATACATTATTCAAATCACAAATTGTATCTGTTAACATTAGTTAATGGACCTGAGCTGATATGAACTAACAATGAACAGTTGGTTTTTTTAATAAAATAACATTAAAACATATTAACAGATACTATAACAAATGTATTGCTTATAATTAGATAACATTACTTAATGCATTGACTAAAGCTAACTAATGGCACTTTTTTTAAAGTGTGCTCACCAAGACTGCATTTATTTGATAAAAAATACAGTTAAATCAGTAATATATTATTTCTATTTAAAATTTTCTATTTGAATACATTTTAAAATGTGATTTACAGTATATTTATATTGCAAATAACACGATTAATTTGAAATAGAATCTTTTGAAAACACTTTTTTTTACTGTCAATTCCAAACAATTGAATGCATCCTTGCTGAATAAAAGTATTAACTTCCTAAAAAAAAAAAAAAAAACGTTCAAACTTTCTGTAATGCATGCAGTAATTTAAATTATTAGTGTAGTAGTATGAAAGTGTAGGAAGACTGATTTGATTAGGACATTAGCAATGTTTCATGGAGGCAATTTAGCAAAGTAAATAAAATATGATTTGATTTTAATTAAATGTTTAATGCTGGCCAGAAATATATTTTGACTGATCTGAATAGGAGTAAATTGTGTAACGTTATTCACAGAAATGTTATAATGGCAAGTTCAAACCAAATTTAAGTTGGCTGGCGGCCAAGCGGAATGCAATCTCACTAACTAGTTAACCTGTGGTTGTTAATCATTACACCATTCATTAAAACAACTGTGATGTAGATGTGCTTCAATGCATCCAAATGAAAGGTTAATCTTTGCCAACTCTAACCTATCATTTAACAAACTATTTTTCATGCAACATCGGACACTAGATATGTCACTTTCTTTCCAGCATCAGAGCCTCTATTTTCTCTCTCAGCTGTTCCTGGAAAGTCTCAATGAAGTTGTGTTTTTTTCCAGCAGATGTGTGTAATCATATAAACTATAATTGTAAACTTTGCCCAGCCCTGGACACAACCCTCAATCTCTCGAAAATGAAGTGCTGGACATCTGGGTGGACGCGAGCATGGCTCCGGGCGCTGAAATGACAGAGTTCAGGGCTCCGATAAGTGCATCTGAAAAAAAGCCTTCGTTCCAATTTAGATTGAGTTTTTGTTTTAAAGTGCCCAGAAGAGAACGGCTGACTGTCACCCTTGCCATTTTTAAACCATGTGATTTCTAGAAGGGATTTGAGCGAAATTGTCAATTTTCTCATCTCTGTGGTTCTGTCTGGCTTCTTTTCCTACTGTTTCAGCATATTTTTTTCCCATATTTTTAATGAATAATAAATCTCATGGCTCATCTTCATAATATCTTGTTGGATGCCCCCATTTGTCATTTATTATTTTATTTTTACACAAGAAGCAAAAATCTTGAAAGGGAATGAGCTGAGCAGGTTTTCTCGATACTATTTTAACACAAAGGAATAGTTCACTCAAAAATGAAAATTCTGTCACTTCTGTCTGATTTTCTCTCTTATTTAGAAGACAAAAGGAAATATTGGGTCAGACATTGAAAAAGACATTGGGTCAAAACAACATTAGACCCCATTGACTTTTACTGTATGGATGAAAAAAAACATTATTATTACCTAAAACAAATACAAATTGATTTGTTTTCGGTAATTTAAATAACGAAGAAATAAAATATTAGAGGAAAACTTATTTTACTTATTTTACTATTCTTTAAAGAATACTTTAAGTATATTTTAACTTATATATTAGATGATTAAACTTGTAAATCTTATACAAAAAAAAAAGAAAATGGAAATGTTGCCCCTTGCAAATAACTGAAATGAAACAAGAATTAAATTATTAAAAATGAAACTGAAATAAATATAGAAACATAAAACAAATGAGAAAAAAAACAGCAAAATTATTCAAATTTAAAGTATATGAAAATAAAAGCAGAAATTATAAAAAAATAAAAGCTTATTCAAAATATTAATAAAATGTATAATAGTATATAAATTATAATAAAATAACACTGATTTGAAGCAACAAGATTAATCTATAAAATAATGAATAATAAACAAGTCAAAATAAATAAATAACAAAAGGCGTGCAGTTCTATGCAATTGTCTATTGTTTTGGTTGAATTAACAGTAGAGAATATTAAAATGGCTGTGGAAAGATCTTGCCATAATCTTTGAGCCCATCTCATATTTATGAGTGAAAAGAGAGCATTAATGCTAACACTTATCTCTGAGCCTCATCACCATGAACGACAGACTCTCATAATGCAGAGGGAGGAACCAGCGAACGAGACCAACGGCGAGATGCGCTGATCTTTCTTCCTTAATGACCCAAAGAGTTATTTATTAATACCGTTTTAGTTATGTATTAAGCAAGACACGTCTGGTGCTGGGAGTTTATGGGTGATAAACAGCCCTCGGTTTGCACATTAAGACCAAGACGATAATAAGACGTCCTGCTGTCATAGGGATGAAAAACAAAACCATGATAGGAAGCTGGATTTACATGTGTGCCCAGCGGTGCGGCGTGTAGGTGCGGGATGTCAAGGGATGGGTCAGCTCACTTACAGCTCTGGGCATTGCAGACGCCCCACCACACACACACACACACACCCACACAAACTACTACCTATAGAACAAGCCAACTAGACAACATCAGGATCTAAAAATACATCTGGGTTCAAACAGTATGCATGCAGAAGACCATACCACGAGTATCGTAAGCCTTCAATTTTAAAGCAAACCTCCTCCAAAAACAGACACAAAGGGGTTGAAAAAGAAAGGTGGGGGTATATGGAAATAAGTGGTTGCAATATAGTTTTCAGGGCAGATCAGAAGAGAAACTGACTTGATTAAAGGGTGAAAAAGCAACTCAAATTTAAGTTTGGAGTTCATAAAGTAGTAGGAGAATACACACACGAATGCATGCACACACACACAATCACTTTTGACAATGCACTTTTGAAAGTGGCCCTCGATGTACAAAACAGGGATTGAAACCCTCAAAAAGGTAATTATTTTCTGACAAAGACTGCGAAATGGAGGATCATGACTTTTAGAAAATATAAACAGAAATAAAATCTATATTATTTGTTTCTAATGTCTGGAGTTTTTTCAACCCTGTTACCAAAATCTGGGAGAGAAAAAAAAAATGTCTGGAAAAAAACCCTAGTATAATTTTCTTCTTTTTCTATCAGTAAACAAAAATAACAAAATAAAAAATAGCTTAAATTATATACAAATTTAATCAATTGTGTAATACGATATATTGTATTTATAAAAAAATATAAAATATTATAAAAATAAATAAAAATACATTCATTTATAAAATGTAATAAAAATTTATTATTAAGATAAATAATAAATAATTGAATACACACAAAACAATATCTAAATAAATGAATATACATACATTTATCAAATTGAATACAAAGTCATGATTAGTTACGAGATTTAGCCTAAATGAACCAAATGTTGGTCTGTAGATATTAATAAACTTTACTCACAAATCAAAGGAAATCATCAGTTTGATATTATAAAAACTTTGGTGTTCTGGATTTTGAGCTCGACAAATGCAGTCAACACTATGATTTGTGTGAATAAAAAAAAAGAGCAAGTGGAATGGGATTATTTACCCATCATGCTTTAGAAAGGGTCCAAATAGTGGCTCTTTACTGTACATGACAATTTCATGGGATGTTCCATTTTTTTATATATATATAATATCATATTATGCCGTAGATCATGAAATATGACGTTATGTTTGTAATACTGGAAAAAAAAAAACTCAATAATTCTAAACAATGACATTATGATATGTATGTCCGTGAGCGGGTCCTGTGTCTACTCTAAGCAGATGAACAGATTAGTCGGATTACTTTAGATTTGGCTTGAAACCCCACGAGATGAACCCTGATAATCTGAGCTGAGAAAGCAGCCAGACTTCAGTCTGTGACGTCCTGAAAGAAAGCAAGAGAGCGGACATGCACTCACTCGTGAAGGGTCGTACTCTGGGCGTCTTCGGTTGCTCAGGTCTTCGTAGGCTGGAGCCGGTCTCGCCTTTTGAAGCTGATTTCGGATTTGCTGCAATCGTTCTTCATTACTGCAACATGAAGACAGAGAAACGAGACAGACTCCCATCAACCACCCTGGAAAACATCTTCACAAATGACCTCACAGATAATTAGATCAATCGGTTACACTTTATTTTACAGTTGTGTACTTGGGCCCCTAAAAACAGAGAACTTTTGCTACGTTTGCAACTCCCGTCCAAACTAAAACGGAAAAAACGAAGACCTAAAATGGAGAAGTTTAGAAACGCTGCAGCTCCGTTTGGCGTTTTGAATTTCCGGAGGGTGTTTTAGTGAAGACGGGACAAAACAGAGGAGTTTAGAAACGCTGACGCAGCGGCTCACGCTCGGCTCTGTGATTGGGTGTCATCAGTCATGACGTATCCTTCCGTGATTCGTCAGCCACTGTTTACACTGGCACGCGCATGCCCAGTGTTGGTGAATGGTCACGTGAACTGTGTTTTCAGTCGTTTTAATGTGGACGGAGATCAATTCAATACACGGATAAAACGCTGGTGTGGACGGAGATCATATTCGTTATAATTCTCCGTTTTTAAACGAAAACGCAGTAGTGTGGACGGGGCTTTAATGTATTTACCCAAAAAGTAACGCAAGGTTACTTACAACTACATGGGTAAAAGAAGTAGTTCACTTTTAAAAAAAACTTTTGCTGGTAATTTACTCACCCCCATGTCATCCAAGATGTCCATGTCTTTCTTTCTTCAGTCGAAAACGACACCAGACAATGAATAAGGGTCTTATCTTGCGAAACGATCGCTCATTTAAAAAATAAATAACAAACTTTACGTTTTATAAGCACAAATGCTCGCTTTGCTCTGTTCTGTGATGCGCGTTCATGACTCCTGTTCGAACTCGTTCATCAAAATGAACAAATCTTTTTTCGAGTCATTTCGTTGAATCATTGAATGAACCAAATGACTCGAAATAAGATTTGTTCGTTTTGATGAACGAGTTCGAACAGGAGAGTCACGAACGCGCATAACAAAACAGAGCAAAGCGAGCATTTGTGCTTATAAAACGTAAAGTTTGTTATTTATTTTTTTAAATGAGCGATCGTTTCGCTAGATAATACATCGTCTCATTCACCTTATTCATCCTCTGGTGTCGTTTAAAGCCATTTGAACCTCTCATTTGCACCTTGAACCGTTTGGTGCCCAATGAAGTCCATTATATGGAGAAAATCCAGAAATGTTTTCATCAAAAACCTTAATTTATTTTCGACTGAAGAAAGAATGACATGGGGGACAGTAAATTATCAGCAAAAGTTTTTTTTTTTTTTTTTTTTTTTTAAAGTGAACGACTCCTTTAAGGTTTAGGGGTGTGCATAGTAGATATAACCCTGTTATTGTAATTTCTTTAATAAGTACATGGAACAGCACTGTAAAATAAAGAGCTTCCGTGAAATCAATCACAATAAAAAGATAGTCCATCTAGAAAATATAAACAAGTAAAGTAAAGGGGAATCTAGAAGCACATAAAAGTCACCACAGCAAATTCAGTAATCATTCATATCACAGTAAATCTGTCTCATCCTAACGTTTAAAAAGTGTTTGACTTGAGGCCAAAGTTAATGTGCAATTCTGTTTGTCAGATTCCCAAATCAAATGCAGTGAAAATAAACTGCACTTGATGTAAAATTCAGTGTATTAAATTATCCATCTGTGAGCTCCATAAACACACATGTAACCTAAGGGCAAGTATTGATTCAAAGCAGAACTAGCATTATAAAATCAACCATTTAAACAGCTTCAACTTTCTCTGCAAATTCATGTTAAAGCAGCACATTAAAATGAACGTATAATACATGAATTATATATAGTTTTAATTCAATATACAGTTATTCTTGTACATTTATATCATTAATGATGTATTATTATTATTAAATCTAAACAAATATATATAACCAACTTACACTAAACGCAAGACGTAGTGCTATGATGCATGTCCATTTTTGTTTTTCATTGGACTTACACATACACCACAAATGCATAACCTTCTAGAAACTACATCCACAGATGTTGCCAACTTCAAAATAATTGAAAATACTGGAGGCAGCGATCTATGGCACTCCAGCAGCTGGAGGAGGACACGCGGAGAGGGAACGGCATCCATTATCTAATCCCAAAGAACGCAATTAGAGCTGCCATTTTGATTGAGAGTCCACATGACCCTCTGAATGAGAAACACTATCAATGTTTAATTAGCTCCCGTCAAGCATGTATGCATCATATTCATGTTATTTACAGGACTGGAGCAGACCTGGAGTGCTTTAGAGGGCTAAAGAAACTGAATATAGCACACAGAAACACTGCAAAAAACACGAGAGCGCGTCTGAAGGCCGGCTGTCATCACCAGTTCATTTGGCGTGTTATGATAACGGTGCCGCGCAAACCGTATAAAGGCCGGAGATATTACCTTTCCTTCTTTGAGACAGAATTAGACAAAGCAATCTGAGATCATCATCACCGACCGTGTCCGTTTCCTGCTGTGTTTTACCTGTTTATGTTACATTTGATTAAAGCTAATTAGCGCTTGTGTTGAGCAACAGAAAGCAACGCTACCTATGAGCATGTGCACGATCTAGTCGTGTACACACTAAAAAATGCTGGGTTGTTTTAACCCAATTTTGGGTCAAATATGGACAAACCTGAAATGTTGGGTTAAAAATGTAATGTAAAAATTTAACCCAACGGCTGGGTTAGTCCATATTTGACCCAAAGTTGGGTTAAAACAACCCAGCATTTTTTAGAGTGTAGTGAGATCACATCAAATCATCTCAAAAGTCTTGGCTATTGTCACCATTGTTGCAGTGTTACTATTGTTGTCATGAATTTTATCATTGTGAAGACTACCATTGATACTACCAACGCTAATACTGATATTAATATATTACTGTTGTGTTTGTTAAAGTGATTATTAACTTCACTAGAACTATACTGATACTACCCAATTCCTCCTATCCATACTTGCGTCACAGAAAGGATCTTGTGTGCGACTTTGTCAATGACTGTGTTGGGCTGTTTTTTTTTATTTATTTATTTTTTATTGTAGATGTGTGTCAAAAAAATAAAAATTTGAAAATGTAAAAAAATACAAAGTTAGAAAAAAATATTTTTACATATTACAAAATATTTTCTATTTATTTATATGAAAATATATATTTTTTTAAACACTTTTTTTTTTTTTTTTAATTATTGGTTGTGTTGTCAAAAGTTTTGATGGAACAAATTGTGAATATTTTATATTTCTCTTTTTTGCTTTTTTGTGTCAAACTGGACTTTTTGGTATAAACAGGTGGCCTGGGTTTCCCCATATCAAAAGAACACCATGTATCTGAAATATAATCTTTTGTAACACTGAGAATGTGAGCCTTGCCAATCTAAATATTCAAATGCAAGAAGACACAAAATGGATCCGTGCTTTAGGTTTTAAAGTAACAGCAGCCTAATTATCCTGCTCTTTTCTGCACTTTTAATGTTCATAAAACAACAAAGGACAAAGAAAAAAATTACTAACTGCTTTTGTAACTTTAATAAGGATTAATCTGTTTAATTTATACAGTGAAAACTATATTTACATTTATAGCCTAAATTTATTCATTAGGCTAGTGATGAAGTTTTGTGACTTTTCAGTGGTATATAAAATGTAGGTGTCATAATTGTCTGTTTTTGCATTGTTTTTCATGGTAAAATATTTAAGTCACCGGCCATGGGCGAGTGTGGCAAACAGTTAGTTTTAGGCCTTGTCTGACAAGGAATGCTGCTGGTCTTAGATTAGTTTTCACAGATTAATGAATATGATTACAGATGAGGGAATTAATCCACAATCTGACTGTGAAGCTGTCAACAAATGGAGCCTGGACAGCCAAATAATCCCTGAATGAATAGATATTGACTAGAAACCGTGACTCACTTCTCTCCGCTTCTCTGTTCATTTCATCTCTATACCTCTATCTTATTTCTGCAGGACGTGTTTTATAATGAGATCTGACAACTGGCTGCCATCTTTTCCAGCTGGACGCCACCACACAGGCCTGTAATCAGAAGTGACACCCTCTTCTAAACACACCTGCCATCCAGGTCTTAATGAATATGTCCACTCCTCAATTATACAGTCTTGCTCTGTCGTGATAGGGCTGTCAGAGAGGAGTGTGAGAGATCAGGGATCAGCACAGAAAATGCGCATGGAAATGAGATTTATTTCGATTTTGATTAATTGGATAAACAGCTTGAAAATATAGTTATAAGTTTCAGGATTATGGTAAAACTACTGTCCAACTTTAGTTTTCCCCTTACACACATGTAACATTTTAGGCCAAAAAACAAAAAACAAACAAAAAAATAGAGTTATTGTTCCTTCAATTAAACTATTATATTTTCATATGAAACCTATGATTTGTTTTTCATATAGGCCTACATAATTTCTTAATACAACAACTACTTCTGTTACTACAAAGTATTGTTGTTGTTATTATTGTTACCACTGATACTCCTAGTATATATACTTAAGTACCTACATTATGAAAATCTATAAGTTATAGTGAAAGCCATTGAATATTATATTAAGCGACTTTGAGTTAGAGAAAAGCGCTATATAAATTCAATTTATTATTAATATTAAAATAAAATTATTAAAATCTGTATATTTTCATTTGTAAAATATATTATGTGATTTACAAACACACACACACACACACACACACACACACACACACACACACACACATATATATATATATATTATATATATATATATATCATACAATTATAAAATAAAATCTCTTTATCTTTTTAGACTATTAAACATTGAAAAACTGAAATAAAATTGTATTGCTAGATTTGCATATATATATATATATATATATATATATATATGTATATATATATTAGGGATGCACCGATACCGATACCAGTATCGGGTATCGGGCCCGATACCAAGCTCATGTACTTGTACTCGTACTCGTAAAAATACCCCGATACCAAAGACCGATACCTCACGCGACGTAACTGACAGAACTTTCCAGTGCACACAGAGACACCAGATGCAATGTCAGCCTCAGCAGTGTGGAAATATTTTCAAAATCAATGATGACGACCCACGCATGGCAATCTGCACGATTATTTCTGCATTAATATCCAGAGTAGGGCTGCACGTTTTCAAGTTTTTCATTAACCGTTAATACTCGGTTAACCATAGTGTGAGCGCTGCAACGTCGAGATACAGAGTTAATTTTTAAAACCTTTAATAACTGGTTGGACCCCATTTGAAACGAATTAATTTATAGAAATAAAACGCAGTGATAAGTACGCAGTTAAAGTAGGCACATTTCCATCACCATTCAAACTGAAATTGCCAATTGAAAATAGCCAACAGAAATAAGTCCATTTCGCAAAAACTCAGTGTCCGCAAATAAATATTTATGATCATCATCATTATTGTAACATTTTATTAGGCTGCATATGTAGACGCCTTTATCCAAAAAAGGAACAAAGCACAAATAAACACAATATTTTGACGCATATCCAGTGTTTGTGCTTAGTGTGGAGCGTGCACTGATGGCTGCGAGACGCCCATGTGAACACTTGCAGTTTCATTGCAGTTCTTTCAGTGGAAACAACTTAAAATACTCTTTGATTTCTGGTCATACAGAAAATAATAATACATTATTGACAAATACATTTATTTGCGTAAACTCACAATAACAAGAAAACGTTGTGCTTTAACAGCAGGCGCGCTTCATGAATCATGATCTCCGTGAACTGAAGCGCGAGAACTGAAACAGCCGCATTCGAATTTGTTCGTTTTAAATTGGACATTTAAAGCTTTAGCTTTAGCTTTAAATGTCCAATTTAAAACGAACAAATTCGAATCGAAAGCCAATATCTTCTGATGTAATTATGTAGCCTATAATTATGTATTTCTCTCTAAAGGTGGATCCGGGGATGGAGATTTGTTTTTAGCAGAAACTGATTTAGAAAACAATAGTTTATTAACAAACAATTAATGTCTCGTTATTTTATATTATTTTATTATCAGACACATTTATTATATCTTATAAATCATAAATCTCCTTTCTGTAGGCTAGTTACGGCTCTACTCATTCATTACTGCGGGAAAATATCATTTCCAGGTTCTAATTTGGCCTCAGAAAACCAGTAAAATCTTTTTTTTTTCATATTCATTTGCCAAATATTTTAAATGTTTAAATGGGCAAAAAAAATCAAACAAATATCTGAAAATTCGTCGATATGTATAGCCTATCCTATATATTTTTGTGCAGCATTTGACGTAGTCCTACAGTTCAAATGAACATTTTGGTGTTCAACTTTGCGTTTTACAAAATAACCATTCATTTTTCGTTTTGCAATTAGGCCTATGGATTAAATAAGGGGAGACGAATGAACACAAAACAAGTACACTGACCGTTTGGACATAATACGAGGCAGAGTTCTTTTTTTTTTTAAATCATAAAAGATTAAGGAATAGCCTACTAGACAAAACCTCAAAGAAATGCCAAAATCAAGACCTCGGAGCAGAAATGAGGGAGAAACACAAAGAAACTCTGTGTCTTTGCCTGCCATTAATGCTTGGATGACACACGACGTCTCCTCACATAAATAATAATAGGCTAATGTTTAGTGCGGTGGTTGTGATATAGACCGTTGCCATTATTTTTGGAATGACTTATTGCGAAAGAAAAAAAATGCTTTAGTCGCATAACATCTTTAATAGAAACGCTGTCATTTCACAATATTTTTTTATCGACATTCAGAAGAAAAAAAACGCAAACGTTTTGTGCAAATGTATTGACGCCACAATTTTAAACGGTTAATCGGCTAACCGGTTTTAACCATTAACACCCCTAATCGAGAGGAGGTACAAAAGCCAGTATAATACAAGTAACTTGATAAAACATCTGAAATTTAAATACAAAAGTGAGCACGGTGAATTTGCCACTAGCAGTAGCACTAGCACTCTGCAACAAACTTTGCAGCAAACCTTTTCAAGGCAAGAGAAAATGTCAAAAGATAACCCAAGAGCAATAAAAATAACAGAAATGCTTACCCAATTCATTGTTCTTGACAATAAACCACTCTAAATTTATTGGTTAAAGTTTGTTGTTAAAAAAATAAAGATGCTTATATGTTCATTAGTCTCATTGTGTTGTTCTTAGAAAATCAGGCATCGGTATCGGTATCGGCGAGTACCAGGAAAAAAATATCGGTACTCGTACTCGATCCTTAAAAAGTGGTATCGGTGCATCCCTAATATATATATATATATATAAAACAACAACAACAAGAAACATTTGTATTATTGATATTATTATATTTTAAGTACATTTTCACCAGGAATCGATGAGAATATCCAAGTCTGTCATAGATCTTGAAGAAAAAATGTGAAATAATTAAAATAAAGCAAGCTTGAAAGAGATGCCTCAATAATTTATAAGAAGTAATAATTTATCATTTTCCAGTCGAAACAAGTACTAGTGGAAACTAGTTAGCATGCTAAAAACAGATGGACAGTATGCTAACCGGTTTAGTGAGAGGTAAACCTTACTTTTAAAACCTAATTTTACAGAACAACGTAGAAATACACGCAATTTGGCCAGAGATGCATCTTAACAGTGTTTACTGCTCCGACGTGATGGAGAACAACACGGAATTGGAGGGAAGGCGTTAAGAAACAGCAGTTTCTTCACAGAATTAGAGTTGGCCGGAGTACACGGCTGGTGGGCCATTAGTTCGATTAAGCCCATTCCTCAGCGCTGGATGCGCTCCAGATATCTGGAGCTGGGGCCAGCTTTTCTGGCTGCCACTGACTCCGTGTCAGCATTTCTGCTGAAAAAATGGCCGTTCGGCGCTCAAACTCTCCCAAACAAGGAAAGCAAGGCTCTATTTTGCATGTTTGATCAGCACTAACATTTATTAGTCACATCTATTATGCACAAAATGCCAGCAAGAACAAAGGGCTGTTAGGAGCAGTCAGGCGACACACGCGAGATAGAATGGTAATTAAGTCCCCTGCTAAAGTAGATGAGACATCAGCACTCGGAGATAGCGAGACGGCGAGATGAGGAGGGGGTTTTCGCCGATCTGTCTGACTGTTACTTTGTGGTTAATTGACCGTCTCTTTCCCGCTATCTTTCTCTCTTATTTGCTCTCTGACATGAAAATCGAGACTTGCGCGCACACACTTCTAGCGATGGTTTCAATTCATGGGCCCAGGCGAGACATTTCTCACACTTTCTTCTTTGATAAGACCCGGCGTAATCTACTCATACGGTCACATTAGTGAGTTCCACTTGTCAGACGTTGACAGATTTTACTCTATGGTGACCCAACACTGTTCATCATCAAATGCCAATATAGAGACAGTTTACACAAAATTTTAAATGATTGAAAAATGATCATTTACTCAAGCAAAAATAAACTACAATAAACTGAATTAAAATACAGATGAACTGTAGTATAATGATAATATGTTTTTCAAATAAAATACAAAATAAAAATATATTTTAAGTGCATTTTCATCAGAAAGCTGTGTATAAAAGTGCTGTCAACTTGATTAATTGCATGTGTTATTAATATATGTAGGAATTATGGTGTTGTGGCAGAAACATGGTTACCATGGTAACCATACTATCTATGTCATTTATCATGATGAAAATCATCTAAGTAAAAAAATTCCCAAACCTGTATGAGGACTTCACAAAAAGTTTGCCAGTACTCATAGTCTCTGATTTGTGGTCTAGTTGGCTTTAGCCACCAGTAGCTATGTTTCCATTATGTGCATTTTGGGATATTGCATAAAAAATGGTGGATGGAAACAAACTCCCAAAATGCACATACAAAATGTATGCGCTCGATTAAGCAAACAAAAATAAAAAATTTTAGATAAGAAAACGTGCATAAATGGTACATGGTCAGAAACAATGCTCAGGTAGGCCGTGGCATTTATACGATGCCCAATTGGCACTAAGGGGCCTAAAGTGTGCCAAGAAAACATCCCTACAACATTACACCACCACCACTAGCCTGCACAGTGGGAACAAGGCATGATGGATCCATGTTCTCATTCGGTTTACGCCAAATTCTGACTCTACCATCTGAACGTCTCAACAGAAATCCAGACTCATCAGACCAGGCAACATTTTTCCAGTCTTCAACTGTCCAATTTTGGTGAGCTCTTGCAAATTGTCGCCTCTTTTTCCTATTTATAGTGGAGATGAGTGGTACCCGGTGGGGTCTTCTGCTGTTGTAGCCCATCCACCTCAAGGTTGTGTGTGTTGTGGCTTCACAAATGCTTTGCTTCATACCTCGGTTGTAACTTGTGGTTATTTCAGTCAAAGTTGCTCTTCTATCAGCTTGAATCAGTCGGCCCATTCTCCTCTGACCTCTGACATCAACAAGGCATTTTCGCCCACAGGACTGCCGCATACTGGATGTTTTTCCCTTTTCACACCATTCTTTGTAAACCCTAGAAATGGTTGTGTGTGAAAATCCCCGTAACTGAGATCAGATTGTGAAAAACTCAGACCGGCCCGTCTGGCACCAACAACTATGCCACGCTCAAAGTTGCTTAAATCACCTTTCTTTCCCATTCTGACATTCAGTTTGGAGTTCAGGAGATTGTCACACCCCTAAATGCTTTGAAGCAACTGCCATGTGATTGGTTGATTAGGTAATTGCATTAATGAGAAATTGAACAGGTGTTCCTAATAATCCTTTAGGTGAGTGCACTGTATATCGTGCTTTGTCATAATCTATAAATATCTTTGTATATTTATGAACAGGAAAAGAGGTGTGTAGACTTGATAAGGTATCCAAATGTGTTTCTCAGTGTATTTCTCACAGCAACATGTACAAGAGCGTGTGTGTGATAGGATTACAGCCCTTCTGAGCTCGGTGGACAGCACAGTGCAAGGAAGATAATCTTGTGCGAATCGATGGTAGGACTAGAGCAAGAATGAACACGGTCCCCGCGGACACTGCAACACTCACGCATAATTACCGCCAGACAACAAATCAATGGGCTCTGTCGTTGAGACCACTCAACCCGGACTAAAAACTCACCAGTGAGACGTACATTCCCACTGTATATACAGACTGTAGAACTGCACAGTAAATCACAAATGACTCCACAGACCCGTCTGTCAATATTTCAGCTTGATTCCACTAAAAGGCCAAAGCGTTCGTTACCGATGTGCCTGGATTTTTGGTGTGTTGCATGTACAATGACAAAGCAAAATGTTTTATGCTTTTGATAACGGGTTCAACAAGTACTAAAACTTTCCTTTGATTTCACTTTACTGAGTGACTATTGAGAGGTTTTTTTTTTAACAGTGGATAACAGAGATAATAGGTTTGACCAATAAATGCTGATAATGAAATTATTATTATAAAAAATATATATAAAAAAACAGTTAAACATCATATTTAACAACATTTAATAATAATAATATAATAAATAAAATAATAATTAACAATATTTCAAAATATTAGCATTAAATATTATTAGTATAACATTTTTTAAATTATATATATATATATATATATATATATAAACAGTTAAACATCAAATTTAACAACATTTAATAATAATATTTTAAATAAAATAATAAATAACAATATTTCAAAATATTAGCATTAAATATTATTAGTATAATTTTTTTAAATTATATATATGTGTGTATATATATATATATATATATATATATATAAAACAGTTAAACATCAAATTTAACAACATTTAATAATAATATAATAAAATAAAATAATAAATAACAATAATTCAAAATATTAGCATTAAATGTTATTAGTATACATTTTTTTAAATTATATATATATATATATATAACAGTTAAACATCAAATTTAACAACATTTAATAATAATATAATAAATAAAATAATAAACAACAATATTTCAAAATATTAGCATTAAATATTATTAGTATACATTTTTTTAAATTATATATATATATATATATATATATATATATATATATAACAGTTAAACATCAAATTTAACAACATTTAATAATAATAATATAATAAAATAAAATAATAAATAACAATATTTCAAAATGTTAGCATTAAATGTTATTAGCATAACATTTTTAAATTATATATATATATATATATATATACACACACACATAGACGTGAATACGCCTCGTTCGCGCGAACTGAGCGTCTGGCACGTTAAGCGTGAATGATTTAGTTAGTGCTATTTGTGCATTCACGCAAATACAGAGCGGTGACTCTCGATGAATGCTCGATCAACGTAAAAAAGATGGCTGCCAACGGGTTTCGATTCTGACGCACGTAAACTTTTACACTTATCAATTTCGCACGACGCGCGAATGGATTCAAAGTGTTCAAGCGTATAACTAGACGAGGTAGGCACGAATTTGACGCGCTATTCGCGTCTGGTGTGAACGCACAGTAACAAATGTCTACTTATAATTGTGTCAAAAAGCCAAAATAAAACAATTCAAATTATTCTGCTACTGGTTATCGGATACATAATCAGTACTGGTCACACACACAACAAAAGACACAATATTGCACAATATTTGTCATTTTATGCAAAAAGTGTATAGACTGGTTCCCACCTGTCAGTCTTTGGAGGGGCGGCTCTTTGCTTGTTCACTTTTGCATAAAGGCCCTCTAGCTCCTCCTCTCTGTTCGGGACGGGAGGCTGAGAGTAGTTGTGGGTGGGAGTCCCGGGTGGATACGGGGAGTGACTGGAGGCAGGGGGTTCTCTGAAATTGTTGATGCGAGCATAGTTGGGATCCAGATCATCATCTTCAACGTCCGGGAAGGTGAAACGGTCCGGAGCAGGGCTGTTCCTTTCACTCCTGTGGGATTAAAAACACACTCTTTACAAAACTCTTGGACACTAGAAATGTTAAACATCCCTCCTCTTTAATTTCTGCACGAAGAAAACAACAACTACTATTTTATAACTGAATTTTATGGGATGAATAAAATATGTTACAATAATACTCTTAAAGGCTAACATACTTGGACTGAAACAGCTCAGGCTCACTCTTGTCCATCTCCTCTTCGCTCAAAGCGCCCAGTTGTTTAGCCTTAGATTTGGCTTTATCCTCTTTTTTCCTCCCAAACCTGGATGAGGGTTTTAAGAAAGTGAGGAGAGGAAGAAATAACGAAAGAAGAAAGAAAGAGGGCATGGACACATAAAGAGAAAAAGGGAGGATATGTTATGTTTTTGTAACTGGTGACTCAACAGATTCCCTGCACTTCCAAGTACCAAAGCAGAATTTTCTGTAGAAACTTTAATGATTGGTTCCCCATGTACCAGCCTGAAAACACAAACACACACGCCTGCAAAACCAAGCACATCAGTGCCCAATGCCCGGTAGTGATTTTTCTAGCCCATTTCCACGCCAAACCAAACCGCCAAAAACTCACATATTCTTCTGCACTGATCTGAGGTCAGCCGGGGTCTCCTTGCTGACAGGCAGATAAAGACAGAAGAGGAAAAGGTTATATCCAGAGTAAAGCTAATAATGAGAGAGAGTGGGTGAGATGATCACACGGACCGAAATGAAACATCAGTGTCTGCTATAAAAAGAAGCCGCTTCTGGTTCACTAACTGGGTGGTCAATGTGAAACCCGTGAATGGGTGCTTAGTGATGATCATTATTCTTCTTAAACGTTAAAATCCAAATAATCAAAGGATATACAAACCGACAAAAATAATGTCCATGGTAAATTATTTTGTAAATGTTTTTGATGGGTGAATCTCAAAATAGAAGTCATAATTCACTATAAAATCAAAAGAAAAGAAAAAAGAAATAATATTTTATTATACACTCTCAGAAAAAAGGTACAAAAGCTGTCACTAGGGCTGGACCTTTTCAAAAGGTAAATTTTTGTCCATTTTAGGTACTAATATGTACATTTTAGGTGCTAATATGTCCATTTTAGGTGCTAATATCATGTACATTTTAGGTGGAAATATGTACATTTTAGGTGGAAATATGTACATTTTAGGTACTGATATGTACATTTTAGGTGCTAATATGTACATTTTAGGTGCTAATATGTACATTTTAGGTGGAAATATGTACATTTTAGGTGCTAATATGTCCATTTTAGGTGCTAATATGTACATTTTAGGTGCTAATATGTCCATTTTAGGTGCTAATATGTACATGTTAGGTGGAAATATGTACATTTTAGGTACTGATATGTACATTTTAGGTACTAATATGTACATTTTAGGCGCTAAAGATTTTAAGTGTTAATATGCACATTTTAGGTGCTAATATGTACCACTAAGGTACCAATAGGCAGCCTTTGGGTATAAAAGTGTACCTTTTGAAAAGGTACAGCCCCAGTGACAGCTTTTGTACCTTTTTTTTCTGATAGGAACATTTTTTGCATTGATTGTGATATTCTTTTCATGACATTTAAGCACATTTACATTCAATAAAAATAAATAAATAACATTTTCATTCTATGAACAGATATCAATCAAATAATTGTATTCAGAATATTCAATATTATATTGCATAAATTAAATTCAGTTTAACAAATAATATCATGATGCAAACTTACAATTGTACTTTTTTTTACTATATTATTTATATGAATATACTATTTTTTAAAACATTAGTATTATATAATCATAGAACAAATAGTGTTAAAGCTGTATTTTATGTAAATATGGAAATATCATAATATATAACATAAAAAAAAACATTATAAATGAAAATTATTATAATTTTTCATTACAGTTATGAGAATAAAAATGTTTTCGCACTATCGAAGGCGACTAATTTGGGGAGAAGGAAAATGTGCTTAATTGTCATGTCACAAAGCTAAAAAAAATCTTAATGGTCCTAAAAATGGGCTTCATTATCATAATGCAAATAGAGGATTTTTTTTTTCTTTTGTGAAAAATGACCTGAATATTTCTTGACATTTTTCATGATAAACATATATTTGAATAACAATGACAACTGCACAACATCAATTACCAATTGAGAATTAGGGTTAGGGTTAAGTCCACAAACGCACACTCTAGTCAGGAGTCCTCGCAAACCTCCGCTCCCAAGATTCCTACATTTCTTTTTAATTTGACACAGATATCGCCTGAGGCTTCAGTTTACTGACATAACGTACATGCATGTTTGCTGAAGATAAGTCGTGACTACATGATCTAAATGCTGGTCCACGAGCGATTGAAGGGTCCGGTTGGATCCTGCATCCCCTCGCCGTGTCTCCTGTGTGTTATGCCTCAATAGTACTCCATTTCCCAGCCCCACACACGCACTAATGACTGTATTTATCTCATTAGGCTGGAGCGATCTAATACCGGCAGCTGGCATGCTAGCTCTGCCTTGCCCTTAAGCACTCTCATTAAAACCAGAGGGAGTCGTGGCCTGAATATCAATGTGCCGCAGTCTTGCTCAATCCGTGTGAGAGCAGCGCCGGTCATCACGCAACACAGAGCTCGCACAACTCTACTTGATTATTGGCCACACAACATTTTTCATTGTGAACATAATACAGTACAGAGGGATCTGATCCTCATGGAAACTGACTATGCTAACCATGGTATTGAACATTTCCAAAGTTAGGTGATTGCTGCTATTGTAAAAACATAATAAATAATGTGGGATCTTCTTAAAGGAGTAGTTCACTTTAAAAAAAAAAAAAAACTTTTGCTGATAATTTACTCACCCCCATGTCATCAAAGATATCCATGTCTTTCTTTCTTCAGTCGAAAAGAATGATGAAAACATTCCAGCATTTTCTCCATATAATGGACTTTACTGGGAACCAAACGATTCAAGGTCCAAAAGACACTTTCAGTGCAAACTGCATGTTGTTCAAAGGGCTTTAAACGATTCCAGACGATGAATAAGGGTCTTATCAAGTGAAACGATCGCTCATTTAATAAATTAATAACAAAGTTTAAGTTTTATAAGCTCAAATGGTCACCTTGCTCTGTTCTGTGATGCGCGTTCGTGACTCTCCTGTTCGAACTCGTTCATCAAAACGAACAAATCTTTTTTCGTGTCAGTTGGTTCATTCAACGAACGAAATTAACGAGTTGACTCGGGAAAAGATTTGTTCATTTTGATAAAATGAGTTTGAATAGGAGAGTCACGAACGCACATCACACCCTAACCCTAACCCTAACAGATCAAGGCGACCATTTGAGCTTATAAAACTTAAACTTTGTTATATATATTTTTTTTAATGAGCAATCGTTTCGCTTTATAAGACCCTTATTCATCGTCTGGAATCGTTTAAAGCCCTTTGAACAGTTTACAGTTTACACTGAAACTGTCTTTTGGACCTTGAACCGTTTGGTTCCCATTGAAGTCCATTATATGGAGAAAAATCCTGGAATGTTATCACCACAATTATGATTTACCAAAGCATGTTATTCATATTTTTGAAAAGCAAAGTCATTCACTACCATACACTGCAGTGCTGCTCTCTGCCATCTCTCATGTGGACATGCCCCTAAACTAAACCTACATGTCACGAACAAACAAACTGAATTACACTGGCAACTTTACATGTCATATCTGTCAGTTCTTGGCCATAATAAGCTGCAAATTGGACCAGACTTCATGCTGAGACTAAGGCTAGCTAAGCTCTATGTTTCCCAACACTAGTTTGCGATTCAGCCCGTGTGTCATGAAAACCCAGCTGATGGCTCAATCTACCTGAGGCCTGAAGCGCTCAGGTGGATTCGATTGTCGTAGTAAATGCGAAACATGCCCTTGGAAGCTGATTACACTTCTAAAAGTTGTCAGCGTAGCCCAAGGTAGCAAACTAACAGTTTAATATGGTCTAAATTGAGTTTGCAAAGTGAATTAGCATCACTTTGGTTGTTAACCTGAGATTAAGATGGTCTATGTAGCTCTTGGGAGACTTAAAATTTACAATTAAAATTACAGGCTAACGTTAAGGGCGAAGATGTGTGAAATGAGACAAAATGACACAAATGTTGATGAGAATCATATGCATGCGCTGTAATTACAAAATCTAAAACCCAATTATGTCGTGATGTAACCTACAATACTTAAGCCGTCTTGGTGAAGAGCTTTTTCTCCGGCTCTGCGCTGGCAGCTCTCGGTTTATCGATTGACTCGAGTTTACTGAGTGTTGCAATTTATCAGTCTAACCCGGAGGCTCATATTTTAGCAGACCAAACCTCAATTTTCACACAGACAGACAGGCTGATCCACGGGAACTGGGGACGTACTGCTAAGCTGATCATTATGTTTGCATATTAATGCCTGTTTCTCCGCCGTCTGGTTTTTAAGGATCTTTCTAATTAGGTAAAACTGTCAGGAGCGGATCTGCCTCTGTCTTTTAAGATCCCGCTCGCTGGTTCCTGTCTGATCAATGTTTTTATGCCTTAAAAAAGTATTTTTTTGTTGTTGAATTTTTCAAGTTCATTTTACAATAAATCTTTTCACACATGCACTACTGTTCAAACATTTTGGGGTCGGTAAGATTCAAAAGAGTCTCTTATGCTCACCAAGACTGAATTTATTTGATAAAAAAAAAAAATATATATATATATATATATATATGATTAATCGCATTCAAAATAAAATATATAGAATTATATATAATTTATATTATATAAAATATTTTTAATATTTTTTTAAAAACAATATTTTTTTTCTTAAATATACATCCATGTGTGTATTTATATATAATATGTAATAATTATACACAGTGCACCCACATATATTATGTAAACACAAACTTTTATTCTGGATGTGATTAATCGCGATTAATCGTTTGTATATATGTGATATATATATATATATATAAAACAGTTGTGCTTCATATTTTTTTGGGAATCATAATACATTTTTTAGGATTCTTTGATTAGTAGAAAGCATTTATTTGAAAAACTATCTTTTATTAACATTATAAATGTCTTTACTGTCAATTTGGTCAATTTAATGAATCATTGCTAAATAAAAACAATAAAATATGTTAATTTTCATCAAAAGTGAAAAAGGTTGAACTGTAGTGTGTTATGTTTCTTTATAATGGCTCTTCCCAACCACAATTGAACCCATTTATTCATTTATTTAACACATATATTTCTCTGAGGCTAATGAAATGAGTCAAATATCAGTTCACACATCAACAAAATCGATCAGACTTCTACATGGAGGATGATAAAATGGGAGACAACAACACCACATCATCATCTGAACACCCTAGACACTCCTTAACAAACATCTACAACACCCCGACAACTGCAAATCAACTACTAGTAAGTAACCATTTAGGACACCATTTAGACAAGTGCCAAGTGACAAACACCCATAAAACCCAATCAACTATTTATCAACAAGAGCCTCAAAACTATCATATTTCAGTTGGTAGAAAAACTAAATGCAATATTTCAAAGTGTATATTCTAGTATTAGAAAAAGCATTTCCCACAATGCTCGTATATGACTTCATTGGGTGACTTTTAGTTGATAATCAAGGACAAACAGAGTTTTTAACAAGGAGAAATGAAGGAAAAGGAAACAATAAATGAGTTACAGTCAGAAAAGAGGTTTGACGGATTAAACACAGTAACTATAATTAGTCTCAAAAACACAGTAAAAGGGGATTATCATATTAATCCCAAACCATTGAAAATCTCACTGATAAAATAAAGCTATATTTAAAAAGCTATAAAAAAAATGATCATGACTACTTCAACATTAGACACTGACAGTCACGTTTAATATTATACTAAATGTAAATGTTTTTCTCAAACACAAACATGTTTAAATGTTAGTGTTACTCATATCATATGGAGCTACTGTACAATTAAAAGAAATGGATGTTCAGTGAAATAGAGCTCTTGCAATGATAATGTACTCTACATACCAAATTTTGACACTAATTGGATAACTCATATTCTCTATCATCTTCAAATAGTGCAGAAAACCAATATGTTCAGACATCGCACTAATGATGCAGATTTATCAAAACAGTTAAAAGTTGTCAAATAGTATTCCCCCAGTGTCAGTGAGGTGATAAGCACATTACATTCTGTGACACAAATCTTGTCCTTCTGGCGTTAAACGCTTTAAAATCAGATGTGCGTTATGTTTTACACATTTGACCAAACTGTAAAGTCTTGCTAGTTTTGAGTGGCATGTGTCCAAGCTGCAGATGGCGTCTTCCATAAAGCGCATATCAATCAAAACGGCCGACGATCCGCTGTAAGAATGACACTTTGACTGTCGTTTGACAGCATGCATCTGTCACTCGCTGCGAGACTGGAGCGACATCTCCGTATCTAATATTCAGACAGATGACGTTTATGGACTTTTGTACCATATGATGTCCATCTGAAAACATTCGTCTTCACCCACGGCGTTAAATAAAAGGATTCTGAAGCGAAATTATAAGTGATTTCGGACATATTAAAGTCCTCCATTATTCTTTTTTTTTTTAGTATTAAAGGGTTAGTTCATCCAAAAACGAAAATTCTGTCAGTATTTACTCACCCTCATTTTGTTCCAACCCCGTAAGACCTTCGTTCATCTTCGGGACACAAATGAAGATATTTTTGATGAAATCTGAGAGCTGGATCACTCCATACTAGTCCATAGGATTCTTGAGGGATTGAAACTTGCCGGCCTCGAAAAGTTATTAAAGGCATCGTTAAAATAGTCCAAGTGACGACAGTGGCTCAATCTTAAGTTTATCAAACGACGAGAAAACTTTTTGTGCGCAAAAAACAACAAAAATAACGACTTTATTTCACGATATTTATTTTAACGACTATTTTAACGATGTCTTTAATAACTTTTCGAGGCCGACATGTTTCATTCCCTCAAGAATCCTATGGACTAGTATGGAGGAGTGATCCAGCTCTCAGATTTCATCAGAAATATCTTAATTTGTGTTCTGAAGATGAACGAAGGTCTTACGGGTTTGGAGAGTAAATACTGACAGAATTTTCATTTTTGGGTGAATTAACCCTTTAACTTTCACGCAGTGTGTAATATAGCTGTTTGTGAATGTAAAAGGTCTTCAAAGTTTTAAAAATGAAAGTGCATGACAAATAAAGATATTGTCTCCTAAAAGAAAGAATCGATTCTGAACTGCCAAAACGAGTCATCAGCAATTTCAGTCTCACTTCCTGTTAAACAGCCCATGGGTCTTCATTGGCTTACCGTGAACAACGTCTACTTTACCCTGCTCTCAAACACTGTAGTTGTAGCTGGAGTTTGGATCATGTTGTCGACATGTCGAAAAGACGCGGTTTTCCGTGCTGCGAATCAACTTTACATTGCACTTCACTTTCATTTGTGTTGGAATTGATCCGGAAAAACTGTTCGTATCACTGTGTAGCAAGAGCTGAGGAAGCCTCTGGAGCTGAAATTCAGATATGGTAATGGGCGTTTGGCTTCAGACAAGTACTGTAAGCAGTAGACCAATCACAACAGACTGGGCTGTCTGACCAATCAGAGCAGAGGGTGCTCGAAGGAAGGAGGGGTTTAGAGAGACCGAATCTTTGAGGTGATGCTGTAATGTTTATTATGATCAAATTAAAGTGTTTTTTGACCTTGGATGTATGTAAACTTTTATAATTTAGGATACAAAATTAGGAGTCTTTAAAACTTGACTATGGACTTGGACAAGTCAGAATCCACCGAGTAACTGCACGCAACGTGCCAACAACCACTCAAAACACATAAGCTAAACCGCTAGTAACGCCCTGGCATTTAGTGCTAAATTTTTAATTTATAACCATTTTAAAACTTCCTATAATAGTTTGCCTGTGAAAAAAAAAAGTTGAAACTACCACCCATGCTGTTCCTCTATACTTGTGCGTGTTGAATCTCCATGAGAGGATTTTCTTTATGCAGCACTTGCTAATATTAAAAAGGCGTGAAAGTAAAGGTTAATGTGATTTGACCACTTTCAGGCCAGACGTGTCTCTGATGGGAAAGAGGCTGTTAACCTTTACCGTCAGAGCAGCGTTCGCTGAGACCGGGCCTGCTGGAGAGAAGTCCATCAATCACACGGCTGTCTCAGAACGCCGTTCACAATGTGCAGGAGATGGAAGACGAGGAGTGTGTCATGGGATACTGCTTGTGGTGTCCAGGCTCAATACAACAGTGTACGCTTAAACTGGCACTCTCGCTGTGTGTCTGTATTACACAAATGAGCGTGCACATACACCCACCTAAAGGATTATTAACACCATACTAATACTGTGTTTGACCCCCTTTCGCTTTCAGAACTGCCTTAATTCTACGTGGCATTGATTCAACAAGGTGCTGAAAGCATTCTTTAGAAATGTTGGCCCATATTGATAGGATAGCATCTTGCAGTTGATGGAGATTTGTGGGATGCACATCCAGGGCACGAAGCTCCCGTTCCACACATCCCAAAGATGCTCTATTGGGTTGAGATCTGGTGACTCTGGGGACCATTTTAGTACAGTGAAATCATTGTCATGTTCAAGAAACCAATTAGAAATGATTCGAGATTTGTGACATGGTGCATTATCCTGCTGGAAGTAGCCATCAGAGGATGGGGACATGGTGGCCATAACAATGCTCAGGTAGGCCGTGGCATTTAAACGATGCCCAATTGGCACTAAGGGGCTTAAAATGTGCCAAGAAAACATGACGCACACCATTACACCACCACCACCAGCCTGCACAGTGGTAACAAGGCATGATGGATCCATGTTCTCATTCGGTTTACACTAAATTCGGACTCTATGATAATAGATGCACTCATGATAATAGAAAAAAAGCTCATATTGCAACTGCTCATATTGTGAAATAGGGCTGCACGATTAATCGAAAAAAAATCACGATCTCGATTCAAACATAAATGCGATCTCATTTCTTAATGATGGCGATTCACTTCCGTGTATTTCCCTGCATTCAGATCATGCTGCATTCACGCGTTATATTGGTCACACTCACACAAAAACAAAACAATAATTGACAAATCAGTCATGCGGACGTTTCATCAGGGAATGTCTAAATTAAAGTTGTTGCATGTGAGCAGCGCATATTTTTTGGGGGGCTTGCATGTTAATCAAAGTATTCACCGGGAGCAGGGGCAGCGCGTGAGCAGCTGTGAAACGCGCGCTCAATTAAAGTGAAAGCACACTTTTGAGGGACAAAATTAACACAATGTCTAGTAAGTTTTAACAAGAACTGAAGTACCTTAAAACTTATATAAAAATAATAGGCGAGTCCCATAGACGCCTGTATCTTTTACACGCCTGTGTGGCTGCAGGTTTGGGTAAATAAAAGCTTGTCTCAAATAGGGCGGGTCTGTTTTTTTAATTTCGGTTTGTTAATCTTCTAAAACCGTCAGATCGTCTGCTTTTTGGAGGCCGCTTAAGCACATATTAGTCCCGCCAAAGCCTAGTTTGATCAGTGAGTGATGATGTAGAATAGAAACTGCTGCGCTTGAAAGGGCAGAGAGAGAGAGAGAGAGAGAGAGAGAGAGAGAGAGGTCTTCAAACAACACGAAAGTTTGGAAGACCGCAGTTTCACATAGAGCATTTTGGAGAGTTTTAGATATGAAGACTCAAATATTTATAGAAGTTTCAAGTTTCAAGTTTGTGTTTATTTATATAGCACATTTAAAAACAGCAAACAAGGCTGACCAAAGTGCTGAACAATACACATGATGAAGAAAAAAAAGAAAAGACAGAAAATACAAGGACAAACCACACATTCATAACAAAAACTCACAATGAGCTAAAAGCTAAAGAAAAAAAATATGTTTTAAGAGAGGATTTAAAAACAGTTAAAGATTGAGAAGCTCTGATATAAACTGGAAGGCTGTTCCAGAGCCTAGGGCCAGCAACAGCGAAGGCTCTGTCCCCTCTGTTCTTTAGAAGATTTAGGCTACCCATTTAAACTTGTTTGTAATTATTCAGTTTGGGTGAAAGTGTGATGTCTGATTCTAAAAAAAGCTATAGTAAACTAGCCAGAAAATATTAAATATAGCCTACACTTACTTTTAGTTCATGACAGTAATACACAGACAGCTACATAGGCTAGCCCCAAAGAACCAGCTTAAACAATTTAGATTTTTTTTTTTGTTACTGCACTTTATTAGACTGTCTTGTGTTTTTTTTTTTTTTTTACTTGAGTGCAATACATTTTGGATGGGGAAAAAAAGAGAATCGTGTAAGAGAATCGAGATCTCAATTCCCATGGAGAAAAATCGTGATTCACATTTTAGCAAGAATCGTGCAGCCCTATTGTGAAATATAAAATAATTCATATAATATAATATAAATCTGTCCTTTTGTGTTCTATGTAAGATTGTATTATAACCAAACATCCAAGTTGCTCATTTCAAGGTGAATAGAGAACATTGTCAAACAAGATTGTCAAGGCAAAACTATTAGTGAATAAGTCTGTTTGTCACAGAAAGCTATCGTATAAGACTTTGAATGGAGTGCATGAGGCATATGGACTAATTTTAGGATGCTTTTATGGTGCTTTCATGTCTTTGCACAGCACCTGGTTCCCATCGTATAAACCTAAATATGGGCAGGATGTCTGTCATCATTTTACAAAAGTTATTCTTTATATAAACTGACTGAGTTTCGTCTTAAACTGCCATCTTGACTTGTTTTAATACACAGAGGCTTTAATACCCCTCATAGACGATCTAAGCGTTTCATTAGGTTCAAAAAAGTTTGAGAGACTTGTGAAGTTTGAAGGCACAGATGAACCTTCATATGAACCTTCACAAACAAACATGGAGAGGAGGGCCTGCCACGAGCGATTAAGTATGCAAAAGCTCATTAATATTCATAAGTCAGTGTGCCTTCTCTGCTAATATGAATATGTGTTTTTAGTCCACAACGCCTGACTGACAGAACACATCGGCATGAATAAATGAGGAAATCATTGCAGAATGGGGTTCAATTTTAGAAACAGATTTCAGTAATTAGCCTCTCGCAGGCTGCACTGAGCGATTGTGTTAACAGCTTCATATGTTCCCACTCAGACGGCAAATAAAACATGATGTGTCCATCTCACACCGCGCTGAAGCATGTGTGCCATGCTAAATATCCGCTAGAATTATACACAATAAACACAGATATGGAATCCATTATAAGCGTCTTTGTATGATTATATGTGCACCCAATGTCATTTGTGTGTGTGCAGACGCAGATAAACATACTAGCTACTTTTCACACACACCATTTGCCCGTAAATCACCTCCTAAAACCAAATCAACCCATTTGTTTATTTCTGTGAGGGTAATAAAAACTAAATTTCAACTACTCCATGCATTAACAAAGATGCATTTTTACATGGCAGACAAAATAAATCTTGCAAAACGCCATGTCAACTGCTTCATTAAATGGCTTAGAAAATACTTAAAAAGCTATCAGGCCAAACTTAACCTCATGACAATGCAAATACCATTAAAACTTTCTTGTAAACTCAAAATATAACCACGCTTTAGACCCATTTCCGTTAGGTCGTCAGTCGCTAATGCTTGTTTTCACAAAGTAGTAAGTATTAGCTGTTTTATAGGCTCTGTAATTGAAGCCAAGGATAAATGTTCCTCTACGGAGTCGTAAAAGGCTGTGCACAGCTCAGCTGCCGTTACTGTACAGAATCTCAAACACAAATGATCTTTTCTACATGAATCAAAAGCAAACATCCATAATAGTACAACTTTTGCACACAAAAAAACAACCTACAACTTTAAAAACACCAAACTGTGAGAGCATCACAAACATGTCAAGAGCGCAGCGGGAATTCGTTCAAATCACCCAGGGATTAAACAGAGCCAAATGCTAAATTTAAGTAAATTAAAGAATCATCTCCATTTCAGATTACTGTCAAAGCCATCTGCTCACTCATAAACAAACACTATGAGCGTGTTTATAGCTAAACTAGTATACGTCTAAGCGCTGTTGGCTTAGGAACGTAAGACGAGGGTTGCTGTGTAATCTCACTGTGCGACACGACTCTTGTGTGATGCATTCTGGGTAGAGGAGGTACAGGCGTGCTAATTGGCTTGATGCCTCGTTGGATTTGTTGGTTCTGATTTGGAAAGCTAAACGGAGTTGAGGTGGACGGATTGGGAAGCAGCAGACGTGCGTGCGTGTGTGTGAGTGAGAATGTCAAAATTTGTGTTCAATGTCAAAGAAAAACACATGAGAGGGTTTTATTTATTTGATGTTGCATGATGATTTTCCATATTTAAAAGGATGGATTTTGTAGAGCAGGCTTTTAAGTGATTTTTAGCAAATAGTTGGTAAATATCCAGTATCATTAAAACCAAGAACTGTTTTTTAAATGCACAAAATTCACAATTCATTCATTCACAATACTTTCATAATGTGACTGAAATAGGATTGGGATATTTAATGTATATATATATATAAATATAACAATATAAAATGTATATACACTGTATAAAAAAAAAAACTCAATTATTAAGAAACGCTGTCAGGATGATATATATATATATATATATATATATATATAATTTTATTTTTAATATGCATGTATGTATTTATGCATGTATGTATACCATATATATGTGTGTCTGTTTAAAATATTTTTATAAAAAAAAAAGTAATTTAAAAAGCATCACAGATGTATGTATATATATATATATATATATATATATATATATATATACACACACACACACACACACACACACACACACAGGACGATATATATATATATATATATATATATATATATATATATATATATATATACATACAATTTTATTTTATTTTTAATATGCATGTATACTACATATTACATACAAACTACTATATATATGTGTGTGTGTGTATAAAATTGTTTTTTTTATAAAAAAAGAAAACAATTCAAAAAGCACCACAGATGTAAGATATATATACAGTATATATATATATATATATATATATATATATATATATACACACATAACACACACAGCCAAAACATCCGTTATTATACACTTATGTCTAAAAGAAACTCAAATAATAGAGACTGCTTCAATCATCGTTTCACTGACACTTTGCTTATGCAATGAAATACCTCTAATTGTGAAGACACTGAAAGAAAAGTGAATCTAAATCATTCACGGCAGGCAGCAAAACACGAAGATAGCTATGAAGCGCAAAGCTCTAAAAATCTGATGCTCTATTGTTGTCACGCTAAAAGCATCCCACAAACCCATTTGTAACTGCGGTCCATACAAACAGCGCATCCGTCTTCAAAACCCATACTCTGTCACACGATAAACACAGCATTTCCACCCATAAAAGGGAAGAAATTTGCTTTGCTACAAAGTTGAAAAACAAACCATGAATCAATCTCTCACATGTTTATAATTTGCCTTCTTCTTTTTCCAAGATGATGAAATGCACCCGTGAAGACTTTACAATTAGATTAAATTGCACCATAACACAATGGCTAATTAAGTCATTTTTCAAATTCAATAAGGAAGCAGATTGGAAAGCAGAGATGTGATACGAGTTGTTTGGCAAAAACCCTGGTCCAATACGTCCAAGCTGTTTGGCTGACTGATATTTGGCTCCGAGTTCGTATTTCTGGGAATTTCATCAGCGTTAAAGAGAGAGGAACTGTGAGACCCTTTCACGTGACTCGTGTCATGGGTTCAACGCAACTCTCAACACAGTGGTTGAGGCGCTTTGACCACTGCGTGAAAATCGCTGCAGTTAATATGGAAGGAACGATTTGGGCTAAAATCATAATCGCGATTAATCGAACAAGTTAAGTCGATTACGGACGATTTTTTTTTTCTCATGTCACTGGCAAGGCTTATACTGTAAATATGCATGTATTTTTAATCCTATCTTTGTGATTCTAAAACAAGGAAACACACAGGTAGCTTTTAATGCTTATTAAATATTTTAAAATATTTAAAAATGGAGAAAATTGTTATTTTTGTAAACAAAATAAATTATTGTAAATATTGCCATCTTAAAAGTAAAATATAACTTGTATAAAACTAATCTTTGTCATATTGCGTAGCATTTGTAAATGCTTGTGTTATTGAAAGATGCTTTGTGGAGTGGAGGCAATTCTGAACTGATGGCGTTTGGATTCTTTGAGTTTGGGGTTGTTTTTTAAGATTGCTTAGTTGGGGACACTTAGGCTCAATCCCAAGGTGAAGGGGTAGGCCTACATAGCCATCGAAACAGAGATTTTTCAGAGGCAAACTCCAAACGGAGGGCTACGAGAAAGTTCACAGAATGCATCGCAAATCACTCCCAACATCGTTAAATATTTAAATTTAGTGCCAGATGACACCACCATTCAATTTATAAGAAATTGTATAATAAATTACCTTTCCAAAATAAAAAAAAAGACGTACATTTTGTGGAAGGAATGTTATAATCATCCTGTTTCCTCAAAGTTAAGAGCAGCTGCGCTCGTTGTCATGGAGAAATCCTGTAAAAACTACGTAACGGCAGAGCCATCGCGACGACTGGCGACGTATCGGGTTCACGAAGGGTTGTTCCATTTCGTAGGGGAATATTTCAACCCCTTGGCCCTCGTAACTCCGTTTTAAGGGCCAAGGGGTACACTCGAAAACAAGGGGTAGGGCCAAGGGGTGAATTGGGATTGAGTCTTAATATTCAGCAATATTATTGATTCGACTGCACATCGGATGAGAACTGAACTGAGCTGGACGATGACATCACTTCTATCTACAGAGCTGCTTTATAACTGAATTGGATCAACACCTCAGCTAAACAATGAGACTATTTCTATTTATTGCTGCTTTATACCAGAATTGAAATCTGTTTGAATCATTGAATCATAATTTCCCTCTTTAACCCTGTAAAGCTTCTTTAAAGGGATACTCCACTTTTTTTGGAAATAGGCTCATTTTACCACTCCCCCAGAGTTAAACAGTTGAGTTTTACCGTTTTCGAATCCATTCAGCCGATTGTCTGATATTTAGAAGAATGTCAGTAACCAGACAGTTTCTGGTCTCATTGACTTCCATAGTAGGAAAAAAAATATACTATGGGAGTCAATGAGCCCAGAAACTGTCTGGTTACTGATGTTCTTCTAAATATCAGACAATCGGCTGAATGGATTCGAAAACGGTAAAACTCAACTGTTTAACTCTGGGGGAGTTGTAAAATGAGCCTATTTTCAAAAAAAAAAGTGGAGTATCCCTTTAAGACAATCTGGATTGTATAAAGTGCTATATAAATAAATGAGTATGTCACATTAGAGAAGTCAAATGGGTTGTGAATACAATTTCATGTCAACTTCACAAGCTAACAGTGACAGTTTCCAAAGGTTTCCATGAAAAAACAAGTTTGATCAATTGACAGTCAGAGCTGGACAGGGGTCAGTCCTCACAGAGGAGATTTGCACTGCCATTCAATTATCTTTCATCTCACATATGAAAAGAGTTCTCATATCCGTCAAGAGGGAAAGGGATTATGCATGAAGTCCAAATATTAAAACCATCAAACGCAAGCCTGTCGATCTCATTTAAAGACATGGGTTTCACTGTATGTCTGTCATCTTTTATGTTTGGCTATATTTATAAAATCACACAAAGACAGCATATTGGTGAGTTCACTTGTTTTGTCCTCAAATACCATGGTGCTGAAATTACCGGAAGGCCTCCACATGCAGCTGCGCCAGGAGGCCCATTATTCAGCCTCTCCAATAACCTCACTATATCAATGGATCAGCACAATGACAAATCTAGACTCCTTCATTTCAAAAGACCCAGGATAGTCCTGCTTCCATGATATGGCCTTTAAGAGCTGCAAAGCTGCATCCAACACACTTTGGGGAATCATTTGACACAAATCACTGCATTTGTCTTGAAGATTTCCCTTTGTAACTTTAAGCTCGAGTGAAACCGTGATGCGTGTGAATATCAAGCAGTCAGACTCGTACCTCAACAATCCAAATCCTTTTTTCTTTGCCTTTTTCTCTGGGTCTTCGGGCTCCTCCTTCTTTTTCTTCTTTTTCTCTTTCTTCTTTTTGGTTTTCTTTTTCTTTACCTTGTTGTCATCATCCAGTTCCTGGCGAGAGGATCCGCTGGCGGGAGTGTCTCTTCCAGACTCTTCCTCAGAGTCATCTGTTGGTGAAGAACAAAGACACAGACATGAGCAAACTCCTAATGTCATCTTATCATAAGGAATCAAACAACAAGCTCCCAAACAAACTCTCGCTTGTCAGTAAATGATGAAGAAAGTCTTTCTTTTTGTTATATTTACCTGCAAGTTAAACGTAAAAGATTATGCATTCGAAATTACAAAATTACACATTCTAGCCTTTTTTAAAAGAAAAATAAGCATATAAAAATCTAAATATCAGCAAATTTGAAAATAAAACTAATCAAACATGCACAAAAATATAAGATTAAATAGCAATTAATTATTTACATATATTTAAAGTCTATTAGGCAATGTCATATTTCATAAAAAAAAGAAATACATTTTTTGTTGCATTTTACATAAATTTTCTCAACAAAATCTTGTTATCATAATGCAACGCACACACACACACACACACACACACACATACAAACATTATATATATATATATATATATATATATATATATATATAATAAAAATAATATTTGATATCTGCATCCTTAATGCACCCAAAATATGCTTGATTTTTTTATGAAAGAAGTTTTATTTACTTCTTTATTTTTACTTTTTATGTGAAATGTGGCCTGGACATTTTTCGGCATGATTCAGCCTCAGTCTCTTGTTGCACTGGATAGGTTGTTACTAAAGCTGATCTCCATAAACCTCCATTCACCCAGCACCTTCTCTAAAGGTGCGAAAGATCGACATTTATTCATGAAGTCTGACACCTTATGGGTTCCAATCGAAGGCTCTGGCTATTGCTTAGGTTCTGCCTCTATTTCTCATTTAGAAGGGTCTTTAATGTCAATGAGAAAGAGCAGGGTTGATACGTGCCCTTGAATTTGCTGACTTGCTGCTGGAGTTTCAGACAGAAATTCGTGATACTGATGCATTTGCTGATTCACTCCTCACTGGCTCACAAAGCCCAACCAGTCATGAGAGTCAAATTCATCTCTCAAATGAGCTAAGGGAGCGTCAACCACACTCAACTTTAGAAGTTTTAAAGTCAACATGAAACTCTTTTACATTATGTTTGGAATATTGTCCAATAATGAATTTTAATAATGAACTTTCATTTCCACATATGCTACAATGAGGAAAAAATGCATGTAGAGGTTTTTTTGATAAGAGTAATGAATATGAAGGGTGCAGATGTGAGATTCAGTGGTATGCAGCTGTAAACTGTTAGCACATGTTTGGCAGAACTCATGAAAATCTCGCTACTGTGCTCAGCAAAATGCTTCAAATGGTATGCAGTGCACACACACTTTAGTGTACTTTTGCTGTTGTGAGCAAAAACTGCAGAAACCCACTGAAAGCCTTCTGTTTAAATGAAAACACAACTATAGAATAACATTAACAATATATTGGAGGGCATAAAAAGAGTTATGTTGCATTAGACATGAGCAACCGATGGTGCACTAATTAAAAAAAAATTACTTTCATGTTGGTCGTCATGATCAGTTAAAAACACAAATTAAACATTAACTTAAACTTAATCAATAACTTAATAAATGTCTAAAAAATGATCATTATTATACTAATAAATCTACTCCTAACTGTAAATAAAATAAGATATTAATTATTATGTATTTTTTTAATAATTGGAAAATATTTGACTAGGCAGAATTCAATTAAAAATATACATTAAGATACATATTATTAAACGTTTTTATTAATTAAAAATGTTCTTATTAATGTGTGTATATATATAAATTAATAAAATTAATAATAAAAATCACATTATTAATATTTAAAGAAATTATTTTAATAAATTATGGTTGTTATTGTTAATTGTCGTTGATTGAAATAAAGCTAAAATCAAATAAAAATATTCAATTTTTTTTTCAGAAATTAGAAATGTAAACAGTTACCTTGGTTACTAGTCGGTTAAACTAAAGTACTAAAATGGCTAAAATCGAAATTAAAATAAAGCTAAACAGATATATAAAACGTGACACGCATTACAAAATGAAATACCTCAAATTAAAATGAAAACTGTAATTATAAAATTCGAATTCAAACTAGAATTCAAAAATTTGAATTCAAACTAGAATTCAAAAATTTGAATTCAAAAATTCAAATTCAAAAATTCGAATAGACAAGGACAAACAACCTAGTCTAAATTATGATTAAAAATAAGTTTCTTTGAATTATTTAATTAATGCTGAATTTGAATATTTCCACAAACTCACCATCCTCGGGTTCCGAAGGCCCGTCGTAGGACTTGTCGATGGCGTGGCGGAAGCTGAGGTTGCATCCTCTGCCTCTGACCATGTGTGCGCGAGGACGGTGGAAGGGCACCTCGTCCTTACTGACCTCCTCCATCGCTGTCTGGAGGCTCTCCAGAGAACTGGACTTCTGAAGACCTAACCTGGGTCCCAGCGCCGTCCCGTTAGAGGAGGGGGGTTCTGAGACGGGGAGATGGAGGGATGTCAGGGATGGAGGATGGTAATGAAGGGTGAAGATTTGAAGATTAGAAACATCCTGCTGAAAAGACCAGCACCATCATATAGATTCAACCTGGTCTAAGCTGATCTTTTCAGCAGGGTGGTTGTAAGTAGTGAACTGAAAATGCAACAGTTGTGCTGAAAGTCTAATGGATCTGGACGCTGTCAAAGAACAGACGGATATGAAATATGAAAAGACGTCTGTAGTGGAGGAAGACGACTTGAGAAGGGAGGATGACGAAACCTCAAGGTGAGGGTGAAAGAGCATCACAGAAGTGCAGGAATATTAAACCGAAAACTAGCAGTAGTAGTAGTCCAGGGGAGAGGAACATAAAGTGAAGTACTGAGAGATGAAGAACAAATATCAGGCAGTAAACAATGCAAATGGCGGAGAACAAGGGCAACAGGAGCAGGAGGAGGAGGTGAGGGATTAGAACAAGCACAAACAAGAGAATACAATGGAGGAATAGAACAAATCCAAGGGCTGCAAACACTGGGAGGGCAAAAGAAAGACAGGGGAAAGAAGAGAAGAGAAGTGCTTGAGAGGTAAAATGTCATGCAGGAAAGAGCTTTAAAGGGATAGTTCAGCCAAAAATTAAAATGCTGTCATCTTTTATTCGCTCTCATGTCGTTCCAAACCCTTACATGGAAAACAAAAGGAGAAGTTTCCCAATTGTGTTCCTCAGAAGAAAGAAAGTAATTAGTGTTTGGAACGACATGAGGGTGAGTAAACGATGACGGGGTTTTTATTTTTGGCTGAACTATCCCTTTAAGAGCTATTTTTCGTTCTCAGAGCGGCACTTAAAAATGTGTATACAAAAGAAAGAATAATAAAACAATAAGCCACTGAAGCACGCACATAATTTCACTATAGTTAAATGGCCTTTCTGAGCACATAACAAAGTTTAGCTGTGGTAAAAAACATTTAAATTTGATAAAACACCAGAAACAGCTTTATGAAGACTAGGGCTGGGTACCAAGTTCGATACTTTTTAGGTACCGACCGAATTGCCTCGGTACTACCGAGTATCGAAACATGTCTCGAAACCAAATTTCGGTACCTAAGTGGTTAATCTCGTCAACGTCAGTGAAACAATAAGCACGCAGAAACATAGAAACCTTTAGCATTGGTGCTTTTTTACATGCTCAAAATACGATTGTGAAAAAGTCAACAAACTGAAAAATGAAATAAAAATTTAGGTAATATTATCACTAAAACTGGTTACATAAAATTGGTATCGTTCAGGAACCGGTATCGAAGTCAAGGTATCGGTATCGAACATTTTGTTACGATACCCAGCCCTAATGAAGACAGTAGAAGACATTTTCAGTACTTCATATTTTTTTTTTGTGGAAAACAAAATACGCTGTTTCATGATTCTTTAATAAATAGAACGTTCAAAAGAACAACATTTATTTGAATTAGAAATCTTTTTTCATCTTGATTTTAAACCTTTGAACGGTAGTGTATTTAAACTAAAGTTAAGTTGGATTAAACAAACTCTGGGATCCATGTCCGGTCCTTGTTCTGGAATTTCATTATGCACAAATTAAGCATTGGATACATCTATATCTTGTGGAATGTGGATTTAATTTCCACTGCATTCATGTGTGCCGACACACAAACATTCGACACGGATGGCCCTCTCTGGGATGCTTACATAAATCAGTCTAAACCAGCACAACACTACTGCTCTCTACAGCAAACTAGACGAGCGAGGAACAGAATCAGACCGAGAGAACGACAGCGAGACGGGAAAGTCGTTTGAACAAGTTCGTAGGAAATAAAACTGTAATTGGCGAAGTCTGTACGCTGCCATTACCATGAAAAGGGAAAATAATGAGACGTAGACAAAAAGTAACAAATCAGAAGAAGCAACGCTGCAGGGCCGAAGCCGGCGAACGGCAGATCCTGCGAGAAGAGGAGAGAGATGAATGAAGAGAGGGTGAACTGTGAACTAAAGCAGAGCAGAGCCCGTGAGCAATGAGTGGTCTTCATTTGGAGGAGAGGTGCCACAGGAAAGTGTAGGAGTGTTGGAGGAAAGCCGGTGAGAGAGAGAGAGAGAGAGAGCGATGCCTCCAGCATCTTTCATCTATCCTCTTAATGGACATGTTCTCGTCTCCTGCACACCGGGACTCGGCTCTTCATGCCAACCACACACGTATACAAACATATACACGTTGCTTTGTTGCTAGCAAAAAGATACTACATAGAGTTATACTCCACTAATTTAGACACATAAGCAATGAAAGTAGCATTTAAAGCCGGAATAAAAGAATGAAGAAATGATTTTCTAAATTCATGTTCCTGGTATTATTGTGCAGGATTCAACCATGCAACATAACGCAACAACGAACTATTTGATCCTTACGCAGGAATTAAATAAGAGGTCAGTGATTGGTCGGTGAGCATCATCTAACAGCTTTCACCTCCAATGTTCAAGTTTATATGGGAGATATAGTGTAGCAGAGTTATCGAAAATGAAATTACAAGGAACAGTCAATACATATGTTCATTTCTGACTGGTTGGAAAATGGAGTGATTTAAGAAATTTGAAAGAAAACTTGGCTGGTTTTAAATCTTCAATTAAAAAATAAATAAATAAATAAATAAAATTATATATATATATATATATATATATAATTTTTATACACATATATATATATACAGTATATATATATATATATATATATATATATATATATATATATACTAATATATACACTGTATATATATATATATATATATATATATATACACACACTGTATATATATACAGTATGTATATATATATATGTGTATAAAAATAATTATATATATATATATATATATATATATATATATATAATAATTTTTATTTAATAAAAAAAAATATATATATACAAATAAAATATATATATTTTATTTTTTATAATATATATAAAAATAAAAATATATATACATCTTATATATTTTTTTTTTATTATATATATATGAAGAGTTCAGATGCAAAAGCCTCTAAATGCCATTTGAAATTTTCATTATACATTTTTATCAAGCTTGTATATTTAAGTTCAGTGATTTCACTTAAATGGCAATGATAATTACCTATTAATTGTTATTTAAGTGAAATTACTGAACTTAAATATACGAGATTGATAAAAATCATCATTAAAGAAGAAAATTTCAAATGGCATTTAGAGGTTTTTGCATCTGAACTCTTCATATATATATATATATATATATATAAATAATTTAGTTATTTTTTAATAAATAAACTAAATAGTGATTAAGAAGTACCCAACATTTAATATGTAAGGTATATCATTTAAAAGTTGTAAATGTTATCTTTTCTTTTGAAAATACAGCTTAAATTTACATGGTATAAAGTCAAAACTGCTTGATTTTAATTTAACAATGCAGAATATGGTTTTCATTCATTTCATTCAAAATAATTTCTAATAAGTTCACTAGCCATTAACATTTTCGACCCTATGTGTATGTTGTGTACATTTTAACCACACACACACACCGTTTTAGACTATTAACTATTATGCTTCACTATTGTTTTGTCCAATAATATCTAAAGCTCAATATGAGCATTACCAGTGAAGAGTGTTTCACTCATTCTCTCAGAACACCTAAGACTCTCTTAGAGTTATATTTAGTGGTTTAGCCACCACCTCTTTCTTATGAACTCTTTATAGAAATAATGGATTATGGTTTCCTGGACACAATTTCCACAGACACACAAGTCATATGATTTGTTACCTACCATAAAGGGAACATCACATGAGTGCAATGCTTTTTCTAGGTTGCTTAAGGGATAAAACAGTCAAGCCAATAAATCTGGTTTTGACATTATGGATAAATAACATTATTACTGTGCTAGATTTTTTTAATTAACAATAACACAAAATTACTAAAACATTTAGTAGACACCACAAAAACCTATTAATAATAATGATCAATAATTGAGACAATACTGGACTAGACGGTGAATTTACAGGAAAAATCCATTTAAAAATATTGCGTTTACTGCAAAGCAGATGCAAAGAGAGAGAGAGTACCGCAGTGGTCGGCTTGGCCAGCACTAGCTAGGGGTTTTTAGCCAGATTAAACTCCGAGCGGCCACGTCTTCAAGACCATCCTAATAATGAAATATGTCAGAGCATATAAAGGAGTCTGGCGTAGGTAAAGCGTGCCAGAGGGAAGAGAGAAAAATGAGTGCGTCAGCAGAACAGCCTGCAGCTTGTCAATATCTATCGGATCCCACATCTGTAAAACTACACTCCAATCAGCCTTTCATGTATTTACCGTTGTCCCTGACCCCTAAGAAGTATACAAAACAGTCGTGTGAAGACTATATGTAAATACGTCCGTGTATGTTTTTATGCAGACACATGCTGTGAGAGCCGCTAAATTGACTGCGTGCATGTGGTTTGGATTTTGATGCAATTTAGGATCCAATGACATGTGTTTGAGTTTATGCGTACAGTACAACTACGATTGGGTTGTTATGCTGTGTGTGTGTGTGTGTGTGTTGAGTGATGAAAAATCAGCTTATTTATGTTAATGTGGAGATTATGGAGAGTTATACCAAGACAAATTCCTTTTAACTTGTTGACATGGCAATAACAATTATTGAATTGAATAGAAATCAATTATATTTTAAAGCATATAAAAATATTTTTGTTATGTAGCCATAATTGTAATAATATTTCACAATATTAGTGTTGATTACTTTATTTTTGATCAAATATATGCAGGCTTGATGAGCATAAGAGACTTAAAAATAGTCATGTTTTCAAACTTTTGACCGATATTGTAAGTATAAAGCATAAAAATCACGATTAATTGCATCCAAAATAAAAGTTTGTGTTTACATAATACAGTATATGTGGGTGCATTGCGTATAATTATTTTGTTTATTATTATTTATATATATATATATATATATATATATATATAAATAAATACACACACATGTATGTATGTATGTATATTTAAGGAAAAAATATTATTTATATATAAAATATTTATTTTTATTATAAATTAGATATAAATCTATATACAGTATATACATGAAAATATGTCTTAAATATATACAAGCATGTGTGTGTATTTATATATATAAAATAATTATACACAGTGCACCCACATATATTATGTAAACACAAACTTTTATTTTGGATGTGATTAATCGTGATTAATCGTTTGACAGCCCTAATAAAACTTCAAAACTGTTTTCCAGACCGAAAATGTTATATTCTGGCATGTATTATTGTTGATTTTTCCTGAAAACTCGGGTTTTGGAAGAGAGTCTGTAGGTGTCTGTGGTCTTGTACCTTGTGGTCACTGCTTTCACTGTGTGTGTGTGTGTGTGTGTTTCCTCCACTAACCCAATCCCTCCTTGCAGCAACTCACTCTCTCAACTCAACTGACAAACTACAAATGGGCAGCAGTCGCCCACCGTTTATCTTCATTTGACTTGGCTGAGACACAGTCACTGATCTAGGGTCAGATTACTGGCCTGTGAGTCAACTAACACAGCGCTTTACAGATCGCATGCTTGATCTAGTGCCAGTCTTGTAGCGTTTGACCATAAATGAGATGTAGGCTATTAAAGCAGTATGATGGAACTGACATTGCAAGGCTGATAAACTCTACAACTTGGCAGAGGAATTGTTTACTGTAAGTATTGCTTATTAATAACATAATTACATATTGAACACTGGTGTCTTTTAACATATTTCTGATGCTGCTGTTCATTCAAATAAATTGAATTTTACCACACTTAAAGGAATAGTTCGCTTAAGCAGATAATTTACTCACCCCCATGTCATTCAAGATGTCCATGTGATTCTGTCTTCAGTCGAAAAGAAATTAAGGTTTTTGATGAAAACATTCCAGGATTTTTCTCCATATAATGGACTTCAATGGGAACCAAACAGTTCAAGGTCCAAAAGACAGTTTCAGTGCAAACTACAAACTGTTCAAAGGGCTTTAAATGATTCCAGACGATGAATAAGGATCTTATCAAGCGAAACGATTGCTCATTTAAAAAAAAACAAAGTTTAAGTTTTATAAGCTCAAATGGTCGCCTTGTTCTGTTCTGTGATGCGCGTTTGTGACTCTCCTTTTGAACTCGTTTTTTTAAAATGAACAAATCTTTTTCCGTGTCATTTGGTTCATTCAATGAACAAAATGAACCAGTTGACTCGGGACTGTCTTTTGAAACTCTCATTTGGACCTTGAACCATTTGGTTCCCATTGAAGTGCATTATATGGAGAAAAATCTTAATTTCTTTTCGACTGAAGAAAGAAAGACATGGACATATTGGATGACATGGGGGTGAGTAAATTATCAGCAAAAGTTTTTTTTTTAAAAGTGAACTACTCCTTTAAAGGGGTAAACAAAACTCCTTAACCGTAGTAAAATCATGTCCTTATGTGGAGTTTTTGTGTGTTCAAATTCTTACCGGGTCGCGGTCCTTGAATGGAGGCCATGTTACTCTCATCCGCCACTGAAACACACAAACATAAAACATCCTTTAATTTCTCACTTGTGTCTCTCAGATTGTGCAGGGTCACATTAACAATTGTACAGTATGTGTGCTCCAGTAATACTTTTTTAACATTTGCACTTCTATTGTCAGCTGATTTGGTTGACATTAGCATATCAACAGCTTCAAACTTCAAAGTTAAACAAAACTTAGAAGGTTTAAACCGGTCTTCAAGCCTGGCAAAGCTGTCGTTCAGCTGGTTTAACTGGGAGGAAGATGGTTTCCCAGTCTGACCAGCTTAAACGTACCAGCCAAATAACAAACATAAGCCTATAAGGAAACCAGATACTACTAACCCTGAACATTCACCTAACCTAACCCATGCAGTTACCTTATATGACCCAGTACTTTCTTAGGTAAGTACACATACTGTAAAATAAAGTGCATCTATCTTTTTCCACATGTGTGCTGGTGTATAGATGTAGCTCTCTCTCTCTCTCTCTCTCTCTCTCTAGTAGCCACACTTGGTTTTAATTAGGAAGAGCAGTGCAGAGCCAGTTACGCTTCTGTACAGCTGACAACATCTGCCGTTTGCCTAAACACACACCACACACACTTGAACAGCTCGTGTTACATTGTGCACACATAGCAGAATTCATAACAAAGACAAAAAAAGGTATGCGTGTGTGTGTGTGTGTGTGTGTATATATATATAAAACTTTTTTTCAGTGTAGTATCTTCTTCAGAAGTTCTGTTCTGTATGAAATTTTCTCAGTTTGAAACACTTGAGCATCTAAATATTTTCAATACAAATGTCTTAGATGAATAGAAAGTTAAAAAGAACAGCATTAATTTGAACCAGATATGTAACATTACAAATGTCTTTACTGTCTCTTTTGATCAATTGAATGCATCCTTGTTAAATAAAAGTATCAAATATATATATAAAAAAATCTTTGACACAAATTTTGAACAGTAATATTATATTTTAAACAGTAATAAAATGTATATTTTGCCTATCAAACAAATGTTTTTAAGAAAGCTCAGTAAAAAAATGAAAAAAAAAAAAACAGGATTTTTGCAGTGCATATGAGCGACTACATCTATGCAAGCCATGATGACATGTCTAAGACATTTACAGTAGCGCCCCGTGGAGGACAAGGAATTATTAGTGTGTGGGCCTGAGTGTGAGTGGTGAAAACGAGAAAGTGTGCGTCTCTGTGTGTGAGAGAGAGACTAATCCGCACAAACAGGATTGAGCAGTGAAGAGCAGCTGCTGCCACAGGCACTGCACCATGGGATACAATAATGGGGTTTCATTACACTGCAATTTCTCTTAAATAAGCCTTTTCATCTTTTATGAGCTCAATTTCCCCAGCTGAGAAATAACACTAGAAGAGAGCCGGTGTGGGTTTACACACGTGTGTGTACATATGGACAGACACGTATGTGAGAGAACACAAAAAGGGTTGATGGGGGGAAAAAATAGGTACAGAAAAATAAAAAAGGGGGGGGGGGTAATATTTTGCCTTTCAATGCTTGAAAGTATGTACAAATCTGGATTATCCACACTCAACATAGCACAGACACAATGTCACACTCATGCATGCAGAAAAACGCATCCGAATACCACACGCGCACAAGAACGATCACAAAAAAAATCCTTTACAAGCACATTTATAGAAATGTATTATATATTTAGCTGTGTTTGCCAAATCCAGAAGCCAGCCTGAACAACCTAGCAACAATCCCGAAAGCCGTAGCAACCACTCTGAACATCCCAGCAACCACTGCAAGATGCAAAATGCCCTAGAAACCACCCAAAACACCACAGCACCCAGAATCTACTAGTAATGCCTTTGCTATCAACCACGCTAAACCCCTTAGCAACCCTGAACATCTCTGCAACATCAAAAACACCCTAGCAACCACCCAAAACACCAAAGCAACACCCAGAACCCTCTAGGAATCCATTAGTTACCAACCCAAGCACTCTAGCAACCATCAAGAATCCACACCCTAACAGCAACCCTGAATATCCTAGCAACACTTAAAACACCCTACCAATGTTCCGAACACTCTGGTAACCCTTTAAAACACCATAGCAACACCAAGAACCCTCTAGGAATCCCTTAGTTACTAACCCAAGCACTCTAGCAACCATCAAAAATTCACACCCTAACAGCAACCCTGAATACCCTAGCAACACTTAAAACACCCTACCAATGTTCCGAACACTCTGGTAACCCTTTAAAACACCATAACAACACCTAGAACCCTCTAGGAATCCCTTAGTTACTAACCCAAGCACTCTAGCAACCATCAAAAATTCACAACCTAACAGCAACCCTGAATATCCTAACAACACTTGAAAGACCCTACCAATGTGCCGAACACTCTGGTAACCACTCAAAACACCAAAGCAACACCCAGAACCCTCTAGGAACCCCTTAGTTACTAACCCAAGCACTCCAGCAACCATCAAAAATTCACACCCTAACAGCAACCCTGAATACCCTAGCAACACTTAAAACACCCTACCAATGTGCCGAACACTCTGGTAACCCTTTAAAACACCATAACAACACCCAGAACCCTCTAGGAATCCCTTAGTTACCAACCCAAGCACTCTAGCAACCATCAAAAATTCACACCCTAACAGCAACCCTGAATAACCTACTGTAGCAACACTTAAACACCCTACCAATGTGCTGAACACTCTGGTAACCCTTTAAAACACAAAAAACAACACCAAGAACCCTCTAGGAATCCCTTAGCTACCAACCCAAACACTCTAGCAACCACCCAAAACACCAAAACAATTCTCTAGCAGCAATCCTTAAAATCTTAGCAACACCAAAACACTATAGCAATATGCAGAACACCCTTGCAACCACCCAAAACATCAAAGCAACACTCAGAAGAACTCTCCAGGAATGCCCCAGCTACCAACCCAAACACTCTAGTAACCATCTAGAATCCCCAAGCAACAGCCTAGCAGCAACCCTGAACATCCTAGCAACACTTAAAACAAAATAGCAATGTGAAGAACACCCTTGCAACCACTCAAAACATCACAGCAACACCCAGAACCATTTAATAATGCCTTGGCCTATAACCCAAACACTCTAGCAACCATCTACTGTACTGTAGAACCCCCTAGCAACAATGCCTAAAGCCTGGTACTATCAAAACACCACAGCAACACCCAGTGCCTTCTAGCGATCCACTCAGATCCTCTGCTTAGGAACACTGTGACCTAGCATCCACCCACAACAGATTAGCGTTGAATGTGGGTTTTTTCACTAAAATGTTCTGCAGAAAATTTTTAAATATAGTTATAGGCCACATATTCCGATAAAACCCTATTTGGCTAGTGTAGAGCACTTTTGCATAAAAGTAAAGGTAAATGGCCTGAAAGCAATCAGTAAATGAGAAATAAAGAGCATATTTTACATGAACTCCTGCCCAGAAAAACACATACAGCTGCTAATGATGCGACTGGCAGAATAAAGCTCTTTCTGAGAGACTCGAGCCGAGCCAAAAATCCAGCCAAATCTTTCATAGGGATCACGCTTGACTGGAGAAAACCGTTGTCTTTCAACGTTTCGCAATATCACAGAGGAAAACATTAGCCAGACTGAAATTATGCATCTTGAGGACAAGAAAAGTAGACCCTTGGGTGATGGATATATTACCTTAAAGGGTTGTAGAATGCTTGTAATTCACAATGAATAAATATGCTGGCTATTTTTGTATTTGGATATAAATGACCTGTATTACGCTGACAGTGGTTAATGCTAGAGTAATTGTCTGAAATTGCTCTCCACTTCAGTCGCATTATAGGTGACCCTGACTGGAAAGCCATTACCCCAAAACCCACCAAAAACAATCCCTTTGGTGGTTTATGAAAGATGCATCCACTTTACAGCTTTAACTAAGACTTAAAATTGAAAACTTAAAAAAATATATATATATGCAACCACATATATGCACCCTAATGATTCTAAATTGATGCACATTTTTGTTAAATTATAACATGTACCTTTAATGAATAATCCTTTTTTAAATTAATATGGTTTTATTTTAAATGTTAAATGAAAAAAATAAATATAGAAATATAGAAATATGAAAAATAAAAATACATAAAAAAGTATATTTCTAAAAATAAACGACCTAATGCTGATGCCTATGTAACAATATGTTTGTTCTTCTTAAGACTTCGGTTTAAAACTGCATAAATAGTGTATACATTTATTTAAACAGAAATAAAAAAAAAGGACAAAAAGAAATGAAAAAAGGTCAAAGGAAAAAAACTGAAGCACAGGCCACAAAGCCTACAACAGAAAAATTGAAACAGTAACTTAAAGAACAAAACGAAAAAGTGAGAGAGAAAGATAAAGAAATAAATAGAGGGGAAAAGGTCTGGATGGAGGATAAAAGATGGCAGCAAAGCAAGACACTATGAGATGTGGGTAATGAAAACCAATCAGCTTTCAGCAGTGAGGAGATTAGCGCAGTGGCAGTGGCGCTGAAGCCAATACTCCACCCTAATGAAATGTAATTGGAAACGGGCGAAAACTTCCCATTGTGGAGCACAGAAATATCCCTCATGTTTCCGAAGCCGGTGGAAAAGAGAGAGGATAAGTTATCGGGGTCATCCATGGCGAATACTGGGAAATGTGTAGCTATAGGGCTTTATTTTGCACTGAAGGCAATGGGTTTCCACTATGTTCAGAAATACAGACCAAAACCTTACAAAGTCTCAGTATAACAGTTGCAACACTATAACACACACCATTTCACTTCAAAAACCTGCGTCTTATTGAGCAACCTCCCACAATCTAAGTTAACCAAGCCATAAATGCACAGAAATAGCACTTCAAGTCATTGTCAGGGTGCAGCCTGAACAGTCCCAGTATAGGATGCCAGATTGTGGTAGTTTGCTCGGTCTGTAAGATGGGGAATTGCTGATTTTTTGTTGTGTGTATATTTGTGCTGGTCAGCCTTGCTTAATTGAGTTGGGTGTTCAAAATGAAGTTGTAGTTCATTTTATCTGGACTTTATTTTTTTGTAAGTGTGTTTCCATACCTAAATCCATGCTCTTAGAGGACCTGTTGTTGGGGTAATCTGGGACTGTCTGTCGTTGAGGGTATTGTTGGTTGTTGGGGAGGTTCACGTAGGAAACGGGCTCCATTTCAGCCCTACAAGATAAAAAAAAAAAAAACTTCTGATGGCAATGCATTCTCATATCTATAACTGTTATTCACAAGTCAGTTGGGTTGATCTATTATCTAAGCAAAATCCTGTAATGCGGTAGTATAAGAAGATTGGGAATAAAACGCTTCTGAATGAAGCCTCTGATGTTCACCAAGGCTGCATATATTTGATCAAAATACACTAAAATAGTTGATATTATGAAATACTATCACAATTTAAAATAACTGTTTTATATTTGAGATAGACAAATCTAATTTTCAGCATCATCAGTGTCACATTATCCTTCAGAAATTATAATATGCTGATTTGCTGCTCAAGAAACATTTTTTGGTACCACTTTATATTAAGTGGCTTTAAGTACCAAATTAATAATTTTGATACAATGGACTTATTGTGTACATACATGTTTTTACATTGTACTTACATTTAAAAAATACCAGCATGTAGTTACAGCCGTAATTAATTTATGTAATTACATCCTTAAACCTACCCATACCACCACACCGGTCCCTAAGCACCAAAAGTGATTTACAATACAACATGAGCACAATAAGTACATTGTACTTATTTTTAAATGTAAGTACATAGTACTTAAAGCCACTTAATATAAAGTGGGACCCATTTTTTAATTATTATCATCAGTGTTAAAAACAGTTGTGCTGCTTCAATTTAAAAGAACAGCATTTATTTAAAACAGAAACTTTAAAAATATCTCACTTTTGATGCATCCTTTTAGTATCTTAAATGTCATAAATGTTTTTAGTACTGAATTAAATAGTATTCACAACAACAACAAAAAAAAAAACGTAATTTCATTTCTATCCACTATTTTATATATGATTGTTTCTATGTGTGTATGAGTGTCCCTGTAAGTATATTAAGTAACTAAGAACATGTAAGTGGATAAAATTAGGTATTTGAATGAATATTTGAGATAATGGCATATATAATTCTTCTACATGGTCTCATTGTGTTCAAGTCTTTGAAATAAGCCTTCAGGATACTGAGCGTTGATCAAAGTACCAGATTATCTGCTCTCACGATATGAGAACTCAAAGTTATTATCTCTGATGCTCTATAACTAACCGATCTGGTTGGTGTTTGTGCAGAAGGTTTGTCTCCAGCAGGTCCTGATCAGAAGGTGGAGGGGGGAAATCATCGTCCTCGTAGTCCTCCTCTGGCAGTTCCTGTCTTTCGTCATGTGATCTATGTGGAGCTGTTTGGAAATATGAGATTGAATGTTATAAACCATTATTAGAGCTGATGTCCATCACACATGAGAGGATTTGAGCCGTAGTTCACTTCTATTGTATGAACCTGACTAACATGTCCTTTTGCATTCCTCTGAGAAATATGAAGTCATAAAGGTTTGAATGACATGAAAATCCTGCCATTATGAGGAATAAGACGCACTTGACCACGTTCACTCAGTTGTGAATCATGTGAGAAAAACACACAAAAATCTCCATTACTGCTCAATGTTCTGCACTACCGTCCCAGTTTCATCCACCATTTAGACATTTATCATATTGTGAGTGACGCATGCAGCGACATGAAATATTAATGCTGGTAAAAACACGCGATTAAAACCTATACCTCGTTAAAACTCAACAAAATGCCATTTGTACGAGTTCTGCTCGAATGTTTTTCAGATTTTACCAAATCTAACTGAAACGAGTATGGGAAGTAATCTGAAATTAAAATGAGATGTGTGTAAATATCACATCCCTCTTTGTGCGACTAAAGTACAGCCACATACTTTGACGGACAAGAGACGCTAATCAGTAAACAATGGTTTCCAAAAAAACACGGAAAAAGCCTTTTGTGTTGGCACGGCAACTCTCTGGAGAGCGCGGGGAAAGAATAGTGTGAATTTAAAACAGTTTGTTATCCGTTCTCGAGCGCTCGGCACAATTGCGAGTATGCTAATAAGGCCCACTTAGAATCCATTTCATCAGCTTAATGATTTCAAGGTCAGGCCGCGTTGCATAAAAACGGAAGGGAATGTAGCAAAAGTAGCATTGGCTTTTTCATCCCTATTGATGAGATGGGCAGATTTCCAACTTGTATAAGTCGAAAAAGCTAATGGAAAATGAGGCGGCTGAGAAAATGAACTCATTTGGTCCTCTTACAGAGGAGCCAAGCTCTCTTCACGTGGTGTTGATGATGAACGCATGCTTTCTATTGCTGAGCGCTGATCAATCGCTTTTGTTTCTTTAACAGTGAGAGAATTTAGATGAAAGCACTTAACATTATATAAAAGCAATTACTTTTATCATTTGGTGTGCTGTTAAAAATGCACTCAATAAGTGAAGGTGCATTCACTCAGAACTTGATTTGGCGACCACCAACCAAAGCGATCATGCGAAACGATGAGATCCGTCACATGATCCAGTTGATGAAGGATGTGTCCAGTAGTAAGAACCAGAGCAGTGTGACGCTCTGCTCAATGTTTCACTCCATGCCAGCTTCAACCGCTCAAGTAAACGTTCACCGGTAAAACGACATTGAAATTTCTTTATACTGTACCATACGTCTTTCTGTTTGTGATGAACTTCGTAAATATCTCATTACAGCAGGCGTATATAGCAGTTATGATTTAAATGGTACCTATAATTAAGTTAACGTGACTGGAGTGCCGAATTGCAGAGCTTATGCTGTTTTCTCACCGCTTTTGTTTTTATTTTGTTATTGAGAGGAAAGCATACATGTGGCCCATCTTGGAAAAATGAGTCGTAATGTGCATGGACTACAGTAATTACAAGCTACAGGCAAAACAGGTATAACATTTTCTGTGAATTTGAGGTGAACTTGAAGAAAGAAAAGAAATTAAGGCTTTTGATGAAAACATTCCAATTTTTCTCCATATAATGGACTTCAATGGGAACCAAACGGTTCAATGTCCAAAAGACAGTTTCAGTGCAAACTGTTCAAAGAGCTTTAAACGATTCCAGACGATGAATAAGGGTCTTATCAAGCGAAAAGTTCACTCATTTAATAAATAAATAGCAATGTTTAAGTTTTATAAGCTCAAATGGTCGCCTTGCTCTGTTCTGTGATGCGTGTTCGTGACTCTCCTGTTTGAACTCGTTTATCAAAATGAACGAATCTTTTTTTTTTTAGTCATTTGGTTCATTCAATGAACAAAATGAACCAATTGATTTGGAAAAATATTTGTTCATTTTGATGAATGAGTTTGAACGGGAGAGTCACGAACGCTCATCACAGAACAGAGCAAGGCGACCATTTGAGCTTATAAAACTTAAACTTTGCTATTTATTTATTAAATGAGTGAACTTTTCGCTTGATAAGACCCTTATTCATCGTCTGGAATCATTTAAAGCCCTTTGAACAGTTTGCACTGAAACTGTCTTTTGGACCTTGAACCGTTTGGTTCCCATTGAAGTCCATTATATGGAGAAAAATCCTGGAATGTTTTCATCAAAAACCTTAATTTTTTTTTCAACTGATGAAAGACAGACATGGACATCTTGGATGACATGGGGGTGAGTAAATTATCAGCAAAAGTTTTTTTTTAAGTCAACTACTCCTTTAAGGTATGGTTGCTATTGTGATTTTGTTTTGGAACCTTCAGAAAACTTGATTTTTCTCAAAATTGACTGAGCAACACCAGAGTGAAGTCGATAGAGTCAGCAGTCATGTTTGGTCTGATTCCAACAAACCATGAAGGTTTTTTTAATAGGGAATGTGAAAATAAATTTGCACAAAATGTGCTCATTGCGACTCATTTTTCCAGCAGGTGTCACATACTCATGTAAACGACACTCTCATCAGAGTGGACGTCATCTAGAGGTAGACCGATTAATCGGCCGATTTTTGGCATTTTTTAACATAATCGGCAAATATCCAAGTATATCAAGCCGATTATTAGGCAGGCGCATCTGTGGGCAGCCTAGTGTTGTCGTGGAACACGTGTTTGACGCTAGAGTCATTTTCCAAATGAGCAGCAGAAATACGTTATTGTTAGAAGTATAAAAAATTTAATCATTTAAAGTTTTTTTTCTCCTTTTTAATGATAATTAGGTTATGTCCATTTGTCTTTGTCCGTCAACAAACAAAACAAACCAAAAATACACGTTTCAGGACATTTTTTTGAGAGGATAAAATGTTTTTGTTGAGAAAGTTTGTCTATGTTAAGTAATTATCATTTCTTCTACATTTTATCTTTCAAATAGAGGTTAAAAACCAAGCAAATATCGGCCAAAATAAATAGGCAGCTTTAATCGGCCGACCCCGATTTCAAAAGATCGGTATCGGCATCGACGTGAAAAAAAACATATCGGTCGACCTCTAACGGCATCGGTATGTTTGTTAACAATATAATGCTTCAACAGTATTAAAAACCTCCTAATATACTAATAGAACTTATCTCAAAATAAATCTTTGTTAACTTAGTTTCTCCACACACCCATTTGTATTTATGTACAAGGTTTGCAACTTAATTAAAACAATACTTGAACTCAAATAACCTTAGAGCTATTGCTTATTTCACATAATCTCAAACTAACATATCACAAAGGGCATTCTGGGTTGAGCGAGCGGCCCTGAGCGTAATCTTCAGGAGGAAATGTTGCCGCTCTCCTCACATGCTCTAACAGTACAGCAACTTTCTGTGACCTCCAGCAATTTAATCAATGCATGTGAGCACTTACCAGGAGCAGCTTCGGACGCACGGCTGTTCGCTGTGGGACTGTTGGTGTAGTTGCTGTTAGGATGATGATGAACAGGAGAGTCGTTTCTAGGGAGAGATTGACTGTCTTCCTGAATTTCCTAAAGGGAGCGAAAATTTGTAGAGAATAGATTTTAGACAATTAACATACTTGATGTTAAGATGCTAATGGGGAGGCTTCACAAAAAACAGACATTTTTAAAGCATGGTGACCAACTTCCATATCCGTTCCATGTTGGACTCATGCTGACAAGAGGAAACTTGCCATGCAGTACAATAAAACAAGGTAAAGGAACTGGTAAAAGTAAAGGTAAAGTTCACTCAAAAAATGGTTTACTTCCTCTCAACTTACCCTCACATGCATGCATTCAAGTATATTCTTGTCATTTTCATCAAAATTAGCGTGACACATCATGACGCTCCACACCTGAATGCAAGCAAACTACACTACCGCTCAAAGGTTTTGGGTCTGTAGTTTTTAGAGGTGGGAAATAAATAAATACGCATTAAACTGAACTATAGTGACAGTAAATCAGTGTTAGGTAAGTTACTCTAAAAAAGTAATTAATTACTAGTTACTAATTACCTCTTCAAGAGTGTAATTAGATTACTGGACTAATTACTCTCTCTAAAAAAGTACTTAATTACTTTCAAAATCCCATATCAATCTCAACCAGCTGAATAATACAAGGATAGACATGAATCTGTTTTAATTCTTTCAAATAAATACTATAAAATTGTATGAATTATCCTTAAACTGACCAAGGTGGAGAAGGTTACATCATAAAAACATACTTTTTAGCATCAGACAATATATTTTGATGTTAAACCCACTATTGTTTTATGTCTGATCTCATGAAATTTCACACTTTTTTCATACATATTTTACAATAATTCATACGAAGTTGTACGAGTGCGATTTAGACACCTCATAAAATGCATACGAATCGCTGTGAGATCAGATTGATCTATACAGTATTTACCTCAATTACATCAGAAGTAACTGTAATTAAATTACAGATACATGATGAGTAATCCCTTACTTTACATTTGCAAGGGAAAAGTAATTAAATTACAGTAACTAATTACTTAGTAATTAGTTACACCCAACACTGCAGTAAATACACTGATAATGTTACAAAAGATTTGTATTTCAAATAAATGTGGTCCTTTTGAACTTTCTATTCATTGAAATATTACAAAGACAAAATTAAAATGCATCATGCCTTCCATAAAAATTCCATAAAAAACATCAAAAATCATCATATTAGAAAGATTTCTGAATGATCATTTGACACTGAAGACTGAAGGAATGATGCAGAAAATGCAGCTTCGCATCACAGAAATAAATTTTAAAATATGTAAAAAGAGCTCATTTACTTTAAATTGTAACAATATTAAAATTTTTACAGTCTTTTGGTAAAATAAATGCAGCTTTGGTGAGCATTAAAGACTTAATTCAAAAACTATTTAAAAAAAAACCTTGGTGGTAGTGTAAATTTGTGCATGTTTTAGACGGAAAACTGCAGAGACTTAAAGACATTGACAAAAAAAAAAATGTGAGAAAACTACCCTGATCTAGAAAAAAAAAAAATCTGTTGAATGACAAAAGGATAAAAGCAACCCTGACATATTTAGAAATATTCATAAGCCAAAGGCAATCCTGTCAGACAGTACTAGTCAAGAGACAGATACGGAAACATGTGTCAATGTGAAGACTTGAGGCCACTTCTCAGACGACAAAGGAGCTACAGCTGTCACTATGTGGACGGCTAACCCAGAGGAGGAACACAGCAGACTTTATACTGTCATACAAACCACATGCTACAAACGCAAACTCAGTACTCACAGCCCAGACTCACTGGACGGACATGAAAGGTATTAGGATATCACCATATCAAAGTGTGCTTAAATGCATTCATACCGTACTATTCCACACGGCGGGGAAAAACAGATGAAAGCCTCGTTCTTTTGTTCCGACGTTAAGCCTCAGCTGGAGGACAGTCATTAGCGGGGATGATGGTTTTTTACACGTGGAAACGTCAGTCTTGTCATCTGCCTCCTGCTCGCTGTCTCAGGGATCATCAATGGACCAAACAACTGATTCCCAGGCTTTCTTTCTCCTCAGAGATAATATTTGTCATAAAAATGACTCTAAAACCCCCAATGCTGAGACGAAGCAACATCTTTCACTGTCTTTCACTGTGATCTGTGCCTTGACAACGGCTAACGTATGCATGTGTCTAACACACAAAAAATAGAGAGCTGGCAGGAAAATATCAAAAGGTACTTGAAGAATGATGGGACAGCAACTGCTAGAATCCAGACTAAAAATGAAAAGTCAATTTAAACAGTCGAAATTATTGATTTACATCTTCACCTCCCACCGGCTTCAACCGCTGCATCGTCCTTATTAGCGGGGCTTGTTAAAGAGACGATCACTATATTTCTCACATGGATTTAAACAAACCCCTGACCTATCTTGAAAAACTAGTACTAAATCTAATCTTGCATTTCAAATCATGTGGTTGGAGTAATAGGAGAAATTTTGCCTGGTGGATGATAAAATGCAACCACAAAATAAAAACAACCACCTAGCAACTGCATTGCAATGCCTTAAAGGGATAGTTCACTTTGAAATTAATTTTTGGTTTTAGCTTACCTCAAGGGCATCCGAGATGTAGGTGTCTTTGTTTCCACAGTAGTTTCAGTTTTGATATTTTTAGGTCAAACCGTTCGTGTCTGTCAGTCATATAATGGAGGTCTATGGTCACCACCTCAAAGAGCATGCTCAGAGATGATTTAATGACTCATAAATGTAAGTACACATTGATTGCCTTAGACAAAAAAATGAGCAGTTTGTGTGAGAAAATGAACAGTATTTATATCGTTTTTACCTCTTGTAACCACAGCCACGTCCAAGTGATCTGAGGTAAAAATGATATAAATACTGTTCGTTTTCTCACACATACCGCTTGTTTCATGTCCAAGGCCATCAATGTGTCCTTACATTTACGAGTCATTAAATCATGTTTAATTTGGACTTCTCTGTGCATGCTCTTTGAGGTGGTGACCATAGACCTCCATTATATGACTGACAGAGAAGAACGGTTTGACCTAAAAAATAAGGTAAGCTAAAACATACCAAAAATTAATTTCAAAGTGAACTATCCCTTTAAATGTCAAAGTATAGGTTCTCCTTGCATCAGTCAACATGCCTATAACATGATCATATTGTCATTCATTGAAATATCATCCCATATCAACACACACACATCTTCAAAGACTGTGTGCTGCACGTCTTAATCAGACAACAATGACGAGGGAGTTTGGGTCCACCGTCAAAGACAAAGAGCCGACAAAACAAGACCCTAAACCCATGGATGTCTCCTCCCCTCTTCACACGGGCGGCAGTGAGGGTGAGCTGAGGTTAGGAACCCTCAGGGTAGCCCCGGGCAGCCTTTCATTAAAACCCCAAATTTGCCTTTCATTCATGGAACCCATGGCGTAATCTGATTAACTTGCTGAGCAAGAGGAGATCCAGCGAGGTAACGGGATTAGATATCAGACTGGGCGGGAAGAAACAGGAAGGAGAAGAACGACTGAGGAGGAACAAAGATGGAGGTTTCACATGAAATCATTGTGCTCTAAAGTAGTCTACTGTGCAATAGTTTGCTGTTTTTTGAAAGAAATGAATACTTTTATTCAACAAGGATGCTTTAAATGGATCGAAAGTGACAGTAAAGAGTTCATTAAATGCTGTTCTTTTGAACTTTCTATTCATTAAAGAATCCTGAAAATAAGGTGTCACAATTTCCTCAAAAATATTGTGCTGTTTTCAACATTGATAATAATTAGAATTGTTTCTTGAGCAGCAAATTCTGAAGGATCACGTGACACTGAAGACTGGAGTAATTTGGCTTTGGATCACAGGAATAAATTACATTTTAAAATAATATGCAAATCATTGTAATATGCAATAATATGCAAATTCACAATATTACTGTATTTTTTATCTGCAGTCTTGGTGAGTATAAGAGACTTCTTCGAAAAACAGTAAACAATCTTACTGACCACAAAATTTGGTACAGTAGCGATGATTACAAAAATTAATTACAAATAATTACAAAAAAGTGCTGTGCTGGTACCATTTGTATGAAAATTCACCTTTTTTATCTAGGATTAATCTAGTAACAAATATTAACAAAGATCCATGATAATACCATGTTAATTGGTTAAATATATAAGCAATTAACATGGTATTATCATGGATCTTTGTTAAGATTTGTTGAGATGTTTCCTCAATGAGATGGTTCCTCAATTCAAGAAAAAAATACTGAAATCAAAATTAAAAAAAAAAATATATATATATAATATATATATATATATATTTATTTATTATATTTATATATATATATATATATATATATATATATTTTTTTTTTTTTTTTTTAATTTTGATTTCAGTATTTTTTCTTGAATTGAGGAACCGTCTCATTAAGTTTAGTCCATAAACACTGTTGATTCTCTAACCTCCCACTCGTTCTCTTATCACTCAACTCTGTCTGGGTGATTAATGGCATATTGATCGCTCCGTCTGCATGTGATTAATGAAGAATGCATCTCAGCGACATATCACCTTCTATTGAGCGTCATTACCGCCCGCACCGATCTCCATCTTTCTACCACTATATTGGGTTGAGGATGAGCTAACGTTCCCCAATAATACTCCAGTCTTCACCCACCCAAAGTCAGTCAATAACTATTTGTCTTCATTTTCATTGGACGTTGATGAGAAGCTGTCGGAATAGATGAACCATGCCAGTTTAACCTTGGATACAAAGACTTTAAGTTCGAATCAAGTCACATTTGAATATTTCTAAGCATTTAGAAACTTTACCATGTGACCTCGGAAGACCTTAAGAAAAACTTCCGGCAGTTTTTTTATTATCTCTTGGCCGAAAAATTATGTTTTAGTGAGCTGTCGACTCATGGAAATGGATCTACCTCCTCAACAAAATGTGTGTTAACACTAGTTCCCATAAAAGAAAGGAAAAAACATATACTGAATATGAGCCCATTTCTGGAAAAATATGCTTAGTTAACAAAGACACCTATTTCTTGAGGTGATAAATGTTTTTTGTCTGATTTCATGATGTGAAACCGAATCCATCAAGGATATCGTCATGCAGGTTCTTTAATACAGAGAGTGACTCCTTAAACTTACCACCACATTAACAAAAGGGGGACCCCAGTGAACATGGCGGACCCCCTGAAACACATGTAAAACTGACAATATTACAAGAGAGAAAAACGTCTGTGCGAGTGACCCATTAATGCAAGCATAAACAAGGTTTCAAACACATACTTTTGCTGATAATTTACTCACCCCCATGTCATCCAAGATTTCCATGTCTTTCTTTCTTCAGTCGAAAAGAAATTAAGGTTTTTGATTAAAACATTCCAGGATTTTCTCCATATAATGGACTTCAATGGGAACCAAAAGGTCCAAATGAGAGTTTCAGTGCAGCTTCAAAGGGCTTTAAACAACACCAGACGATGAATAAGGGTCTTATCAAGCGAAACGATCGCTCATTTAAAAAATAAATAACAAAGTTTAAGTTTTATAAGCATGTGATGCACGTTCGTGACTCTCCTGTTCAAATTCGTTCATCAAAATGAACAAATCTTTTTTCGAGTCATGGCTCGAAGGGTCCTAGATAAGACCCTTATTCAATGTCTGGTGTCGTTTAAAGCCCCTTGAAACTGCTCTCATTTGGACCTTGAACCGTTTGGTACCCAATGAAGTCCATTATATGGAGAAAATCCTTGAATGTTTTCATCAAAAACTTTAATTTCTTTTCGACTAAAAAAGTAAGACAAGGACATCTTGGATGACATGGGGGTGAGTAAATTATCAGCAAAAGTTTTTTTTTTTTTTAAAGTGAACTACTCCTTTAACTGCCTATAAGAGAATATGGACTCAGTTGAAATGCATTTATCTGATGCAGTGTTATGCTTCTCAGATTCTTGCTTTCTAAAGCTTTCTCATTCATAAATATAATGTTCACCTGTTAAGTCACATAATTTTTCCCACTTTAATATTTAATTTTTTGTGATTTTTGATCAGATATAGCATTTAAACTACCGTTTAAATGTTTGGGGTCATTTTTTTTTATACATTTATGTTTCTCAGAGAAGTCCAATGCTCACCAATAATGCATTTATTTAATTATAAATACAGTAAAAATAAAAATAAAAATTATTAGAATTATTTAAAAGTTATATAAAATTCCTGTGATGCAAAGCTGAATTTCCAACACTGTCATTATCAGAAATCATTCTAATATGCTGATTTGCTCTTCAAGAAACATTTCTTATTATTATCAATGTTGAAAACAGCTGCTTAATATTTTTGTTTAAAAAAGTGATACATTTAAGGATTATTTGATGAATTGAAAGTTCAAAAGAATTGCAAAGATACTGTATTCTTTACTGTCACTGTCAATTTAAAGCATCTTTGCTGAACAAAAATATAAATTTCTTTTTTTTTTTCTTTTTTTTTTTTTTAAATAAAGGTACAAAACCATTATGGACCCCAAACTTTTAAATGGTAGTGTACACACTGCATCTAGCAACTCTTAAAGTTTAAGAACTGGACAAATCTCTCAAAAGCTGAAAGAAAGAAAAGTATGACAAGACATGCTCTTTAGAGAATAAACAGACAAGATCCAGAAAGAAAAGCCCAGAGGGTTAAAAGGAAACAGAGTGCATGCAAAGATTTGAGATTATTTTATTCAATAAGAAAACTTCAGCGATACAGAAAAGAAGTAAAAGAAAAGCAGATATTGACAAGTATATGTTCCATTAATAAATAAGTGAAAATAGTAAATGAATATACTGTACAAGCATGTGCACGAAGTTAGTATAAAAGCAGGAAGCAGGAGAGATGAACAAGTGCTTTCTCATGAAGTCAAGGAAAATAACAATCTTCAACATGTAAAAAGAACTAAAAATGGATCTATACTGATTTAATTTCAAGGACCTCCATCCCAAATGTCCACACTCATACTGCAATGCCTCACATGGTAACTCATATAACAGACCCCCAATTGTGTTAGGCTTTTTTAAGTGGGACAAAGAGCTTTAAAGGGATACTCCACTTTTTTGGAAATAGGCTCGTTTTACAACTCCCTTCAAATCAGTTTTCCCATTTTCAAATCCATTCAGCCGATTTTCTGATATTTAGAAGAATATATCAATAACCAGACAGTTTCTGGTCCCATTGATTTCCATAGTATATATATTTTTCCTACTATGGAAGTCAATGAGACCAGAAACTGTCTGGTTACTGATATTCTTCTAAATATCAGAAAATCGGCTGAAAGGATTCGAAAACGGTCCCTATAATTGTTAAACGAATCCCTTTAACAATTATATTGACAATTATTATTTTCTGTTCTCCTTGTAGGATAACAACAGTACTTAAGTCATTTAAATCTGAGATAAAGGATGAAGTCCCCTTTCAGCCACAGCATGTGTGTGTTTTTCCTTGTGCACAATAACTAAGGTCCTGTTTGCACCTGGAATTAAGATGTGTTTTGGTCGATCATATCACAAGTGGACGACGCTAAATACAAGTGTAAGTGTGACCACTTTCAACCACGCATTCAACTGGATTGCTTTCGTATCGTAAACACTCATGTGGTCGAATGTGTTCGAACAGCCACAAAAGACTGACTTCTCTCCCCCTACTGACCTGATGCGTAAACATTATGGGAAGCGCGCTATCCAGGCGGGATTTAAACTTTGTCGGCATCCAAGTTTAGTTGGAAGAAGTAAAATATACCAAAATGTTCTCTCACCATTCCTGATTTCCAGAAACAAAATCTGCTGCTCTCCTTATGTTTTCCGTCATCCCCTTTTGTGTCCATATGTAAATTGCAAGAGCTTATTTTGTCCCTTTAGATTAAAAGATCTGAAAAACCCATACATTTACCAGCCCATAGACCATCCCATTAAAGAAATTAGGACAGAAGTGGTTGACAGTGGACAAAAGAGACAGATCTGCCTCGTCTACTCGTGATCAGATCTACTCAATACCAGCTGTAAACAGGGCCTACCATTCAGAGGTCACCTGATAGCCTGTGATGCCAATAGTGGCGATACTGGTGGGCTGTGGCCAGTGACCTGGGTTCAGAGGCCCTGCGGGTAAGCGGTCTGGAGTGGTACACATGGTACGGTACAGGTACAGGGCATACCTGTGCGGGCGAGCGCTCCAGAGCACGCAGAACCACCAGCTGGATGGTTCCTCGGAGGTTCCCTTCAGTCGACATGGAGTAGCGAAGGGTTTCCATGGCATCATGGTTGGAGCGTCCGACCAGGGATTCACTGTTAACAGCCACCAGCTGGTCATTGACACGCAAGCGACCATCCTGCAAACAAGACAAGACAAACACCAATGTCACTCAACACGTAGATTTAGAAGTAGGTAGATGTATACATTAATATACCAACAGATTCAGAGCCAAAAAAAACCCAAAAACTTAACTACATACTAGAGCCCGACCGATTAAGGATTTTGAAGGCCGATACCGATACAAATATTTGTTGGTTTTAAAATCCGATATATCGGCCGATATTTTTTTTATTTTTTCCCAGAAACGCGAAACAAAACATTAACAGATTTCCCTTGTTAGAACTTGTTTCTTTTATTGTCACAATAGAACAGAGGAACATCAAAATATGAAATAAAATAATAATTAGTCCCTATATTACCATATAAGCTACCTGCAACCTGGATCAGCAGGATGTGTGGCGCGTTATACACGAGTGTTACCAACAGGGACGGTGTTGAGTGCCTTCTGGTGGACAAACTATACAACTCCAACACTCATGACATGGTTGAAGCGTGTTTCGTCCGTTTTTATTTTATTTTTGAAATATTCATTTATCGGCCATTATAACTGCCGATACCGATAGTTTGGAAAATGCCTAATATCGGCCGATAAATCGGTCTGGCTCTACTACATACTATAGTTCTAGTTATAGATGTATTGAAAAGCTCTTACATTTTACCTATAATAAGATATAATTAACCTATAAATTCAATGGCATATTTCAAATTAAATATTAAAAATAAAAATACAAAAATACAAAAAAATAATAATAAATCATCATGGCAGTGCTTACATTTTATAATGATTTACCAATAAATTCAGCACAGAATTTAAAATTAAATAGAAAAAATAGAATAAAAAAATACAATTCATTCATTTCATAGTACTATACAGACAGATTAATACGATTAAAAGTTCTTAAATGTTTTACTATAATATTATAACTATAAGATATCAAATGTACCTATATATCAATAGTAGAATAATCAAGCACACAAAAAAGTAAAAGAAATTTAATACAAAATCATTGTATTAACATACACATCTCATTCAAGATGAAAGCATTAAATATACTTTTAACACGATTTGCGAACAAATCATTTTCAATGAACCGCCACTACTCTTGAAAACAGCACATTACAACATGTAGCCAACAAGTTAGCTAGCTACTCCCAGCACTAAAGCCCTATAGTGTGATTTAAAAACATTTATGCAGCGTCTAGCCCCACTGTTAAATGTTTAATGCGTCCCAGTATGAATTCAGATACAATTACAGATGCATATCATTAGTGTGAAAGGACCAGGCCGGAGTGAATTGGATTAAGGTTCACAGCTGTGGTTTCCTAAATAAAACTCCGCTGAGGAGGAACAAAAGAGATTAGCAGCTAAAAGCCACTGGAGCCGCTAAAGACTCCTGAGAGTCTGTGTCACGGAGGACGATCCTGACCCTTGAGCGGGGTCACTGACCGCAGACCACTGATACCGACCTGGGAGGGGGTCTCAGCCAGGACCGACACAAACACTTGTGCCCATCTATTGAGGAAATATACAAATGCGTACTACACAAGCAGACCGTCTGGAAGATCACAACCCAAGACGGCTTTTTAAAGGACGCCCCCTCGTGAATAGCTCCAAAGACGTGTTTTTCTTTATTACTAAGCAGAATTGCATCATTTTATCTCAATCTTGGAGTGCTTGGGGACGGAGCAACAGAAAGCGAGTGATAAGGGTGAACGGCCGAAGTCAAATGAAGAGCTCAGCCTTTGAAAATGTCTATTTCTTTGAGCGTCTCTCTGATGGAGGCCTGTGATGCAGCTCGCTCTCCAGTGGGGTGCTGATAGGGGCCAGAGACGCAGCTCCACCTCTGAGCCCACTCTTGATCACAGTGCTGATAGGGGCCAGAAGATGTGGCCTTATCTACACATACACAACACCTGCTGCCTGACTGGACTGATTGAGGACAGGAGACGTATTCATATCTCTCTGACGACGCTTGCTAAGGTTCACCTGTTACAACAGATACCACCATGAAAAACCTTAACAGGCTACAATGGCCACTATTCAACGGATTATTCATTTAGTTTTTTAGTTTGAGGCCACTTTGGGTGAATCACAGTTAGCATACTACGGTGTATTCGACAAAATGTAAGCAAGATCTGTATTATTGCTTCCCAAAACATAGTGCTAATTATAAATTAATACAATATTTGGAACAATTAACTGGGCGGCAACTATGCTTTATGAATGTATGTTTTATGGTGTCAAATATTTTTCAATCATATTATGTAAATTAAGTGTTTACTTTGAATTTAAATTGGCTTAAAGTGGTTAATGCAATAGGTAATATCAAAAAATAACCTTTTTTACTAAATAACACGAAAACTGTTAAATCTCCTTTTTAATTGAAATAAAGCTAAAATAATTTGATAAAATATTAGATTTTAAAAAAGAACATTTAAAATTTGCTTTGAAAGCTAAATGAAACAAGTTTAAGTACTAAATGACTACTACTATAGAAAGCACACTGAAATTAAATGAAAATATGCAAGCTAATTGTACGATATTTATTAATACTATAGTGTACAGATAACATTAAAATAACATTGCATTTATTAATGTAATTATAATATGTACAAATACGTAACATTTTTTTAATACATTTATATATTTCTTAAAGAATGTATATATTTAATCAATTAGGGCTGTCAAATGATTAATCGCGATTAATCGCTTCCAAAATAAAAGTTTGTGTTTACATAATATATGTGGGTGCACTGTGTATAATTATTTTATATATATAAATACACACACATGGTTGTATATGGTTAAGAAATATTTTCATGTATATACTGTATATAGATTTATATATAATTTATATTATATATAAAAATACATATCTTATATTTAATTTTTTTTTTGGTGTGTGTATTTATATATATATATATAATTATAAACAGTGCACCCACATATATTATGTAAACACAAACTTTTATTTTGGATGCGATTAATCGCGATTAATCGTTTGACAGCCCTAATTTTTATTAGAACTGTAAATCAGCACTGTATGTTGTTCTGTTGTGACATGCAGAGGTTTTGAGTGACTTTCATCACTGAAGTTCTCAAAGCGTTGACGCTGGCCGCTTTTACCTTGTTTGCGGCGCCACCGTGGATGATGGACTTGATGAAGATGCCCAGGTCTTCTCCGGTCTCTCGAGACTTGTTACCCTTCAGACTGACCCCCAGACCAGCTGAGCCGGAGTCGTTCAAAGGAACTTCAAACATCAGCTGCTCTCGCCCGTCCTCCACCAGCAGTGGACCTGGCGGCTCTCCTTTCTGCAAATAACACACTTCGGTCAGCATCTCAGTTGACTTTTAACACTGTATAAATTTGAGCATTTACCCCAGTGCAACATCCTGCCGCATTGACTACAAATGTAAGTGGATTATTACTGGACATGCAATTTTTTGCTTGCGTTTACAAACTACGTGCCGAGTCAAAATGATTGCCAGTGGTAATCGACATGTCACAGATGCTGTCGATGGAGTTGAACTCGTATTGAACCTGGAACACTCCAATAAGATAATGGATGTAGTGAGATGAGCACGCTAGTGTTTAAAATGAAGGAATATGCCGTATATACACTCACCTAAAGGATTATTAGGAAAACCTGTTCAGTTTCTCATTAATGCAATTATCTAATCAACCAATCACATGGCAGTTGCTTCAATGCATTTAGGGGTGTGGTCCTGGTCAAGACAATCTCCTGAACTCCAAACTGAACGTCAGAATGGGAAAGAAATGTGATTTAAGCAATTTTAAGCGTGGCATGGTTGTTGGTGCCAGACGGGTCTGAGTATTTCATAATCTGATCTCAGTTACTGGGATTTTCACACACAACCATTTCTAGGGTTTACAAAGAATGGTGTGAAAAGGGAAAAACATCCAGTATGCGGCAGTCCTGTGGGCGAAAATGCCTTGTTGATGCTAGAGGTCAGAGGAGAATGGGCCGACTGATTCAAGCTGATAGAAGAGCAACTTTGACTGAAATATCCACTTGTTACAACCGAGGTATGCAGCAAAGCATTTGTGAAGCCACAACACACACAACCTTGAGGCGGATGGGCTACAACAGCAGAAGACCCCACCGGGTACCACTCATCTCCACTACAAATAGGACAAAGAGGCGACAATTTGCAAGACAGTTGAAGACTGGAAAAATGTTCCTGGTCTGATGAGTCTCGATTTCTGTTGAGACATTCAGATGGTAGAGTCAGAATTTGGCGTAAACAAAATGAGAACATGGATCCATCATGCCTTGTTCCCACTGTGCAGGCTGGTGGTCATGGATAATGCACCATGTCACAAAGCTTGAATCATTTCAAATTGGTTTCTTGAACATGTCAATGAGTTGACTAAACTAAAATGGCCACCAGAGTCACCAGATCTCAACCCAATAGAGCATCTTTGGGATGTGTGGAACGGGAGCTTCGTGCCCTGGATGTGCATCCCACGAATCAACATCAAGATGCTATCCTATCAACATGGGCCAACATTTCTAAAGAATGCTTTCAGCACCTCGTTGAATCAATGCCATGCAGAATTAAGGCAGTTTTAGTATGTATTAGTATTAGTATGGTGTTCCTAATAATCCTTTAGGTGATATATGTATGTATATATAATATTAAATTATGAATTTATTTAAAAAAATATATATTATTTTAGTGATGGATCTCAGTTTAAATAGAGACAGATTGTACACATGTGTGACCAAATGTATGGAATAATAATGGATAAATATATAAAGTAGGGTTTGGACAGAACGAATGAATGTCTGATGGTGAGGCAGGAAAACACATTGGGGGTCATTTGACTTGAAAATGAAAGGGTTAGAGCAGAAGAACGTGCCAGATCAAAAGGGAACATAATAAGCTTTTGTCAGGGATTCATTCAGGAGGGCGGGGGTTGGAGAACGACACCATTTAAGACTCATTATTGAACACACTTACACACATGCACAACTACCCACACATTTCACTTCTCTTTTTGCTTTCTTTTGCTCCAAAACATCCTAAAATCAAAGAGATCAGGGGTGTCGGTGCCATGGCCTTTGACCTTTTCTCCACATCGTTTCCTCCTCCTCTCCACAATCGCATCAATAAAACCCAGCAAAACCTGGAGTAAAGTGCATCGGCTAAACGCGACTGACATCCTTCTGGAAACTACATTAAACATTAGCCTGTTGCTAAGCTACTGTGGAAATGGGCAGAGGAAAAAAGCAACAAAAACGCCTTTGTAAGAGCACGAAGTTGGGCAAAAAGCATTAACTAAGAGCTAATGATGAAAAATAGGAGGGCCAATGGGGCAAAGCTTCAAGTAGTCCTTTTAGTGTGTGCTCTTACTGATGATAATGTGTCGTACATGGCCTGAGGCAGACGACAAATCTGAGTTTTAGCACACAATAAAAGGCCTGTTTGTAAGTGAGGTCAAACTTTGGTCCCAGCGAGAATATCAGATTGTCTGATGTCTCCTCACACGAGAAACAGGGGAGATGCCGCTTCGGTGGTCCTATCAACACTTGAGGCCCAGACTTTATATGAAGTCCTCCTGAGGGCAAATACACACTCATATGCTCTCATACACACCATGTGATTAACTATTTTAACTCAAGTACATGAGTAAAATCTGGGGGAAAAGGTCAGTGACACTCAAAAGATGGATTCACGTTGGGAATAAGTGGAGCGAAGTGTAAACACAGCATTGGATCATACACATAAAATAGGCTTATGGGTAATGCAAATACAATAAACATATTTGGACGTTTATTTAAATGTTACTATTACAGTAATTCATATGAACTGACATTGTAAGTATAATAAATATATGTAAGTAATATTAACACTAATGACTAATAACAATAGGTTATTTTCTACTAATATTAATTATTATTTGTCTTAATTCATATCAATAAGAACTGATAATACATTTCATTAGTATTAATACTTAATTGATAAGTATTAACACATAATTAATATGCATTATTAACATCAACACTAAAGATTCATATTGACAGGATATTACATATGATACAAATATGAATCAATTTCAGTATAAAAAAAATTGGCAACATAAATGCTATTAATATCAATACAATTTAAAACGTATTAACAATTAATTAATATTTATAGTAACTGATATAATAATACATTTACACAACAAACATTAATATCAACATTAGTAATTCATATTGATATGAAATTATTAGGGCTGTCAAACGATTAATCGCATCCAAAATAAAAGTTTGTGTTTACATAATATATGTGGGTGCACTGTGTATAATTATTTTGTATATATATAAATACACACATATGCATGTATATTTAAGAAAAAAATATTATTTTTATATATAAAATATTTATATTTATATTTAATATAAATTATATATAAATCTACAGTATATACAGTATATACATGGAACTATTTCTTAAATATATACAAGCATGTGTGTGTATTTATATATATATGTATAAAATAATTATACACAGTGCACCCACATATATTATGTAAACACAAACTTTTTTTTTTTGGATGCGATTAATCACGATTAATCGTTTGACAGCCCTAGAAATTATATATTATATTTAATAGGATATTAGTATTAATAGTCGTTAATTTGAACAAATCATTAATATTAATACATACTGATATTAATAGTAATAAATATAGTAATTAATAAAAAAGTCGGGTTAATAGGTTAATATTAATAATATTTAAGCAGAAACAAATCAAAGATCATCCAAATTTATACTTGGCGTCGGCGATAAAACATCCAAGATATCCTGAGCTACAACATTTTAAATAAATCGATTTGATTTGAGTCTTTGTGTCATTTACACACAAATAATCCATGGGAAATGTGTTTTGATGCCCCTGGCTTGAAGTCGATGCACCTTAACCCAGATATTGAACTAAATTAGAATTGATGTCAGAACGCCATCTGCTATTACATGAAAGCATCTACACTTTTTAGATTACTCGCAGCTTTAAAAAGCGTCCATTGGTTTTTGGAAAGAAATGGCCGTGACCCAAATGACAAATATAATTAAATAGGCCATGACAAAGCAGAATACATCCTGTGTGTGGGAAGAGGAATTATTACAAAGACCATCTCAAGGACTTCAACATGCTCCACCAGTCCTGTGCCTGACCTCTCTTCCTTTGAGTGCAACTGTGTGCAATGTGCTGTCTGACCCTTCCATCCTCACAGAAAACCTGTCTGAATCAAAGGGTCTACAGCAACACCCACAGCAGACCCTTCAAACAACTATACATTGGTTAAAAAAAAATCAATTTTCAACTTTTACAACAAATATCTTGCCGGATAAACATGCAATAGTGGCGGTTTAGATGCAACACACCATGATTCTATCAAAACTTGATTTTAGATCATTTTATCTTGAATACAAGTGTCATTTGTCTAGTGGAATGCCACAAACATCACTAAATATAGTCATTTTATCATTCTTTTAAATTAATTTTTGCAGTGCATGCCCATGTCTTGCGGGCACAAACAAATTTTACATTACAATTTAATTTGATGTTTGGCTGATGTATTGCTACTGGCTATCAGGTAAAATTAATTTGCTGCTGAAGACATTATTTCCACCCACTGCATTAATTTAATCTCACAGCACGTGACAAACTGATGGCAATATCAGTCAGCTGAACTTTAATGCAACGCTCAAATTTAGGCCACATTCACACTGTCAATTTATGGGATTGACAATAGCATTTACTTGGTGTGAGTCTCGAAATGTCCCGTTCACACAGCAATCGAAGCAACGTGCAACGGGAGTGGAGCCTGTATTCTCTAACTGGGAACCATCGCGATAGTGACCAAGTTGGGTAATTATATTTTGTCTATCAATATGGGGGGTGTTAAATTGGCTTCTGAATGCGTTTTCGCACATAATCCATGTACAGTATAGCGAGCGGCAGTACAGGCCTCGAATTTTACAAGATATTTGTTAATGATGATCTGGATCTGTTGCGCATCAAATCCTATGACGTCATCCTGTCAGTCATCTCTCCTTACTATCTTCATGTGATAAAGAAATCTGATGTAACGACTACCACAGCAAGCCTAACTATGTCTCTTTAGGGGCTCCATGCATTACTCATTTTCCATGCCTTTCCGAATTCGAATTTCGGCTTCAGACACATCCTTTAACCCCCTAAGGTCGAGTAATGCGCCACCGCGTTATGCTGGTCTTGTGAACAAAACATGCATTAATCAAAAGTCTTATTTTGGATGCATATTTCGTATGTGTTTTGTGGCCTTATTTCAGAAACTTCCATTTTTAGTTTTTTCAATAACCACGCATAAACAATATTCTCTCAAAAATACAAACATGTACATACATGTTGCTCACATATTATGGTAGCCCTGTTTCTGCTAAATATAGTGTTATTTCACCTGTGCCATTAATAGGTTTATAAGCACAAATGTCAGGGCATCTCAAAACATCTCAAGGACCCCAAATACACCCAGACCTCAGAGGGTTAATAAGCATACACTAACAAAACATTACTAAAAATGTCCAAACCGGTTGTAGAATCTAGATTAATCTAGATCGGCTAAGGAATACTATAGTTCAAGCCCAAAAATATGGTAAGTTTTAGTAATGTTTTGTTAGTTTATGCATATTAACCTTCTGAGGTCTGGGTGCATTTGGGGTCCTTGAGATGTTTTGAGATGCCCTGACATTTGTGCTTATAAACCTATTAATGGCACAGGTGAAATTACATATTCAATATATAATTATATATTTAGCACAAACAGGGCTACCACAATATGTGAGCAACATGTATGTACATGTTTGTAGCTAAATATAGTGTAATTTCACCTGTGCCATTAATAGGTTTATAAGCACAAATGTCAGGGCATCTCAAAACATCTCAAGGACCCCAAATACACCCAGACCTCAGAGGGTTAATATGCATACACTAACAAAACATTACTAAAAATGTCCAAACCGGTTGTAGAATCTAGATTAATCTAGATCGGCTAAGGAATACCATAGTTCAAGCCCAAAAATATGGTAAGTTTTAGTAATGTTTTGTTAGTGTATGCATATTAACCTTCTGAGGTCTAGGGCGCATTTGGGGTCCTTGAGATGTTTTGAGATGCCCTGACATTTGTGCTTATAAACCTATTAATGGCACAGGTGAAATTACATATTCAATATATAATTATATATTTAGCACAAACAGGGCTACCATAATATGTGAGCAACATGTATGTAAATGTTTGTAGCTAAATATAGTGTAATTTCACCTGTGCCATTAATAGGTTTATAAGCATCTCAAAACATCTCAAGGACCCCAAATACACACAGACCTCAGAGGGTTAATATGCATACACTAACAAAACATTACTAAAAATTACCATATTTTTGGGCATGCACTATGGTACTCCTTAGCCAATCTAGATTAATCTAGATTCTACACCAGCTTGGACAGGCTAAAAACCATCTTGTGACAGTTATAAATCAGGTAAGCTAGGCACCATTAGATGATTTTAGCTGGATTTTCCAACAGGGCCGGACGTTTCAGCGACACACTCCTGCATCCAGGATATCCAGTCACCAACACATCAGCACCGTGACTAGATCCCAAAAGGTTGATTCAGAAAAACAAGGCTTTAACTCTGTCAACGGTCTCTAAATATGGGTCACGCAGACTGCTTCATCTCTAAACAGACATATCTAGCTGCTAACAGGATGGACATTTATGGTGTCGCCCATTTCCTGTCTAAAGATCTGGTGGATTTTAGCAGAGATGCTTTATATTGCCTAATGGCTGACTGTTAGCCAAATCTAAATTATATTAAGATGGTATTTTTGTGCCTGCAGTGGGTGGTTAAAGAAAACGTTGAATACTGTATGATGGTGGGTGTTTATGGAGGGTATTTGGATGCATTCATTGGTTGGAATGAAATATAAATGCACACACACACACACACACACACATACACTCATATCCTCTAAAAAGGCAGATGGTGAAATCCACTCAAACCTGTCATTATATCTTTTCATACTCTTCCATTCTCTGAAAAAAAATTTCTCCCGAGTGTGTCATTTTTCCCTTTGCCTGCCGTCGCATTTCTGCCGTAATTTACCCTGGCTAAGCAGTGGCACAGCTAACCCACTTTGAATTTGAATAGGGTGGAAAAATGGAGAAGGTTTCTCTCTGTGAATAGATACTGCAGAGCAGCGCTTTATGACGTATTTCTGTGCCTAACAAGAATTAATGGTCCAATAATAGTCAGTGTCAATGACATACAGCTGCTCTTCTTCAACAGATCTGGCACAGCAAAAAATGTAAGTACAAAGCTAAATCCATAAAAGAAACAATAATTTAACCGTGAATTAGTTTTTACAATTCACAAAACTAATTCTGAAGTTAAAAAAACAATACTAATAATAATCTCAGACATTTAATTGAGGAAGTAGGAAATGATTTACACTCAGAACGATTATGAATTGTTTGGCAGCCCACATATATCACAGGTGACCCGTCTAAACCAGAAGCCTTTGATAAGCAGACACTAGAGTGTAAATGAACTGAGGATAGACAGAGACACAATGAAGGGATGTGGTCTTTTTTCCTGCGATGAGGGATCCAGTGGCGCCACAAGTGCACTTTTACACGTTGTTATAAAAATAAAGATGCTTTGAAAGGGGTCACCGATCAACACGGCCCACGTGTAACATCTGGGAGAAGAGATGGACCAGCGTCAGCCCAAAGCTTCCTGTTAAACTGCGGTGTCATGTGTACAACTTCCTGTCACAACCTGATTCGACACATTCAAAATAAAGGAGGGGATTGCTGGGGTTATCAAAAATGTGTTAAGCACGTTGACGGTTATATCCATAGTATTAAAACTATACTGTATATACCAGAGCCAGACCGATATATCGGCCGGCCGATATTAGTCATTTTCCAAATTATCGGTATCGGCAGTTATAATGGCCGATAAATGAATATTTTGTATCATATTTTGATAATGAATATTTTAACAAAATTTGTGACTATCATGTCCAGTTTTGCTGCTGTTAAATAAGCCGAAAATGAAGCAGAATTAGCTAGTAATAGTTACATTAGGTTGTTACAGTGTAGTCCTTTTAACTTTTGACAATGTGACTGAAGTATTTCTTTAATAACGCGTGACAGTTATCGCAATGAGACGCATCATCTCTCCTTGGCCTGTTATATTGAAAATGTATGTTTTACAATTTGTTGCGCGTTTCTGAAATAATAATTAAGAAAAAATATCGGCCGATATATCGGAATTTAAAATCAATAAATATTTGTATCGGTATCGGACTTCAAAATCCTTTATCGGTCGGGCTCTAGTATATACAGTATATGTTCATTGCAAAATATGCATGCAAATAATTATACAAATATTTAGTATTTTGACCGCATAGCGAGACCAGCTTGATTACGCCATTTGTGGCGCTCCATGAGAGTGAGCTTTCCCCTGCATGTTCATTTAGCCAGATTGCTTGCTGCAACTCTCGGATTGGTGGAATTTTCTATAGAGCATCACAGGTACTGTAGTTTTTCACCACAAATTTCAGCTATTAAATGGGTGATGAACTGAGAAATCAAATTTTCCTTGAGCTTTTGACATCTAAGAGGTCATCATACTAGAAGAATATCCTGTAAGTTTCAGAACTGAAAACGGCCTTATTAGTCCAATAAAAGCTTTTATTGACAAACGACTCGTTTTTCAAAGTGGGGAACTATGACGTCAAAGAGGATAAAACACCACCCCCGCAGAAGAAGATCAACGCCTACTTCAACACGGCCGGTTTAGCCCCGCCCACCGATTCGCTCATTCACGCATAGCTAAATAACATAGATGCCTAGCTCGTGATGACAAACCGGATCGAGCTACCGAGCAATACAGAATATTGTGCAGCGCCTGGTTGTGGAAGAAGACCGTGGCAGCATAAGCTTTCTCTGGATTCCAATAGGACTGCATGGATAAACTTTATTTTTAATGAAATTCCAGCAGATGAGGTAAAACATCGTCCGTCTGTTCGCTTCATTTCACTGAGGATTGTTTTGTAAACGACTGGATTTGCGGACCGATTAAGAGTAAAGAATGGTGCTGTGCCGTCTATATTGGGTCTGGCGAACAGTATGTATGGGCGAATCATTCCCATCGCCATTTTATAACATTGGACGTTTTCAAAACAATTTCCCCCAAGTGCATCGATGGGTGAGTCGAAACTCATTATAATATGCAAAACTGTTATCCACTCACAGCAGTGGGCGTTTACTTCCAAGTCTTCAGTGCGAGACGCCCATAAAAACCGAGCGTTTTTGAGCTATGGTAGAAAATAGCCTATTACTTATTCATTTTGATGTTTTTGAATGTAAAAACCAAGAACGTCATAAGTTGACCTCAGACAACAATATAATAAAATTTAAAAAGACCCCTTTAAACACTCTTTAAATAGTTATTTTACGGATGGGAACCTTGGAACTCACAGTAGGTCTGTCTAAAAGTTTATAAATCATTGGTAAAAATCAATTTCCTTATGAAAAAATCCTTTACTTCTTGACTGTTCCAGTACAGTCTTACCAGTTCTCTGGGCAAAAACTCCTCTTGTCTTCCAACCATCAAAGATACGGTCTCTCCCAGTTTGGTGCTGCGCAGCATAGCCACCAGTTCCTCTTGTGTGCGTCCTGTAATGTCCACTCCATTTACCTAGAGAAAAAAAGCAATTTCCAGTAACTGTCAAAACAGAGAGCAAAATGTCCATTTTCACTTTGACGAGATGGAAAACATGTCAGTATTAATTGTGTCTCTTGGCCAGGTGCGATTCAAGACAGACAATTGGTCTGATTACGTCAAAAATGCATTATGCATTCTGAAACAATATATTTAGATTGCATTCAAAACAATACCGTTTAAATGCATGACTGGCGGGGAAGGAACAGCCTAATTTAATGTTCTGTAAATAAGCTCTGATTTTGCATTAGCCAGGTTGCGCTCTCATGATTGCATTGACGCAGAAAGCATGTAATACCTCCAGGATACGGTCTCCAGACTTGAGCCGCCCGTCTTTAACGGCAGCTCCGCGAGGCAGAATGCTCTTGACCATAATGGGTCCTGGACCATGAAGAGACGAATCTCTGGTCACCACGGTGAAACCGAGGCCCTCCGTGCCTGGAGAGAGAAAAAGGCCAGAAACATTAAGCATTTATTTAATGATCCAGTGAACCAGACAAACCGTTTTCAGCAGTGTGGATAACAAAAGCTTCAAACTTCTGAACATATTTTTCTCTGCTATATGATAAAAAATAATAATAAAAGTACATAATTGTTCCACAAGGTTCTAAAGACTTGCTATTCACTGCAAGGAAGAACACTGAGAACATTTTGCAAACTGAAATGAAAGATGTGATGTTCTGGTCATACTGTACACACTTTAATATACAACACAAACTTCAAGACACAAAACTGGACAAGGACAAAGAGATTGAGTGGTTTATGCGTGAAACTCTAAGGATGTTGACAGATATGAAGGAGAATCTGGAATACATCATTCAAAAGCTCTTATTGGTTGTTTTTTGTGTTTTTCGACTAGAAAAAATATGTTTACCCTTGCAAAACTTTTAATTACAGATAATGTTGGGAAAGTTCACTTTCTACATGAACTAGTTCAAAGTTCAGTTCACACATTTTAAAATGAACTAGCTCAGTTCATAGTTCATACTTCAAAAAATGATTAAAAAAAGTTATTTTTTTCCATATGTTGCGAGCTACTTTTTTTCATTTGTATTTTTTTATTATTGCCACAGCCAACATCGACACTGACCTCGTCAAAAAATCTGTTTAAATGATCATATGACGCCTCCTCGCTCGCTGCTTTGTCGACCGTGATGCAACACTGGTGGCTGGTGTTGCCAGATTGGGTGTTTTTCCGCTACTTATTAAGGCCCGTTTACGTGTGTTTTAGCCGGGTTTTCGCCTAGAAGGCTCTAATCTGGCACCCTATTGAACGAAGTTAAACTGAGAGAGCGTGCGTTCACAGACATCAGAATGAACGCATTCATAGTAATGTTCATCAGGCAGTTATACAGTACGTTCAGTTCACGTTCGCCCAAAATATGAACGTTCAGGCACAACACTGCTTATAGACTAAAACTAAAACTGTTTATTGCAATGAATATTCCTAATTTTTGGCCTGTCAGAATGAAACTTAGATTTTTCTCAATTTAAAATGGCTCGTTCGAACAAAATAGGCGGATAGGCGGATTATTTTTTCTTTTTTTTTTCTTCATAAATCATTACTATTGGTAACTCCACATCTGTCAGTGGGTTTTGCAAATATTTAACCAATGGAAAGTATTAAAAAGAGCTTGTGGCTAAATATCGTATCTTCATTGGATCCTCAAACTGTCTGTCAAACCTCATAAGTGCCACAAGCACATTGGACCATCTCTGCTTGTTTGCAATGCAATGGTAAATAAAGAATAAAGTTTGTTTGAATAAGTACAGCATTTTCTTTGCTCGAGAAAATATATGTAAAGGTTAATGTTTTATGTACTTGAGGAGCGGAGAAGAGTGTCTTAGTCTGGTATTTGTCATTGAGTCATAGCCAATATTGTCTTAAATAGTCCTTGTGTAGCACTTTGTAGATTTTGGCCAAATGACTGAATAAACTGAGAGCCCAACATAGCTGAAAATAAACTTTATAACCTGTAAGTTAATGAAATTGTAATGTGATGCCGTTTATATTTCCACGTTTGACATGTATGTCCAAAATTCTCTGAAATTCACTGAGAAATTAACTTTTTGATCTTGATTCTGGTAAAATGTTAATAATATAAAGACATGCGTCGGACCATATATAAAGCCACAATATCAACTTTGACATTTTTTCTCTCTGTTTTTTTTTTTTTTTTTTTTTTTCCGGAAAAGTAGTGTTTTAGATGAGTTTTTGAATTTAAATTTTGACGATATGAAATTTTCAGACCCCAGTGTATTTTGTCTGGAGTTTTAGCATTAATTTTCAGTTTCTATAAATATTAAACTATAAAAGCCAACATCATCAGAGTGTCACTAGTATCACTGAAGTCTGGTTTAGAAATGATTGACTACTGAGATATGGGTTGTAGAGAGCAGGGTGGATAATGGCAAAAACGGTCTCAAGCTCATCCGATCCCAGATCAGGTCAAAAGGTCAACGGTACGCTGATGAAGGCTTTCAAGAACTCTGGATTGATAACCTGTGTTTAAGCTGTCGGTTTCTCTCCGTCTCCAACCCTGCTCGTTGATAAATGTTTCCTTACGGGGATAAGACAGCTCTGCACTTTAATTTCACACGTGAACACATCTACAGGAGACGGGAGATGCAGAGAGCAGGATACAGGAAGAGGAGAGAGAGAGAGGGAGAGAGAAATGGTGTGAAAGAAGAACAACAGAAACAATGACAAAGGGTGTGGCCTGACAAAAAATGATTAGAGGAAGTGGAACCACTGGAAGAGGGGAAGCAGAAAAAAGTAGATGGAAGAGTGAGTCTCACTAAAACACGCAGGGTCACATTTCAAAATCAATCACAAGAGCAGGCGAAATATGTATTTTTGTATTTCATGCATAAATATAACTATTAGGTTGTTTTTTATATGTATTTCACATATTTATTTATTGCACAAGTATTGTGTATATATATATATATATATACATATATATTAATGTGCATTGCATAGTTTATTATTTAGTCATTTTTATACCTAATGCATGTATATTTTATTATACATATATTTAAATATATCATATAAATATATATATATATACATAACATATTTATTTAATTATTGCATTTATAATTATATTTAGTTATTTGTACATGCATAACAATTTTACTATTTAAAAATACTACAAAATACTAGTATAAACATGGTAATACAATGATTAATTTTAATTTTTTTATTTTTTGTAAAATCAGCATAAATTAAAGGCATTACACTACCAAATAGTATCATGATATATAAATACACTTTATCTTTAAATATATATATATATATATATATATTATTTTATTGTATTGGTAATGAGAATTACATTTATTTGCAAATGAGCTTATTTGTCATTAAATGTTACAATGCAAGGCTTAAATTTGTATGAATAAAATATAATTATATAATGAATAAAAATAATTTATATTTTTCTTTCCTTTGATTTTGTGGTGAAATATGACCTGCACATGTTACCGAACGGTTTCATGAGATTCACATAGAAACGCAATAAGAGATGAGAGCAAAATGAGGCTTAAAGAATCATGCTAAGATAGCGATTCCCGGGAGTCTCTCGTCTGAAGGGACACGTGAGATTACTGAAGCTGAGAATTGCTCTGTCTCTCTCTCAAACACACTTGAGGGAGAGATGTCATTGAGGATAGCGGCCAATCCAGCATACTAAAGATGGCAAATGATGAAATCTCAAGTCCCAGAAGAGCACCTGACATTAAAGTTTTAAACAATAGCACCTGTCAATCAGAGAAGCGATATAAAGACAGAGAGGTGAGTAAAAAAGGAAGAAGAACAAGTACAGATGTTGCTATGCAGCAGTTCTGACATGGGTTAAATCCAAGCGGCAACTTTCCGATCTCTCTCCTGAAACCAACATGAAAGAGACTTAAACTGCAATTCATCGACTGGCCACTAGAGGCAGGCTGCAAAAGAGAGTCAATCCCATTTACCCCATATATTAATTTGCTCAACTTTAAAACAGAAAAAAATATGTTTACAGCCTGGTGCAAAAAGTGGTTTTGGTCTTTATAGTTTATTTTGCCCTTCATTACAATTGTGAGGAGGGTGAATTTTTTTATAACTCATCCGTTTACATTTTATTAAGCCTTAAACTTCTGCATAATTAAGGCCATAATTGAGTTTGCCGCTGCTGTTAGTAGCCGATTTTTAGCCGTCACGTCACCTCAGGTAATCCGCCTGTTTGACCATTTTTCTTTATCCGGGAGTGACGCAAAGTGACTCGCCCACAAGATGTCGACGGCCAGCTCCGCCCACTTTGGGTTTCAAAAATGCTCTTCAGAAACCTACTGGTGACGTCACTGACACTACGTCCATATTCTTTTTTACAGTCTATAGAGAGCCTAAGTCCCTCCCCTTCCGGTCGACCACCATGGGACCTTATTTCGGAAAAATATTGAATGGTAGTCAATGGCGAGAGACAACAAATATTTTGATCTTGTTTGAATCGTGCCCTGAATTACACATATGATGGTTGCCAATTTAAAAGATACATTTTAAAGTAAAGAAAGTCGCAGTTTGATGTAAAACCATTGAGGTATAAGACTGTGAAAATACGTAATTACAAAGACTACAAACCCCAAAAGTGCACATTTTCTCTCAATGAAGGAAGCTAACTTTACTGAGGCTAATGTCTGTCATTGTTTCAATAGTCTTACGTTATAATTGTAACGTTACGCCGTCATGCCTGAGTGTTTTGTACCAGACTGCACACACACGAGCAGCGGATCTTACTCGATGTTTCACTTCTTGGGAGATGTAGTTCATTGAGCGATTTTCACATAAAACTAAATGTTACTCTTCTGTTTTTTGACAAACTGCGACGTTTTTGAATTTCATAATTATTTTTAAATTGACAAACATCACATGTGTAACTCAGGGTACAGTTCAGACGAAAAAAATAAATAAGTTGTCTCTCGCCATTGACTACCATACATATTTTTTTTTCCGAAATAAGGTCCCTTGAGCCGAAGCGGAGGGGTGGGAGGCACCTTCTAGTTAACTGGGCGGAGTCGGACAATTAATTAAGCTTAAAATCAACATGAGAAGGCATTCACAAGCCATTTTATTTCCACAATGTAGCAAATTTTTGAGTAAAACAATGATATAGAAAAAAATGTAATTGACTTCCAGCTTACCTTTCTTTAAATCGATCTTCATTTTCTTCCCAGGCTTTTTGCTGGTCATGTTAACCACCGCGACGAGGGCTGGGGTCGTTTTTGGGGCAGGGCTCTTGCTACGATCTTTGAGGATGGGGGATGCACTGACGGGAGGAGAAGGCGTATCTCTGTAATGGTTTGATTCAACAGGGGAGTGTCTTGCAGGGTGAAGCTCCTCCTCCTTTAGGGGCGGGGTCTGTGAGACAGGGGGCTCCGGGGACGGCGTCGATGTATTACTCGGACGGAGATTATGGACCAAGAAAGGACTCTTGACTTTAGGGACCACAGTGGATGGTTCGGTGCCGTTGAAAATTTGACCGATGAGGCTCTTTTCGTAACGAAGCTTGTTGGCAACAGGAAGTACCTCCAAGTTTACGGCCGAGGATGACATGGCTTGGCGAAACACCTCCTGAGACCTGAAACATCAAGAGTGACACCTTGTAATGCACATTTGTAGATAATATGAATATAAAAGACATCCATTTGGTCTTTCAAAGCTCTAGACTTCACAGCCTCCTTAATTAGCACCATTCAAGGGCCTTTTGGCTCAATAACTTTCAGTCATCACTTCTCACCGTTTCCATCTTTCTACATAACTCCCTGGAATTTACCCTGTCACTATAGACTGGTGTGATTACGTTAAAATAGCAATAGATTAATTATTCTTTATTGTGACTTACATCCAAGTGAAACAGGTTATTGAAGAAGACAAAAAAAAAAAATCTCTCACTTCCATCAATATGGATCTGCACTTATGCTTCCCATCAGATTTTATGTTCAATTAAATACTTGATAAAATATAAATAAAAACATCTTATTTTACTGTCGAATACATGTAAGGTTTACATAAACACAGTCATTGTGCCTTGAAACATGCAGCATTATTCAAAGTGTTGATATTATGATCTTTCTTCAGAGGCAGATCGTGGAGACATTTCAATCACTCTCAATTTCAAATCGCGATCATCGCACCGTAAATGTGTGAGGGCACAATTCATGTCGCATTAAATGTGTTGAGCAAACTTTTCAGAGTTCAGTTCAGGACAAGTAAAGGAGAAGTAAAATTGACTTGCTTGACTGCAGTCTTTTTTCTTTTCTACTTCAAAACCTTTAACTCTCATACCCATTACTCAAACTCTTCCTCTAATAGTGGCACTTCGTTTAATCTGTCACCCTTTTGAAGACTGTCCAATACCGTTGATGCCACTTAATAGGGCAATTCCACTCTTGCGGCAAGAGAAGACCATTTTCTTTTGTTGAGTTAAAGTTATAGCACTGAAACGATAGATAGATAGATAGATAGATAGATAGATAGATAGATAGATAGATAGATAGATAAGATAGATAAGATAGATAAGATAGATAAGATAGATAAGATAGATAAGATAGATAAGATAGATAAGATAGATAAGATAGATTAGATAGATTAGATAGATTAGATAGATTAGATAGATTAGATAGATAGATAGATAGATAGATAGATAGATAGATAGATAGATAGATAGATAGATAGATAGATAGATAGATGGTTTGCATGCTATGAGCGAGAAGGAGAGAGAACAACTGCGTGAAAGTGAAAATAACTCAAAATGATGGATAATGAAGAAGGGAATGCAGTAGAGAGAAAGAGAGCGGGTGGATGATTAGTAATCCACATGACAACAATGAATGTGTGACAGATGAAAGAGTCAGGCACTCACTGAGCGAAGGACTTGTCTATTAACTCGATGTCATTGATCTGCACAATGCACTCATCCTCTTGAAAGATCCTCTCTCGTTCAGAGCGGCTGTTCTCCTCGATGGATCGGATATGCAGACCCAGAGTCCTGATGACAAAAGCACAAACAGTAGGGCATAATTTGAGACAAAAGATATTAGTTCGATTTAAGCATCTCAATTACAACTGAAAATGACTCGTATGGAACCTCTGCACTTTCCTGAGTTACCCAAATGCTCTCATAAGTCAAGCATTACATTACATACAAAACAAAACACACAAAAATAAACACAAAAAAATAGAATACAATACTACAAATACAATACAAACAAATAAATCAATAAATAAATCCAGACATTTATTAAGCAAGGTACTGTCATAAAATAAAATAAAATTAAAATAATAAAAAAAATAAAAATTAAAAAAAAAGAATAAAAATTTAAATAAAAAATAAAATGAAATAAAATGAAATAAAATAAAATAAAATAAAATTAAATTAAATTAAATTAAATTAAATTAAATTAAATTAAATTAAATTAAATTAAATTAAATTAAATTAAATTAAATTAAATTAAATTAAATTAAATTAAATTAAATTAAATTAAATTAAATCTTCCTGGACACATGTCCGGTATTTACCACGGGGGAAATAATTGAGTAAAAATTTGGAGTGAAACACCAGAAACAAGGTTTCATCTTATTTTTTATTTTTTTTTACTGTTGTTTTATTATTTAATAAAAATATGAATCTTATTCCAGGAACTTTCTCTTAATTGACTCTCAATATTAGCAATATTTCAAGAACAGAGTTATCTAGACAACCATTTCAATGATCAATTCTGTTACTACTGGGAAAATGAAGTAAATCCAGGATTTCATTTGCTGTTACTTCCTTAAGGGTTTCCTTTGAGACTCACACAACCCAAAGAGTAGTTCACCAGGTCATCGGACAGGTTTGACCACCTACGGAGAGAGGGTCTATTTCCATCCGGAGCTCAACAGGGCGCACAGGCCCCAACAACAGGAAACATGTCACCGTCCACCCTGGGAGGACTTCCTGTCATGCAGCACGTGTGTGTCCTTGCCCTGAACACTTAACTTTTGACCTGTTCATGCAGTCTGAAAGAGCCATTCACCTAGCTACTTCCTGAAAGTGTGTGGGATTATGGGTGAATATGAATGGGAAACTGCTGACTAATAATACTAAAATTTAGTAATGCACGCATGATAGTATTTATAATACAATACACAATATTGATGTAATATTATCTGAATTTTACATTAAATTCATATGCCAGTCGACCACTAGGATACAACACATACACTAAACAATTTAATAATAGCAACATCTTCATTAGAATTTCCACAAAGGAAAAAAAGTGTGTTTTTAATCACACATGACAAGGACAGATTTCTCGATTTTGGGTTTCAATGGAGTGCTCTCCATCACCTGCATCATTTCCTCAGGTCGAGAGCTCTTGAAAAGTGTTGCATTGTAGCATTCAATCCCTTTAAAAACTGTTACTTCTAGTCTATAGTCAATTAAGTCAGGTAATTAATTGATTACGAGTCAATGCTTGAGGATCGAACAAAAGAATTTCTACAATAAAGCACCTCATAAGGGTCCATTATCATGAAAGTGTGTAAAACACCATGAGTGTGTCTATGTGTGTATGTGTGTGTGTGTGTGTGTTTGGTCCTGGTAAACCCTACATTGTGGGGACAAACTGTGCAAGGATAATTTTTGGTCCCCATGAGGAAAACACTCCTTATAAATCATGCTAAGTGTTTTAAAAATGTAAAAATGCAGTGTAATGTGATTAAGGGCCAATCCCAATTCTACCCCTTACCCCTTCACTTTCCCCTTCCCCTCCGTTTTGCGCGTCCACGTGAAGGGGTAGGGCTGTCCCAATTCTCTTTTGGTTGGAGGGGGAGGGCTAGGGTGAAGGGCCAGATAGCCCTTCAAACGAAGATTTTTCGGGAGCACACTTCAAACGAAGGGGTATGAGAAGTGTCACTGCTAACCCAGCCTGGCTGCCCAAGCGACAAAGGAGACCCATAAATTTAAGTATTTGTGGCTTTAATAAGTATTATAACGACAAATAATGATTTGCTTTATGTTACATTCAATATTGTGTTCATATTTACGGTCAGTTTCTTCACAGAAACGTTTGTAAAAAAAAAAAAAAAAAAAAAAAAAAAAAAAAAAAAAAATCGCTAAAATTACTGTAGTTTGCTAACGATAATCTCGCAACATATTTTCGTCGTCTCCGTTGTTTCCTGCGAACTTCACAAGACGCAAGAAAATAGCTGTAACCCACGCGACTGAACTGCAGCTGTCGACGGGATCTTGGAAGTTGTGATAAACATCGGCGCATCTCCTGTGACGTAGGCGCTAGCGACGACTTTAATGACGTTTAACGTAGTGGTGTCCCATTTCTTAGGGGAATATTTTCACCCCTACGCATTGCCACTCTGTTTCAAGGGTCAAGGGGAAGGCGAAGGGGTAGAGCTAGGGGAAAGGGAAGGGGTAAGGGGTAGAATTGGGATTGGCCCCAAATATGCAGTTTGTACATACAAAAATCATTTTGTCTATGAAAAGTGCCCATAAAACCTTACAACACAATGTGTGTGTGTGTGTGTGTTTTACCTTCCACTCAGTGAGGAGCAGTATGATACGACTTTGATTCCAAGAGGCCCGAGGTCTCCAGAAATCTTCACCGTCCGTGTGAGACTGCTACAGTTAGAGAAAAACACAATGGTGCCAGAGGTTAGTGGTTTAAAATGTTTCTTGCCAGAAAAATAAAAAGACTTCAACAAACTGAAAAATATATTTTGGAAGTGGAAACTTTCAGTGGAATGCAATTACATTAGCAGAACAACAGTCACATGTCAAAATGACAAGCCCAAAAACCATTAGGGTAGGAACTGTCTTGGATATCAATGGAGTGCTCTCAGTCACCAGCATTATTTCCTCAGGTCGAGAGCTCTTGAAAAGTGTGTTGCACTGTAGCATTCATTCAGACTCTGACTCCGCACTTACATTGTACACATATAATACACTAAATTTTCACATAGAGTAAAGTAAATCAATCTAAGTAAGTAAGGTAGTAAGTAGGTAAGTAAGGTAGTAAGTAAGTAAGTAGGTAGCTAAGTAGGTAAGGAAGTAGGTAGGTAAGTAAGTAGATAGGCAAGTAAGTAAGTAAGGTAGTAAGTAAGTAAGTAGGTAAGTAAGTAAATAAGTAAGTGGGATGGATGGATAGATGAATGGTAACTAAATACGTAAGTAGGTAGATAAGTAAGTAAGTAGGTAAGTAAGTAATTAAGTAGGTAAGTAAGGTAGTAAGTAGGTAAGTAAGGTAGTAAGTAAGTAAGTAGGTAGGTAAGTAGGTAAGGAAGTAGGTAAGTAGATAGGCAAGTAAGTAGGAAAGTAGGTAAGTAAGTAATTAATTAGGTAAGTAAGTAAGTAGGTAGGTAAGTAGGTAGGTAAGTAGGTAAGGAAGTAGGTAGATAAGTAACTAGGTAAGTAAGTAAATAAGTGAGTAGGTAGGGATGGATGGATGGATAGATGGATGGATGGTAACTAAATAAGTAAGTAGGTAGATAAGTAAGTAAGTAGGTAGATAAGTAAGTAGGTAGGTAAGTAAGTAAATAAGTAAGTAGGTATATAAGTAAGTAGGTAAGTAAGTAGGTAGATAAGTAAGTATGTAAGTAAGTAAATAAGTAAGTAGGTAGATAAGTAAGTATGTATGTAAGTAAATAAGTAAGTAGGTAGATAAGTAAGTAAGTAGGTAGGTAAGTAAGTAAGTAGGTAGATAAGCAAGTAGGTAAGTACTGTAAGTAAATAAGTAAGTAGGTAGATAAGTAAGTAGGCAAATAAGTAAGTAGGTAGATAAGTAAGTAGTAAGGTAAGTAAGTAAGTAAGTACGTAGATAAGTAAGAAGGTAAGTAAGTAAATAAGTAAGTAGGTAGATAAGTAAGTAAGTAAGTAGGTAGGTAAGTAAGTAAGTAGGTATATAAGTAAGTAAGTAGGTACGTAAGTAATTAAGTAGGTAAGTAAGGTAGTAAGTAGGTAAGTAAGGTAGTAAGTAAGTAAGTAGGTAGGTAAGTAGGTAAGGAAGTAGGTAAGTAGATAGGCAAGTAAGTAGGAAAGTAGGTAAGTAAGTAATTAATTAGGTAAGTAAGTAAGTAGGTAGGTAAGTAGGTAGGTAAGTAGGTAAGGAAGTAGGTAGATAAGTAACTAGGTAAGTAAGTAAATAAGTGAGTAGGTAGGGATGGATGGATGGATAGATGGATGGTAACTAAATAAGTAAGTAGGTAGATAAGTAAGTAAGTAGGTAGATAAGTAAGTAGGTAGGTAAGTAAGTAAATAAGTAAGTAGGTATATAAGTAAGTAGGTAAGTAAGTAGGTAGATAAGTAAGTATGTAAGTAAGTAAATAAGTAAGTAGGTAGATAAGTAAGTATGTATGTAAGTAAATAAGTAAGTAGGTAGATAAGTAAGTAAGTAGGTAAGTAAGTAAGTAGGTAGATAAGTAAGTAGGTAGATAAGCAAGTAGGTAAGTACTGTAAGTAAATAAGTAAGTAGGTAGATAAGTAAGTAGGCAAATAAGTAAGTAGGTAGATAAGTAAGTAGTAAGGTAAGTAAGTAAGTAAGTACGTAGATAAGTAAGAAGGTAAGTAAGTAAATAAGTAAGTAGGTAGATAAGTAAGTAAGTAAGTAGGTAGGTAAGTAAGTAAGTAGGTAGATAAGTAAGTAAGTAGGTAAGTAAGTAAGTAGGTAGATAAGTAAGTAGGTAAATAAGTAAATAAGTAGGTAGGTAGATAAGTAAGTAAGTAAGTAGGTAGGTAAGTAAGTAAGTAGTTAGATAAGTAAGTAAGTAGGTAGATAAGTAAGTAGGTAAATAAGTAAATAAGTAAGTAGGTAGATAAGTAAGTAAGTAGGTAAGTAAGTAGGTAGATAAGCAAGTAGGTAAGTAAGTAAATAAGTAAGTAGGTAGATAAGTAAGTAGGTAGATAAGCAAGTAGGTAAGTAAGTAAATAAGTAAGTAGGTAGATAAGTAAGTAAGTAGGTAAGTAAGTAGGTAAGTTCGTCCCCAGTTCGTGCGTTGTGAATACACCTTCCACCAATAGTTATAGAACTATGAAAATGGTCGTCCGGTGCAAAAGCCGCTTATGTGACCATATGGAAACACACATATAACCTCTAAAAAAAAAAAAAAAAAAAACGTTTATCAGTTTTAATGGCACAGGCATTTGAAGGAAACTTTTACCCCCTCTACTTGAAGTTTGGTAATGCAATAAAGCATGCTTGCTGAGTATATGAATGGGACATTTGCGATGCATTGGACCAGCATCTGCATCAGTGTACTTGCGGTATAGAACGTTTCTGGCCTACAGCAGTCGGAGCATTTACTCAAACCCACACACAAACAAAAAAGCAAAAGTATTCACCATCCACTTTGTACTCTTGTCGACACACGCAGCAAATCCATTTGCTGTTTATGTCCTGCGGGACGACATTAATGACCAAACAAATGAGCCGAAAGCCAGTGGAGACACTGCCATTCAGTGTGTCTGAGATGAGAGCTGGAGGCAAAGGTGCCTACCTGCATCTCTCATCACAATAAAGACAGAACAGAGGAAAGGAGAGAATGAGAGCAGAAGGAGAGAGAGGAGGATGTCAACTCTTCCATCTTTGTCAAAAAAATGCTTTTCTGGAAGATTCAGGCAAGCAAGACAATCACAGTTATTCACTAACTGAAATGTTTTATCACATTATATATATAGTATATACACCACAGTTTAAAAGTTAAGAGTTTTTTAATGATTTTGAATTTTTTATTTAACAAGGCTGCATTTATTTGATCAAAAATACGGAAAAAAATAATATTTTGAAATATCATTACAATTTAAAACAACTGTTTCCTATTGTAATTTAATTTATATATCCTATGATGGCAATGCAAATTTTTGTCTCACAAGATCCTACAGAAATCAGGCTAATATGCTTATTTGGTGCTCAAGAAACATTTCTTAATATTATCAATGTTTAAAATATGTGTAAAAATCATGATGCATTGTTAATTCAAGATTCTCAAATGAATAGAATGTTTAAAAGGAACAACATTTATATGAAACCGAAATCTTTTGTAACATTTTAAATGTCTTTACTGTCACTTTTGATTAGTTTAATGTCAAATTTCTGTATATAACTAATAATTAATTACATTGATTCTGCACAGAACCAGATATCCTTAAACATTTAGCTTTTTTCCTCTGCGTTATATCAAAATTTTAGATGGGCGCCAGAATAAACTACCATGCGACTAATACCATGTGATCATGTGACTGATAATGTAGTTACAGATTAGTAGTTCCAGATACATCTGCTGAATGATAATACAAACTCAACCAACAACTGTGGAAACATTCTTCAACACAGCTTGATCTACAGAGTACATTACCACAAAAATAAAAACCTCCGCTCCATTCATTTGCATTATTCCCAAAATAAAAACCTCCTCTGCCAATTTGCATGTGCCCAGTGTGGCGCGGAGCATCCATGAATTTACATGAATAAAAACGGAGACTGGCAGCAGCTCATCAAACAGATACAGAGCTTATTACTGCTCACACACCACAACAGCGAAACACACAGAGAAGTGTCAGAGAGGGGAAAACATTTCCTCTATTCATGCGATCAATTTCAAGATAAAAGAGAAAAATACTTTATCAAATACTTTCATACCACAATTCCATACATTATATGAAACAGAAATGAGAGAACAATTTCACATTCGAATCACAGCCTCAGAAACGAATGCCATACTTGTCTGTCACTGTCTTTTTTATTTTTCCTGAAGTTTGAATAAACTCTTACATTATATTACACACTTACAAAATACATAAATGGACATTTAGTGATGGGTTTCAAAGTAAGAAACTAGAACTTTTTGGTACTGTTATTTATGTGGCCTTGGCCACATCATGTGTAAAAGTAAGTAAGTAGGTAAGTAAGTAATTAAGTAGGTAAGTAAGTAAGTAAGTAGGTAGGTAAGTAAGTAAGTAAGTAGGTAGGTAAGTAAGTAGGTAAGTTAGTAAGTAGGTAAGTAAGTAGCTAACTAGGTAAGTAAGTAAGTAGGTAAGTAAATAAGTAGGAAAGTAAGTAAGTGGGTAGTAGGTAAGTAAGTAAGTAAGTAGGTAAGTAAGTAGGTCAGTAGGTAAGTAAGCAAGTAGGTCAGTAAGTAAGTAAATAGGTAAGTAAGTAAGTAAGTAGGTAGGTAAGTAGGTAGGTAAGTAAGTAAGTAAGTAGGTAGGTAAGTAGGTAGGTAAGTAAGTAAGTAAGTAAGTAGGTCAGTAAGTAAGTAAATAGGTAGGTAAGTAAGTAAGTAAGTAAGTAGGTAAGTAGGTAAGTAAGTAAGTAAGTAGGTAAGTAAGTAGGTAAGTAAGTAGGTCAGTAGGTAAGTAAGCAAGTAGGTCAGTAAGTAAGTAAATAGGTAAGTAAGTAAGTAAGTAGGTAGGTAAGTAGGTAAGTAAGTAAGTAAGTAAGTAGGCAAGTACACTCTAAAAAATGCTGGGTTGTTTTAACCCAATTTTGGGTCAAATATGGACAAACCCGAAATGTTGGGTTAAAAATGTAATGTAAAAATTTAACCCAACGGCTGGGTTAGTCCATATTTGACCCAAAGTTGGGTTAAAACAACCCAGAATTTTTTAGAGTGTAAGTAGGTCAGTAGGTAAGTAAGCAAGTAGGTCAGTAAGTAAGTAAATAGGTAAGTAAGTAAGTAAGTAGGTAAGTAAGTAGGTCAATAGGTAAGTAAGCAAGTAGGTCAGCAAGTAAGTAAATAGGTAAGTAAGTAAGTAAGTAGGTAGGTAAGTAAGTAGGTAAGTAAGTAAGTAGGTCAGTAGGTAAGTAAGCAAGTAGGTCATTAAGTAAGTAAATAGGTAAGTAAGTAAGTAGGTAGGTAAGTAGGTAAGTAAGTAAGTAAGTAGGTAAGTAAGTAGGTCAGTAGGTAAGTAAGCAAGTAGGTCAGTAAGTAAGTAAATAGGTAAGTAAGTAGGTAAATAAGTAAGTAGGTAAGTAACTATATCCACACTAGCTCCCCACATCCTCATTTAAACGAAATGGCATCTTATGCTACTTTACCAACTTGTGTGGTTTATCTGTGGTCGGCAACTGTCCATGTCCAGCCGAAAATATTGATGACCTAAAACCTCAAAGTTTAATAATAACTGTTAGGCAGGAAGGGGAAATGATTTTATCTCACAGAATACAGAGAACTTAAATAAGCACTCTTATTAAAACTTGATTGAATCCCAGATGGACCTCAGGGGCTTCAGCTCAGGTGATGCGGTACTGTAAACCGCTTCGATGTTTAATGAGCTGTAAAAGTGTGTGTGTGTGTGTGTGTGTGTGTGTGTATCAGTAATGCTGATTGACAGAGGCACTGAAGAGAGGCGGGAGATAAACTTCATCCCTCTCTCAGGGAGAAGAGATGAGGTCACATGACCCGTGATAAGAGAAAACGTGATGCAAGTCTCCTATTCTGTGACTATGGCAACAAGTGTACATATTAATGACGATATACACACATAAGCTCTAGTGCTACAACGAAATAGTGAATCTGTGTCCTGCCGTACATATTGAAGTGAAATCATCTACTGAAATCTCAACGCTCAGAGTCGACCTTTCACACTAAGATCTGTTATGTCGTTTCCATTATTTCCGCTTGATGAGGATTTCAATAAGAAAAGCTGCTTCTAGATAAGCATTAAAAAGTTTGTTAAAAAAAGAATAACCATATGACATGAAATCTGACTTGAAACAGAATTTGTCTGAAATATTACAGTGCATATATTAATGCATTCAAATAAAAAAAAAAAAAATATATATATATATATATATATATATATATATATATGAATAAATATATTTAAATAAACGTGTCAAATACAACAGGTAACTATTTTGTATTTATACATATTTATTTAAATACATATGTATATAAAATGTATAAAGTAATTATATAAAAATAGGACTGTGCAAAGATTAATTGTGATTAATCGCATCCCAGTTAAAAGTTTGTGTTTACATAATATATTTGTGTGTGCAGTGTATAATTATTTTAATTACACACACATGCATGTATATATTCAAAAAAAATTGTTATTCATATATAAAATATTTATATATAATATAGATTATGTATTTATATATAAAGTATTTATGTGCAAATAATTCTTAAATATATACATGCATGCATATGTATTTCTATATACAAAATAATTATACACAGCACACACATATATATTATGTAAACACAAACTTTTATTTTGGATGTGATTAATCCAAATTAATCTTTGCACAGCCCTAACAGTATATATTTGTTTATATATATATATATCATTTTAAAAATGCCAAAATGAAATGTAAATCATTTTATTTAAAAAATATGTTGAGACTGAAAAGACTGAGTATTAATATTTAAATATTTAAATACATATTATTTATACATTTGTTTATATACATTTATAATTAAATAAATAGATCCAAATTAATGTCACTGATATATATATATATATATATATATATATATTTTTTATTAATAAAATAATTAAATATATAATAATGATGTGCCAACAGTAAGCAAAGACATCATGTCCAAAACACATTAGGGCCACAGGGAAACCACACACTAAAACAACAACCTTAATCTGACAACAAAGAACTTTCACAAAACAAAGACCCAGATTAATCTCCGGGCAGAGGGCTCATACTAATCACTGAATAAATATGATTTCAACCCTCACTTATGAATGTAGAAACACAATCATACACTATATGCAGTGCAAGAATACATAAAGTCCCTCACCTTAAGCTGACTTGTCCAGTCCTAAAGTTTGGGACGTCCACCTTGGGTTTGTCCATGGCTCCTCCCTTCACAGTCGTTGCATGACCGACGCCCTGTCAACACAAAAACACACGTATGGTGACTTCAGTTTCTCTAGAGGATCCAAAACGACGACACCAAGCTTCAATGTTCCCTCCTGAGCAGGACGCCAAAGTGAATAAAAAGTTTGTCATTGAAAAACCCCAATTGCGTCCTTTCCGTCTATCTCTGTCTGTATGATCTCATCCACTGTTTTCCTTTCACCTTTTTCAAGCGATTAACATCTAATCTGGTGTCAGTGATCAAAATAGATAAAATGCAAATGAATAGAAAACATACACAAAGACGAGGAAAACAAAATGATGCACCATTAAAGGGAGTGTCCACTTTCCTCACTGTGGAGCCGTAGCTAATGGTGGTCCAGAACGCACCCTGTACTCCACTCAAGGCACACACACACACACACAAACACACATGGGACCCCCCTCCTCACAGGATGCATCAAACACACAAAAAGTGACCTAGATTATCTGAGGAGAGAGCGATTATCCCCCCGCTAGGCCACATGCTCCTGAGGGCCACAGGGGCAGCACAAGCAGTGGGCCTATTGTTAATGTGCATCTCTCATCTTTATTGAGTGCACACTGTTCACATGAGGACGGCAACAGAGATATAGAGAGTTTAATGGAGAGATGGTTGGTTGACATAACCTTCCTGAAAAGGGAAAGCAGAAACATTAAAAAAAATGTTGAACAATGGTGATAAAAAAAAAATGGTTTCTCTTGAGCACCAAATCAGCCAATTTTTGAAGGACCACGTGACTGGTTATTGGATGATTAAAACAGAATATCAGTTATAGTTATCATCAACCCTGTATCAGTGGTTGTAACAGCAAAAATATTGGTTCTTGTAACTGATTAGCTGGAAAATATTTGTTTTTTTATTATCAAGTGATTAGTAGCAACTGATTATGCAACCTCAAACTTTATAAACATCAATAGATCCATTTTTTACAGACAAAAATGTATAATATAATCTTGATTATACAAAGCTGAAAGTAAATAGAAAAGGCTAATAGTGTGCATAGGCAAACACTTGAAAATCTCTAATATGTATATAGATATATATATATATATATATATATATATATATATATATATATTACCGTATATATATATATATATATATATATATATATATATATATATATATATATATATATATATATATATATATATGACCGTATTCTGGACAAATGTGGGCAAAATAGTTTTGATTTATTTTTTAAAATACTTCCCTTGAGCTGAGCGGTACAAGACTTGGCTACTTTTCCTAAGTTTGCCTCCTGAACACACATTTTTTTGACTCAATTCTACAATGTCAAGTGGGTGAAAAAAAAAACTCCATAATCTTGTATTTGGGTCAAAAATGGGCTCCCATAGAAATGAAGGGGAAAAACGGTAATTTAGAGCATTCTAAAATAAGCCAAAATAAGACAGCAAAGTCACTTCATCTTTAGGTTTTAGCTCTAAGAACTTATTGGAATGATATTTGAATGTAGTTAAAAAAAATTAAAAAATAAAACATACAAAAATAAGCATAATTTACATAGAAAATATGGTACTTTTTGAAGGAAATGCATTAAAAAATAAGAAAAAAACAAAAATGGATAGACAAAACTTTATCAAAGACAGTGATATAACATTTATAATAAATAAAAATTAGGATTACACCTGAGCCCTCTGTGCCCATTTGTCCACAATTACAGGATTAAGGGCTATAAAGTGAATACGGTTTGAGGGCTACATAAGTATATATGAAGAGTTCAGATGCAAAAGCCTCTAAGTGCCATTTGAAATTTTCTTCTAAAATGATCATTTTTATCAAGCTTGTATATTTAAGTTCAGTAATTTCACTTAAATGGCAATGAAGATTACCTATTAATTGTCATTTAAGTGAAATTACTGAACTTAAAAATACAAGCTTGATAAAAATGGTCAATGGGCAGCCAGGTGAAACTATTTGCCTTAAATGGACTTTGAATAAGTCTCAAAAGTGTTCAGATTATTTAAAAAAAAAAAAAAACACTTATATTCCTGATAGAACAACAAGGAAAAAAACTGACTGTAATGTGTGGATTCTTCTGATATGTTTACGACCTAAATAGGCTTGAAGTAAACACAGTAAAACATTCATGGTCAGAAGCATCAGCCGAGGAAGCAGAGTCTATATTAAATACTGTATGTGTGTCCTTGGCTCTCGGGGTGCGCAGTCTGTTTGTGTTTACATAAGACTTATGAGCAGTGGGTACTGGGTAAACCCTTGGGAATACAGTGATTGAATAAATGTCAAAGCCTAATGAGAAAGTTTGTAAGAGATTGTGTGGGGATCTGCATCACAAATGTGTTTCTCTACGACCTCATCTCATCCATCCATCCATCTAGAGCTGACTGAGATATTAACAAGAAAGCCTGATCATCAATCTGCTCTTCATAATAACTTAGCATTTATATACAATGAGACTAACAAAAACTAATAAATGAATATCATGCTTTTATTAATACCATGGTATTTTTTTAAAGTACCTTGGTGTACCATACTAAATACCATGGTATTCGAGTCAACCAACTAAAAGAAATAAACAAACCAAAAACTTAATAAATTAATGGGCAATAAATGAAAACAAGCAAATAAATGACCAAAGTAATGGCTCGTTTCTACTGAGCGTTACAGTTTGCGTTACCACTGTCAAAAGTTGTGAATTGTACCCAGGCCAGTTGACAGTCTTGCCTGGGCCCGGGACAAGATAATCTTATCTCTTCCCCTTGCTCTTCCTCCTGTTCCCCTCCTCTGCTCTTCCATCTTCAAAAGACTTCCATTTTTTTTTTTTATAAAACACGAATAAAAACACGTTTAAATGGGTAATTTTATTTTCTGACATAGCCTACTGCAGTTCTTGTTAAAACACACTAGATATGCAAAATCTGTGCATTTTGTGCACTTTTTGTGTGAAATCATATTTATTTTTTGTGCATCAAAAGTGTGCTTTCACTTTTAATTAAGCATGAATAGTGCAGCAAAAATAGACTCTGATCTGGCCCATTATCTGTTCACCGATGCCGACAGTGACGCATTTCAGCCGGCTTTTTATTTGTCATCTCCATAAATATATCTAGTAATAAAGCTAATGCAAGGACTAGGAATCAATGAATTCTTTGCTAATACTTCATCGTCGTAGAGAGCGCAGTTCGCAACGCTTTCTCCTTTCCAGAAGCGGTGCTCTACCGTGGTATCTGTCGTTGCTATGCAACAATGAACTTGCGCGCCTCTAAAAACGGGTGCGCCGCATCGCTTTAATGAGCTAATATCCAAAATATTTCCATATGTAGTGCGCGGAGTCGCTTTTATGAGCTAATATCCAAAATATTTCCATATGTGGCTCTTTCCTCCTTTCTTATCAACAAGTGGATTGGTGGAAACGCAAGCCAGATCATGGTTTACCGACCGGAACCGTACTGTACCGTACCGTTCCACTCAGTGGAAACGAACCACAAATGAATGAACGGAAGGAAGGAAGGAAGGAAGGCGGAAGGAATGAAGGAAGGAAAGAAGGAAGGAAAGTGGAAGGAAGGCGGAAGGAAGGAAGGAAGGAAGGAAAGAAGGAAGAAAAGTGGAAGGAAGGCAGAAGGAAGGCGGAAGGAAGGAAGGGAGGAAGGCAGAAGGAAGGAAGGAAGGCGGAAGGAAAGAAGGTGGAAGGAAGGAAGGAAGGAAGGAAGGAAGGAAGGAAGGAAGGAAGGAAGGAAGGAAGGAAGGAAGGTGGAAGGAAGAAAGGTGGAAGGAAGGAAGGAAGGCGGAAGGAAGGAAGGCGGAAGAAAGGAAGGAAGGAAGGTGGAAGGAAGGAAGGAAGGCGGAAGAAAGGAAGGAAGGCTGAAGAAAGGAAGGAAGGAAGGCGGAAGAAAGGAAGGAAGGCGGAAGGAAGGAAGGCGGAAAGGCAGAAGAAAGGAAGGAAGGAAGGCGGAAGGAAGGAAGGTGGAAGGAAGGAAGGAAGGAAGGCGGAAGAAAGGAAGGAAGGAAGGCGGAAGGAAGGAAGGAAGGAAGGAAGGAAGGCGGAAGGAAGGAAGGAAGGCGGAAGGAAAGAAAGCGGAAGGAAGGAAGGAAGGCGGAAGGAAGGAAGGAAGGAAGGAAGGAAGGAAGGAAGGAAGGAAGGAAGGAAGGAAGGCGGAAGGAAGGAAGGAAGGAGGAAGGGAGGAAGGAAGGCGGAAGAAAGGCGGAAGGAAGGAAGGAAGGAAGGGAGGAAGGAAGGAAGGAAGGAACTAACCAATTAATCAAATGGATGAATAAATGAACGAACAAAATAAATAAAAATGTTCTTTCCTTGTTTGTTTCTTTCTTCCTCACAAACCAACAAACAAATAACAGAATAACAGAACAAAACCTAAATGAAAAGATTAAAAACAGCCACTTGAATGACAGATTCTTCAGAGTGTCCCCAGATCTCAGCATTGTATGAGAATCAATTAAAGGTCCCAGGTGTTTATGAGTGCACTGGCCATTTTTCACATCCCATGTCCATGTTCAGCCTCCTCAACACATCTGATAATCATCTTGTCTTCAGTCTGAAACATGACTGACAAAACCAAGCAGAGAATCCCCGCCCCGTCTCATAATTCCTCAGTTCTCCTGTACACACAGCAGAGATGTCAGCAGAGCACAGCCCAGCACAGACAAACTCCTCAAATCATTTAAAGGTGTGCATGCTTCAGTGGCGTTGACTGCTGTGAGCTCGAGCTCCTGGGACGGATGATAAGGGTCTGGGGGAGCTTCAGGGTTCCCCATCTCTGCTGTAAAGTGAATGTGGAGCCCAGAGTTCCTCCAGGGTCTTTTCCAAAAGGACTTCCATTAGATCAGAAACTGCAGTGTGTATGTGATTTACACCAGTAGGACATTCTGTTCCTGGATCAGATGGTTTTGGAACAACATTCCTCTTCAGCAATCATTAAAGTTAGGTTAGTTAAAATAAATAAGGTTCATAAGGGTATTACTCAAGATTCAAAACATAATCCTAAAATCTGATCAGGTCTGGTTAAGAACAGATGCTCTTCCAGGAACATGTTTTACTCTGTTTGGTTTGATTTTACACAAGCACAACGTGCTCCTGAATCAACAACATTGAGCCTGGAACAACAGTGCTATAAACCCATGGAGATTTCCCTTAGATTTCAGGGATATGATCTGGAATAACACTCCTAATTACCAAGCATTGTGCCCTGATTTTAGAGAAATGCCTTTTTTAAAACAGACTACAAAACAACAACAACAGGTGCCAAAAGCTTGTCAGTGTTTGCTTTCACTTTTTAGGGAATAACTGACTGCAGTTTGAGACTCATTCACAGACATAACAAAGTTTGCAAATTGTGTGTGATATCCACGGGCTCGTCCTTTAGGTGAAATATTTCTATGCAACGTGAGATTTTTCTTCATCGCCAATTCCAACTTTGCTCGCAAAATGGTCAACCCGCCATAAAACGAAGTAAATAAGTAAATTAATGATCAAATAAGTACACTATTGCAAAATGTTTTAGTTTTTTAAATATTCAAATAGAAAGCAGTTGTTTTAAACTGTAATAATATATCACAATAATGCGGTTTTACAGTATTATTGATCAAATAAATGCAAATAAATGGTAGTGTACATTTTAAGATACAGTTTGAAACTGACGCATCCACCTTATTTTGCAATGCGGACGCAAGGTTTTCTTGTGAGATATCTGATTCATTAGGGAAATTACAAGAAGAAAGCGCAGTAAACGGTAAAACCGCTACAAACCAGCATGTTTATAATTGTGACAATAAATTAAAATAGTAAGAAATAATAGCCGTTTGGGTAACACTTTACTTGAAGGGGTGTGCATAAGACTGACATGACATATGTCTTGAATATGAAGGAAGTTTTATGCATGTTTATGACAAGTGTCATTACTTGACTTTCGCTCAATAATGACATTTTGAATGCAAATATGACATTGTTTAAGATGTCTTTGTCATGACAACTTGACATAAAATGAAGTTAAACTGGCATGTGGTTGGCTTTGACATTGGCTGTCATGAGGCATTATAACTGTCATGAATATTTTTCGTGACCTCAACTACAGTGGTACTAATTGAATTTGTCATTAAAAAGTTATAATGGCCTTATGACAGCCAATGTCAAAACCAACCACCGGACAGTTTAATGTAATGTTAACCAATAAAGCTAGGTGGTTTCTTAAGTTTGATCATTAATCTGCTATGTCATGTTTATGACAGGTTGTGTTGTCTTAGTAATGTCAAGTTGTCATGACAAAGATACTGACAGGTTATGATGTATTGGTTTATGTCAAAAACATCTTAAACAATGTCATATTTGTATTCAAAATGTCATAACTAAGCGAAAGTCACACACAAACATGCATAAACCCTACTTCATTCGTCATGGTTATGAAGGTGTCATGTTAGTCTTATGCACACCCCTTCAAGTAAAGTGTTACCGTAGTTTGCAATATCAAGGAGCATAGCAAGATGTTTTGTGCAGCTAAACTGTAATTAAAGTTAATGACACAGGAAAACAAAGATATTATGACAGTTATTTCAAACAAAGGCAAATTTTCAGACTTTTCAGGTCCAATCAAGAGTTTTTGGTCAATCAATCACAAGAAAAATCATTCTTATCATTGTGTTGAGATGGCCTCTGACTGCAGGAGCTGGTAGGAATGTTGATCCAGGAACATGTTTACATGTATGTAAATCACATTGTGAATCTGTGGGAATCTGAAACTAATGTCGCCAAGAGTGCTGAAAAAGTTCTCCAGGAGGAAGTGGAATCTGCAACGGTGGCACTGACAGAAGCAGATATTTATTTGAGTGTAAAGAGAACACACACATATTTATGAATCCTCTCAGTCTCAAAAGTGCTGTGGTTGATGCATTAGTGCGCCCTCACCCTGTCATTGAGGAGCGCACTGCAATGATTACTGTCACTCCGAGCAATCTGGGACGGATGTGTGCGAGTGTTTGCGCGAGCTATAATTTTGCAGACCTTATGAATCCCTAACAATAGCCGCACACTTTCTTTTCCTGTTTGATGCTAATATTTTAGAGACATTGGACAGTTTTATGTATGTAGTCCTGATACACTCAGCAGTTTCCTGAGAGACTGAAAGTGGTATAATTTAGGAAAATGTCACACTCAGAATTAAAAATATACTGCGTTGGCTTTCTGTGCGAGTCTGAAGCACTGAGAGTACATACAGAACAATCCTAAACGCGGTTCACTCATTCTGAAACTGCTTTGGACGTTTTAAAAAAATATAATAATTAACTATGCTCACCAAGGCTGCCTTTATTTGATGAAAAAACAGTAAAAAAAGGAAATATAGTGAAAAAAAAATATTTTCAAGATTTTTTATGACATTTTTTCTTTTGTCAAATCAACTTAAATAATTTATTTAGTTCAGATAACTTATTATTTCGAGTTTCTGATGATTAAATCAATAACTCACTTTTTCCAGTTCAATCAACTCAAAATTTTAAGGCAACCAGGTTACTTAATTTTTTAAGTTAAACCAACAATATTTTTTTACAGTGAAATAACTGTTTTACATTTTAAAATGTAATTTATCCCTGTGATGGCAAAGCATCATTATTCCAGTCTTCAGTGTCACATGATCCTTCAGAAATCACTCTAATATGCTGATTTTCTGCTCAAGAAACATTTATTATTATTATCATCAGTGCATATTTTCAGGATTCTTTGATGCATTTATTTGAAATAAAATCATTTGTAACATAATAAATATCACATAAGTACTTTGAATTATTCATTTCTTTCAGATAAAAAAGTGTGCTGTTTGAAAAGCAAATACTGCTATAAATGTGAGAGCAAAAAGAGCTGGTTAATAGATGACCTCAAAGGAAGGGAATGAAAGAGAGATATATAGAGAGAGAGTAAAAGCTTTGCTGTTGAAAACAATGTTGAATGGTTGCGGAGCTAAAAGGATCAAACTTGACCATGAATGTTGACTCTGACATTGAAAACTGAAAACTGACACTGAAATTCCTGCAAACAAGGACAGGTTAAATGCATAAGACCACCAGCACTACAAAAAGAAAAGTAGTCTTGCATTGCGTCCTCCAGAAGCACAATACAAATTTGGCCTTGATTTTCCAAGTTTACGCTTTCCCAGACACTCCTAACGGACTTGAGTAGGTGATGTGTGTTTACTCACGGTTGACTGGGGTCTGCTGTTGTCCTCACTGTCCAATGAAACGACATCCAGGTGCGAGGCGAGGGCGGGGTCACTGCTGCTTCGCACGGACAGAGGGGTGGCTGATGGGAAAAGACAAAGAATATTGTTAGAAATCTAAAATAGAGCTGCATTTGCAAATCTAGGGTCATTGTAGAACAATAACAGTCCCAGACCTTTAAAAAAGCACTGTGGCGATAACAGGGTACATTACAGTATCATTTAGATTATTGATTTAATAATATACATTTTTATTCGATTTTATTTTTATATTTTATTTTAGTTAAAGTCTTAGCAATTTTGTTGTTTTATCATTTTTGTTAGTAGTTCACTTTAAAAAAAAACTTTTGTTGATAATTTACTCACAAAAGAAATTAAGGTTTTTGATGAAAGCATTCCAGGATTTTTCTCCATATAATGGACTTCAATGGGAACCAAACGGTCCAAAAGACAGTTTCAGTGCAAACTGAATCTGAGCTTATAAAACTTTTTTTTTTCTTAAATGAGCGATCGTTTCACTTGATAAGACCCTTATTCATCGTCTGGAAGTCGTTTAAAGCCCTTTGAACAGTTTGCAGTTTGCATTGAAACTGTCTTTTGGACCTTGAACCGTTTGGTTCCCATTGAAGTCCATTATATGGAGAAAAATCCTGGAATATTTTCATCAAAAAACTTAATTTCTTTTTGACTGAAGAAAGAACGACATGGATATCTTGGATGACATGGGGGTGAGTATTAAATTATCCGCAAAATTAAAAAAAAAAAAAAAGTGAACTACTCCTTTAATTCAATTCAAATTTATTTCTATAGCGCTTTTCACCATACATATTGTTTCAAAGCAGCTTTACAGAAAGTGCATTTCAGAAATGTACAAAGAAAAATACAGTTAGTTAATCATGTATTAATTTAGGGAATAACATATCGCCGGCGCCGAGTCGTCTCTTCGACTATTATATTTTTATTAAGATTTTAGTTTTTTATTCATTTAATTTTTAGTTACTTTAGTACTTCAACTTTATATAAAACTATTGCCTTGGCAGCTGAAATAAAATATGTTTAATAAGTTCAATATTTTCTATTTATTTCAGTTAATGTTTATTTATTTTAAGTAATGAAAATGTGTTTTTTTTATTGCAGTTTTTATGTACTTTCATTGTCCTGGTAAGTCATGGTTAAAGACACTCAGAGATATGACCATGAAATGAAGATAATACACGTTTATTTTTTTCTTGACTCAATTTTAAAAATTAATGTGTATAATTCATAAGCATGGTTATTAAAAAGTGAAGCAACATATGACCATTTTGAGCCAGTTCCCATTTTGTGTCAGTTTTATTTACTTTATGTATAGATTTATCTTTGTATTTAGTTATGCATGTACTTATTTACGTATTTGTGCATTCATTCGTTGTATAAAATAAGTATTTTTTTAATAAGTCTCATTTCCCATTATTCAGTTTTATTTAGTTCAGACAGAAAAGCACAGATCAAACACTAGTTGATCATTACCTAGAGTGTTTTCTGTTCTTTTCAGAAACACATTGGATCAAATAAACACAATTAAAATCACACTAAACTCACCACATGAAAGCACAACAATAAAGTCTCACGCAACACAAACAGAAAGACATCTGAGTGAGTCAAAGCAGCTTTCCGTACACACACTCATCAGTCCAGAGAAACGTCTCCCATCACACGCGTTTGTCTGGTTTCCATAACAGGGACAACTGCCAAACGCTGGAGCCATCGCTAGACTCAGCAGAAAAGGCTACGGGAACAGGATGCTAGATCCATCAAAAACAGCTCTGTCTTTTACAGGAACAGAATAAAACTCTATGGAAAAATGCAGTGAGGGAGTTTTATATCCAACAGAACGTCCTTGGCCTCCATTCTGAAGAGGTTCTCCAAGACCTTCATTGATAAGGCCGGAGACACTGTGACATCTCAAGGATCTGAAGTACACAAATGTGTTGAACGTTGGCAAGGTCAAAATGCTTAAACATTACTGCTGAAGAAAAGAGCTAAGTCGTGGGAAATAGTGTTTTCTACACGGGAGAAATATGAGAAATATGAGAGATACACTAAGCTGGAAAAAAGACTAATTCAGAAACAGTAACCTCATTAATGAGCACATTAGCATACAAGCATCTACATTTACATAACAACGGGTTAGCAGTCTTGAGCAATTTCACCCACACTAATGAATGACAGTTGGTTAACCATTCACACTGCATGCCATTCGCCTATATTTGCACACGTGTGCAAAGAAAAAGTTACACAGATTCACTCATAAACGATTTTTCCTTCATTTATAAAGTTAAATTTAGTTAGTTTGTGCCAGATAAATACTGCTCTACTTGTAAAAACATGTATCTTCTGTTACATAAGTAAAAAGGTATTGCCTCACTCAAATGTTGTTACATAAATTAAGCGCTTATATACTATACATACATAAACACAGGTGCCATGTGCATTGGATGTCTACGCTTTTGCAAAAGTGTCGTATATAACGCCTTGTGATGAGAATGCGTAATACACATTCATGAATATGATATATATATATATAAATTCTAACCTAAAAACTAATAACTGCACTACAAGCTCTTCATTTATGTCTGTGTGTGTGTGTGTGTGTGTGTGTGCGCATGATAAACAAGTTTATGGTCACTGAGATTAGATTTTTATATACATATATATATATATATATATATATATATATAAATCTAATCTCAGTGACCATAAACTTGTTTATCATGCACACATAAATAAATAAATAAATATATATATAAATAAATAAATAAATAAATATATATATATATATATATATATATATATATATTTTTATTTATTTATTTTAGGGTTGTCAAATGATTAATCACGATTAATCGGATCCAAAATAAAAGTTTGTGTTTACATAATATATGTGGGTGCACTATGTATAATTGTTTTATATATATATATATATATATATATATATATATATATATATATACACACACACACACACACACACATTCTTGCATATATTTAAGAAATATTTTCATGTATTTATTTTTTTATAGATTTATATATAATTTATATTATATATAAATATAAATATTTTATATATAAATATTTTTTTCTTAAATATTCATGCATGTGTGTGTGTATATACAGTATATATATTATACACAGTGCACCCACGTATATTATGTAAACACAAACTTTTATTTTGGATGCGATTAATTGTGATTAATCATTTAACAGCCCTAATATATATATATATATATATATATATATATATATATATAAATAAATGAATAATTTTTATCAGAAAGGATGCATCAGAGACTGATCAAGGGTGACAGTAAAGACATTTACAGTGCAATGTTACAAACTATTTAAAATAAATGCTGTTCTTTTGAATATATATATATTTACTTTTTTCAACAATTTGCAATAAGACCTTCTTGAACAGCAAATAAGCATATTATAATGATTTCTTGCATCACATTACATTTTAAGATATATAAATTGTAATAATATTTTACAATATTTCTCTTTTGATCAGCTTTAATGAGCTTACTGACCAACCTTTGAACGAGCGTACAGCATAAACACTTTTATGAGTGGCTTGTAGCTGGTCAAAGTAGTTTTAAAGTAGCTTCCTAAAGACCTAAAATCTTGCATGTGGTGACAGAATAGAAAACTGAGAACTTACAGCCACAATCAACAGAAAGAGCGAATCTGACCCTGAAAAAAGATCAACATCAAAAAAGAACAAGAGAACAAAAAAAACTCAAGCACAGAGCTTAAAAAAGTTGCCATTTTCCCTGGTCAAACAGACATCAGCAAAGACTGCTCATATCTTCAGGCTGTTAAAAATAATCAAAAAGGCCTTTCAGTATGATCACACCAGCACAGAAACTCTGATTCAGTGTTCTGGCAGTCATTAACACAGACTCTTTGACTCAGCCATTTTAATAAGGTACTGGAACCAGAAGCAAGCTATAACAGCTATAAACGCGTCTGCTTTAGAAGCCACTTCATTAAGAAAACCGTTGATATTGTAATATTTCAACTCATCAGGGCCATCTTCAAATGCACCACTGAACTATTGAACTGCACTTCTCTGTATTTCAATGGCAATGTGCATATGAGACAGATAAGGCCAATGAAAGAGACCTAGACAGAAACCCAGACTCGTTCGAGGCCTGTTTTACCTCAGAGCTTAAAAAGTTTAGATAAATGTGCAAGTATCATTTGTGCTTGAGTCCAAAAAAAAATGCTGACAGATGGTGTAGATATTTTAATTTAAGAGATTTGATTGCTTCCTGTGTGTGTATGCCACCTTATATACACCAAAAGACCTCCAACTTGCAGGTTCTCCACTAACTACACCCTGATGACTCTCAGACCTTCGAGATGTTTACAAATTCTTATAGAGGAGTTACATCTGTGCAGTGTCTAGATGAAGAGTCGCTCCCAAATCCATCAGACCTGCAGAACCTGGTGGAGCTCGGCACTATTTCCACCAGCCTCAAGGTTAATCGTCAAAAGAAACGCTTGTGCAATCTAATTTTAGGCGTTAATTTCGATTTTACGCCCATTGAAATAACAGAAGTAAGAATGTGTGGGAAATCTGTAATGACCACAGCGATTTAAGGTAAAACCTTTAATTATTGTCTATTCTGACACAGGAGTGGAACAGCCCTTCTAGTGGTTTCATCCTCCAGGAAAAGTCCAACATTCAGATGGATGTGCTACGAATATAAGTCTTTTCAGCTGAATAAATAAGAGGCAATCCCACGATATGAGTAATAGGGCTTTGAGTATGAAAATATTACACTATTAATTGACTAAATGTTAGACAAACAAACCTGAAGCTCCATTTCAAGAGTTTTCATTACAGCTGTTTGCCTTTCATAAATAATAATTTAAAAAGTGCAACGTTTTAAAGGGATAGTTCACTTTGAAATTAATTTTTGGTATGTTTTAGCTTACCTCAAGGGCATCCAAGATGTAGGTGTCTTTGTTTCCGCAGTAGTTTCAATTTTGATATATTTTTAGGTCAAACCGTTGTCTGTCAGTCATATAATGGAGGTCTATGGTCACCACCTCACAGAGAAGTCCAAATTAAACGTGATTTAATGACTCGTAAATGTACAGTAAGTCCACATTGATGGCCGAAGACACGAAACGAGCGGTTTGTGTAAGAAAGCGGACAGTATTTATATAGTTTTTACCTCTTGTAACCACAGCCACATCCAAGTGATCTGAGGGCATGGGCGCTTTTGTGGCTGTGGTTACAAGAGGTAAAAACGATATAAATACTGTTCGTTTTCTCACACAAACCACTCTTTTCGTGTTTAGGCCATCAATGTGTCCTTACATTTACGCGTCATTAAATCATGTTTAATTTGGACTTCTCTGTGCATGCTCTTTGAGGTGGTGACCATAGACCTCCATTATATAATTGAAGACATGAACGGTTTGACCTAAAAATATCAAAATTGAAACTACTGGGGGAAACAAAGACATCTACATCTTGGATGCCCTTGAGGTAAGCTAAAACATACCAAAAATGTATTTCAAAGTGTACTATCCCTTTAAATAATATAGTTGTTTTCCTTAAAACAAACTGTATGATTCAAAATTAAAGCAGAATTGGAATTATTTATTTTTTTCAATTAAAATAAATGTTTGCTTTCCAAAAATAACATGAAAATTAAATAAAAGCATGTCACATTTTTATAATAACAGCATTGTTTGCCTCACATAAATACTCTTAATTAAGAGCGGTTACAGAGATAAGGAAATTATGCACTCACATCTGGCGCTTCTATATGCGGCCCAAGATTGTGTGCAGGGAATTATGGGGGAATCCAGAGTCTGGATTTCATCAACGCAATATATTTACGATGGAAATTCCCCATCCTTAATAATGTGCTGCGTTTGAATAAAGATACTTCTGTCAAACGTGTTATTGGCGTAAAAATCAACATAAGGGTCAAGTAAAAAGTCCCAAATTGTGCGGCAAGCTCCCAGATAGCTTCCCACTCAACTACAATCGTTATAAAAGTAACAAGAAAACCACTCTTAAATCTGGGGTTAAGATTAAGAACAGCAAGGCGAATCCTCTTGACCTTTGACCCCTGAGAGGTCTGTCATGTGAAATGGGGTCACATTCTTTTAGTCACGCCTCATCTGTTTGTCACGGCTATATACTGTGTTTATTCCCATCTGTGGCACATCACTATGAGGAAAGTAACGATGAATGTTAAAAAAAAAAAGATACCAAGATACCAAATTCGATGTCTGAGATGGTCTGTTGTTAACCTGTAATTCTGTCTTATTGGCAATCGATTGCTGACAGGTATGAGCGGCCGCCCACCTCAGGTGCTGCTGGGAGTCGTGAGAGCAGTGTGAAGACTGGGAGAGTGTGTGTAATGAGAGTGTGTAGGTCAGGGATCGATGCCGCTGTAATCACAGCTTCGTGCCGCAGAGACAGTCAGAGGAGAGACAGATTTGCCCCATTTCTGAGGACTATTATGGCTTGAGCAGGAACAAACTCCCAGTCTCTGGTTGGCGGAACAAAGCACCGTTTTATAATTACATCAGAGAAGAAACGAAAGGGGAAAACACACTTTCCTCAATCCTTTCCTTGTGTGATGACTAAGTAAACATGAACAGCAGGTCTAATTTGTTTAAACTGCACTGCACTAATGTGACGACCATGGTTGGAGTGTGTTGCCCATGACAACCTAGAAAATGAATGGATGGATGGAGGTGAAACTCAAAAAATTTGATTATATATACAGACTCATTACATGCAAAGTGAGATATTTCAAGCCTTTATTTGTTATTATTGTGATGATTATGGGTTACAGCATATAAAAACCCCAAATTCAAAAATTAGAATACTGTGAATAGTTTTTCATAGCTGTAGGTCAGAAACATCAAAATTATAACCAATAAAGGCTTGAAATATATCACTTTTCATGTAATGAGTCTATATAATATATTAGTTTCACATTTTCGAGTTTCACCTCCATCCATCCATCTTTCTTTCTAGGTTGTACCAGTAATGAGTCTGAATATAATATCAATATAATATATTAGTTCCACATTTTCAGATAGATAGATAGATAGATAGATAGATAGATAGATAGATAGATAGATAGATAGATAGATAGATAGATAGATAGATAGATAGATAGATAGATAGATAGATAGATAGACAGACAGACAGACAGACAGACAGACAGACAGACAGACAGACAGACAGACAGACAGACAGACAGATAGATATGCAGACAGACAGACTGATAGATAGATAGATAGATAGATAGACAGACAGACAGACAGACAGACAGACAGACAGACAGACAGACAGACAGACAGACAGACAGACAGACAGACAGACAGACAGACAGACAGACAGATAGATAGATAGATAGATAGATAGATAGATAGATAGATAGATAGATAGATACTGTAGATAGATAGATAGATAGATAGATAGATAGATAGATAGATAGATAGATAGATAGATAGATAGATAGATAGAAAGACAGACAGAAAGACAGACAGACAGACAGACAGACAGACAGACAGACAGACAGATAGATAGATAGACAGACAGACAGACAGATAGATAGATAGACAGATCAGCAGGTGTGAGGGTGGTCCATCAAGCTATGATAGAGGTCTGTCACGCTTGTCAATCACTCTCGGTTTGATCTCCACCTCTTTAACCTCACATTTACAGAGTGCTTGAATGTGTCTTTGACCCACAGACTGAGTGCTGACCCACGGGCCCTCTCGAACCATCTTCATTCAGCAGTCACCAACTGTCACTCACTCTTATGCCCCGCCCCTGACAGAACAGAAGTAAAAGTGCCTTCCAAATCTCTTTGTGCTTTTGTCAAGGACGCTCTGGGTCCCTCCGAGACTCACTGCTGGAAAACAGCAACAAAGCAAATAAGTTTTATCTATTTATCACTCAAATTTAGACAAAACAGCAGCTCACACTTAACACAACACAGCCACTGCAGACGATACTGTTTCTTCTCAATATTGTCAGAGGTTTAGCGAAAGGAAAAACAAATACCAGTTAAAATAAAATAAAATAAAATGTTGTAAATCTTGATTGATAAAATTATAGTTTTAACATATTAATTATGGAATTTTACATATAAATAAAAACAAAAGTATGAATTATGTTTGGTCAAACTTCAAAAGCAAATATCTGGGGACAAATTTCAAAAACAAAATAGTTAAAAAATCAATAAATAGTTGATTTAACAAAAAACAAGATAATTTAACTCCTAATTTAAATTCAAAAATAAGTTGAAAACAAAAAAGAAACAAAACAAAACAGTTATTGATAAAATAAAATGTTGTAAAGCTTATATATGCTGTTTTGTGAGCTGCTGTTTTGACCCACGTAAATAGATATTACTTATTAATTGCTTTGTTTTGCAGTTTTCCAGCAGTGGGTCTCTGTATAAAAAAAAGGAATAAAATATTTGGTCATATATAACAAACTTCTGGGGACAAATTTTCCCTTAAAGTATAGCAACGTAAACCCACACACACACACATTCGACCAGATTATCAGTGTACACTTTTCAGAAGTTAACTGAGATCTGGCCAAGCATGAACTCATTCAAATGCTGTCATTATTCCTGTTTGCACCCCACACACACTCTCACACACACACTCTCACACACACACACACACACTAATTAAGTTACCCCTGATCCCATGAAGGCCTTTCTCCTCCTTAGTGCCACTGATTCAATAAGACTCTTCTTTGACTTCCCTATCGCCTCGGCTAGGTTTCAACATCAAATCCCAAGTGCTGACACACACACACACACACACCAGGGCTACGGCACGGCTACTAAACTACATTGGGCACGGTTTCTTTGTCCTCAACATCATTTAATTGATAAATGAGCGAGACGAGCATTGTGTGTGCAGCTGACAGTGGGCTTTTTGTAATGTAATGACATCGTAGTGCTTGAGGTGTACACAGGGACATCTGCCTGCAGTCTGGCTTCAGAGAGGGGCATTATGGGAAGGTTAGCCAGGGCAAGCCTGAGTGAGCAGTCACAATGATGGATTCAGGAATGGCAAGTGTAACATTTGCATTCATTTGAATTGATACAGCTCCGACAGCCGGACGTTGAGCGAGCGTTAGCCACTTTAACAGTCGTCTGTGTCACAAATCTGGTTGCTAGGGCATTGAGGGTGGTCACTAAGGATTTTTAACGGGATGGTTCGCCCGAAAAAAATAAGAATTGTCATCATTTATTCACCCTCATGTTATTTCAAAACACACAAGTTAACACCAAACCACACAAACATACAGACATGCACACAAAATCAGCTCAATTATTGGCAGCAACTAATGCAACCACACAAGTTCACACATTACTATGAAAACGAACACATTATCTACACACACTTTAAAACCACCACACACACACTCATGCCGATGTGCACATACAGATGTTTTCTCCATTCAGTCGGTCTGTGGTCGCTGGGAATGAAAGACACTTGTGCATGTGGGAAACAGAGTATTGGTTAACCCTTAGAGGTTTCAGCGATTTAAACTGAACCCACAAATATACCTCACTCACCTACAGCTGCTTTTACTGCCTTTTAATCTTTCTTTGACCAAAGTAGAAGTATTTAAGATACTATCTATTACTATTTGACAGAAGAATTATCTATTGTAAAAAAAAAATCATACATTTTATAATAAAAATAGAAAAAAAAACATTTAACAAAACAAAAAAATAATAAATAAATTAAAAATAATAAAAAACAAAACATAAAATAAAACAAAAAAAAATAAAATAAATAAATAAATAAATAAATAAAATAAAAATGTTTAGCATGATTATATTATGGATTGTAATATCTCTTTGACCAAAGCAGAAGTATTCAGTATGAGACTAATAGATTTAAGATACTATTATCTATTACTATTTGACAGAAGAATTATCTATTGCAAAATAAATATAATAATTTTATAATGAAAATAGAAAAAAAATAATTTAACAAAACAAAAAAACAAATGAATAAATAAATAAATTAAAAATAATAAAATAAAATAAACAAAACAAAACATAAAATAAAACAAAAAAATAAACAATAAAATAAAATAAAATAAAGTAAAACAAAACAAAAAAAATGTTTAGCATGATTCTATTATGGATTTTAATCTCTCTTTGACCAAAGCAGAAGTATTCAGTATGAAGTATTCAGTATCTATTACTATTTGACAGAAGAATTATCTATTGCAAAATAAATATAATAATTTTATAATAAAAATAGAAAGAAAATCATTTGACAAAAAAATGAATAAATAAATAAATTGAAAAATAACAAAACAAAACAAAATAAAATAAAATAAAAATACATAAAACAAAAAAACAAAATAAAATAAAATAAAAATAAATAAAACAAAATAAAATAAAATAAAAATGTTTAGCATGATTCTATTATAGATTTTGTTTTTGATTGATGCAGACATGTGAGTGCTAGCGCTGCTATACGTACTTGATTTGAGGGCAGATGTGGTGACCTCGATCTCGCTGCCCAGGTAGGGCTGTAGGACGCTGAGCTCGGGTTCAGAGTGGTCAGGGCTGGAGACACCCGACCTCACACTCCCCTCGGGACTCACCATCGCCCTCTGCTGGACCTCCATCTTCTCGTACACAGCCTTCAGCTGAGGACAGACAAGAAGAAACTTGACTAACTAACAAACAAACAAGACACACAGCTGAAAATATATATACAAACAATACATTTTACAAGGGCATCAAAAGAGACACAATGTTGAAAACAAAGAGGTACCAGTATACTATATGTGCATCGATCAAACAGTTTTCCTTGTTTGTTTTGTACAAAATCCATACCATTAATCATGCACAACTGGAATTACAGCATTTGACTGCTTAATATTGAATTTCTCATCTTTCTTCAAGCTCATAAAGTTCAAATATGCAAAAGGTGTTCTTTGGAAGGTAGAGAGGATGATTTGTGTCTGATACTGTGTCATGATGCAATACTGATATTTCATTCTCACTCAGAGCAAAGCCCTGAATGGAAAAACTAGCTAATGTCACTAACAGATGCTTCAAAAATGACAGTAAATGTAAGACTGCAAAGAATACAGTATGGAAACGTGTGAATGTGAAATTCCTAAGAGCAAAATGAGTTATTGTGGCCCCAAAATATATTTGGACACTTCAGTCACACATAAAAATCATCTGAATGTAATATATCATATTAGACGACAACAGATATCAAGTCAAACACTCAGTAACAGCCATGCTACATTGTTGTCACTGTTTTAACTCAAAAGAGTGTCCAGTTATTATCTCAAATATTAAAATAAGCTTTAAAGCTTGATTTCAAATAATGTTATAAATTAAAATGAAATATTTTTCACAAAAGTACTGCAGACATACTTTTAAAAATATATTTATTTATTATTTAACTATCTTATTTATTATCTAACTAATCTTAAATATATGAATACATTAAACAAAAATAAAAACATTTAAAATTGCATTAAACATTATAAAAATATTTATCAATTCACATTCATATATTTAGCATGTCTTGATGTTGGCAGTCCAATTGTTTTATTTTATTTTATTTTATTTATTTTGTTTTATTTTGTTTTATTTTATTTTATTTTATTTATTTTGTTTTATTTTTTTTATTTTTATATATTTTTTTTTGTTATGTTTTGTTTTATTTGATTTTGTTTTATTTTAATTTATTTCGTTTTGTTTTATTGTTGTTTTTTTCGTTTATTTTATTATTTTTAATTAATTTATTTATTTTTTCATTTGTGTTTTTTTTGTTTTGTTAAATGATTTTTTTTATTCCATTTTTTTAAGTTTGTATTTTTGTAATTTTTGTATTTTTTACTGTTCACATGTTGGCAAATATAGGGAATCCCGTTATTTCATGCATTCAGAAACTTATCAAACAGTGCACATTATGCATACTGCAAATATATTGCAAGGAATAGTAATATGCTATTCAGAAAATACACACCCACGCACTTATTATCTCTTGTTGAGAGATGCTATTATTCATGCAGGCGTCTAAAAATACTAATTACAGACAAATTAATGTACACAACCATCAGGCAATAATTAGACACATTACACAGGCAACCATACTTTAATTGTCTATAGATCAGACTGTAAAGGCTGAGAGCTTGTGTGTGTGTGTTCGGTTGAGTATAGCATACAGCGTCTTTCCCAAACCATATTATAAGCACGGCGGGCAGTGTGATAAACAAATATAAAATTAAATTAAAAAACAAAATCTGAGCCGACAGGTGTCTGTGTTTGTGAGCACGTGCGTTAAGCATCAATGGTCAAATTAGATGTGACAAGGGAATCAGAAGCTGTCAAACATAATGTCACGGTAGCGTTATGAGCCGAGAGGAGGTTGACGGTAATGAGAGAGAGTATACGCGCGCGCCCGCCGTGGACTCTGACCGTCTCGGATTGGCACGTTGACAAGCGGCCATAAAGCCGCGGCGGTTGATGAATTCATTCGCCAGGCACTAATGAATTAGCACTTCCCTTCTTTGCCCGCGCTCGCCTTTCCAATCACGTCAAAGACCTGGCAGAGGAAACAATGGCTTAATGAAAGACAAGGAGCATCAACGGCGAGCGCGGAGGAGGGTGAGAACTAAGGGAGCTCCATATGAAGTCATCTGCATCCGTAACTGTTTTTCAGGAAAACAATAACCAGTGACACGCAACAGGAAGACGCATCATCAATCACAGGGAAATATTGCGCCGCGCTCCCCGAGCCCGGGCCGCGTGATTCGATGGGCTGACGTTTGTCGTGCTAAAAAATAAACCAAAATCGTCCAGATCAGATGGCAAAAGTGAGAGAGAGAGGGAAAAGTAATCTCAGGGAATCACTTCCTCACGGGTTTGATAGATGGCCGTCTCTCTCTCTGGTTCTTCCTCTAAGTGCTTCATACCTGATCAAACTCTATTCCTGGGCCTGAAGCGTGCGAGCGGACATATTCATCACCGCAGCTGTGTGTGCCGTATACACACTGCACATTATTCCTGAAACATCGTAGTGTGACTCACTGAAAAGAGCACATGTCAATTCCAGCTAATCAGAGACCAGCAAACTGGACATCAAACAATGAAAACTCCTTCCTTCATAACAGTAGCTGGGCAATAAACTGCCTAATGCTTTAAAACGCCACTGGAATATTATTAATGATGGATGGCAGGTCACAGATGTCCTCGTGAGGGCCGTAACATAAACACACTCTCAGCTTTTAAAAAAATAATCATTTTAAAACAGTCACTGTGAGTTGTGAGTCAAAAATCCCGACCCTTTGTGGCATATATATATTCAAAATTGTGAGATAACCAGTCAAAACCGTCTAATAAATTCTCATTGTGTCCTATACAGTCACACTTGAGATATTAAAGGGGTGGTTGATTGCGATTTCACCTTTTTAATTTTGAATAGTGTGTAATGTTGCTGTTGGTGCATGAACAGTATCTGCAAAGTTGCAGCGCTGAAAGTTCAATGTAAATAGAGATATTGCCTTTTAAAAATCAGGAAGTTTAATGCCTACAAAAACGACTCGAATGGGACAACAACGGGATTTATATGTAACTAACACAAACATTTGCATCAACCCTCCCTCCGGAATATGCAAAAAAGGGCATGGCCATATTTCTGCGGCTCGTCGAGTGTGTTATTTTCATCCTGTTGTCAGGTCTTCTGTGTTCGGGCTTCCCACGGACGTTGTAGTTCGTCAACAATGGATATAATTTATACTATAAGTGCGCGGCAAAGACAAAAACACAGGTGTTTCATCAACGACAGGCGTTTTTATTCGGTATTCGGTTTTATTGTTATATATTTTTTATTGGTTACAGAAAGAACACAATATAACTTTTACTGTGCCAACGTGGCAACTTTTTTCTACTTTTTAAATACATTTTATACACTCTAAAAAATGATGGGTTGTTACAAATATGGACAAACCCAAATGTTGGGTTAAAAATGCAAAATAAAGTTTACAGTGAAAGTTGAAGGTGGGTTAAAATTTTAAATTACATTAACCCAGCATTTGTCCATATTTTACCCAGAATGTGGCTTAAAACAACCCAATATTGTGTATAGATATATTTCTACCATTTTACCCAGACCCAATGTCATGATATGATAATCTACACTCTAAAAAATACTAGATTGTTTTAACCCAAATTTGGGTCAAATATGGTCAAACCCAAATGTTGGGTTAAAAATCCCAATAACCCAATGACTGAGTTTGTCCATATTTGACCCAAAAATGGGTTAAAACAACCTAGAATTTTTAGAGTGTACGGAATAATTGACGACAGGCCATTGAATTATTAGAAAAACAATGCACACCCGAGATGGTAATGCGGTCACGACGCGAAGCGCAGAACAAGAATAAAAAAAATCTTGTTTAGTGTTGCTTTAAATATTGGTCTTTTTGCGGTTTAATATTCACACACTCTAAAAAATGCTGGGTTGTTTCAACCCAAATTTGGGTCAAATATGGACAAACCCAAATGTAATAAAAATGTAATTTAAAATTAACCCAACTTCAACTTTCACTTTCAGCTATACATTTTTTCTTACATTTTTAACCCAACATTTGGGTTTGTCCATATTTGACCCACATTTGGGTTGAAACAACCCAGCTTTTTTTAGAGTCCGTACACAAGTCCACACCATTATTTATTCTTGAATATTTTTTTGCCAAATTCCCTGACGCCCCGCAGTATACCGTAAATTCCATTTTTATCGCTGGATTTTATGACTGTCAGTGTTTTTGCATCGCAGAAATCATTGAGCCTACTTTATATCACTTTCCTAATTTTCACACCCGTTCCCTGTATAGTCCTCCATCTTCTCAATCTCTCCCCTTTCTCACTCTAGATGACAAATAAACCTGACAAAAAGTCTCTCTAAATCTCCTGCCGTGATCGCCCACGGAGGGGCATCGACATCAATCACACCCATGTGACCTGCGCTGAGGCCTTCACAAACAGACCTTCGGCACACACACACACACACAGGTAAAATCCTTGGAATGTGATTTCAGGTGATGCTGTGCAAACAAGTCTGGAATTACAGGGATTAAGAAGGAGACCAGACTAATCTGAGACCGGCCTCCATGTGTGTGCTGAACATCGGCTCCAGATGTGTGAGATTACCTCTCGAAAAGAAACACCTGAACCGCAGTATTGGATAACACACACACACACACACACACACATATATATATATATATATATATATATATATATATATATATTCGAACGCTCAAGTGTTCATTACACACATAGTTTAAGGGTTTTTTTATGTCTTTAATGTCTACTAATTCTAATATGTTATTGGTGGTGTTTACTGAGGCAAAAAGGCAAGTTGCACTCACATTTTCTAAATAAAATGATACTTCTAATTGTGTTGTTATAAATTGTTCAATTATAAATAAAAAATTGTAAATAAACATGTTTTAAAAGAATACTGTAGTAGAGAAACATTATTAGAAAAAGTATTCTGAAATAAACAAATAAATACATGCATAAATGCAAATAAAAACTAAATGCATGAATGAATGCATAATGTGTTCACATACACACATTTTCTTAGATGTAATCATATTAAAACAAAATCATATTAGTTCAAAGCTGATAGACAAATGTGACTCACTAACAACTGGATTTTATATTAATGTGCCAATCACTCGTTTATATACTTTAGATATGCTAATCAAGGAATGAAAAAATAAATTATGGATTTATTTCATATTTTTAGCATATTACTACTGCTGCCATTTTCTAAAAGCAATAAGGCTTATCATTTTAATACAAAGCAGTATGATAAAAGATGACTATTCAATAAAAAAGTAAATGTATTATAATTTTCTAATATTTTTATGACATTGAGGCCTAACAATTTATTCCTTATTTACTCGTATTTTTTGCTCTCTTATTACTCTCACACACATTCCTAATCTCAGTTGAATTCCTCTTTAACAAAGTGTTGGAGACACAGAGACAGGCTGTGAACACTCAGGAAATGAAGCACCTCATTCCCAGTCTTTGAAGAGAACATGACACCTGACCCCTGCTAATCAAACACACCTACAGCTCTGCATGTGTCTGTGTGTGTGAGAGAGACACCTAATTCTACCATGTGCACTGCAAACCTGCAGTAATGTAGTGGTAAGTGTCGGATAATGAGAGAACATGACTTGACTGGCCACCAGAGACAAACTAAAAGAAGTACCATGTCCACGGTGCAATGATTTTGAGATATAGTATATAAACAGACATTTTGTGAGTGAGTGAGTGAGTGAGTGAGTGAGTGAGTGAGTGAGTGAGTGAGTGAGTGAGTGAGTGAGTGAGCAGTGGATAAGACACATGCCTTTGGTGTGAGAGACGCAGGTTCAAATCCACTGTGAGACACCTATGTGTCCCTGAGCAAGACAATTAACCCCTAGTTGCTCCAGAGGCGACCTCTGACATATATAGCACTTTGTAAGTCGCTTTGGATAAAAGCGTCAGCTAAAAATGAATAAATGTGACTGACTGACTGAGGGACGGACGGACGGACTGACTGACTGACTGAGTGAGTGAGTGAGTGAGTGAGTGAGTGAGTGAGTGAGTGAGTGACTGAGATACTGACTGACTGACTGACTGACTGACTGACTGAGAGACTGAGAGACTGAGAGAGTGACTGACTGAGTGAGTGACTGACTGAGTGAGTGACTGACTCACTGAGTGACTGACTCACTGAGTGACTGACTCACTGAGTGACTGACTCACTGAGTGACTGACTCACTGAGTGACTGACTCACTGAGTGACTGAGTGAATGACTGACTGAGTGACTGACTGAGTGACTGAGTGAATGACTGACTGAGTGACTGACTGAGTGACTGACTCACCGAGTGACTGACTCACCGAGTGACTGACTCACTGAGTGACTGAGTGACTGACTGAGTGACTGAGTGACTGACTGAGTGACTGAGTGACTGACTGAGTGACTGAGTGACTGACTCACTGAGTGACTGACTCACTGAGTGACTGAGTGACTGAGTGACTGACTCACTGAGTGACTGACTCACTGAGTGACTGACTCACTGAGTGACTGACTCACTGAGTGACTGACTCACTGAGTGACTGACTCACTGAGTGACTGACTCACTGAGTGACTGACTCACTGAGTGACTGACTCACTGAGTGACTGACTCACTGAGTGACTGACTCACTGAGTGACTGACTCACTGAGTGACTGACTCACTGAGTGACTGACTCACTGAGTGACTGACTCACTGGACTGACGGACTGACGGAGTGAGTGAGTGACTGAGATACTGACTGACTGACTGAGTGACTGAGTGACTGAGTGACTGAGTGACTGAGTGACTGAGTGACTGAGTGACTGACTGAGTGACTGAGTGACTGAGTGACTGAGTGACTGAGATACTGACTGAGTGAGTGACTGACTGAGTGAGTGAGTGACTGACTGAGTGAGTGACTGACTGACTGAGTGAGTGAGTGACTGAGATACTGACTGACTGACTGACTGACTGACTGACTGACTGAGTGACTGACTGACTGACTGAGTGACTGAGTGACTGAGATACTGACTGAGTGACTGAGTGACTGACTGACTGAGTGACTGACTGACTGACTGACTGACTGAGTGACTGACTGACTGACTGAGTGACTGAGTGACTGACTGACTGAGTGACTGAGTGACTGAGTGACTGACTGACTGAGTGACTGACTGACTGAGTGACTGACTGACTGAGTGACTGACTGAATGAGTGACTGACTGACTCACTGAGTGACTGACTGACTCACTGAGTGACTGACTGACTCACTGAGTGACTGACTGACTCACTGAGTGAGTGACTGACTGAGTGAGTGACTGACTGAGTGACTGACTGACTGAGTGACTGACTCACTGAGTGACTGACTCACTGAGTGACTGACTCACTGAGTGACTGACTCACTGAGTGACTGACTCACTGAGTGACTGACTCACTGAGTGACTGACTCACTGAGTGACTGACTCACTGAGTGACTGACTGACTCACTGAGTGACTGACTGACTCACTGAGTGACTGACTGACTCACTGAGTGACTGACTGACTCACTGAGTGAGTGACTGAGTGACTGACTGACTGAGTGACTGACTGACTGACTGACTGACTGAGTGACTGACTGACTCACTGAGTGACTGACTGACTGAGTGAGTGACTCACTGAGTGAGTGACTGACTGAGTGACTGACTGACTGAGTGACTGACTGAGTGAGTGACTGACTGAGTGAGTGAGTGACTGAGATACTGACTGAGTGACTGACTTAGATACTGACCGACCGACCGACCCTAAGACTACCCCAGACCCATTACCGAAGCGTGTTATATTGACGCTAAAGGGTGCCATGTGCGTTGGATGTATATGCAATATCAAAAGCGTCACTATATGACGCCCTAGGAAGAGAATGTGTTGTGTGTGTATATATATATATATATATAAAATACAAATAAAATAAATGAAGACAATCAGAATAAAGCATAGTAATAAATATATATATTTTATGTTTACTTGCATGCGAACATTAACCATAAGAGAACCACAAACATGGAAATGAGTCACTAAATTATTTAAATATTAAAAGTTAACATCTCAGAACTTTTCAACAAAAAAAATGTGATAAGTTGTGCTGTAAAGGAATTAAAATGGAAATGAAAAGGACATTACAAAGGGGAATAAAGCAAAGAATGAAACTGAAAAAGTGTGAGCGATGGCAGGTCAAAGAGGAAGTGGTTATTGTGGCGGCGCTGCTCCACAGGTATCCCCCCCCCCCTCCTCTCTTTAATCACTCCTTCCATTTGAGCGTCAGCCCCTCTGGTGCCTCTGAGGGGGGTAAATGTGCCACTGAACGAGAGGGTGAAAGAGAGCAGCTGGCATTAGCTTAGCATTAGAGAGAGCTAATTATTAGACCGTTGGAAGGGGGGAAAAAATACATGACGGATGTGTTTGCATGAGTTTCTTGATGAATGAGTGGGCTTTTTTAACGTGAGCTACTTTGTGGGAAGCACAATGTGCCAAAATCCCCCCCGGGCCTATATGGTGTGTGTGTAAGATTAATGACAAATGTACCCTTTCTCTTTATGAATGCTTATAAATAATAATAAGACCTGTCACGTTGCAGGGTGCGCTGTGCAAGCGCAGCTGCCTTTTACTGGAACCTGCAGTAAATCAAAGCGTGTGTGTGAGTGTGTGGGGAGGGGGCTGTTCTCCATTCGGATCTGTGCTTCAGGGGGTTTATGAGGAATCGCGGCTGTGACACACGTTTGGAAACATGTTGAATGTGTGTGAACTAGATTTGGGAGCTGAAACTCACTGTGATGTTTCGTCCGCACGTCTGAGCGGCAGGGAATCACGCAGGCAGGTCAATGACAGATTATAACCAAGATGAAGTGTTGATGAAAATGTTCAAGAAATTGTTTGGTTTTATTGTTTTTGTAAAAACACATCAAGGTTTAGTAAGCTTTTTAAATATCATGAATATCAAGATTTTTTTGGCATTGGTAGACAATACTTTTCAAATAAAGCAAATAAAGTAAATAAAAAAAGTCACTAAAATAACTAAATTGCTAAACACATACTGTAAATAAATAAAAAGGTTTATTTACCCATTTATTGTACTATAAATGCATGCATAAATGACAGTTACACTAACACAACATTTCATATACCTATACTTGTCTATGACTTGCATTTCATTTTTTGAAATGAAAGAATAGATCCAGACACACAAAAAAAATGGACACGCATAAATGAAAGAGACAGAACCAGACCAGAAAATTACATTCACTGAGAAGGTTGGGGGGGATAAATGGGTAACATATTGTTACATATGCTTCATAGTTACTATAATAACTATAAATGATGCATAATTACTAACCCTAAACTAAACCCGAATTCTAACCTAACCCTATAGTACTGTAAGTACATGTAGTCGATTACACTGAACAGAACACAATGAAATGAAGAGTTTCACTCCGGAGTCAGCAGTGGTTTCTAGGGAGTTACCATGGAGACCAAAACACATTTGTGCTGCTTTGAGACGGCAGGCAGTTTTTTGCAACATTGCTGATGCTTAGAAAAGCCAGAGATGTTCATTTTCTGGCTTTAAGAGCCTTGCTATGGTAGTAATCAGACACACACACACACAAGCACAGCTTGAGACAAATTGACTACAAGGCGTTTGACATCCCAGTAGCTGGAAGCAAGCTGTCCATCTCACTTATATGTTTGGTCTCTTTGTTCCTCAAGCCTGACCAGCAGGAAAAGGGAGGATGCACAGAAAAAAAAAAAAGCACGGAGGTGAAATCAAAAGCACTAATCGGGCATCTCACAAGAAGACCTAACAAGCCGGAAACTGAGAGGTCAATCACACCTCCCCAAAGAATTGAAAGAATATCTTCTTTTTTTAGGTTTCCCATGGAACATCCTTTAAATGTCAAATTAGGAAGATGTTATTCCAACACAACAGCCAATAGGACTCTGAGAGTGAAATTTGAATCAAGAAACCCTGTATGAATTACAGTTTGTCCACAAGGGCCGTATTTGAATATTAAGGGATTTAACATGATCCCACTGGGATATTTTAGGATTGGCTCCAATTATTACAGAGATCCCACTAGGAATTCCAATAAAATATTTAAGGCATGCAAATCCAATCCAGATAAAAATGTGTGTGTGTGTATTTACATTGCGCGCAACTATCGCATCGTAAACACAACAGCTCAAGGACTGTGCAAAGTTTCTGGAGACTGTTCAAGTTGGTTCTCCAATCTGAATGATAACATTAACCTTCTACGAAGTGTCCTCGGAGAAAATCCAACATCAAAATCCACACACTGTCGTTGTCAATGAACTTTCTAAAAACGTTCTGATTCTGGAAGTGGGTTGTTGTTTTGATACTAACATGGACTTGTGTTTTTCTGAGAAAATGTTACAATACCAGTCATTAACAAATGCTTTATCAGTGTGTGGTCACAGCACAAAACTGATCCTCCTAATCTTTGGTAGTTTAGGACATGTGCACAGATTATGCGTCAGGGGTTGGCAAATTGCTGCACTGATTAAAAAGACCTCTAAACAAATAGCCAAATACTGTTGTGTGTTGGTAATCATAGGCAGTCTGCATGACCAAATCCAAAGCCTATTTATTTGTATTTTCTAGGGCTGTCAAACGATTAATCGCGATTAATCGCATCCAAAATAAAAGTTTGTGTTTACATAATAAATGTGGGTGCACTGTGTATAATTATTAGGGCCCAAGCCCTGAAAGGGCGAAGGCCCTATTGTTTTCCTTGCGATTATTTTTCTTCTCTATTATTAGGGCCCAAGCCCTGAAAGGGCGAAGGCCCTATTGTTTTCCTTAGGATTATTATTATTATTATTATTATTATTATTATTATTTATACGACTATTCGGGCACTTTTGGGGCCCTTAACATGCTCAAAAACTCTTGAAACTTAGCACACGGGTCAGAACCCGCGGCCATCAGGGCCGGGCTGAAGATGGTACCCGGGCGTGGCAGGGGGGCTAGACAGCGCCCCCTGGAACGGGGTCCGAAAACTTGGTCCATAAATCAAACACGCTTGCATGTAATAATATGAAACTCGGTGCACATATAGATCTCATCGTTCATATATACCTCAAACTATTACTTTTTACCCCAGCCCAACAGGAAGTCGGTTATTTAGGGTTGTTCATAAAACACTCGCAATGGAATTTGAAGTACTACTCCTAGAGAATTCAAACTCACGGCACGAAACTCGGTCAGCATGAAGTCAAGGCATTGACGATGAAAGTTTGCGAGGGGATTTTTGATATCTCGAACGGTTTGGCCATGGCGAGGAAACGAAATTATGGCGAGAAACGTGAAACAGGAAGTGTGTTATAACTTCAGCATACATTAACTGATCTTGATGAAACTTCAGCAGTTTGTTCGCTGTAAGAGGACGATCACATGGATGTGACTATTGTGAGTCAGAGTTATAGCGCCACCAACTGGCAGCAGGAAGTGTGTCACTTTCAAAATGCTTTGAACTCACCCTTTTATTTTTACCCGATGTGCTTCAAACTTAATCTGTATAATGTAAATACATAGCAGATGAAGACCTGTGAATGGATTCTTGATATCTTTGATACTGTTGCCGTGGCAACGCATCAAACTTTAAAATTCCTTTTTTTTATGATTTTGAGACTCTTAGCGGCTTTTGGGGCCCTTAACGGGTTTGAAAACTCTTGAAACTTTGCACACAGGTCAGATCCCACAGCCATCAGAGCCGGGCTGAAGATGGTACCTGGGTGTGGCAGGGGGGCTAGACAGCGCCCCCTGGAACGGGGTCCGAACACTTGGTCCATAAATCAAACACGCTTGCATGTAATAATATGAAACTCGGTACACATGTTGATCTCATCGTTTCATCTATACCTCACGCTCTTACTTTTTACCCCAGCCAAACAGGAAGTCGGCTATTGAGGTTTGTTTGTAAAACGCTCGCAATGGAATGTGCAATACTCCTCCTAGAAAATTCAAACACACGGCACGAAACTCGGTCAGCATGAAGTCAAGGCATTGAGGATGAAAGTTTGCGAGGGGATTTTTGATATCTCGAACGGTTTGGCCGTGGCGAGGAAACAAAATTATGGCGAGAAACGTGAAACAGGAAGTGTGTTATAACTTCAGCATACATTAACTGATCTTGATGAAACTTCAGCAGTGTGTTCACTGTAAGAGGCTGATTACATGGATGTGACTATTGTGAGTCAAAGTTTTAGCGCCACCAACTGGCAGCAGGAAGTGTGTCACTTTCAAAATGCTTTGATATCACCCTCTTATTTTTAACCGATTTGCTTCAAACTTCATCTGTATAATGTAAAAATACAGCAGATGTAGACCTGTGAATGGATTCTTGATATCTTTGATACTGTTGCTGTGGCAACAAATCAAACTTTAACATTCTTTTTTGATACTTTTGGGACTCTTAGCATGCTTGAAATTGCTTGAAACAGATAGATACAGATAGCTCGACAGATACATCACATTTATTAGCCAGTAGGCATGTGCAACTTTGGCAAAAGATTAAAGTAATGTCAAAAAAGTAAACAGTAAACACTAAAAGCCTCATATCTTCTAAAAATGTAATTATACATCATTTGTTTCTAAATTAAATTATACAAATATTATAATTAAACCAGTTTTTCCCTTTTTTCATTTAAGAATTATGTTTACGTTCAAAAACAGCCAGAATGGTTTTAAAATTCAGAAGAAGAAAAAATAATCTGAGTCATACGTAGTGCTATACTGCCCTCTTGTGTTCAATATCAGGTAGGCCTATTGTGTATATTCCCACCGGTTAATCAACGTGTGACTCCGCTGGGACTCGGGAACTTTTAAATCGCTTACTTAAAACCGAAAGTCAAAATACAGATATCCGCACAAGACATTAATGTTGTGGAGTAGAGCAAGCATTTTAAATAAATTCCTATTAAGTAGGATTGAACTAAACAGAATGAACGTTCACTCTGTTCTGCTGGTTCCTCGCTGTTGGCGCGCACAGTTATGAATGCTTGTGCAGCCATGAGTTTTAGTTTAATTTTAAAATTAGCGCAATTTCGGGATTTGTATTATTTGAATTTATTTTTAAAAAACACAATGTTGAGTTTTATTGTAACACTGTTTAATCGCGCCCACGGTTATATTGTGTATATTATATATAATTATAATGTATTTCTGTATAAAATAATACTACAATAAAAAACACATTTGTGACCGACCTGATCCAGCAAAATTAGTCACAGTGACCCAAATTTAAAAATTGAGATTTTGATATGGAAAGAGGACACTGTAAGCTTTCAAATGATACCTTGGTCATACCTTGAATGGTTGTAACGATATACAGATTTGAATTCTGGTCGTCTGCCCTTTTTTTTCCAATTGAAAACCTAAGAAAATCGCTTTTAAAGTTTTTTTGCCCGTTTTTTTTTTTTTTTTTTTTTGATATCTTTCAAAATCCATAGCATTTTAAGGGATAAACTATTTATTTTATATAGCTTAATTTGACCAAATAGATTAACATATATAAATGCAATTTAACGAGGCTGAAACTCAACTTATTTTTAATTTTTTTGAAATAAATAATTAAAAAGTCACTTTTACAAAAATGTTCTAAAATCAGAAAGATTAAAGAGGAGTCAGAGAGAAATTCAGTTTTCATACGGATTAGCCCACATAAGCAGAGAGCAGTCTGTTTTCTTTCATTTTGAATGGTTGTGTTTAAAAGTAGACATTTCAATATATATGTCTGTGAGGATACCTTAAACGCTGACTTTCGGTTCATGAGACAAGCTTCAGTTCACGTGCCGCGCGTCTCCGCGTCGTGATTAGGCCTAGCCTATTGTCTGCAATTTATTTCTTATTATTAAATCCTAGTAATTGGTTGATGAAACATTGATTTAAATTAAGATAATTATTTTAAAACGAAATTTACTTTAAAGAAAGGCTTTGTGCTTGCATGTTTAAGCTATGTGAAAGTTTTAGTGCTGCTTCCAGAGAACGGTCACGTTCGGATTGTTTTTCCTCATAAATGCGAACACGGAAAATAAAATAAAGATTTTATGTTCTGGAGAGAGTCAACCCTTCTTCATCGGGTGAGTATTACTTTTGGTTTGTGCAGTGTGGTTCACATAGGCCAATTTATTAAAATATTTAATTATCTGGGAATTGGATCTCCTCCATAATGCTGAAATTGCCCAATTTAAAAAAAAAATTAGTAATAATTTAAGTTTTGTGGTGTAAGTCTACGTATTTTATAATGTTAACTTCAAATAATACTAATAGCCTAGTAATTTAAAGATGTTGTAGCTAGCATTGGGTCTGGACGTGAAGGATAACTTCGGGAGTTGAAGGGACGTGTCGGTGTCGTGATTCTGTCTTCTCACACCGCGACACAGGTTCGTGGATCTGAGTGTCGCGATCGTTACAGCCTTACATAGGCTATATTCTTCTTGCAGATAAATATACTCACGCAGTTTAGGTTAGAAGCCTCCAGTGAGTTCAACGTTTCAGGGGATACCCGGGAAATGCTCAGAGGTGACGAGGGGAGTTGAGAAGAGCAATGTTTATTTCAGCGAATTTAAAGCTTTGACAACTTTAATCGTTATTTAAATACCTTTACTCAATTATCTCGACTACGAAACCCTGTGAGATTATTTTTGAATGTCTGTTCTTTGAAATTAGCAAAAAAAAAATTTTTTTTTTTTTTTGTTTTTTTGTTATTTCGTGGTTTTTCCACATAATCGGCCCATATCTTAAAATGGAAGGTTGCAACTTCCGACTCATTTCGCCAGAGCGGGTCACATTTGATTTTTATTTTTTAAACAATGTAATGTGTAACCTAAAAATAAACAGATTATTTGATAAATGGTATATTTAAATCTGCATATTGTAGCCTAATATCTGCAGGGCAGCCTAGTAAATGTATGCTTCATTTTTCATTAGTAAATTTGATCAATAAATTCAATAATTTAGAATAATAAGACACTATAGGGCTGTTACCCTAGGTAAGGCTGATCAAATTAAATCGGTTACACAATAATGTTACGAGATTGGTTTAACAGGAGTCAATTAAAAATCGCTGTAAAGAACGATACTTTTAAACATAACCCTAAATCACCATAAGGTGTCGCCAGATGACCGTCTTAATGAACGAGTCATGGATTCAAAATGCTGAATCATTCAGTAATGAGAAAACACATTGCTTTGAGATGCGCGATGGGTCGCTGTGATCTTTGTTTAACTATTTTCTCTGCTGAAACAGAAAAAAGTCAATATTGCATCTAAAAAGTCAATATTGCATATAAAATGTAAGTGACTTGACTTGTGTGTGTGACTATGTTTGTTGTAGTGATAAGAGTTGCACCCTTGTTAAAGTTTAAGGCCTTGTGTTTTTGGATATATATCTTTCTTTCTTTTTTTTTTCTTTTTTTTACAAAATATGCATATAACCCATATATTTTAGATTTATTATTTGCTTTAAATTAAATTAAGATTGTATTTTTGGTAATTGAACCTGAATGAATTTAAAAATGAATGTGCTATATTTCAGATCATATATTTGTTTTTCTTAAAATTTGAACTAACTTTATTCTCAGCTGAATTATAAATATTTTATTTCTGTATGAATTAAAAACACATTTGATTTTTCTTTATTAATCAATGTAGAATGTGTAACTGAAATATAAACAGATTAGGGCTCTGTTCGAGGACAAGTAACTAAAACCAATGCGACATGATGAATGTTTGTTTCCCAAACCATCTCAGAGTAACAGCTTACTTTTCTTTCTTACTATATTCTTTCTTACTATAAACTGTGCTGTAGAGCTTGCATCAGTCAAAGCAGGGTTACATTTTGCATGTCGTGCACAATAAACCTAAAGGCACCAGGGTGGCGGTGCCACCGGCTTCATATATATATGTATATATACAGTATATATACAGTATATATATATATATATATATATATATATATATATAGCTGTGATCCGCGATGAAGGGCCAAAGCCAGTGGCATGGCCACCCTGGTGCTTTTAGGTAACTAAGGAACCGGGGTTGCGGTGCCACCGGCTTGGGCCCTTCATCGCTGCTCGCAGCTATATTTATTATAATAATTATTATTTTACTACCTTTTGGGCACTTTTGGGGCCCTTAACGTGCTCGAAAACTCTTGAAACTTTGCACACGGGTCAGAACCCGCGGCCATCAGAGCCGGGCTGAAGCTGGTACCTGGGCGTGGCAGGGGGGCTCGTCAGCGCCCCCTGGAACGGGGTCCGAACACTCGGTCCATAACTCAAACACGCTTGCATGTAATAATATGAAACTCGGTACACATGTTGATCTCATCGTTTCATCTATACCTCGCGCTCTTACTTTTTACCCCAGCCCAACAGGAAGTCGGCTATTGAGGTTTGTTTGTAAAACGCTCGCAATGGTATTTGAAATACTCCTCCTAGAGCTTTGATCCACATTCGACGAAACTCGGTCAGCGTGAAGTCAAGACATTGAGGATGAAAGTTTGCGAGGGGATTTTTGATATCTCGAACGGTTTGTCCGTGGCGAGGAAACGAAATCATGGCGAGAAACGTGAAACAGGAAGTGTGTTATAACTTCAGCATACATTAACTGATCTTGATGAAACTTCAGCAGTGTGTTCGCTGTAAGAGGACGATCACATGGATGTGACTATTGTGAGTAAAAGTTATAGCGCCACCAACTGGCAGCAGGAAGTGTGTCACTTTCAAAATGCTTTGAAATCACCCTTTTATTTTTACCCGATTTGCTTCAAACTTCATCTGTATAATGTAAACATACGGCAGATGTAGACCTGTGAATGGATTCTTGATATCTTTGAAACTGTTGCCGTGGCGACGCATCAAACTTTGCCCTTCTTTTAGGATGCTTTTAGGATGCTTTTGAGACCCTTAGCATGCTTCAAATTGCATGAAACTCGACAGACACATCACATTTATTAGCCAGTAGACATGTGCAAAGTTGCAGAAACGGGCGTGGTGAGGGCTCAGTAGCGCCACCTTTTGACAAAAGTGGGGTGGTTAGTTTTAACTAGAGTTACAAAAATTGGTATGTATATTGTACTCCTCGAGCCGGACAACTTTCTAATTGACACTTATTAGCTAGGACCCACAGAAACTCAGATATTTTTGTTTGAATATGGCCACTCTGAGCCTTTGGCTGGCTGGCTGGCTGTCTGTGTGTGTGTGTGTGTGCAGGGGGAGGGGGCTTAACCATTTCACTGCTGTGTGTATGACCTGCATAAAGAAAATACATTTCTCAAGCCTGGTATTTTTTAAATAAGTTTTTATTTTTATTTTTTATAAGTAAAGGCATATAACTAGTTTAATTGTAGTGAATTGACAATAGTTTTATATAATTAGTTTATTAATCAGATTAACTTGGTCAATAAACTTGGTCTGAAAATTTGGTCCATAAATCAAACACACTTGCATGTAATAATATGAAACTTGGTACACATATAGATCTCATCGTTTCATATATACTTCACACTCTTACTTTTTACCCCAGCCCAACAGGAAGTTGGCTATTTAGGGTTGTGTTTAAAACACATGCAATGTAATTTAAATTATTGCTCCTAGAGCACTGAACCAAATTCGACGAAACTCGATCAGCGTGAAGTCAAGACATTAAGGATGAAAAAGTGCCACGGGATTTTTGATATCTCGAACGGTTTGGCCGTGGCGAGGAAACGAAATTATGGCGAGAAACATGGAACAGGATGTGTGTTATAACTTCAGCATACATTAACTGATCTTGACGAAACTTCAGCAGTGTTTTCGCTGTAAGAGACCGATCACATGGATGTGACTATTGTGAGTCAAAGTTATAGCGCCACCAACTGGCAGCAGGAAGTGTGTCACTTTCAAAATGCCGTGGCAACGAAACAAACTTTAACATTATTTTTTGATGCTTTTGGGACTCTTAGCTTGCTTGAAATTGCTTGAAACTCAACAGATACATCACATTTATTAGCCAATAGACATGTGCAACTATGGCAAAAGATTAAAGTAATGTCAAAAAAGTAAACACTAAAAGCCTCATATCTTCTAAAAATGTAATTATACATCATTTGTTTCTAAATTAAATTATACAAATATTATAACTTCCCCAATTTTTCCTTTTTTTTCATTTAAGAATTGTGTTTACGTTCAAAAACAGCCAGAATTGTTGTAAAATTCATAAAAAAATAATAATCTGAGTCATACGTAGTGCTATACTGCCCTCTTGTGTTCAATATCAGGTAGGCCTATTGTGTATATTCCCACCGGTTAATCAACGTGTGACTCCGCTGGGACTTGGGAGCTTTTAAATCGCTTACTTAAAACCGAAAGTCAAAATACGGATGTCCGCACAAGACATTAATGGTGTGGAGTAGAGCGAGCATTTTAAATAAATTCCTATTAAGTAGGATTGAACTAAACAGAAAGAATGTTCACTCTGTTCTGCTGGTTCCTCGCTGGTGGATCATATGATTACTTTGTCATAATCTATGACAAAAATGCTATTATAAACCATATTAATAATAGATAATACACATTGCTCTTATTTTTGAAAAATACATTCATGAAAAACAAGATAACAAAAATCATTAAAAAAAAATATAGCCATGGCTGCTATAAAGCAACATATAATTGAAAGGCAATTAATAATCTGTCATTACGTCACTGCATTATGATATTACGGCTCCAATACGGTGCAGCACAAAGCACTTATGTGCATCCCGAGCGGAGAATGATGTGCTTGAAGCCACATGAAGTTACAGCGCATTGAGTCCGTATTGAAAAGTTCAAAGCACAAAGGAAATACATATTTATGAACAGTGTATTATACATTATCTATCTATGCAATAGTTTATTGAGCCTTTTCTTTTAAAGGTTTTAAATTTCAGTTACTGTGTGCGTGAAGAACAATTATAGTGCTCTGACTCTAGTGTTGTGATCTAACCGACAGCGTCCGACACCCGGTAGAAAGTAACACGATTAAGTTACAGCAATAAAGTCCAGCAAGAAAAAGTTTCTTCATTCGAAAATATAGACCTTTAGACCTTTATCTTAAAGATCCAGTATAATAGGATTAACATTGAATCATTGAAGATCGTTTCATCATTGACTGTAACCGAATGTGACGTGCTGTTTGAATGCTGAATGGAGAATGACTGACAGGCGCAGAGAGGGAAAAGTTTGTGTTCTTGAATTTAATGACTTAAATATTAATTTCTATATCACATAATAGCTTCAGAACACTAATAATACAGTACACAAAAACTTTATGGTACTTTAGAAAGTTTTTGTGCCTTTGTGCCTAACAGAATAGTATATGCACAATATAGAATTTGAATCAGCCTCGTCAAAGATGGCAGTGTCAGAGCCGATACCGATCCTGAGTATCTAATCGGCGCACTTCTTTTCAACAGTCAAATTGAAATTGAAATTGCTTGAAACTCAACAGATACATCACATTTATTAGCCAGTAGACGTGCAAAGTTTCAGAAACGGGCAATGTGCAAGGACTAAATAGCGCCACCTTTTGACAAAAGTGGGGTTGTTAGTTTTATCTACAGTTACAAAAATCGGTATATACATTGTACTCCTCAAGCCGTACAACTTTCTAATACATAGTCATTAGCTCGGACCAAGAGGAAGTCAGATATTTTGGTCTGAATATGGTGAGCCTCTCTCTGAGCCTACGTCCCTGTATGGCAAGCCCTTTTAACATTTAAAAGCTAAGTTTGCCTGTCCGGAATTAACATTGTAGATATCAACAACGTCTTTCTGTCTAGTCGTTACACTTTGGATAGTTTGTATTATCATTTAAGATATCTGTAACATAATTGTGACTAGTCGAAATGACAGAGTATGGCAAGCCGCTTTAACATTTAATCATGAAAGGGCCAAAGCCTTCGGCACCGCCACCCGGGTGCCTTTAGGTAACTAAAGGAACCGGGGTTGCGGTGCCTCCGGCTTGGGCCCGCCATCGCTGCTCGCAGCTATATTTATATATATTTTTATAATTATTATATATATTTTTTATATATATTATTATACATAAAAATACACACACATGCTTGTATATATTTAAGAAATATTTTATTGTATATAGATTTATATATCATTTATATGATATGTAAATATAAATATTTTATATATAAAGTAATATTTTTTTTTCTATGTGTGTGTATTTATATATATACTGTATATACAAAATAATTATACACAGTACATTCACATATATTATGTAAACACAAACTTTTATTTTGGATGCGATTAATCGCGATTAATCATTTGACAGCCCTACTATATATACACAGTGTGTGTGTGTGTGTGTGTGTGTGTGTGCGCGTGTTTGAAGGGTTTAACATGTTAATATCATTGGTCGTGTCTCTAAAATTGCAACTGAAAAACAGACAAAACAAAATGAAGAGAGAATTGATCTCCCAGCAGAGGGCACACATGCACACACACCTTACCAGCCTCTTGCAGTGTTCAGGACATCCACATGCTAGTGGCCCATTTCCAAGTGAAACAAGATATATAAGAAAATAAATATGGTGGGACTTTTTTATCCATTAGGAATTCTCTCTATATATGAAAGGTGTTTTATCCATCTATCTGTGTGTCCGTCCAGTGTTTCCTATAGATATTTAAGTAGTGTGCTCACCAAAGTGGCATTTATTTGATCAAAAATACTTTAATATAGTGGAATATCATTACAATGTAAAATGAGTGTTTTCCTTTTTTTAATATATTATAAAATGTCATTTTCAGCATCATTACTCCAGTCTTCAGTGTCACATGACCTTCAGAAATCAGTCTGCTGATTTGCTGATCAAGAAACATTTCTGATTGTCATCCATGTCAGAAACTGTTTTTTTTTTTTTTTTTTTTTACAGGATTATTTGATGAATAAAAATGTTCAAAATAATAGTATTTATTTGAAATAGAAATAATGTCTTCAGGCTACCGTCACTTTCGGTCAATTTAATTTGCTTAATAAAAGTATTACTGTCTCTCAAAACGTTTTCACCCGAATCCTTTGACAGATGGATAGATAGAAATATCAAATATCAAATATATAGATAAAGCCACCTGTCATTTAGAGATATCTCTTAAATCCTAAAACTCCTAAAAAAGTCCCACCATATAATTTTTCTTACATATCTTCTTTCACACAAAAATTTAGTAAAATGTATTACAAGCAACATGTTGACTTTTAACTGTCCACAGAAAATGTTTAGATTTTACAGAACATATTTGGTATAATAAAATCAGATCACATGATGCATTCTTGTAAATGTGGTCTTTTGGGCAGGCTGATGCCTTAAACTTTAGAAACGCGAGTATACACCTTTCAGAAGAACATATAAGCAATTTGCATAATAAAAAAAATGAAGTTGCCTCAGAAAGAAGCCTTGTTCCAGTGCAATATATCATCTCTAATAAAAGCCATTACTTTATGCTAAACCATGAGACACAAACAATTACAATCCATCAATGCTTTGAGACGTTCTCCGAGAAATAGGTGGTGACAGCATGTATCTGATAAGCGTGTGTATCCAGCCCAGACAAACCACGTCTGTTTCAAGAGGGCTATTGAGACTCATTACTATCTCATCAAGAAAGGCCCATTCGTTAAGACAATTAATTAGTAGCGAACGCCTGTGGAAATTGATAATAATAATAATGAAGGGTGTGATGACTGCTGATTGGTCGACGGGGCAAGGACCCAGGTGCGGGTTTACGATTTTTAATTGCAGCCGAGCGTTTTGCACAATGCGTTTTATTAGTTGTATTCGCCGTGGTTGGCTTGCTAACCTCTGCGCGAGGAGCGCTGATATGTGTGACTTGTCTCTTATGTGAAGTGTTAGCAAATTATCAGTGAAGAGGATGAGCTGAGATTTGAGAAACGTTCTCAAGCTGTCAGTCAAGTGTTTCTGAGTGTGTGAGGCCTAATGAAGACGCCGTGGAGCCCCGCTGGATTTAACAGTTTAGAAAGGGAACTAAACCGTAATGTCGGCACATTAATTAAAGTTAAATAAATACCAACCCCACACTAATCTCACAAATGACAAATCCCCATTCATTGAGAACATGACTTAATTCTTAAAGGGATAGATCACTTTGAAATTAATTTTTGGTATGAAACTATACGCAGTAGTTTCAATTTTGATATTTTTAGGTCAAACCGTTCTTGTCTGTCAGTCATATAATGGAGGTCTATGGTCACCACCTCAAAGAGCATGCACAGATAAGTCCAAATTAAACATGATTTAATGACTCGTAAATGTAAGTACACATTGATGGCCTAAGACATGAAACGAGCGGTTTGTGTGAGAAAACGAACAGTATTTATATAGTTTTTACAAAAAAAAACGCTCGTTTCATCTCTTAGGCCATCAATGTGTACTTACATTTACGAGTCATTAAATCATGTTTAATTTGGACTTCTCTGTGCATGCTCTTTGAGGTGGTGACCGTAGACCTCCATTATATGATTGACAGACAAGAACGGTTTGACCTAAAAATACCAAAATTGAAACTACTGCGAAAACAAAGACACCTACATCTCGGATGCCCTTGAGGTAAGCTAAAATATACCAAAAATTCACTTCAAAGTGAACTATCCCTTTAATAAAAGTTTATGAAAAGTTGGTCAGCCATTACAATTTTAACACCGTTGGTTTGGTCACTGTAATACATCCATAATGATGCCATCTGACCACATGAAAGAAAGAAATCGTCAACGCACAGAATGGTTGTTAAACAGGCTGTTCTCATCAGCAAAGTCTAGAGAAACTGTCAAACACAAAAGTAAGTAGAGACTTGAAAAAACAAAGTCTGACTGACACTTTGACTGTTTCAAATGTGGAAAGTTGAGGAATCATAAATGAGCAGAGGAAGTCCCAGTTCATTTCTCATTCATCATATGTATAACCGATAAGACAGTCTAGAAAAGATGATGGGAATAATCCACTGAAACCCTTAGAGAAGAAAAAAAAATACCATGATATTACTCTAAAAATATGTCAAGGAAAAAATAAATACACTGCCATAACATTAACACTCATGATTCATATGAAGAGAGCAAAAATGTCTTCCATTATAATCACTGAAGCTGTCAATAGGTACAAAAGCTTCACTCTTGTGAAAAATCCTAGAATCATGAAGTTGTCAATGATGTGCAATGAATCTCTAGTTGACATTGCGTTTATATTTTGTTGGTTACAATGAAAGGATTTGCGAGCATGCAGAACCAACAGTGAACAAAAACTCCGCCATTTTGACCATTGTTGAGCGGATTCTGAATAACTTAAACATCTGTTTGGCCATTGTGTTCACACACTCAACAGCTATATCTGTGAAGACTGCAAAAACACCTTGGAAATAGAAAACTTGGCTTTGACACTCTTCAGAGTGTAAACACAAAAAATCACGGGAGCGTTTCTAAAGCTATTTGAAAGTAGTACTCCTCATTGCAGAACGGCAGATATCATCACATTAAATGATCTTTTGGTGATACAAAGATTAATTTGGCAGCCACCCAAATATTTTCAGGAAAAACCCTGCTTTTAAAACTGATACTGAAATAAACATAGCTGATATGTAAATGCTGATTATATAATATTATCAAATATAATTTACAAAAAAAAAAAGAAAAAAACTGCTAAAATGTAATGAATGCTCATTTTACACAATAATTACTTTAATAAAACAGAAAAAAGTAAAAAAAAAAAATAAAAAAAAAAAAAAACCAGATGTACTTAACTCTCTACTGGCAATGTCAACAGAAATAAAATAAAATAAAATAAAATAAAATAAAATAAAATAAAATAAAATAAAATAAAATAAAATAAAATAAAATAAAATAAAATAAAATAAAATAAAATAAAATAAAATAAATCTCCATTCCTCTTCAAATATTAAATCTTTACTATAATCTATTGAGGTCTAAAAAATTAAATAAACAGAAACAACTAAATATTCAAATCTGTACCAATATATTTTTCAACAATAACCATATGGTGCACTCACTGCATCCCTAAGGTCATCGAACAGCATAATGGCATTAGCAGTTGATATTACCATCAATGAATCACAATACTTACACAGTAATATTTATACAAAAACACTATAGTAATACACAAGTTGCAAATGATCAAGCAAATTAGAAAAAATATCAAAATATCAATGCAAATGGAGTTCTCAAGCCCCAACAATGAACGCCTGAATGAGCGTTGATTTGTACATCAGCTATTCTTTGAAAGAGGTCAGTCTAAATGACGCATGTTTCATGTTTGTTGCTAAAGATGTGATTAAATAGAGAAGTTCATTACAGCGTGCTTCTCTTCTCAGTGTGTTCAAAACTCAACTACTGGCAAAGGACAGAGTTCTCTGATCAAAGCCTTTGTTCCCAGAATTGAGGAACATCATCCTCTTCACAGCATTGATTTCCAAGACTGGGTTAGAGCAAAACACATGGAAATGAGAATGCATAATACATGGATACCCAATGAGATCCGACCTGCATCATACTGCTATTCCTTTCTTCTACTAATATTAGAAGCCGAAACTAAAAGCAGCTCATGCTCTTAGAAATGCAAAGTGACAGCATCAGCCCACCCATCACAACTACAATGAATATTAATATTTAGTGTCATGGGAAACCTACTGCTTAGCAATTGTGTTTATAATCACGCTCTTGCAAACTATTATAACTCAAACTTTCAGGGTTTTATTTTTTTTTTAAATAAAGAATTAAGTTGAAGTCATGCGCCTGTGATGTAATCAGTTCATATCCTACATTAAGACTTCTGACGATTGCATTTAGGCTTCGAAATTCATAAAAGTGGTGTCCATTTGTGAAGATTATCATGATAAATAAAACATGTAAGAATCATAAACTTGTGTTAGTCACACAGCTTATTTCTGCAATACCACCAGCCAATGGGGAAAAATCCTATCAGGTTTTTGTTAAATTCTGGTTTGGCCTACAAAAACACATCATCACTGCAGTGTAACCCCTCCACCCGGGTCCTACTCGACCCGCTCCGAGCGGGCCTCAAATCCGGGTCACGGCACCAATGTAACCCCTCAACTAGGGTCCTACTTGACCCGCTCCGAGCGGGCCTCGAATCCGGGTCACGGCACCAATGTAACCCCCTCCACTAGGGTCCTACTTGACCCGCTCCGAGCGGGCCTCAAATCAGGGTCATGGCACCAATGTAACCCCTCCACTAGGGTCCTACTTGACCCGCTCCGAACAGGCCTCGAATCCGGGTCACGGCACCAATGTAACCCCTCCACTAGGGTCCTACTCGACCCGCTCCGAGCAGGCTTTGAATCCGGGTCACGGCACCAATGTAACCCCTCAACTAGGGTCCTACTCGACCCGCTCCGAGTAGGCCTCAAATCCGGGTCACGGCACCAATGTAACCCCTCAACTAGGGTCCTACTTGCCCAGCTCCGAGCAGGCTTTGAATCCGGGTCATGGCACCAATGTAACCCCTCCACCCGGGTCCTACTCGACCCGCTCCGAGTAGGCCTCGAATCCGGGTCACGGCACCAATGTAACCCCTCAACTAGGGTCCTACTTGCCCCGCTCCGAGCAGGCTTTGAATCCGGGTCACGGCACCAATGTAACCCCTCCACCCGGGTCCTACTTGACCCGCTCCGAGTAGGCCTCGAATCCGGGTCACGGCACCAATGTAACCCCTCTACTAGGGTCCTACTCGACCCGCTCTGAGCGGACCTCAAATCCGGGTCACGGCACCAATGTAACCCCTCCACCCGGGTCCTACTTGACCCGCTCCGAGCAGGCCTCGAATCCGGGTCATGGCACCAATGTAACCCCTCCACCCGGGTCCTACTCGACCCACTCCGAGTAGGCCTCGAATCCGGGTCACGGCACCAATGTAACCCCTCAACTAGGGTCCTACTTGCCCCGCTCCGAGCAGGCTTTGAATCCGGGTCACGGCACCAATGTAACCCCTCCACCCGGGTCCTACTTGACCCGCTGGCAGCCCTGGCAGCAGCACACACAAAAACATGACCAGTAAGATGTAAATGCAGCACAGGAATAAAAAGATGCACATAAACATAAAAAAAAAAAAACTTACACAAGACATTAAATTCTAACTTTAAAAAGTAAGGCCAAAAAAGCTGGAGGAAATACATCAGATCATTGACCATCAACTCACACGAATACATTTACAGAGAATATCAGTTTACACAATTCTATTCACTCCTGAATGCTTCTGAAACTGCGATTTTGGGGCATCAAATCGGGGCACGAAATCACGGCTGTTTTGTTCATCAGTGAAAATGAGTTCCCACAGCTATTTCCCCAGTTTCTGAATAGCCTTAATCAATCAAATTCTTCATATATTATGAGATTTTTTTTTATTAGAATCATCCTTCTGCATTTGAAATGTAATCGAATGAACCCGCGGCTCATATTAGCTGAATAGTCCTTAACTATGCTGGCAAATTGAGAAAAGCGCAGTAGTTAAACGCTCAGCTTGAGCAATCAGGCTCTATTCAGCAAGCATGATCGTTCTCACAATGACGCCAGACGTGAAATGAAAAAAAGACAAATGCATTTCAAAATTAGCTGGATGCCACTGACGCCAACTATTGACTTAGCATTCATGCTGGCCCTCTATATATTTTAAATGTTTGTGACCCAGAGACACACCACAATCTGCATATTAATTTGCAGTCTGCAATAACGCCAATTACTTAGTTGTTTATTCTGAATTAGCTTTTGAAATATGTGCTAATTAGCATGGCAAATTCATTAGGCCTCCTTACAAGGTCCAAAACATCACAAAGATGACCGTGAGTTAGAGAGAAAAAAAAAAACAATTAAAATAGGGGGGGAAATATTTATAAATAATCAGAAGTATGCAAGGAATCCAGAGCTGGTAAATTGCACAGTTAAAACAGAAGGATCTGAATTATCATTGAAGTTCATTAAAATGAGTCAAACAGACATCTGACAAAGCTGCCTTTTATTCTCTCGCACGTTCTTTCTTTACTTTTTAATAGCGAATTTCACCGTTTTCCCCTCACAAAACTGTTAATGAGATTTTGAGAATTAGTTGTTTTTTGTTTTTTTTTTATTTTAAAGTGCATGTTGAATACACTATATGACTGTAGAACCTCAAACCTAAAAGAGCAACAGGTCGTTTAGTTTGATTAACAAGAAGCAATGAGACTGCCCAGCATGCCATAAATATTAATGTTGCAGAACTTTAACTTAACAATACTAAAAGTATACTAGTGTTCAAAGTTTGGGGTCAGTACGATTTTTTTCTTTAGTAAAAAAAAACAGAAAGATCATGAATGTATGGACGCGTGCGTGTGTGTGTTAAAAAAAAAGATTTCTATTTCAAATAAATGCATTTACATTTTTTTTTATTACCACCGTTTCCACAAACAGAAGACATGTTTCTTCAGCAGAAAATCATCATATTAGAATGATTTCTGAAGGATCATGTGACACTGAAGACTAGAGTAATGATGCTTTGCATGACAGTAATAAACGACATTTTAAAATGTAGTAAAATAGAAAATAGGTTGTAATATTTCACAATATTGCTGTTTTTATTTAAGATCAAATAAATGCAGCCTTGCTGACAACCCAGACTTTTATATGGTATAGTGTATAAAAACTACCAAAACATTCTCACCAAGAGAATCATTTTATTCATACTAAGTAAAATGAACCATGTCTGATCACCAAAAATATGAAAATGAAAATAGAAAGTGCATTAATTTTACATAATTCTAATATACTGTTATTCCAATACTATCCCATTACAAAGAACAACTGAACATGACAAATTAAATCAAATAATAATATTCGGTGAGCAAATTTCAGTTCATCAAAGTAAGATGTTAGAGAATCCTAAAAATGACAAACGATTGGTCCAAAATAGGACCCTATGAAATCCGTTTTATTTTTTCCCAAATTCCATTTTATCCGTTTTAATTTTAACCTTGACTGTTATTTTATTCGTAAAAAGAGTGTGCTTTTAAAGTTAATGATTAAAATGTATTAAAATAAATAAATAAATCAGGAATGACCTTAAATTTATTGATATAATACAGACATTTACTCAGTAGCCTTTTCAGGACAAATATTGCATGATGCAACATAACACTGCACTCTTCAAGTAACAACAAAATATGGTTATGAGCTGTTTAAACTGTCCTGTCCAGTAATATAAATTATATTAGTTTATATAAGTTTAAATAAAGTCGCGGAAATCATAGGGCCGTAAATTAGGCCCTACATTTTTTCCTGACTTGATGCTGAATAAAACTCTCCTCTCTATGGCTGTTAACCTGCCCATACTGATGGGCTGCTGTGACAGCATGAGCACACAGGGACAGACCCATAATGCATCAGTGGGTGACAGTGAGTGGAAGTGAATGACAGGGCTGTACAGGTAATGCGGATCTTGGGAAAGTAAAGTGCCCTGTTATCATAGGGTGTAGTAGGGGATTTAGGTCATTATCAGTGAGCTCAAAGAAACACACACATACACACATAATCACCATTCATCATCTGGAGTGGCTGATTATGGGCATGAGGCAAAAAGACAAGCGGGTTGAAAGCATGACGATAAGCTCATGAAGGTGGGTGAGGAATCCTTTATGGTCAGTTTGATGATATCGCAGGATATCAGGTATTATTGACATTGTACTCTGAACATTTGTCTTTGGAGGCTGACGGCAGTTTAATGAATGCAGAATGTGGTTGGGGGAGTAATTCAATAATATCCAAAAAAACCCAAGTAGGAGTAACCTTAGAAGTGGTTTTACCTTAGAAATTGTGTTATACCAATTTATCAATTTAAGAAAATCAACATCGTCCAATCACTTGGTGAATAAAAGTGAACAAGGAAGTTTCTTCTTTATCAATTTAAAAAACAGATTTGTTCATATATTTGTGTTGATTTTCTTTAAAATAAGTGCTTATTTATGTGAAAAGTTATCCAACAATGAAATTCTGCCATTGACCAAATCACCATGATGTGTTTTTTATTCAGTGGAGCACAAAAAGAGCTATTTTGCACAATGACAGTGAATAGGAGTTGCTGAGCTCTAAAACAACTCTATAAAAGTATTACAAAATTAGTGCATATGACTAAATCCCAAGTCTGTTGAACCAATACAGAACATTTATGTATGAAAATGAAAAAAAAAATTCAATATTCATCGAATCACATAAAATACATGGCACCATGATAAAATGAATGAATAATGAATATATGACCTAGGGCTGTCAAGCGATTAATCACGATTAATCGCATTCAAAATAAAAGTTTGTGTTTACATAATATATGTGGGTGCACTGTGTATAATTATGTTGTATATATTTATAAATACACACACACACATGCTTGTATATATTTGATTTATATATAATTTATATTATATATAGATATTTTATATATACTTTTTTTTCTTAAATATACATGCATGTGTGTGTATTTATATATATATATATATATATATATATATATACACACAAAATAATTATACAAAGTGCACCCACATATATTATGTAAACACAAACTTTTATTTTTGATGTGATTAATCGCTATTAATCATTTGACAGCCCTAATATGAACATTTACACCAAACAAATGATGACATGCCAATATGTTTAAGAGAAATCATAGGTTATCAAGGGCTAGACAACCTACTAGATTTTTATTTTTCACTTTCACTGTGTGAAAAACAAGTTCAGAGATTATGTTAGTGAACTCATTTTATATTCCGCTGGAAAAAGAAAATCATCCACAACCAGATTTACTCCAACATGAATGAAGGCAAGTAAATGAAAAAGATTTTTGGATGAATAATCACATTCAGACCTCTACCCACTCAAGGAGACACCAAAGAACATCATAATCAACTCAAAATTTGTGCAAGTTCACAATACCGCCATGAAAACAGAGTCCTACATTTAAAAGAGAAGAACTAGAGTGATTAATCGTTTAATTGACTGAAGGAAACAGTGTGGCAAGTCCTCCTAGCATGACCTCTCCGTCTCCCAGAGTCCACCGGGGGCCGACTACAGCAACTCTACGCATTAACGTCATTCATCATCCCGCGCTGAATATTCATGGGCCGGGCCCGGGGGTCAAGCCAAGCGCCATCATTTCCTGCTGGGGGTTAATGTGCATCAGAGCAGGGGTGGGGCCGTAATCTGATTCCATCGCCATGGCAACTTCACCCTAATCAACCTCCGTTGGAGGTGAAGAACGGTCTAATGAAGATGTTGTGACTCCCTCGCACTGGCTTTGCATTAAAGTTGATTAGCATGCGCCACTAACGGTGAGACCTCGCCTCGGTGGAATGTTTCCAAAGGATGATAAAGATTATTATAACGGAGACGAAAGCCGCTTGACTGCATAATGGGCAATAATGGGCCCGGTCAGTGTGAAAAATGAGTTCGCAAGAATGGTTTTTCAGTCTAAATGGAGGGAAAACACTTTCAGGAAGAAAAAGAAAAATGCGTTTAGAACGCAATATCGTTCAGGAATCGATAGCAGCGAGCTAAAGAGAAAAAGGTCTCTCATTTCCTATTAAGCCTAAATTTAACGCCAGAACGTTTGCCAATAATCTGTTTTATTGGAGACAAAACAGCTCTGTTCCAAAACTAAGAGACAACAAACAAAAACACTAATGCAAGCATCACTTTCACTGTTGCTCAAACTCATAACACTTTACAGATTTACGTCATCGCAAACCCTCTTTTGCCGTTAAAAAACTACTGTCAGGATTTACACAGTGAAAAATTAGCGCGTGGACAGGGTATTTTTGTGGCTGACCTTATTGCATGCATTTGTAGGAGTTTCCCTTCCAGACACAACATTTTGGGGAGGAGAGCATTTATGCAAGGTGATTTACTAAGGTTTGCACTAGTTAATTTACTGGTGTTTGCACCATTATTTAACACCCCAAAAAAGCATGTCTTAAACCAGACGCTAATTTACCATGCTCCTGGATAATGTTGTTCATTATGGAAATGATCCGACTGCGTCCAGATAAGTTTTGTAATTTGTAGATCAAGCGCAGAACATTCAACTTGCATCTGCGCTTTTTTCGTGCTAAATTGCCCTGTTTAGTAAATCTGGGCCTAAGTATTAAACCTCAGCACACAGTTCGGCCAGCACCATCCGTGCTACAGACATGAATGACATCTCAAAACAGAGTTGGTTTATTACTTACTGTAAGTGATTTACAAATTATTTTCACCTGGACAATAAAATGGGTGAACAAATCCCACTAGTTTACATGAAACATCTAGAGACTACAAAAGCAACCAACTACCAAGGACATCCTAACAAGGGCATAGCAAAATGCTTAAAATACACACACACACACAAAACACCTTAGAAATTGCAAAGTAACTCCCTGGCACCAGTAACAATGCAATTTCTAGGGCTGTTAAAACGATTAATCGCAATTAATCGCATCCAAAATAAAAGTTTGTGTTTAAATAATATATGTGGGTGTACTATCTGTGTAAAATTATTTTATATATATATAAATATAAATATATATACACACATGTTTGTATATATTTAAGAAATATTTTATGTATATATACTGTATATAGATTTATATACAATTTATATTATATATAAAATATAAATATGTTGTATATAAATATTTTTTTTCTTAAATAAACATGCATGTGTGTGTATATATATATATATATATATATATATATATATATTAGGTCTGTGCAAAAATTAATTGCGATTAATCGCATCCAAAATAAAAGTCTGTGTTTACATAATATATTTGTGTGTGCTGTATATAATTATTTTTTTATATATAAATACACACACATGCATATATATTTAAGAAAATGTGTTATTCATATAAAAAATATTTATATTTATATAATATAGATTATGTATATATATATATATATATATATACAGACTTTAAGCGCAAATAATTCTTAAATATATACATGCATGCATAGGTATTTATATATACAAAATAATTATATACAGCACACACACATATATGATGTAAACACAGACTTTTATTTTGCATGCGATTAATCGCAATTAATTTTTGCACAGCCCTAATATATACAGTATATATATATATATATATATATATATATATATATATATACACATATATACGCAAAATAATTATACACAGTGCACCCACATATATTATGTAAACACAAACTTTTATTTTGGATGTGATTAATTGCGATTAGTCACGGTTTGACAGGTTTGGATGCGATTAATCGCGGTTTGACAGCCCTAGTAATTTTAATAAATTATGAATGACTTAATCAATAGTTGACACCCTATAATATGCACGTATTATACACATATTATACACCCTATAATATGCACGTGTGCTAAATTTCCATGCGTCCTCGTGTTAACATCTGCAGATTTGTAAGTTATACTTAATACAACAAAACCACAGGGTTTATATGAATAAAACAAAAGAATTAGAAAGCCGAGTGAATATCATATCATTTCCCAATGTCCCCAATAACATTCTGCCACTAACTTCTCCCCCAGAACAATTACATTCCTAATAAACTGATCCAAATTCAAAAGAAAGAAAACGACTTAATCATTATAAGCTGCTCTGAATATCATATGAATATTTTAGTAGTAATTATTCAGCTCCAGCTGACTAAGGTTTTATAATTTGTTCCATTTATGCGACTTATTATTAGGCTTATCATTTGAATTTATTGCAATTTATGAGATTATGCTATGCAAAATGGACATTTATCTCACAAATGGTGTGAATATTAACATTATTATTATGCTGGGCAGATGTAGTTATTCAACAAGCTGAAAATATTCAGTCAGGGCTCTGCGTTTATATTGTTTCACAGTTTGTTATACAAAAAGACAGACAGAAAATAAGTAAATGTTCCCAAACTTGTTCTAAACTAAAATAGTGATGATGTCATTGGCACGTACACCAATCCGCTGAAGGCAGGGAGGACAGGCTAAACAAGTCTCAGCTAAACATCAGTTTAGCACACTTAAATAACTTGCTGTGCTTGTTCGTGCTGCTAGACTGCAAAGATAGTTTTAGTAACTGTAGCTTAGAGATCTATAAAGTCGATTACACTCTTATTTGTCACCTTGACAAGTCGTGTGAAAGAAGGTACAGCCTCCATGTTGCTGTGACTGGCTGATTACCCTGTCAATGCGATAATGCCCACCAATAATGCTAATAGCTGGTCCAAAAACCTGAATGAATGTGTCAAACTGGTAAAAATAGACTAATTACAGACTAAACAACCCACTCAGACTGCCTCACTTTTGGCCACATCCTACGTCTGTGACATCGACTAATGGTCAGAAAATGTTGTTGTTCTTAAAAATATCCAAACAGCTGCTAGAGATAATAAGATTGAACTTGGAAGCTGTCTAAACATCATGAAAATTGAATTCAGTAAACTAAAAACTCATTCAGGAACCACTGCTACAGACAAGCTAAGTGATTTGACACTTCCAGACAAACTTAACTACATTTGAACGTGTTTACCGCACATTTTCTGTGACAAACATGTTAGATAATGTTCATAGTAAGTAAAATCTCTCAGTCCAGCTCTAGTGCTCATGTATAAGGTACCACGGTAGACGTACCTTGTCTTTGTCCTCCACCAGATCTGTTAGCATGTCATCTGGGTCCAGGATCCCCCCGTCCTCGTACTCCACATGGTGCGTCCGTACCAGGAATTCCCCATCCTGTTGAAAACAATAGGTCCATCAGTGAAGTTCTCCGCTCAACAACAATACCAGAGACTAACCAGATGAATTTGGACGTTTTTAGACATGCAACATGCTGTTTTGTTCTTACAACTATAAAAAATGATTTATGTAATCAAAGGATATACAAACATATTAGCAGATAGAAATGTCATGTTATGTTTATAATTATTAAATGATTAGGATAGAAATCTGATTGGTTAAGCCACAGAATAATTGACCTATGGCTGCACAGCTAACCCAATACACTCAGACACTCTCTGCTCCCACATCCATTGAAATGCATTGCAGTTAGTCAGTTTTCATTCGTTTTTTCTTGTCTTTTTAAGTTTAAAATGGTCAAACGGTGTGCATGGGGTGCGTGCAACTCCGACACTAGGTTCCCGAGAGGCTGGGCGATGGTGTGTATTTTTTTACCCTTTCCCAAGCCACATCTCAACCGAGATAAGAGTCTGCTCTGGATTAAGTTATGCGATAGACCACGACACCAACTAAACGTGGATAAATAAAACAAGGATGTCTACATCTGAGCTAAGTTAAGTCAACAACGTATTTGAACGTTATCTTTAAAATCTCTAACGTAACTTTAGGATAACGTTAGCCTAACATTAGAAAACGTTAACGTTCTAGCTGCGCTATACATCATGTCACTTAGCTTCATTAAAGCTACACTGTGTGATTTTTTCATCTAGTGGTGAAAAGGTATATGATCATCCAGTAAATATTAGTTTCTGTTCTTCTCAATTCCGATTTCGTTTTAACTCCTACGGTGGCCAATGTAGTCCAAGATTAACATGGCTTCCAGTTCGACCTCGTCCTTGATTGTTAACTCAAACGTAAACGCAAAAGGCAAAGCTTGAATTAACGGGTATGTCCCTCTTTGGCTAAGATGGAGGGGCAACATGGTGACCGACATTAGAACCCCTTACCCGTATGTGTTTTCAATGGCATATTATACACTCACGAGAATACTTTATTACTTGAACGAAGTAAATATACATTAATGAGCATATATATTTTTGAAAGAACGAAGTGTTTTTAGCTAAGAGTAAACTAAAAGAGTTACACATTGTAGCTTTAACGTATCTGTAAATAACAAGATAACAAATGCTAACAATCTTGTGCTGAATGATTCATGTAAATACTGTAGGTTGGGTATCGAGAATCGAGTATCGATTGGAACCGGGACTAACTTTTCGTTTTTCCCGGAATCGTTCAAAAGTTAAACTTTCGATTCCTAGTTTCGATATTCACAGTCCGCCGACCGGAAGAAGAAACCGCTGAACAACACCAACGAAGAAGCGTCTACCGGAAGTGTTAGCATAACCGCGCGAGTCGAACATGAGTAGCTTACGTCGGCGGTCCAAAGTGTGGCTTCACTTTTCTAAAAATAACGAAATCTCGGCAAAATGCAAAATTTGTGACAAAAGGAGTATTTTTACAGAAGGAGTATTTCCTTCAGAAAGGATTATTTCCTTCAGAAAGACCGTTGGTTAGCAAGGTTAGCTAAACTTTTTTGACCCTGCCTCTTAAAAGAATCGGAATCGAGAATCGTTAGGAACCGGAATCGAAACAAGGAATCGGAATCGGAATCAGAATCGTTCAAATTCAAACGATACCCAACCCTAACTGTAGCACCAAACGGTGATGGCAACGATATGCGGTTTATCATGTTTACACTGTGACCTGTACATTTTTGCCTGGGGCTGAAGCTTTTCATCGACCTTCTCAACAATAAAATTATTAATATAACCCTCCAATGAGGCCCTTTAGGTGACTTCGAGATGATATAAAGTATAATCTTTCACCAATTGCCTCCAATGAAATGTCTCTTACTGTGACAGCTGCCATAGCGCCTGTCCCCGAATGTTGACTGTTTGTCCGAGTGAGTGGAGGGGGCGTGGCTTAGTCATTGGTTATATTTACTAACCAATTAAAATTATTTGTTCAGCATTTTATCATGATGTTGTTACCACCACTTAAATCACTGCAACACACAGACTGCGGTTGGGTAATGCTTAATATCTTACTGTATTTGAGAATGTCTCCATTACATAAAAAGATAACAACACATGCAAAATACGCCCTCGTCTGACATGCTGGCTGAAAGAACTCACATTTGTTTAGCCAGAAAGCCCTTTAGTCATGATTAGGAAACAATAGCAGCTTTTATGTCCATCTGTGTTTCCATGTGGATGAATGTATGGAAACTAAGGAAGTGATGACAATAAAAGGTGTGTTTCCTGTTGCTGAAAGGCTTGATTTTACAGCACATTCACAGCACAGACTGATATATATGATCCACAGAGCACATAGATTCATAGCATTAAGGAATAAACTATGGCTATGCGATGTTATGAATATATTTACAGCTAAAATACATTTTTCTTTTATTCAGCATGGCCTTGAGTACCTTACTGCTTTAAAGGGACACTCCACCCATTTGCATTAAGATTTACATTGTTAGAAATCCAGTCATGCTATTGAATGGTCGTGACGTGCAACACTCTCTCATTTTCCCCTGAGATGAGAGAAAATCATCGTCATTTTACGCCATTGTAGGAGGAAGTGTAAGAGGGGGGGGGGGGATTTCTGTAAAGACTACAAGCACTGGTTCCCTCCCTTTCAAACCCGCCCATAGGGGGTTGGGCCTAATGCGCTAACAGACCAATCACAGATCAGTGCCAGTGCGTTTGATTTCACCGACAGAAACTTTTTAAAAATATGGACGAAGGTACTGAATATGCAGACGGGTGCATTATGGATAGGGTTGGGTACCGAAACGCGGTGCCAATAGGGAACCGTTCCGACGTAAACTGTAATAACCGAAAATGCTCCAAGGTTTATCTGCATTTCACATGTAAAATTACGCGTCAGAGTAAATGTGGCGATTGTCTGAAGCCCATATAGAATCACGCCAATCCATTGGCTGATGGCGCGGGCGCCGCCTTGACGCTCTTAGGTCGTCATATTATATTAGCGTGCGTTATCTGATTTCATTGTGCGAAATGATTTCCAGGCGGTAGCGTAGAGTGGAGCTCAACTCTAGTCTACATTGATGGGTGGAGTAGTGGGAGTGGCCTGCGGAGCTGAGCATTGCAATGCACTATGGGAATTGTTGTCTACAATCCACAAGCACTAAAAAGTCATTTTCTGCCTTTGATTGGCCAAGAAGGACCCAAATTAGAAATTTATGATCCTATTCTACTACATATATGACCCACTTTCAATACTATACATATTCATGTCTCCACCGGTGGAATTACCCTTTAAGGTACACAAAACAAGAATTACTACTAACCACATTACCATTAACCACAGCGTGACAACTTAAACTATTTACAAAAAAATACACATACATGCACTACTGTTCAAAGGTTTGGGGTCAGTACAATTTTTCTTAAAGAATGAAATTAATACTTTTATTCAGCAAGGATGCAGTAAATTGATTAACATTCACAGTAATTAGAAGATTTCTATTTTAAATGAATGCTGTTCTTCCAAACGTTCTGTACGAAGAATCCTGAAAAAAAATGATCATGCTTGCACAAAAATATTAAAAAGCATGAGTGTTTTCAACATTGATAATACATGTTTCTTGTGCAGAAAATCAGCATATTAGAATGATTTCTGAAGGACCATGTGACACTGAAGACTGGAGTAATGATGCTGAAAATTCATTTTATTTTATAATATATAGAAACAAATTATTTTAAATTGTAATAATCCTTCACAAAGTCTCAAATGGCTGCAATGAATTTCCTTATTGACCTTGACAAGACGAATGAGAACTTGAAAATGTACGGTGGGAATGCATACAATCGTGTGTACACATGTAACCAGATAAGATAAGTCAGTTTTCATAGTTTGAATACCATCAGCTCATTACAAAACAAACTCGCCGAACAACTTTTCAACTTGGGTTGGGGAAGAAAAAAAAATGCTACAATGGTTTAAAAGAACGTGTTTGGCTAGAAACGCATGATGACAAAACAGATCCAGGTCAACGCCTTTTTTTCAGCAGAAACTTCAATCAAACTGTTGACACGCATGACGGAAAATGCTAAAATCTCCATGTCACCCAGTCATTCTGAATGTTAAACAGCAGACAACTAAACTGTTTTTGGTGAAAACTGCATTAAATGTTCTATCATTGTGAACTTCAACATGTGCAATATAGAATAGAAACCTAAAAGAAGTTTGCTCAAAACTGTGAATGATCTGTGATAGATAGATTGATGCACCCAAGACTAATATATTTTTGCACCAAGAGTAATTAAACTAATGTTTCTTGGCTGACCACTTGTGATCGCATCACCCTTGCTAGCTTGATATTCCTGGGAAATTGTACATGCATATAATTTGCAGGTGTCAGCCAGCCGCAATCAATCCGTGTGAGATTCGTGGAGAGGAGGGATGTCTGAGTTTCTTTTTACACACAAGCAAATATTCTGAAGTTCAATGGAAACTAAATGCTCAATCTATTCACAAGCATCCAAACCTCTATATTTGCTCAAAATACAGTTTCAACCCTCCGAAAACATGTTAAAACGGAAGCTGATACCATCAGATACTGAAAGAGGCAGTTCCCCCTATCCAGAATGAAACAGTGACTCTCAATTCAACCCAGATTAACACACACTGATATTTTTTGTGAAGGCGCTTTCTCTGCTTCAGACTCAACAGGAAGCAGCCGTTTGCGTCCACCCTGCTGGTGTGGAAAAGTGTTCATGCTGTTTAGGCAGATATGTCTGCTGGGACTGTTTTCAGCTTCACGAAACCATCTGAGAAACATTTGCTTTGGATGAACAACACACCTGGTGCATTTTACACACACAAACTCCCGTAACACTTTAGACATTTAAAGCTTCCCACACCAAAACAACCTGTAATATTAGTACAGATTCATTATCATTAACATACATCTTGGTAACGACAAGAAGAAACAAATTAATATAAGTGAGAAGCTACGGACTATTTCGTGGAATTATGATCACAGTAAACAAATTTGCTGATCCAGAGAATGCTATCATATATCGTATAGTTATGACACTATTACAATTATTTGAATTATCACAGAAGTACTGGAATAAACGTTTCTAATTCGGATATGAAAATAACTTGACGCTTCAAATAAAGATTGTATCGATTACATCTTTATGGTTGTCATTTATTCAAGATTAGTTCAAAAATGCGGATTCATCCAATAATGTCTTTATGAATGAGTCATTGAATTTTGTCAGAACATCTAATAAATCACATTATTTTGTTTACTATCACTATCTCTAATTTTAACAAACTAAATTCTGAATTTTCCAGTGATTTATTGTCTTTTAGTTTTTTCTCCCATGAAATCCATACAACACAATGAGAAATCCGAAAATACAAGATCCAATTACCTGTGATTAAACAGCAGGAAGTTGTTTGGTCTCAAATGTCAAACACACAGTAATCAGCCTCTCCATATGAGAACTGAGAAGTTATTCTACATGCACTAACTGTAAATGATTCCTCACAGCTACAACCTTTAATTAGCGTTGTTTTTTTGTAAAGGCAAGCATATTATGATTACTAAGGTGTATATACTGATGGGTTATTAATATTCTATCTGAACACATCCCTTATGCATATGAAATGTCAGCATGTAATTCATCCAGAACACTTTGTGATAAAATACCTCAAATTTATTGAGAAGAGTGATTTTATAAGTGATAACACTTATATTTTTTGATAAATCGACCCAAAAGACTTGCATTTCGCAATCATGAATGCACAATAATTTGCTTCAATCTTGAAGTCATTAATCAATTATGGCTAATAACCGCTTTAAAATTTGCAACCCATTTTACCGTCATAATCTGAGGGCAGTTGCTTAAACAAAGCCATTAAATTAAGATTGTGTTGTAAGAGCCAGTATGACTAACTAGCTGTTACCATGCACACATGCTTGTATAGTGACTGTACTGTATATAGATTTATACATCATTTATATTATATATAAATATATTTTATATATAAATAATATTTTTTACTTAAATATACATGCATGTGTGTGTATTTATTTCTATACAAAATAATTATACACAGTGCACTCACATATATATTTTTCACTTCCTCCATATATGTGTTACATAACACATATATTATGTAAACACAAACTTTTATTTTGGATGCGATTAATCGGGATTAATCGTTTGACAGACCTAAGATAAATGTATGCTACTATATGGAGGACCAAGGTTTCAATTTAATAAATCTCAAACAATCAAAATATTTAAATTTTACCATATAATAATGAGGTTGTTACAATTATTACAGATGCTACCGTTTGTGTTAATGGACATAAATCCATCTGCATCCTAACTCAAGGTACTACTACTGTCAAATGTATGTTTCTAAGAGACAAAACATATTATTAATATTGTAATATTATTAATATTGCACCGTTCACTGCAAACCGAAGTGCCGAAGATACGTGACAAGTCAGGCAACAACCCCGTTCCATGATTTGAAACAATGAACACATACTAAGAAATACATTTTCTATTAAGATATATTTTGTTAAGGGAAAATTACTGGAAACGTGTAAAGTACACAAGTAGTTCTTGCTCAGTAAAATCGCTTGTTTGGAATTTTTTTTTGGACCCTTGGTTAACTAGCCTGTTTCGAATTAAATGGCAGACTAATCATTGCATAGCTTGAAGATATTAATACATTTAGAATATGTAAACATGGTGCGCTCAATTTTCTTGCATGTTTGCAGCCCGTGTTTTGCATATCAAAACTATGCACTCTAATGAGTTTTATCGATTAAATTATTATCGACAATTAATTGATCGTTGATGAATCGTTAGCGTCCCTATCAATCCGAAGGTTGAAAGTAATTGTTTTTCTGCATATTTTTGTGCAAAAAAAAAAAAAAAAAACTTTAACATAAGTGAACCTCAAGGAACATAGTAAAATAAAAATATCATGTCATTTCAGAAAGTATGACCCCTTCAGAAAGTAAATAGGGTCAGTTTTCAGCAAATAGGAACAGTCCTATAGGGCTCTATATTGCATACCCATTGTGACATTTAAATCCGAGGCAATTTGTTGTAGGGATGGCTGCTGACACCGATGGCTTTGTGCTCTTGGAAGTGTGCCGTGTGTAGTGATCTCAGCAGCACTGCCTGCCAAGTCAGCTCTCCAGCAACCCTCAGAGGTTAGCAGCGGCCCGGCAGAGCCCAGCTATGGCAGGACAATAAAGCGGTTTTCCTCACATGTCAGTTAATCTGCAACCAGTCAGTAAGATCTTGCTAGACACGCAAACATCACTGAGTGGGACGGACACTTTTAATGCAGTATTCTTAGGATTGGTTTTGGGGGTAGACAGACTACTAACTATATTTTAAGAAGCATTTAAACCAACATCAACATTGTTACGACCCCGTCTATACATAAAACCAAAATGTAGTTTTTTTTCATTTCCTTAAAGGGTTAGTTCACCCAAAAATGAAAACTATGTCATCACTATGTCACAAGCCCGTAAAACCTCCGTTCATCTTCGGATCACAGTTTAAGATATTTTAGATTTAGTCAGAGAGCTTTCTCCTGTGAAAAAGTGTACGGTATACTGTCCTTGTCCAGAAAGGTAATAAAGACATCATCAAAGTAGTCCATGTGACATCAGTGGGGTAGTTACAATGTTTTGAAGCATCGAAAATACATTTTGGTCCAAAAATAACAAAAACTACGACTTTATTCAGCATTATATTGTCTTCCGGTTCTGTTGTCAATACGCATTCAGTGACGCTGCTGAAATGTATCTGGTGCGTCCCTGTATTCGGGTTCAAATAAATAGGCTATAGCTGGGCAAAAAAAAACTGCAAATCTTCCTCTGTGTGGAAATCCTTAGACATGTTTGCGAATAGAGCCAGACCGATAAAGGATTTTGTAGTCCGATACCGATACAAATATTTATTGGTTTTAAAATCCGATACATCGGCCGATATTTTTTCTTAATTATTATTTCAGAAACACGCAACAAATTGTAAAACATACATTTTCAATATAACAGGCCAAGGAGAGATGATGCGTCTCATTGCTATAACCGTCACACGTTATTAAAGAAATACTTCAGTCACATTGTCAAAAGTTAAAAGGACTACACTGTAACAACATAATGTACTAGCTAATTCTGCTTCATTCTCGGCTTATTTAACAGCAGCAAAACTGGACATGATAGTCACAAATTTTGGTAAAATATTCATTATCAAAATATGATACAAAATATTCATTTATTGGCCATTATAACTGCCGATACCGATAATTTGGAAAATGTCTAATATCGGCCTGCCGATATATCGGCGAAGATTTTTTTGTACAGCGTGCGTCTCTCTCAGACTGTAACCGAAGCTCGGACGCACCCGATACAAGTCAGCAGTGTCACTGAACGCGGATGCACAACAGAACCGGAAGACAATACAATGCTGAATAAAGACGTAGTAGTTTTGTTATTTTTGGACCAAAATGTATTTTCAATGCTTCAAAACATTGTAACTAACCCACACATGTCACATGGACTACTTTGATGATGTCTTTATTACCTTTCTGGACAAGGACAGTATACCGTACACATTTTCAACGGAGGGACAGAAAGCTCTCAGACTAAATCTAAAATATCTTAAACTGTGTTCTGAAGATGAACAGAGGTCTTACGGGCTTGAAAAGACATGAGGGAGTGTCATTACATTAATGACAAAAAAATTCATTTTTGGGTGAACTAGCCTAACCCTTTAACATATGTTCTTGGTCTTAATAATATATAAAACGATTCACCAGTGCCGTGCGTCAGTTTTCCTAAAGAAAACAAAATGTTGCCTTTATAACCTTTTTTTAAATTTAATGATAACTTTCTCCTATTCTGTAACAATTTTCTTAAGCCAGATTTCCAGAATTGCTTCTTTTTTTTTAAGCAAAAGTAGATTTAACATGACACTAAACAAACATCAACCAAGAACAGAAAAGAAAAAGTGTTGAAATTAAAATAGACATCTTAGGTTGTAATTTGAATTTAAAACTTGACTGCAATACATAAATGCAGCAAATGTATTGTATCCTCTGCAGTAGGTCACAATCATAATTGTGCAGCTCTACTAGAGTTAATCTGAAGCTTATTTGAGTAATCATCCTGTCACATTTTCAAAACAGGACCCTGGTCTTCATTAATAATGCATAATGTGTTTTCATTGTTGACATCATTGTAAATCGGCCATTAAAACTAATAACAGCTCATCTGTCAAAGTAAATGTAAATTAAACATCCATCCACAGACACATTTGCATTTCAAAATTTACATCTAACATCAACACAACCTGCTTGTTGTGAATATGCACAATTAGCAAGGTGAAGTGCATCACGCACCGCTATCACAGATGAAGGGCTCAATACTTCAGTGACGCATGAGACCCGAGAGGTGGGTTGACAGAATGGATACAGCGCCCACGTCTACCCCAGCACGCCTGGCACAGGCCCATCCCATCCGACTGAGCCAATCTCAGCCGATAACGTCCATCAGTCTAAAACCTCATACTAAAACCTCCCATAAAGCCAGCCATCTCAGCCAGAGAGCCCAGGCCAAACTAATCAAACACAGCCTGCCACCTGCATTTGGAGATAGGGAGCGATTAATGACACGGCTGTATTCATCACATCAGTCCAGCTTTATTCCAACTGGCATTTACTGCAGGAGCTGGACAAAAGGACCAGCATAGTTAACAGTGACCAAGCATTATACTATCAAAAGTGTGATTATGCTCAGTGAGGACTAATATAAGCATGTATTGATATTAAAAAAAAAAAACTCTTATGTGGAATATAGTTGGGACATATTTATGTATAAGTTAATGATGATATTAACAACTTGAAGATTGGAGTGCAATAACTGAGCCATTAGAAGTGCACTTTTAAAAATATTTTACTACAATAAATGCATGACACTTTCACATTAATAATCAATCTGTACAATCACCAAGCTGTCAAATACTCCAAATAACAAACTTCAAAGTAATTGTAAATAATGTGCGCGCACACGTACTACATACAGATGATTTCTAAAAGAGACTGGAGTAATGATGCTGAAAATTCAGCTTTGCATCAAAAAAAATGTATATTTGAAAGTATATTTAAAATAGAATACCATTATTTTAAATTGCGATATTTCACGATATTACTGTTTTTTTCTGTATATTTGAACAAATAAAGGCAGGCTTGATGAGCAAAGAGACTTCTTTCAAAAACAATAAAAATAGTCATGTTTTCAAACTTTTGACCAGTACTGTGTGTAATATTTATGCATCTATATAGGCTAATAATAATAATAATGTGTTTGTGTGTGTGTGTGTGTGTGTGTGTGTGTGTGTGTGTGTGTGTGTGTGTGTGTGTGTGTGTGTGTGTGTGTGTGTGTGTGTGTGTGTGTGTTTTAAAACTGTAATAAATCCAAACAAAAGTGCAGAGAAACTCACTGATAACAGAGGACTAACAATCTAAGTCAATTTCCCAGACATATACTGTGTAGACCTAAAGATCATAGGTGCAGAACGAATCTTTTACCACAGTATCAGATTGCAGGAATGTCTAAAGATAACGAATATTTAAAACAATAACCAGAAATCTGAAAAAGAGCAGCGTTGACAGACAGATCAAGATCACGTGATATGAGCTTGAGGGCGCACCCGGTTAAGCTTTAATATTAATATTCATGAACCAGGCCTTCGCCATAGTAGGATTCGCCACCCGATAAACAGGTGTAGTTTTTAAAATAATTCCGATTAAAAATGCCAAAGTAAGTCTATTTAAACAATCCGACTCATAAATTAATATTTATCTAGTTGTGTTTCGATTTCAAACTTAAAAACAGCACGTTACCTGTTCAACAATCTTCTTGTATCTTTGAGTGGCTTGTTCGATCAAATCCCGTACCATCCAACTGTCTTTACACGGGACGACAACCCTCGTTTCCCCGAAATTGACCGTGACTTTCATCTTAATTCGCTCATGAAACGTTCAGGTATCCTCGTAGTTTGTTTATTACACAGTTTCTCTTAAAACCAGCGCCGAAGAGTCAACAGGTGTCATTGGTCAAGTGTTACAGGTGATGTTCCTCCTTCTCTTTAGTGTACAAATAAAGTCTTCAGTAAGGCAATATTAATCCACGAACGGAATAATCGTCCAGTAAACACATTCCCAAACCACACTTTGAAGAGAAAGACACAATCCTGGATGACAGAGAAAAGTCCTGATGTGTTTTTTCCAGAGTTCACGCGCGCGCTGAAGTCCAGAGTGAAACCGGAAGCGGCAGATAGAGCAAAACTATCGTGATTGACTGACAGACAGCTTTAAACTCTCAGTTCCCTAGAATAATCACTGCGGAGAGAAAGATGTAGCCTATTTACAGATATGAATGACTCACTTGACACAGAATGAATAAGTAGCCAACTAAAGTTATAGGGAATCTCACATATTAGAAAATAAGATAGAAATAGAGAATAGAGAGTTTCTAAACTAAAAGTAAACTATCATAATGATAGATAGATAGATAGATAGATAGATAGATAGATAGATAGATAGATAGATAGATAGATAGATAGATAGATAGATAGATAGATAGATAGATAGATAGATTTATAAATGAACCTTTCCCGCTATTTTGCAGCAGAGACTTTGTGCAGAAATTGATTACAAAAGGAGTAGTTCACTTTTAAAAAAAAAACTTTTGCTGATGATTTACTCACCCCCATGTCATCCAAGATGTCCATGTCTTTCTTTCTTCAGTCGAAAAGAAATTAAGGTTTTTGATGAAAACATTCCAGGAATTTCTCCATATAATGGACTTCAATGGGAACCAAACGGTTCAAGGTCCAAATGTGAGTTTCAGTGCAGCTTCAAAGAGCTTTAACCGATACCAGACGATGAATAAGCGTCTTATCTAGTGAAACGATCGCTCATTTCAAAAATAAATAACAAAGTTTAAGTTTTATAAGCACAAACGCTCGCCTTCTGTGATGCACGTTCGTAACTCTCCTGTTCAAACGCGTTCATCAAAATTAACAAATCTTTTTTCGAGTCATGACTCGAAGGGTACAAGACCCTTATTCATCGTCTGGTGTCCTTTAAAGCCCTTTGAAGCTGCACTGAAACTCTCATTTGGACATTGAACCGTTTGGTTCCCTATAAAGTCGGAGAAAATCCTGGAATGTTTTCATTAAAAACCTTAATTTCTTTTCGACTGAAGAAAGAAAGACGTGGACATCTTGGATGACATGGGGGTGAGTAAATTATCAGCAAAAGTTTTTTAAAGGGAACTACTCCTTAAAAAGGAAAGATACCCTGAGAATGTTCACTGCATGAAGTAAAAAGATTAATGACTAGCCTGTGGGTGTAAATTACATGTACAAAGTGCATCTAAATTAAAGAAGACTTCCTTACTTCCTGTTTGAAATATTAGTTCACAGTCCCCAGGCCTTACTTTGCAACTACATATTCCAGTGACAATGGGCTATTATCAGAGGACTATTGTGTGTCCCTAGTGTTTCATTGACCCAATTACACTATCAACCTCTCCAACCTTCTTCTACACCCTTCTCATCAGCCATATACATGAAGATAGTGATGTGACAGCTTTATTATTCCCACAGTTTGATTGAATTCAAAATAGCATTCATGTTCTTAGTTTAGATGAATAATGCACATATTCTATATCGCTCCCCCAGTTTAAATAAAATATATTTATTTTTTCATTTTACCGACCACACACATTTGAATATTTGTTACATCAGGGCCTACGTTTAGACAAAGTCTGAACACTTAAACCTTCTTATTAGCATTGAAATGCAGTATAAACACCAATGTGACAACAATACGCTTGATAGTAAACTGGCGCTGCTGCTTTAGTCCGGGATCGCCCCATCATTATAACAGGAGATGCCAAACTCTGCCATCTGGAGGAGTGACTGTGCCAGCCAAAATCCTCTTGTCTCTTTCTGATATCCAATTTTTCATATGCAATTCAACAACAGATTTAATGCTATAGCCTCACCACAGCCATTTGGAGAAAGTTATGGTTTATAATCCCTTTCTTCGCCATAAAATATAATGGGGAATGTTTTTGGAACACTCATTTATTTAGGAAGGGTATAGATGGTCTCACAGTACATAAGGTTTATGAGGCACACATTCAAAGTGAGTATGACCGATGTGCCAGACATCAAAAATACTGCTTCGCCAGCACAGAGGAGTTAATGGAGCTATCCGGTAACCATTATAACTATAAAACAGCATGCCTCAAATGCTCAGAATTGTTTAAGTAAGAGAGCATTAGACAAATCTCAAGGGTATCAAGATACTAGTTAACATGATGGTTATAATCAGTGCTAACATAAATCAACTATTCTAAGGCAATTAACTTCGCAAGCCAATCAAGTGCTCTCATGTGTGTCATATCATTTATAGGTATGCACAAATTAATTTATGTTGTTTTCATGCCTGCTATAGTGATTAAGTAGAGGCCAACATTAAGTACAAATAGATTAGAAATATTTTTTATTGTGCAGTGAAAAAGTGTGCATGTTACAGACTACAAATACAGACTACAGACTGATTTGTAATACAGATTTGTAATCACAACGTTTTTTCTTTTGTCAAATCAACTTAAATGATTTATATAGTTAAGATAACATAATATTTTGAGTTTCTGATGATTAAATCAATCTCCTTCATTGTATTAATTTTGAAATGTGGGTCAAATATGGACAAACCCAAAATTGGGTAAAAATGTACAATAGAAAGTGAAAGTTGAAGTTGGGTTAAACTTTTAAATTATATATTTTTTTGACCCAACATTTGGGTTTGTCCATATTTGACCCAAATTTGGGTTAAAACAACCCAGCATTGTTTAGAGTGCGCAGTGTTTAAAAAAAACTTCCTTGAATAATTAAGTAAAAAGGAAGCGTTACATGTTCAGTATATGCTTCCCTTTATCATACATCATTTTTATAAATATCTAACAGAAAAAAAGAAATAAGCGACAGACCAAAACAACAAGGAAGCTAATGTTTTCTTCATGGCTCTGTTGCGGGAGAGTATAATACAATTTTACCACTCTCATTTTGTGTGGCGGCAAAGTATTCATTTCACGCTTATAACCTCGTCTAGTGTTTTAATTGATTGGGCTTGATTAAATGCTTATTGCGATTGCACTGGCAAGTCTGAAAGTAGTAAAGAATTACGACAGCTGCTAGACAGTGAGCATCATTTCATAGCTCACTCAATGAGTTCATGGAGAGGGCAAGAGAAAGAATGAGGCTCGCTTTTTGTTGAAGAAAAGCTGTTTATCTTTTCCTTATTGTGAAATAATGTGCTCAGGAGGGAGAGAGGGATGTTTGTGCACGCAAAAATAGCTTGTTCAAACGAATGATTATTTCATGTCTTCAGTTCTTTATGGTTTGCCTTCAAGTAAGAGAGATTATTATACACTGTTGATGGAAAAAAGAGGCATATAGTTGCTGTAGACCTTCTTTGAAGTAAAAAAATATTATTTGGCGTGCATTTTTAATCCAATTGTGTACAAAAACTATTTGTGTCTTAGCTCTTTAAAGCTATTGTGTGATTTTTACCTCCATCTAGTGGTGAAAATGTATATGACCATCCATTGAATATTAGTTTCTGTTCCTCTCAATTCCGATTTCGTTTTAACTCCTACGGTGGCCAATGTAGTCCAAGATTAACATGGCTTCTAGCATATATACACTAGACCTCACCTGGGGGTTCTAAGCATGCATCAAAACCGCCGCCATCTTGGAACAGGGGTCTTGTCATAGGAAGTAGCTAGGTAAAGCTGCTATCTCTGCCTTTACTTCGAATTCATTGATGGTGGCGGACTTTTGTGCAGCGTATGATGTTCACGGATGAAATCTGATCTAGGAAGAATGTTTAAAAAAAAAAAATTTCTTTCTGGAATCAATGATAAATACATGTCTGACCGTTGGAGCTAACCAAAAAAAACAAGAAAAATCGCATTCATGATGATTTATGGTGATTTTATTTGCGCTAGACCTGTGCCTAGCGCAAATATGCTGATGCATTAAAGTGGAGGGGCTCCCCTGTTTCAAGATGGCGGCTCTATTGACGCATTCGTTCCAATGAACTGCCGTATCCAAGGTGAGGTCTAGTGTATATCTATGGGCTTCTAGTGCGACCTCGTGTGTGTTAACTCAAATGTAAACGCGAAAGGCGAAGCTTGAATTAAAGGGTATGTCCCTCTTTGGCTAATGTACTTTCAAGATGGAGGGGCAACATGGCCGTATGTATTTTCAATGGCATATTATACACTCACGATAATACTTTATTACTGATACGAAGTAAATATACATTAATGAGCACATATATTTTTGAAAGAACTAAGTGTTTTTAGCTAAGAATAAACACAGTGTAGCTTTTAAAGTTCTATCAAATAATGAAATACAATTTTGTATTAAAAACAGAGTATTACAATATGTAATGTTACAAAAAATATGCAAACGTACAGGCACTTAAATGGATCATTGAATCATTAAATAAATTATTCAGTCGAATGAACCTGAGTGAACCAGTTCAGTAATATGAATCACAATCATAAATGCTTCATTTGCAAAATATTGCTATGTAAAAGCATATGCTACTTTTCAAAATATTGGCTTTACAACTGAAAAAAAAAGTTCCTGCCTTAAATTCTTAAGTACATTCAACTTGGATGTTTAAGTCATTTTAACTTAATTACATTGACTTGCATGAGTTAAAGCAAACTATACTGTCATAACCTATTGATCATATAATTTTTTTTTACATTACTTTTACAATGTAAATATCATTTTCACACAAAAATTGCTAGTGAGTTTCACAAAGTCGAGACTAAAATAGTATTCTCTTGTAAAACATACTCCAGTAATCTTTGCAGTGGGATTTAGTTTGAAACCATTTCACTCAGAAATTACTAGAAAAAAAAAACTAATAACACAATGAATTATGGTAAATGTGAAAAGTAAAACACTATTTTCTAGTACAATAATCTTACTTGTGCAAAAACATTGAGTATGCTAGTATGCTAATTCGAACATAAGCATAGAAGGTGTATTGTAGGGTTGGATCTTTGTTGACTTTGTTTAGCACTGTTGTTCATTAGTTCCTCCTGTTTTGGGTGGAACTTTGTGGTTTATTCTCTGTGAACCTGGTGAAGCAAAGGGAACAGATCCGTTGAATACACTGTGTGTCTGTTTATAGAAAAGCAGCTTCCTAAATTTTAACTCATGTCGAGGAGATTTTCACTAGACATGACTTCCCCCATGATGCAGTTCTGCTCTCCTTATCTATAACCACCAAGAGAGATCGTTTAGACTTGTGAGAAATGAAATACAAGGCCTGTTTTAAACTTCCCGGGTCAGTGAAACCAAATTATGAGGTATTAGAGTACAAGATGGACGCTTGTTTATCATGTAAATTCTTCATGCATGGTTGCGCTCCACATTCCTTGCATTGGTATGCCTGCACATGACTTGCTTTGCATTCTATACGGGTGTATTTGTATCTAGTGTATGTGCAGAACGTTTGAGCACACACAAACAAACAAACCTGATTGCATTTTCAGAGGTTACCTTTCCTCTGAAGATCTTTGTGGACATTGTCTTGGCTCTTATTCAATCATTCTCATCAGCCTCTCCTCCACATCTGCCCAGTATCCTCCATTTAATCCATCATAGACCCCTACAGAGACCGTTCACTTTGCATGAGCAGAAGACATATTGTTTTTGAGGAATATGCTCATTATACGCACAGTTATGGTAGGCCAGGGTTTGGATGTGTCAGGATATGACAGGCTTGTGCAAACAGACGGGATTGTGTCATCTGTTTTCATTGCCTAATCTGGTCTTCGGTGGGTACCAAGCGATGTTTTAACAATCCTAAATCAATTTCCACCTCATAGCCAAACAGCAGACGGGGTTCCCAGATCTGTTTGCCTTGAACCCACCATGTCTGGAATGAGAACAGCTTAGATTCAGTGGTGTATAGATATGGGATATAAAGAAGATCTGTTGGTTCCCTATCAAACTCCCTTTTTTATTTCAATTTGTCTTTTTACTTGTAAGAGAAACATACAAAGTTGGTACTTGTGTATATATATATATATATATATATATATATATATATAAGGGCTGACAAACGATTAATTGCGATTAATCGCATCCAAAATAAAAGTTTGTGTTTACATAATATATGTGGCTGCATTTATGTAATCAAAAACACAGCACAAAACATAATTTTAGAAATATTAATATATTAATTAATATATTAATTATAATTAATATATATTAATATATTAAATTAATTAATATCAATTTCATTATATATATATATATATATATATATTATTTTCATTATTAAATGTTCTGTTTTTTTCTGTAATGTCAAATCTGAGTTTTCAGCATCATTACTCCACTCTTCAGTGTCACGTGATCATAAATCATTCTAAGATGCTGATTTGCTGCTTTCTTAGATTTATTGGGTCATTTACTGAGTTTTGTTTTTAAAGGTCCATTGTGGGCTCTCAGAGGAACTCATGTGGGCAGCCGTGACAGTGCGCTGTTCCTTTAATCACTTACTCGTGAACAAAGCAGCCTTTAAGCAATGAAAACAGCTTCAACCATGTCTAAAGATGGCTAACACAAAGCCCTCTCTGTTCATGACTGATGAAAGTCAAGAGGTGATTGCTAAGGTACAGAGCTACATTTGGGGTTATGTAGGCCTACTTTCTTGACCCCACTGTAAAAGCAATTACAGTACCAGCTTCATTACTTTAATAGCCAAATATATCATCCTTGATCTTCACTGGAAACAAAAGTCCATTGACACCAGTAGCATAGATGCTAAGATGCAGTTCTATCCCAATAAAGTGCAAAAGGAAACTTTAAAGGGATAGTTCACTTTGAAATAAAATTTTGGTATGTTTTAGCTTACAGGGCATCCTTTGGCGTCTTTGTTTCTGCAGTAGTTTCAATTTTGATATTTTTAGGTCTAACCGTTCATGTCTATCAGTCAGAGCCTATAATGGAGGTCTATGGTCACCACCCCAAAGAGCATGCACAGAAGTCCAAATTAAACATGATTTAATGACTCGTAAATGTAAGTACACATTGATGGCCTAAGACATGAAACGAGTGGTTTGTGTGAGAAAACAAACAGTATTTATATCTTTAACTTTTTACCTCTTGTAACCACAGCTGCGTCCAAGTTATCTGAGGGTGTGGGAGCTTTGTGGCTGAGCTAAAGCTAAAACATACCAAAAATGAATGTAAAAGTGAACTAGCCCTTTAAGAGAGAGAAATTGAGTTTGATAGATTACTAGTTTGCTGTTGTATAAAACGATCTATATTAAAAAAAATTCAGGTTTGAAATGACGTGACGGTGAATAAATAATGAAAGAATTGTCATTTTTAGCTTAAACATTGCATTTCTAATGGGTCTTTTTTTTTTATAGATTTCCCTACAAGTTACATGAAAACTTTTCTTTTTTTTGACCTGCCCTGTTGAAAATTAAAAAAAAAAAATGAAGAAGCTAACTAAAATCCTCACACTTTGTAAGGTGCTAAGACAGAAGCGCTAGCATTAGCGCAGGCTTACACCTGTGCCTAATGGATCAAATTAGCGGATTGTCACAAATCTTTCCCCACCTCGCTGGCGTCTCGCTCGCACTGCAATTTACTCTACATTTGGTGAGCTGCTTAATTAAAGTTCATTATGACATGCTAACACTTAGCAAAGAGGGAACAAATCCTGTATGAAAAAACTACGGCAATTCTGGAGTGAGCACGACAGTCCTAATTTCCCCACTAATTGCAGCAAATGTCTAACAGCGATTTGGGCGTTCATGAGGTACATTTCGAATAAAAGCAAACAGGGTGCAGCTAATAACGCTAATAACAGGAATTGGCTTGGTGAGGTTGTGATGAACTTAAATTGAGGGAGGAACGGGATTGTTTCACCGAGGGAACAGCTGGCTGGCGTTGAAAACTCGCAGTTTAATATGACTGAATGGCACTGTTCATTTATCACAGTGAAAAACATGTTGGGGTGTGCAACACATGCTCACCACGACCACTGACAACATTACGCTAATACATTCCTCTGCTTTTTGGAGCCAGCTGGATCCTTAAACCTGTCAGAGTAGCTACAATTATTCATTTACCACACCTCACAGAAGCATACTAATGCTTTATTTCTCTTTAAATAGCTTTTAGAGCTGTAAAGATTATTTTGGTTGTAAGAGTCTATGTTGTAGATCACTAAAACAACTATCAATGATGTCACCCTTGCTCAGGTGTTAGTGGAGAACAAAATGAGATAATGAGAGACTGTATGAGATCTCTGCTATATGTTTCTCTGTTACTTAAAGAAGTAGTTCACTTTTAAAAAAAACTTTTGCTGATAATTTACTCACCCCCATGTCATCTAAGATCATTCATCATTCTTTCTTTCATCATTCGAAAAGAAATTAAGGTTTTGATGAAACAATTGAATGAGTCTTCTCCATATAATGGACTTCAATGGGAACCAAATGGTTCAAGGTCCAAAAGACACTTTCAGTGCAAACTGCAAACTGTTCAAAGGGCTTTAAATGATTTCAGACGACGAATAAGGGTCTTATCAAGCGAAACGATCGCTCATTTAAAAAATAAACAAATAAAGTTTAAGTTTTATAAGCTCAACCTTGCTCTGTTCTGTGATGCACGTTCCTGACTCTCCTGTTCAAACTCGTTCATCAAAATGAACAAATCTTTTTCCGAGTCATTTGGTTCATTCAACAAACGAAATGACTCGTAAAAAGATTCGTTCATTTTGATGAACATTTATGCTGCAGTGCGTTGTATAAATTTGTGATTGTAAATATTAACAAATCAGACAGATTTACGAAGAATTTGAAAGACTTTCATGATGCTAAACTACTTAAACCATCAAAACTTCTCAGCCCCCACAAATTCCTCCGCTTTCAAACACATCAAAAGAGAATTTGTATTGACAGAGATTATGAGACTGACATGTTCTTTCTTTTTGTTTCAACAGTCGGATCACATCCCTGATCTAGGAGCCCCTAGCATGGCACGAACTCTAGCCTCCGTCTTTGAAGTGCTGGCTGAGATGACCCTTAAACGTGCTGAGCGTTCAAAGGAACGCTATGGAAGATTTCGGTTGACTTCTATAGAGAAAGGAAGAAAGGAGCATGAGAGTCTCAAGAGAGACGAGGAGGAAAGAGAGGAAGAAAAGGTTCAATGAACGAGTCATTATGAAAGGAAAGAGCAGAGGATGCTTTGGTTGATGTTGTTAAACGGACTCCGGATAAAAGGAGCCGAGAGCTCCCTCTGACATGTTTACTTTTCAATTGTTGTATTTCGATTAGTTCCACAGTTTCCGATTATGACGCATATCGGGAGTGTTTTGAGCTTCATTATTCAGAGGAAAACAAATTCGTTCAGGTACGAGGGTACGCTCTGAGAACAATTGATGCAATAGCACAGCAATTATATTCTGACATTAGTTTTAGTAATGGGGATATTCAGATTGATTAACAATTATTGCATTTTTTTTCTGCTTAAAGATATAGTTCACTTTTAAAAATAACTTTTGCTGATAATTTACGTCACCCCCATCATGTCATCCAAGATGTCCATGTCTTTCTTTCTTCAGTCGAAAAAAGAAATTAAGGTTTTTGATGAAAACATTCCAGGATTTTCTCCATATAATGGACTTCAATGGGAACCAAACGGTTCAAGGTCCAAAAGACAGTTTCAGTGCAAACTGTTCAAAGGGCTTTAAACGATTTCAGACGAATAAGGGTCTTATCAAGCGAAATGATCACTCATTTAAAAAAAAAAAATGCTGCGCTGTACTTGTATGACGCGTGTGACAGGGAAGTTACCAAAAGGGCCGCAGAGTGAACCGATTTGCCCTAAAGGGACTTTGAGTAATCAAAGTATGTGTGTGAATCTCATTATACTCAAAGGAAAGGCAAAATAACTTCCTTCTAGGGTCGCTCTGCCTCATAGAATAGTGGAAAGCAAGATAAAAGCAGCCTAGACGGGTTCATTCAGATCTATTATGAAATAATCTCTTTATCATAAAGCAGAAATAATTCTAGGCAGAAATAACCTTTTCTCTTGTCTCTGTTTGAAGTGTTTTTCAGTTCTTTCCAAACCGCAGCAACGACAAAGAAGCTCATTTTCTCAGCCTGAGAAAGTCTGTCTTGCCCTCTATATCCAACAACAGATCAATTACAATTGAGTTGCAGTAAGCAGGATGTATTGATCTATGATCATAATTTCCATAAATGTCATGAGTCCAGAGGCACAATTGATCCAGGCCAGACTCAAGCCATATATGAGTATTATTTGCATCATAATGGGAGTCACCATAGACTAAAGAAGCATTTTGAAATGAAGATCATGTCATGGGAAATAAAAATCACAAGCGAGACCTCTTTAATATCTCAAGTGCTTCTCTGTGTTGAGAATTAATGGAGATTAAATGGAGACATTTTTGGTATATCGTTAAAGCTTCTTAATTTTTCCTCTTTTTCTATCCTGCATTTATGCATAGTGGTTGTACTACATTGCACAAGTGCGTAAATAGTTAATAAAAAGTTATAATTTTGACATTGGTGGCAGCTTTAGTGCTGTGTTTTCACATCCTGCTAGCTTTACTGTACTTCTCCCAATGAAATTGCTCAACAACTCCATATCAAATCAATGATGCGTTTTAAGCATATACTTCATTATTAGAGAATGCATTGAAATGTTGTTTTAAATGTTCCCAGGGCGTTCTATAATATTTGACCTCTTTTGTTAATCATCACAAGTGCCATGTTGAAAATTAATTTATTACATTTTTAAGTCATTTTTAAACACCTACACATGCTTTAGGGTATTGCCAGGTCATTGCTGCATGGTTGCTAGGGTGTTGCTATACAGTTGCTAGGGCATTCTGGATGGATTCTATGTTGTTTACTCACTGGCACAAGTCTCTTGTTCAATATATCAAAAATCTCAAGTCCATAATCTAAATAAATAGGCTATATCCAACTGTAGGGCTAAATATTAACTGATCACACTTAATGTTCTGTGCATTAATTGTAAGAAATCGGCTTAAGTGAAATGATTAATATTTTGGAATTAACATCAACCAAGACCACACAGACATGATTTTAATCACTCTTTGTTCTTAGTGGACTGATTAAAATTATCCATGGCCCTGTTTCAACATCTACAAAGGAAATCAGTAGATGTACAGTTTCGCACAGTGCTGGTGTGTGAAAACACAAACTCGAAAGGTCAGCAGCCAGTCATTCGACAGCCAGGAAGCTAAAACCTCTCCTCAAGGCTTCAGAGCAAACAGCACGTTATTGTCAGAGAACCATCTTTTCCAAGCCCCGGAGGGAAGTGTGAGATTGACGCTGAAGGCAGTGTGCTTGGCTTTAGCTACACAGTGCCACCTACAGACATTGAACTGTTATGACACTGTTCAATTTATTTATTACATACATTTCCCACTTATATTTAGAGGAGGAAAACACAGAGGACAGAATGAGCGTAAAATATGTAGGTTACTGACAAGAATGCTGCAATGTAGAGTGCGTGGTGGTCCACCCTTGACTATATTCAGATTCAGTTCAGTGAAGGATTCGTCAGACTGCCTCAAACTGATCAGTCAGAACCGTCAGATAAGACCATTCGTTTAGGTTCATACTGTTTTCTAATTAAAGGGGACCTATGCTATTTTTAAGAGGTAATATAAGTCGTAGGTGTCTTTCCTTACGCCTACGTCATCGGGCCAGAGTTCACACTTCTGCCAGAGCTCGACTCTCGTGAAAGCACATGTGGCCGCTGTCGGAAGCCAGTGACCAGGCACGTGCAGAGGGGGGGGCGTTGGGTGCTCGAGCACCTGCCCTTTTGCCCCTTGGTGCCCAAGTGCCCTTTTGTCAAGACAAAATTTCCTCTCCTAGCTTTTTTTGTATTTAAAGGCACTTTTGTGGATGCCTGCCCCATCTAACTAGTAGTAAAATGAATGAATAATAATTTAGCCGTAAATAAAATGACCCACATGATGACCTTTCACCTGATTCCTCACGCTGCACGCGCATTTTATAATTTCGCGCGGCTACGCGCAATCGCGCAATCGCGCATTCCCAGAGGATATCTGCAAGTCTTGCGGTTGCTGGTAAGTGGTGTTCTATTCTCAGCGAAGTGATTTTGATGTTTGTTTACTTATTATTATTATTTTACTAGAACGACGTGAAGAGAGCATGCAGAGAGATGTTGTTTGTATTGCTGTGTGTAGGCTGTAGAAGTAACGTTAGCTTGCTGTTTGAGGGAGAAAAGTTTCACGGGCGTGGAGGGGTGTTATTTGACTAAAAACTATTATTTTTACTTTAAACTATTATTATTATTACAGTATTTATTAAAAAAAATATTTTCACATAAAAATGATTATCACAACTCTGGTAAGTTATCACATAGGCATACCAGTTAGTATCTTATGTTTTGTGTGCAGAAGCCTCTGTGAACATCTGCCCTAGTAACGTTACTATTATATACTATTATTGTATTATATACTTTAGCAGCCTGGGTAGAATCTGTAGCTTTAGCAGGTCAGTGGACTAGTGAGCCAGTTCCAAACACTGTCAGCAATCTTTACATCTTGACATGGTCACATAAAAATGGTTTATTCAGCTAATACCCTATATTTCTGTTTATTTTAATGTCTACAGTCTCAGATCAACTCCAGCAGTATCAGCAGCAGCAGTAACAACATCAACAGCAAAGGCAGCAAACTCACTTAAGGACTTAAGTAAGAATTTACCAGAACAGGCATCACATTAATGTTAAAAATCTTGTAAAGTATTAATTGCTGTTTCTGTTTGCTTTGTTTTTTATTTTCATTGTATAAAATGTAACTCTTGTATTTTTGTAAATCAGTTTTTGCCATGAAAAAATCCACAGATGCTGATATTCCATTAAATAAAACTATACTGTACTGCACGAAACATGGGCCACGTTGATTTTGTCCTATACAGTTCACTATAACAGCTGTTCTTTATTATTCTGTATAACAGAGAAGAAAAAGCCATCAGGTTGGGACAACTTAAGATGCTTCAGTTTCTAATCCCAGAGTTATATATAGAGCACATCAATTATTATTTTTTTTAATTTTAAACTTTAAATTTGTCTTTTCTGTTCTGGTTCTTTTTCAAAACTGCATCAATGCATTTGCTGCTGTATCGATGCAGAATCATCTGTATTGAAATATTACTGTATTGATATTTTGAGCACAGCCCTATAAAGCCTTGTTTCCGTGCCCCATTTTATACTTTGAGCACCTGCCCCACAGAGGTCTCTGCACGGCCCTGCCAGTGACTATAGTTTATAAAGTTTTTCTTACCAAAAAAAAAAAAAAAAACATTTTTTATCTTCCAAGGCATTTATTAACTCACTGGAGTTGTATGGATTTATTTTATGATGGATGGATGGATGTGCTTTTTAGAGCTTCAAATATCATTACACTATTCAATAACATTACAAAGCTGGGAAGAGCCAGGATATTATTAATATAACTCTGATTATGTTTGGCTGAAAGAAGAACGTCATATACGCCTAGGATGGGTTGAGGGTGAGTACATAATTGGATCATTTTAATTTTGGGGTGAACCATCATAGACATAGCCAGCCAGACGTCACCTTGGCCACGGCAGTTCATTGGAACGAATGCGTCAATAGAGCCGCCATCTTGGAACAGGGGAGCCCCTCCACTTGAATGCATCAGTATCAATGTAGACATAAGTCTAACGGAAATAAAATCACCATAAATCATCATGAATGTGATTTTTCTTGTTTTTTTTTTTTTGTTCCAGTGGTCAGACATGTATTTATCATTGATTCCAGAAAAAAAAAAATTAATTTTTTTTTTTAAACATTCTGAACTTCCTAGTTCAGATTTTATCCATGAGCATCATACACAGCACAAAAGTCCGCCACCATCAATGAATTCGAAGTAAAGGCAGATAGCAGCATTACCTAGCTACTTCCTATGACAACACCCCTGTTCCAAGATGGCGGCGGTTTTAACGCATGCTTAACCACAGATATCTATATAAAGGCTAGATGTCTCACGGCGGAGTATTTATTGTCATCACTGGTGGCCATCTTGTCACAGACAGGCTTTCTGGCGGGCTCTGTGGTATCTGATGTAAGAAATACTCTTATCTCGTTGAAATCTTGACGGATTTACAAACGGTTTGGTTTCTTACAAACGTTATTAACGTGGCTATAATTCTGGATGATTATTTATTTATACACTTATTATTCCTAAGTATGCAGTATCATAACTACATCTCTGCCGTTTATAACAAACCAGACCGTTTGAAAATCGGTAGAAAATTGAGCAAGTTACAGTGATTTAAAAAGTACATGCACCATTAAAACAATGTTACCAGTGAGCGAGCTGCCTGTGACAAGATGGCCGCCAGGTAAAATGGTAAATGGTAAATGGACTGCATTTATATAGCGCCTTCATAGACCTAATGGCCACCAAAGCGCTTTACATTTTGCCTCACATTCACCCATTCATACACTCAGCCAGCTCGTCGGGAGCAGCTGGGGTTAGGTGTCTTGCTCATGGACACCTCGACACTTGGTCAGGTGGAACCGAGGAACCAACCTTTCGGTTCGTGGACAACCCACATGAACCACTGAGCCACTGCCGCCCAAGTGTTGATGTCGACCTCCATTGGCCAGCAGGGCAGACGAGATATCTAGCCTTTATATAGATATCTATGCTTAGAACCCCAAGGTGACGTCTAGTGTATATGTCTATGGTGAACCATTCCTTTAAAGCTGCAGTCTGGCGTTTTTCCTCTTTGTCGCCCTCTATGTTCAAAATATGCAATTGCAGTCATTCGCGGAATTACCAACTTTACATGAGTTGTACTTCAAGCCGAGACTCCTTCTTTTTGTGTACAGATGTGACGTAATGACGTAAAGACATGCTCGAATCTCCCACGGAAATCCGCCAGTACCACTGGAATTAAAAACACTATTACAAGCTTACCGTTTTGAATCGAGCTAAGGCAAGCAGATAGCGTTGAACTCTGACTGGTTATGTATTTTCTCAAATATGAATTTTGGATAAGTTTTAACCCCAAAAAAGCTTTTAAATCACTAACCCACAATAATACTAATGGTTGACTTCATAAACACCCCTAATTTTTTGTGAGATCTGCGCCTAGTCAACCCGGTCTCATCCCAAGACGTCATATAACTGACGTTTTGGGACGTCTTTTGACCATACGTCAATATTCGCCTTTTTAGGGCCCCCTTAAACGTCGGTAGATGAGGTTATGGGATCCTAACTCTACCCCAGACCTAAACCTAACCCGTCACCTAACTGACGTTAAAGGTAAAGCGTCAGTTGTATGACGGCCCGGGATCGCCATCTAACGACGTTTAAGGGGGCCCTAAAAAGGCGGATATTGACGTATGGTCAAAAGACGTCAGTTATATGACTTTTTGGGATGAGACTGTGTTAGCCTACTACTTCCCCTGGTCTTTCCCTAATGTGACAAAGACAAACTACCCTCCTCTGTCCCCTGCTGTGTAGTTCTGTGGGGATAAAGACCCAAACACTCAATCTCATTAAAAATGGGGTTTTAGTTTTACACTGTGTCACATACTACACACTACAATACAACATAGTGTTTCTCAGTGAGACAGCTAGTCGCATTATGTGTGTGAATTCCAGATGTCAGAGACGGTCATCCAGACCACAGGAATTGTTGAGAATAACACCAGCCTTTCATGCATTTCCATTTTGTTAGCAAATACCGGTGTTGATTTATCAAAGAGAAAGTTATAATGAGATTTCCCAAAGCAAATGCAGATAAACCAGAGAATATATCTTGTGTGTGTCCCGGGGGGTTTAATTACTGCAAAATCACACAATCAGACATGATGGATAACTGGCTGCTAAATGTGTTTGGAGTGCAACTTCACAAACAGTAATGCAGTGAAATGAGGGACTGTGTAATTGCCTCTGAATGCGCATATATTTCGATGCACGTGAGAGTAGTTTTCGGACTCAAAATTACCAAATTACCGCCAGTCATTATTTCATTCACTGTCACTAAGCATTACTCTATTTTTCCATCTCTATGCCATTACCTTGATTGAAAAATGGTAATGAAGATGCATAATAAAGAGAGAGCTAATATTGTGTGGTCAATAAGAATAACCTAATAAAGGCAGTAATGTCCATCTATGATGCTGCGGCACCAGAGAGCTGAAGTTTATTATCGGAGAGATGACTGAATTACCTTTTGTCTTTTGAATGCAGTGGTGACTTGTGCGAGGTCATTGTTGTATGCCGTGGCTCATGTTTAAAGCGGCACTATGACTTCCAAAACCCCTGAGATGGTACATCGACTTACAATAGGTTGAATGACAGGTCTGCCATAGCCTGACGGGGTCTGTATCGCTTTTACTGGCACTCTGTAACTTCAGGGAGTGGGTAGGAACCCGAGGACAAAAAGAACTACAAAATTCGACTGCTTTACAGCATACGTCACTTTCCTCACTTCCTCAAATTCCGACGCGAGAGCCCAACAAGTGTTTTTTTTTTACCTCTGTATGTTGTCATGGCTGAAGCAGCGAGTAAAACCAAATGTGAAGTGCGTCAGAAACAAAGCGCGCGGGCGATCAAACATTTCTCAGCAAATTCATCCATGGCCCAATGATCTGAGCTGCTGTGTAACTTTATGTCTGTATTTTCACTGTATGTCAACTGTTGTCTTCTAAATTCATAGGTGGAGAATCACATGAACAACAGAAACAAACGTATTAAACTGAAACCTTGATTAAGTCTCAACCAGCCCAGAGAAGCTTGTGTTGAGAGGTCCTCGAGCACCTCACTCCCACACAACGCTGTTATCTGGAGGAGAAATCCAGCTGCACCTCCGAAATATTTGATGGGCTCAGAGGAGCCTGTGATCATGTGACTCTCTGAGTGCTCGGGCTCTGAAATAACAAAGCACGGGTTAAACAAAGACGAGCGCCGGCAGATGTGTGAGAGCAGAAGGCTTCGGAGCAGTCAATAGACACGTAAAGCTGCCCGATTCACTTCTCGCGGTTAAACATTTGTCATCCGCATCCACTCAGAGCCAAGCTCTTGGCAAGCTTTCTTTATCGTTTCTCAGCACGCTGCTGCCACACAAAGAAACACACCGCTGAAAGCATTGTGTAGATTGCCGACCCGTAGGAAGGATCACAAATGAGATCTTTTTAATGTCTCGATTGTTTCTCCTTACCAGATATGAGATTACATGGAGATCAAATGGAGACTTTTCCTTTAAAGGAATAAAAATAAAAGTCATTGCAATCATTTTTATTTCATGTATTTGGGTTTCACTGCAAAAAAACGCCAAACTGTTGGTAGCCTAAATCAAGTCAATGCTGTTGAATGACACTTGACTAATTAATTCATATTGTTACCTTAAGGTGCAATTTAATCAAAAGCACTATCCGTAATTTGTAGGCCTATACTAATTCGTAATCATCTCAGGTCCCTTTAAAACCAAGGGGTTAATCCATCCTCCGGAAACTGAAGCCTCGCGGGAGCCGCTGTTGTAGCCGACCATCACCTGCTGTTAGCATTCCATTGACTCCCATTGATTTTGGCGTCACTTTGACAGCGAATAACTTTATATCTGAGGCGTCCAAAGACTCCGTTTATCCATTATGTATTTCTAAAGTAACACGACAATGTATAAAAGTCTCTATTACTTTGTATCTTACGTTATGGCCCCGTAGAAGCAGTTTTTGTATAATAGACTAATGCTACGTTCACACCGGACTTGAATAGCGCGTCAAATTTGCGTCTACAGCGTCTAGTTTGACGCTTGACCACTTTGTGTTAATTTGCGCGTCAAGAGCGAAACTGACGCACGTAAAATCAAAAGTTTGAAGCGAATTAACACAAAGTGGTCAAGCGTCAAACTAGACGCGGTAGACGCAAATTTGACGTGCACAGATTTGACGCTCTGTGGATGTTATTTTGACGCTAAAGGGTGCCATGTGTGTTGAATTTAGATGAAATTTCAAAAGTGTCACTAAATGATGCCCCAGGATGTGAACGCGTTGGAAATGTAGATCTTTAAAGTTAATTTTACTGCACAAATGTAAAAAAAAAAAAAGTAAAAAAAAAATTGTGTTTAAAATTGTGTTTTTTCTTATAATTCAACGGAAATGTATAATTTCTTATAAATCAATTATTGATTTAATTAATTATTAAATTGATGTGTGTTTGTGCATGTGAGAGTGAGTGATAGAAACAAGAAATTAGTCTCTACATGCTTTCCGTTTAATCTCATTATTGGAAAAAACAAGTGAGATATTAAAGAGATGTTTTTGTGTGTGATTTTTCAAGGTTGTATACTGCATATTTTGACAAATTTGGTCATGCATCTGGAAAAGATGCACACTGTGTGCAGAGTATAGATACCGCAAAATTAGCCAAAACATATACTGAATTTGGAACAGCATAATCATACTACAATATCTGCCATATAAAGCAGAAATGATAAGGGTAGAATGCTATTCTGAATTTATCCAGCCTGAAAGTCTTCCAAAGCTCTCATCTGCTAAATGCAACATAATTACAGCTGCCGCTGCCCTCTAGTGGTATGAGCCTCTCTATATGACAGTACTCAGAGCTCATTTAGCATGTTTCATAATGAGCAGCTGCTGCCTGTCTGTGTCTGTGGGGAGTATGGGGTCATGGATACCTGCTTCCTGCGGTCCCCAGCAGATGGCCCTTGCTTTCTGGCTCCGGAGTCGCAGACGCCACCGGTCCCATTCAGATCCCCTGGGCCAAATTAGAGGCCATTAATAGAGTTACTCAGAACGGCATAATAGGGTTGATAGGCAGCTCCAACTGATCTGAGACCTGTCCTCTCGCAGCTTCCTCCTGTGTCAGAGTGTTTAGCACAGCATGTCATAAAATTCTGTGAAAGACTAACACAACACACCACCTGATAAACACGCTTTGTGGAGTCGTGAGGGAATCTGCAGTGTGTTTTGTGTGAAAATCTTTTGCAACTTCTGAAAATAGAGATAATTAGAGTATATTTGATCAAAGAATCAATGTTTTCCCTTAATTAGCATATGTTATAGTGCACTGGGTCAAATATAGGCAAACCCAAATGTTGGGTTAAAATTGTCATTTAAAATGTTAACCCAACTTCAACTTTCACTTTCAACGGTACATTTTTAAACCAACATTTGGGTTTGTCCATATTTGACTCAAATTTGGGTTGAAACAACCCAGCATTTTTTAGAGTGTGGTTTAAATGAGTGAAAGAACAACTAAAAAGCACGGTTCTGTGTCTTTTCACAAAGATAAATCTCAAAGAAAATTATAAATAAAAAAAATGTAGGCTGTAGGCCTATTTTTATAATTCCGACAAAGGTTATCCACTTGACTTCATGAACTTTTTAACTTTTTTTAATGGAAATTTACTCTAAAAACGCCCTGCATAAACATGATATAAAGTATTACTCATTTTTTTTACAAGGTAAACATCATATTTATATAATATATAAGACATATTTTAAATACATTTTCACGTGAAACCCCATGTTTTACAGTTAATACATATAAATATATGTCTATATTGGAAATAAATGAATCTCATATTTTATTATAAGTATTCATTCTATTTTAATATTAATAAAAATTCTCATATATTTTAATAACATATCTTTGAGGCCATGTTTTCTTATGAAACCATTTCCCCCCCCCCCCCCCCCCCACAATGACAATTGATGTTATTGTTAAATATAGTTTTAAATACATTTCCTCACATAGTCATGTGATCAGTTAATATTATTAACAGTTGAAAGTATTAAAAATGTGAAATGAAATGTGAAGTTGTCAGCAGTAAAACAGTGTTGATTGGCATGGGCTGGAGGGAAATTTAAAAGGGCGGAGTCAAATTTGAACTTGACCTTTCCTACCAATCAACATTAAAGACTGATAGGAATTTGTCATATCCCTTGGGAACTCTATATTGAGAGACCAACAATGGGAAGAAGTTCAGTGGTTATTGATTTTATATTTACAGTTTCATGTGGATTAATGTGCTGTGCTGATTCTGAACAATTGAATGTATGGAAACAATCTTTAGATCAGGGTTCACGTCAAAATGCCATCTTCAGATATCCAATGCCAGCACAAACTGATCAAAGTGTGGTAGGCTTTGGATCCAACATGTTTCAAAACCTTATTGAATCCAGGGCTCGTTGGAGACCTGACCCAGCATTGGTGAGACATTCATCACAAGAGCTACCAATGCAAGCACAATCGCAGAGAACCAACTACGCACCCGCGCCCCTTCATCCTAGCATGCCTATGCCAAGCCAAGTGAATTTTGGACTGATAAAACCTGAGCAAAAGGTTGAGACTTTCTCACAAACCCAACAGGGACTCCAGAAGCCCATTCCAGGTCCTGACCTCTTTCCTGATGTCCACGATGAGGTGGTTATGGGCCCAGATTTCGAACCCAAAGCGCCAGAGCCAGCAAACTCTGTGCAGGTTCAGTGTGGAGAGGACTCTGTCCAAGTGCAGGTGAACCAAGATTTCTTGGGAAACGATCAGTTCATCGATCCTTCTGATCTGACGCTGGGTGGTTGTCCGTTTGTTGGATTTGATGACCATGCCAGGATTGTTGCCTTTGAGTCAGCTCTACAAGGATGTGGAAGCACACTAACGGTATTGGTGTTGTTTACTTCGGTTTTAATTGTGATCATGCTTCTAGGGACTTGGCTGAGGATAATTGTAATTTTTGCATTGACCTCAACATGTAAAAGCTAAATGTGTAATATTTGAAATATGTGATGGGGATATTGGTTGCCTTTTTTATTATTTATTTATTTTTATGTATATATATATATATGAAATATAAAATATTATTTATATATATATATATATATATATATATATATAATATTTCATATTCATATATGTGTATATATATATATATATATATATATATATATATATATTATTTTCATATATATATGACAATAAAATATATAAATAGACATATATGAATGTGAAATATTATATATATAAATAATATTTTATATTTCATATATATATATATATATATATGAAATATTATTTATATATATATATATATATGATATTTCATATTCATATATGTGTATATATATATATATATATATATATATATATTTTATTTTCATATATATATGAAAATAAAATATTATATATATATAAATACATGTATATATGAATATGAAATATAAAATATTATATATATATATATATTTTTTTTTTATTTAGCCATGTTTATTTTATATATATATATATATATATATATATATAAAATAAACATGGCTAAATAAAAATACATTTAAAAAAGGCAACTAATATCCCATGTATATGTTGTTTTTGAGAATTTATCTTATCCATATTTTGTATTTCATCTTATTTGTATTTCTTTTCATTCTTTTTTTTCTCTATATTTTTTTTATATCATGTGTCTTTATTGACATTTTATTCATATATTTTGCATTATTTTTTTCTTTGTCTTGCATGTTTGGCTTTTTTTTTTTTTACAATTCAAGATTTTGTATGAATAAAATTAATATGCATTTATGTGGACCATTATTTCTTTTCAGATGACTGAAGATTCACTTGTTTATTCCTTTGTTATGGTGTATTCACCTTCACCTCTTCATAACACACCCATAGTGAAGACCAATGAAGCAATGGTTGCACTTCACTGCATCTACCCAAGGTAAAATCTACTGCAAAACTGTCACAAGGCTTTAGTTTACAAGAGCTTGTAATTCTCTTCAGGATAGCATTTTAGTGCAACATACGGAACAAATTTAAGATTGAGAATACAGTTGTAATGTTTTGGGGAATGAGTTTAATAAAGTACAATTTTATTTGTTCCCCCTCTCAAATGTTTAATCTATTCACTTTTTACTTTAAAAAGACATTGCACTTATTCATTTTTAACCTCATTTTACAATTTAAGTATAGTTGTCATGCTTTCTTTGACTCTCCACATGCTGTACATTTTTCTTGTAACTTTCAGGAAACACAATGTAAGTAGTAATTCATTGCATCCCACTTGGATTCCCTACGCTGCAGCGAGAGCTGGCGACGAATATCTACACTTTTCCCTTAAGATCATGAGTGGTGAGTGGTCTTTTTAGCAGTGTGTTCCTTCTTAACCTGAATGTCTTAATCGTACGGCCTTAACCCGTCAGATGACTGGAGATATGAGCGACCCTCTAACACCTTCTTCCTGGGAGATTTCATAAACCTGGAAGCCTCAGTGGTCCGTGGCAATCACGTTCCCCTGCGGGTGTTTGTGGAAAGCTGCGCTGCCACTTTGGGCCCCAGCGGAGAAGCAAACTCCGTCTACACGTTCATCGAGAACAACGGGTGAGTGACTGTTTTAGACAGACCCGTTGACCGCTTTGCTATTGCGTCATTGTTGCTTTAAACTAAAATCTTTAGGTGCATGTTGGATGCCAAGCTGACAAATTCCAGATCCAGGTTCATGCCCAGGACACAGGAAGACAAGTTACAGTTTCAGATAGAGGCATTCAGATTTCATCAAGATTCCCGTGGATTGGTGAGTCCATTAAACAATCATTCACTGGTAAAAGGGCAACTTTGTGCACCAACAACCCCTAAAAGGTGCATTTTAGACTTGTAATGTGTATCATAAAAGATTCAACCAGGCGCTCAGGTGAAGTATATCTGTGATAGGTGCTCTTGGGGTAGGGAAAGGATCCAATGAAACAACATGCATTGTCCCAGGCACTCAATAAGTGGATCATAAGGAGAAGGTTAAAAAGTAGCCAAGTTACTTGGCCCTGAAGAAGACCACTTGTGGGTCGAAACATGTTGGCTTGAGACTTTTTACAATAAAATAAGCCATATTTAATAAAGGATTTTTTTCTCCTCATCAACTTATTGAGTGCCTGAAAGTGTACCATCGTATCGTTGAGGTATTACTGTGAACTTTCTTTGTAAATCAGGTACAAGAGGCGCTTTTCCACTGCATAGTACGGTACGGTTCGGTTCGGTACGTCTCACTTGTGGTGCTTTTCCACTGCATGGTACGGTACAGTACGGTTCGCTTCAGGTCGCTTTAAATGGTACCTGGTCTGTTGAGGTTCCAAGCGTACCGTACCGGTACTAAAATGTGACGTGAAACACTGCAGATCACTGATTGGTCAGACAGAATCGTCATTCCCTGCGTCACTACTAGCGTCATTGGATTTGCGACACGAGACACTTTTCTAGCAGTATTTTTGTTTTGCTGCCATCAGCCTCATTTTAAACACATTTTTCCGTCTAGCAGTTAAAAACAACCACATACCGAGAATCAGGAACACCATCCCCTCGATAGTCTCCATTGTTCCTGTGTTGTGGGTTTGAAAATGTGGCGCTTTTAAGATGATGTCATGGCAGTAGAGGCGCGCGCAAATAACGATCAGTCCCACACACTTTGAAGGGGTACTACTGCGGTGGAAACGAAAAGCGATCCGAACTGTTCCGCGCCGAGTCGAAGCGTACTGGGCCGAACCGTACCGTACTATGCAGTGGAAAAGCGCCAAAAGATAACCATTTAAGGGTACTGGCCCAATGGCAAGTTTCTGTATCCCTAAAAGTTTGCACTTTTGTTCCTGAGCCTGTACAGTTTGTTCCATTTACACTTGATCTCAGCCATTTGTTAATCTGAATTAATCAGACTCAGTTTAGTTTTTGTTTTTTTCTCTCCCAGATCTACATCACTTGTCATTTAAAGGCTACTACAACATCCAGACCCATTGATATGACGAACAAGGCCTGCTCATTTGTTCATGAAACAAACGGGTACGCGTGAAGTAATGTCAGACTCGGAAGCAATTTCAGGAGTCTCCATTCAACCTCCAATGAGTTTCCCGTGTTTCCTAACAGCTGGACGGCTGCAAGCGGAGACGATCAGGTGTGTGGCTGTTGTGAGACCAGCTGTGCCATGAGGAAGGGCAGGAGTCTGGACAATGATGGTATCGCTCCACTTTTAAATCCATTCAAATATATTTGGAAAGCTATACTTCTGTGCAATGGGAATGTTATTTCCATCTTTTTTGCATTTTAAGATTCCACATTGGAAGATGAGGCTACTATTGGACCGATTGTTGTCCAGCAGCTGCCACTGGAGAAAGAGCCTTTACTGCAAATTCAAGAGTCTTATCAAGAGCCATCAAAAGATGCAGGTGACTGTTGACTTGACGGATTTAGCATACAGTGGCCCCAAAATGCAAACTGCTATTCAAAAGTTTTAGGGTTGGTACAATTGTGAAATATTTGGAAAGCATCTTATGATTTATTCCTGTGATCAAAGCTGAAATTTCAGCATCATTACTCCAGTTTTCTTGCCTGGCTAACGCCAGACCACGTGTCATTGAGAATCAGACGTGGTCTGGAAATTTTGCATTTTTGTATTTGACGCGTGGTTTACGAATGCCCAGAGCCGTATTGGGTGCTACGAGTGTCTATCAAATGCGCCTGTACGTAGCTCATAGCCAATCGGGTCAATGATACCAGATTAGACGGTGAAGACGACGATGGGTCAGAGATTTATGTATACACAAAACGTGTTTCTCAATGTCAAGGATACTTCCTTGGAAGGACGGTTCCTTCCAAGTCATTTCAGCCCGTTCTCATCCCAAGGCGTCATATATGACGCTTTTGCCAAAGCGTAGACATCCAACATGGCACCCTTTAGCGTCAATATGAGGCGCAGATATATATGGGGCAGAAGGCGCCTCCTAGTGGTCTAACCCTAAACCTACCCATAACCGAAGCATGTTATATTGACGCTAAAGGGTGCCATGTGCGTTGGATGTCTACGCTTTGGCAAAAGCGTCGTATAATGACGCCTTGGGATGAGAATGTGTTGGTAATTTCCTTCAGAGGCTAGACGAGGCTCCTCTTTTGCATTCGGAGAACACGGAGCTAGCAAGCGCACGTCATTGCGTCATTACATCAGTGAAAGGTCCGTTTTTGGCACTGCAAAAATGGTAGCTACTGGTTTGGTTGCTGTACCGCACTGTTTAAACACACTTGACCGTCCTTATTTTGTCTTGTCAGCCCTCATAGAAATAAATAAATAAAAGTAAGGGATAATAGCGAGACGGTTGTTATAGCGAATACAACCCGGCGAACTCTAACGCGAAGCGGAGGGGTCTTGAATCAGCCTGATGGGGTTGTATTTGGTGTAACAACCGCCTCGCTATACATTTTCCCACCTACGTACAACATGGCTACCTACCAAATAAATCAATAAATTGATTTAAAAAGGAGTTTATTAATTTAAAAACGATTATATTACTGGAGTGAACAACTGCGTCCATAGCAACACGATCTAGCTGTTAAAATGCATGAAATGGTAAAATGAGATCAACAAAAAAGCCTAACGTTATATGAAGTAAAAATTTTAAAAAAGTGAATCAAAAGGGAATAGTTTTAAATCCCCCCCCCCCCCCCCCCCCTCTGCAAATCAGCTGTATCAAAAGGTAACTTTGCGTCCGCTGCAATGATTCAACATCACATCATGACTTTTGCGTAAACATACACACCACTTTCAAGTCAAGCGACATGTTATCTGCATTTTGAGTTATCCGTGTCTAACGTTAGATTTCAGAGTGATTCCGAGTGTATGGACAGGCCGTTAAATATCCGAGCGAAACGAAGCAAAATGTAGATCTGCATCTGGGGAGCGATAATTTTTTTTCCTAGGATGGTAGGGGAAGACTCGTAAATGGAATTAACCCCAGTGACTGGTAGGTTTAGGGACCGGGTTGGGGTAGGTCATTTATTTATTTATACAGTAATGTAACGTAAAGGGATACTCCACTTTTTTTTTTGGAAATAGGCTCATTTTACCACTCCCCCAGAGTTAAACAGTTGAGTTTCACCATTTTCAAATCCATTCAGCCGAATATTTAGAAGAATATCAGTAACCAGAGAGTATCTGGTCCCATTGACTTCCATAGTAGGAAAAAAATATATAATATGGAAGTCCATGAGACCAGAAACTGTCTGTTTACTGATATTTTTCTAAATATCAAAAAAATCGGCTGAATACATTCGAACATGGTAAAACCCAACTGTTTAACTCTGGGGGAGTGGCAAAATGAGCCTATTTCCAAAAAAAGTGGAGTATCCCTTTAAGTCAACGGCGTTCATAAACGCGCTGAAAAGCGATTATGCGGAAGAGAAAGATCAAAAGAACAGATTTATGTCTGTGTCCTACATCATGTCATAACCCTTACTCCTTTACCTTCTCTCTTAGAGTACTCCATCGCGTTGGTGCTCCTTACTGTTTTGTTGGTTGCAGTCGGAATTTTGTGTGTCGTAATCGTCGGAACGTTGTTTTGCCAAAGACGCCAGAAACTGCACGCGCTGGCTTGTGAATGACAATAAAAGGTGTTTTGTCTAATGAGTGTGTTGTTTCCTTGGTCTTCTGTCGCCCGCAGTTAGTTGGTTAAAGCCCATTAGGTTCTTGTTTCTGTTCAGGGAATCCCATCTGTAGTAAATGACCCATCAACTTTTAAAATTGCTGATGCGGCTCTGTTTACTGGTTTGGTGCTCACTGGTGCTATTAAAGCGACAAATGGCTACGTGTTTGTGCTTCTATCCTTTCAAAGGAAAAAGTGAATTTCAGACTAGTAGATCTGGCTTTGGATTTGACTGCTCAACCAACAAAATCCGGTAAGAGTTTGACTACACTGTTCAAAAGATATTTGGAAGAGTTCGTACTGATGCATTCAATTGATAGTGATTCAAATAAATGCTGTCTCTATATTCAATAAAGGAATCGTAAAAATGAATTGTGCTTCCCACAAAAAACTGTTTTCAAATTTGATAAATGTTTCTTGATTATCAAATCGGCATATTAGAATGATTTCTGAAGGACCATGTGACATTGAAGACTGGAGAAGTGACACGCACCACAGAAATTAATTGCAGTTAATTTTTTTTTATAGAAAACAGTTCTTCTAAATTGTAATAATATTTCACAGAATTACCGTTTTAACTGCGTCTTTGATCAAATAAATGCAGCCTTTATTGGCATTCGAGACTTCTTTCATCAGCATTAAAAGGATTAAAAATTTTACTGATGGATCTGAAAAAAAATTGTTGTTTTTTTATTATATTTCTCGTCAGGGAATATACCACTTGCATAAAAATGGCTTTTATATTTTGGTGACTGAGTTTTATGGTCCATGTCATTTGGTGACTGCATCCCTGCACATGGCTCATGGGAACAGGAAGACAAATAGACGTAATTAAAAGGGCCATGAAAGCTATAGGAAGCTTTATTAAAATGAAGTGAGGTATGGAAGTACAATGGTGTGTTTGTAGCCAGCTGATATTGTGTAATATTGGTGTGTTTTACAAGCACATCCATTGACTCGCAGTGACCCAGTAATGAGTAATAAACCACATGGTTTATGATGTGGCAGTTTGCTGCCTTACAAATAGGCCTACCTAAAACAAGATCACGGCCATGCTATAAGAGAGAGAGGAGAGCTCATTCAGGGCAGTTATGATATATTACTATGTTATTGTAAAATAAAATATGCCTTTGACTAGATGATTCCAGATCACAAATATTAGTACCCAAAATAAATGTTAAAAGGAACTAAACTTACAATGCATTTTACGAAATAATAAATCAAAATGACTGAAGTAAAGCCAAATTTGTAATTTACAATTGTTGTTTTTCATTTTCAGGATCATTCTGTTTATAATTTTAACCAGACCAAATCAAGTTAAAAGAATTTAAGTAATGAGCTGACACCCAAATGCATATAATGCTATTTATGATGTATGCTTTTAAAGAATGCAACACTTGTCTTGGCTTTTTACTTGTGTTGGAAATATTAATGGCCTAAAAAGAAGTAAAAACACCTGCAAACATCGCAGAAAATCCTACTTTCAAACTGTATTTTGAAATTTTTTCCATTAAAAAGTCTAAACACAAATATATATATATATATATATATATATATATATATATATTACGGCTGTCAAGCGATTAATCGCATTCAAAATAAAGGTTTGTGTTGTTTACATAATATATGTGTGTGCACTGTGTCTAATTATTTTATATATATATATATATATATATATATAAATACACACACATGCTTGTATATTTAAGAAATATTTTCATTTATATACTGTATATAGATTTATGTAGGCTATAATTTATATTATATATAAATATAAATATTTTATATATAAATAATATTTTTTTTAATAATATTTTACATGCATGTGCATGTTTTTATATATATACAAAATAACTATCCACAGTGCACCCACATATATTATGTAAACACGAACTTTTATTTTGGATGATATATATATATATATACTGTATAAACTTTGTGTCCATGTGTAAACTATATCTATAGAAGTAAAAAAAAAAAAAAGAAAAAGAAAGAAGTAGGCCTAAATATTATTTTTAATGTAATTTATCTTGAATATGTATTTTTTGCCCATAACTTAGCGAATCTATTCATGTGGTTGTTTCATATGGTTGTATAACAGCCTTTTTGTGTCAGTTTATAAATATATTTATAATATAGAATATGTAAATGCATGAACATGGAAAATGTTTATTAACTTAACTCCTTAATATTTCTGTATTTTTAGCAACTTTCATGTCTTTCTGGATTTGCACTGTGTAATTTCTTTTGTGTAGAGTGTTTTTATGAGAAGCCTATTATCTTCAAATAAAGCACTCTTTCACTGTAAATGACCCTGTTCTTCTTGTGTTTGAATGAGGAAGGTAGACTGACCAAGATAAAGATGACAAAGGCCTCCCGTCATGGAGCGAGACGACCCCTGTCAGAGCTCATAATTAACCCCCTTAATTAAGACCCCCGTCAACAATGAAATGTTCATAATGGAGGAGGAGATTTAATTACCTTTCTCTTGCAGACCAAGATCCAGACACTCAGGAAACAATTAAGTTCCTCTTAGTCTGTGTAATGGTCCTGAGTCTGGGCTTCACTGACCTCCTCTATTAATAACACATAAGAAGTCTTCAGATCGCAGACTTCACTTCAGTGTATTCAGGAAATGATGCGGTAATTGTCTTTGTAAAATGAATAAACACAGAGGTCATTTCAGCGGCTAATACTGAATTCTGAGGTGAGGATGTATGGCAAGCCGTTTTAAAACGCCTTGCCATAGAGGATGACTTATGACTGGTCAGGGGAAGTTGGTCCTAAATATTAACTGATAAAGCTTTTGATGTATATTAGTAAATGTTGAAATGAAAATGAACTAAGATTCAAAAACGCCCATAACCAGGATTATAGCTTGTCAAGTGTTGTACACAGTGTATAACAAACGTGTCAGAAAAAAGTGCACTTTCCACACGGTCCCTTACTCACGTGTCCGTCAAGAGCGAGCTTTTGAGGGGCAGTGATTAGAGCGAAGTCCTATTTGGCTAAGTCGTTTAGGAGGTTTTTAATGTGAATTTAATGTGAATCATTAATTTAAGTTTTTAATGTGAATTTTCCATTTTTCAGTGAATGTCTGGTGAATATCAAAAACAAAACTAACTTTACCCCGCTTAGAAGCTGCGCTGAGTGTACAAAACGCACACAACACAATAACTAACAGTTATATTGTGCATGCTATAGAAAACATAACAGCAAACATTATTAATAATACTTACAGATTGTGAATCGGAGGAGGAAGCTGATCCATATACACTGGATAGTGGATACTGAGCCCTCCTTCAGGAACAACCGGCTTGTGAATCCACATTTGAATTCATTTATGTTTTTGAATGATTCGTCATTAAAATGAATGATGAGAACACAAGGTTCGGGCTATACTGTTGTGGTATCGTTGCAAATATGAACTCTGACCACTGATTCTTCACATGCTCGTCCCTGGGCAATGAAAACAAGTGGCTGAACTGTCTTTGCAATGTACCAAGACAGCGTCTTCTCGACATGATGCGATTCAGCTGAAGTATTTGAATGTGTTCTAGACTTCAAGTTCTGTCTGCGTGGGCAGTTGTTGGGAGCGGCCAATGAGCTAATGTTTTGTATCTACGTCACGACGAAACATCTAATGACTCGTTTCAAAAACAATTCATTTCATAGGCTCAGAGTCGACTCTCACTTTTGAAAGACAATAACTTTATGTACGGTGCACTTTCAGATATAAATCTTTGCAGGATGTGTTCATTCCCTTATATTCCACACTACATGAACAGTCATTTTCAAAAATCCATGATAGGTGCTCTTTAAATAAGGCTGCATGTTTCAAGGCACTTAAGTGGGCCTTTAACACCCTCAGCACAATGCGAATCAAAGACAGAGCCTGTGTTCGCAAAAGCATAGGCTACTGCTATATACTATACTGTTACAGTAGCTATGTGTAGGAGGCTATATTATGCTCAATAAGTGAATTTTCTGTATGCATGGGATACCCGGATGAAAATGAGCATGCAACAGAGTAGTAGGACACAGAATAACGTGCAATGCAACATGATGGACCTTCAAGTAATGGCAGCCATTATTTTTAACAATTCTTTTGCCTCATTATTTGACAGTGTGTAATAAAACAAGCTGTTTCATACTCCCTAAGAATAGTAGGTACTATAGTTGGGTAGTGTAGGCGCACTAGGCGGTGTCTGCTTCACAAAACAGCCTGTATAATGCTGCCCTCTGCTGGTGATTGAATTAATCCTTTATTGAAAATTATGTCATCATAACTCACCCTCAAGTTGTTCCAAACCTGTATACATGTCTTTGCTCTGCTGTACACAAAGGAATATATTTGGAAGAATGTTTGTAGGAAGAATGGGGCCCAATATCTGTTTGGTGACCAACATTCTTCAAAATACCTTCCTTTGTGTACAGCAGGAAATACTGGTTTGGAACAACTTGAACTTGAAGGTTAGTAAATGATGACTTATCATTTTTGGGTGAACTATCCCCTTAAAGAAGATTGATTATCTCAGAGTAAGAAAGCTGCCATCTTTAGAAACGTCTTTAAAAACTTAGAACCTCAGAGGAGAAAGTCATAGTTCATCAAAACATCGTAATATACATACATAATTTGCCCGCTATATAGATACAGTCGGCAACGCGTCATAGTTGGGGGGCGTGGTCGGTGTGGGGGAAAGCAGCGCGACCATCCTATGTATTTGAATGACAAAAATGTCATATTGCGAGTCATTTATGCCTGCCGACCGGCAACGGTACATTGCAAAATTAACTGTAATAGGTTATGATTGCCCTTATTTAATTAAAAACTGGGTCAATGACCCAACCAAATGGCCGGAGGTGTCGTTTCCAGACTATTATTATCTGGTTGAATCTTCAGGTAAGACACAAGAAAGCTACCGGCAACACAAGCCTGTAACTCAATCAACTTGCGTATAAGTTACTATAAGTCCATAAAACCATATCACTTACCAATTGTACGTATGCTTCACTCCAAACTATTAATTCTTTTGTAAAACGGTGATCATTAGTAGTCGCTACGAAGTTGCAGAGGGACTTTGCTGACAGTTATCCGAATTCTCACAGACTGCAGTCTGATAACCTTCAGCTGATAACGCGAAAAACAACTAAAGGAATCTTGTAGTATTTTAGGACAAAATATTATAGTAACGTTAATCCTATAGGAATACTATAGTATTTTGGGACATAGCCTAGAAGTATATGTATTAATGAGCATCACAGAAGTATTATACACTACTATAGAATATAATAGCCATGGGATTACTATAGTTCTTTTTCGTAAGGGATGTAACGTCAGACAAATCTGGCCCACTGCCTAATACAAATTAAACACCTACTACTATATCACACGGACCTCTACTCACACAGTAATCTAATAAGATATGATTAATTTTGCCATTTTGTCCTCCTATCCGGTTCTGTATGTATGTAAGAAAGGCCGTAGAACTTCAATTTATAATTTGTTTGTTTATTGGTGGTACAGAAAACGACACCGCAACTCTTCGGCATGATTGTCCCATGTATTTCAATGAGCGCCAAGGCAATGTTTTCCCCCACGGGCTAAATTCACACCACGTGACGGGGCGTTCCCGGGGGCGTTCCCAGACCAACCGACTGTATCTATTGCTACCAGATTTTTCATAACAACAGAAAAATATACTAGGATAACCTGGCAGCAGAGTGATGTTGTCATTGGTAGTATCATGATATTCTAAAGACCGGCAGCACGTTGATGTGATTGGTTAAATGGTAGTAAGAAACCGACGATTTCAAACATTTTTTTTTAAGAAGAAAATACTCAGCAATTGTGTTGATTTATGGATTGTCATCTTAAAGGTGCAATACCTAAGATTTTTGCATTAAAATATCCCAAAATCACAAGGCCAGTGTTATATATTCAGTAAAGATGATAACTCACAATATTCCAAATGTTTCAAACAATGTTTAAATCGCGAGAAAATTGAGATTTTAACCAAGGAAACGGCACGTGTCAGCAGGGGTGAGCTGGGAGTCGCGAGTCAATCGCGTCATATCCGCTTACCTCGGTTTCCGCTCTTACTACGTGTAGTCCTGGACAAATGCGGTAGTTGTAGTTGTGCGTTAGCGCCTATCAAACGGCAGCTTGTTTCGCGCATTTGTTATGGAATGGAGCACATATATTCTTTTCATTTATTCTCGGAATGTGAACTGTTGGCTGTAAAGGGGGTCGCACACCAGACGAGAAGCGCCGCGTCACGTTTAGGACAACTCCAGTAACGTTATCGAACACCGGACGCGCACTTTCTCATCAGTGTATGGCCAGCAATATTGTTATGTTTAATGACAGAAAATGAAGATAATGTCTGTTCTATGTTATTGTACTGTACAATTAAATACAATCGTTGCTGAGTCTGCATTCTGAAAACTTTACCTCAGAGCATCCGTTCACAGAATGAATTGAGAATCTCACGTGAAAAATCTAATAATAATCAGTAATTGTCATTCAAGCAGCTGATTTCTGTAAATGACTGCAAAACTAAATGCATAGATATTGCAGCATAGGGCAAAGTCAGGATCCATTAGCAACGGTTTGAGGCAAAAATAATTACAATTTTATATAAAACTATGTAAATGGCGCTCTGTGGCGCAGCAGGGTTTTGAACACGGTCCTGAAACGTTGCTGGGCGCCGCGGACAGACGCCGAATGGCGCCGCCGGTATGTGTACACTTATAGATAATAATGTGTTCGAATAATTATGTGGTGCAACGCGGCGCTGCAGCTTCTCGTCCGGTGTGCGACCCCCTTAACGTTAATTTTGTGAAACTGTAGCTGTGGTTGAATACTTACACGACATGAAAAGATGTGTCAAATGTACATTGCAGACATCCCAAGTCTCCCGGATCTCCCGCATATTGATAGCGTTTCCCTGATGCCCGCAAATTAGTTCAAATCTCCCGGGATATAATGTTAGAGCGAGACATACTGCGCGCAAACAGCGCGCTGCGCGTGCACTGTACAGAGGGAGAGACTTTGCGTTTGTGCCTCGCGAACGCGAAAGTTAGCCTTCCCTCCCACCCCCACAATCTTGTTATCGAAATATACCTCCCGGAAATGAATTCTTGCAGGTTGGGATAACTGACATTAAATTGATTTTTTATTTTTTATAAAGTTACCAAGGAGGGCCAACCACGTCAACTCCTTGCGAGAGACCTGCCCCTTCAAACCCTCTCCACCATAGCTTCGTCCAGTGACTCGTACAGTAACATCTGTGATAACTAATTTACTTTTAAACCTGACTTTTCTTGCACGGTTATTTCAGTTTAATGAAATACAAGCATGTCATTAAACGCAACGTTTATAGAAATCGAACTTTACCTCATCCATGACAACTAATTTTCGATTCCCGTCTGACTGATTTATCCACGGTGGAGTTGAAAACAACAGTTCCCATCATTCCGCGTTCCTCCACGGCGTCATCAAGCAAAGCCGTTGTTGTTGTTTTGAATGTAGCGCCCTCTAGCGGCATCTAGATCTTAGGTATTGCACCTTTAAACCATATTAAAAACACACCATAGACTTATAAAGAACATTAAAAACTTGATTTTCACCACAAGGGGTCTTTAAATTATTGATTGAAATATAGAATAAATTAAAGTTAAAACTGTTTTATTATTATTTTTATTATTATGCAAAAGTAAAAAAAAAATTATCAGGACCGTTGAAAATCCTCCCCCCCCCTCCAATAAAAAAAAAATCGCAAAGACGCAAATCTTAAGATGCCTTGTAGACATAAGAAAGAACATGGTGTTTTAAATGGATGAATCCCACATCTTATTAATTTACAATAAACTGTATGTAAATCAACGAGTGATCACAATAAACATGATTGGACCATTTTTACTTGCGCTGAGAAAAGTCACACTTGCCACGTGACTGCGTAAAGAGGGCGCTAGGACCACGAGGCGTTTGGTTGCCCCGGTGTTATGATTGTGTAATATAATGGATGGTGGTTTTGAACTGCGTGAGTTTCTGACTGTAGTGTAAGGTCATATACAGCAACCACATACAATGACATGTTTTAGGAGCGCTAACATCATCATAATCCATCTGAGTGGATAATCATTCAAGGACGCTCGCAAAAGACTAGAAGGATCCCACTGACATTGGAAACAGGTTAGTTCATATCTCACTGGCCTTACACAAGTTCTCGTGGACGTTGTTTCACACGGTAATACTATGGTACTTTGGTAAATGTGGTTGTAAATAATACTTACAAAGAAGTGGAACTGTCATGTTCTTTGTACATAGTATAGTAGCATGTATTATGCATGCATGTTTTATTATGGTAGAGTATTAGTAAGTTGGTCACAACACATTCAAATAAACATAATAAAACAATGGCATTGCGTTATAAATAATCTAAGGTATTATTATAATGACTGGCTCAAGAACATCCTCAACAATAAACGTTGCTTTTTAAATATTTATTATGTAAATTATATTTATATTTAAAAATATGTATTATTAGTAAAATGAGAACATTTAATATTAATATTAATCAAGTTTTATTATCGTTGATGTTTTATACATGTATTTTAATACTTTGGTATTACCTTGGGGTACCATATAAATACAACGGTATATGACTATGTTAATCGTTCTATTGTGTTGAGATACTATTATAATTTTTTATTTTTTTTAAGTTTTAGGATTTTCTTTTTTTGTCGTTTTTATTTAAAGTTTCAGGTATTTTTGTACATAGGTTTACATAATATATGTGGGTGCACTGTATATAATTATTTTGTTTACATATAAAAACATAAATGGATGTATATTTACGAAAAAAATATTATATATAAAATATTTATATTTATATATAACATTAATTATATATAAATCTATATACAGTATATACATGAAAATATTTCTTAAATATATACAAGCATGTGTGTGTATTTATATATATAGAAAATAATAATACACAGTGCCCCCACATATATTATCTAAACACAAACTTTTATTTTGGATGCGATTAATCGCCATTAATCGTTTGACAGCCCTATATATATATATATATATATATATATTTATATGATACCGTCCCTGTTTTATGGTCCTGCCACAGTATGTTTTTGTTGTGGGAAACACAAGTTTATTTGGTTCCTCACCATATATTTTTTACAGATATTCTTTGTGTGGATCTATCATCATCATCATCATCATCATGGTGGAGATGAAGAGTTTCTGTGAAGCTGGAGTCTCCATGCAGCAGGTGTGGGTGGATGGCGGTCTGACTCTCTGCTTCTACTTCACCCTGGTGCCGTCCGTCCTCCTCACCCTCTTCTTCCTCTTCGGCACGTTTCTGTGTGTTTGGTACAGCCGCTATGGCACAGACATGGAGCCCAAGTTCATCCCTCGCTCGCGACTCTACCGGCTCCAAGTGGGCCTGTCGGTGCTGCTCGTCCTGCAGGCTCTGGGCTGGATGGTGTTTCGGATCGCTCGCAGCGGAGAGCTGCCGGGATACGTGGTCCTGTACGGCTGTCTCTCCATGATGGGCTGGCTTTGGGCCGTGGCTCTGCTGCGCCTGGAGAGAAGGAGGGTTCTGGTGCGGGACAGAACCAGAGGACACAGTTCGGTACTGTTGCTGTACTGGGCCATGGCTTTTGCGGCTGAAAACCTGGCGTTTGTGTCGTGGATGAGCCCTCAGTGGTGGTGGACTCTGGAGACGGCCGATCAACAGGTACGTGTGTGTTTAACAATCGACGCGTTGATAAACTGTTGTCTAATAATAAATGATTTGCATATGCAACATTTTTGCAGTAATGTAAACAAATGGGCTTTAAAAAATCTGTTTATCTACCACTAGGTGAAGGTAATGGCAAACTTCTCATAAACACACGAGTTGCATCAAATTATGCACCAGATTGTAGTAGTTATTAGTGTTTCATAGTGCATTATCATGTATGTCTATAGCATTACCTTTGGCACTGATGCCATTGTCCTGACTAAAGTGTTTGTATTTGAAAGGGGTGGCAGATGTAGGAATGCTGCTCACACACCATGACTCAGCATTATGGTAACTTTGTGAAAGGATTACAATACATATTGAGGAACAAACTATGAATGACTCAGCAATTTTGTCAAGTTTGGATGGTCATTAAAAAAAACAATATTGTTGAGTCATTTTGTGTTTTTAAATAGTAGGCAGTGACAATATTGTTGAGTCATGGTCAGTTCAGGCTGCACTCCTTTTTGGCCTCCTTGGCCACACCCCAACCGTTTAGGTTCGACCAATCAGATAACAGTGTTTGTGACACTCCATGAGGTAGCAGTTTTACTCTGCTCACCCTAGTCTTGCTCTAAACTTTGAATATTGAATGCAAAATTGCATATTACTAAAAAAAAAATCATGTTATAAAAATGGCCAAGACTTTTGCTTGATTTAACTAAAAGAGCATTTACAAAATTATTCCAGTTTTCAAAATTGTCTCGTTAAAAAAAGTTAGGATATATATATATATATATATATATATATATACTGTAAAAGGAGCAAATTAATTAATAACAATTTTATTAAATTTAATGTAATATTATATATATATATATATATATATATATATATATACTGTAAAAGGAGCAAATTAATTAATAACAATTTTATTAAATTTAATGTAATATTTTATATATGAAGAGTTCAGATGCAAAAGCCTCTAAGTGCCATTTGAAATTTTCTTCTAGAATGATCATTTTTATCAAGCTTCTATATTTAAGTTCAGTGATTTCACTTAAATGGCAATGATAATTACCTATTAGTTGTTATTTAAGTGAAATTACTGAACTTAAATATACAAGTTTGACAAAAATCATCATTAAAGAAGAAAATTTCAAATGGCATTTAGAGGCTTTTGCATCTGAACTCTTCATATATATATATATATATATATATATATATATATATATATATACTGTAAAAGGAGCAAATTAATTAATAACAATTTTATTAAATTTAATGTAACATAATATATATATATATATATATATATATATATATACAGTATATTAAACCATTAATATACATTATAAATAGAGACTGGATAAATAGCAGTCAAATCCATGCCACTATATATATATATAAATATATATATATATATATATATATATATATATATAGTGGCATGGATTTGACTATATATATATATATATATATATATATTATACAATTTTTTTTTAAAGAAACCATAAAATCTAAATTAATTTGTTTACATGCTAACGACCAAAAATCTCAAAATGTGAGACATTTTCTGATGGTCTTTACTCTTTACACAATATCAGAGATGTGTAAGATGTGTAGCAGATACAAACAATAGCAAATAATAATCGCTTTGCGCACATTGTTCATTGTGACTGCAGTTGGAGTTTTCTTTCTGGCTGGTGCGATACTTCAGCTCAGGTTTGCTGTTCCTGTTAGGCCTCAAAGCCCCAGGCTTGCCTCGCCGACCGTACATGCTCCTGGTCAATGAAGACGAGCGAGATGTTGAGCACGGAGCGGTGAGACATTAGATGCACTCTGCTGTTGTCAAATCTGCACTCAATCTTACTGTCATAATCATTGATCTCATTAATGCCTCTTTTCAGCCTCTCTTGGGTAATTCTGAGGAGAATCAGTCTACGTGGAAAGACTTTGGGCAGAAAATGCGTCTGTTGGTGCCGTACATGTGGCCTAAAGGCAGTGTCGTGCTTCAGCTGCTGGTTCTGCTGTGTCTCGGGCTGCTGGCCGTGGAACGCGTCATCAATGTGTTTGTGCCCATCTACTACAAGAACATAGGTGCAGAATAAGAGTCTTATTCAGTCATGATTCAATTATTTATGTCAGTAGCCTTTTCTTAGTCTTTCTGGAATGAAATACTCTATATCTATATTATAAATCTCCTTTACAGTGAACCAGCTGACAGATGGGAGCTCTTGGAAGACTCTGGCCACTACAGTGTGTGTTTACGGGCTTCTGAAGTTCCTGCAGGGTGGTGGCGCTGGTGAGGGAACATCACCCAATTTAATGATTTCTCTGTAGCGTGACGGGGAATATCAGTTTGAAACAGTCTGTTTCCGTCTGCAGGTGCGTCTGGGTTTGTGAGTAACATGCGTTCGTTCCTGTGGATTCGAGTGCAGCAGTACACTAACCGTGTGGTGCAGGTGCGTCTCTTCGCTCACCTGCACTCTCTGTCCCTGCGCTGGCACCTGGGCCGCCGCACCGGAGACGTCCTGAGAAGCATCGACAGAGGAACCTCCTCCATCAACAGCCTGCTGAGGTACAGCTAAAAAATCATTGATGAAATTGTGTCCTGATGCCACAAACCTTCTTATCTCCAGGTGTTTGCATTTGGATGCAAGTATAAACAAGGTTAACTTTGCAATATTAGTCTTGGATGCAGATAGACATAGTGTGCTTTTACAGTAGAAGTGATCTCAGTCTCTATTTTCTTGAAATATTTTTTTTATTTGGTTTATTCCAACAGCTACATCGTGTTCAGCATCTTCCCCACCATAGCTGACATTGTCATTGCCATTATCTATTTTATATCCAATTTCAATGCCTGGTTTGGCCTCATAGTCTTCGTTTGCATGGCCCTCTACCTCAGTGAGTATCTAAATACATGAACACACACACACACACACACACTTGTCCTCCGTTATTGTTGCCCCCATTTCAAATGATTTGCATTTAGAAATGTGTAATTTTACCTAAAATACCATAGTTGCTCCTTGTCTGGTCTGGTTTGAGTATTAATAGTACAATTGCATTAATGAAAAAAAGATTTATTTATTGCATTGAGTGACACTTGAGCAATATATTGTAATATTATGTTTTTAGTCTTTAAATAAAAAGTAAATACTATAGCTGCCCCTTTGAGTGTTAAAAGTATAATTGGGTGCTGAATAAGTGCCAAATTAATTTATGAAGCACATAATAAAACAGCTTTAATGCATTATATGACTGACAGACAAGAACGGTTTGATCTAAAAATATCAAAATTGAAAATACTGTAGAAACAAAGACGCCTACATCTTGGATGCCATTGTGGTTAGCTAAAACATAACAAAAATTGTTTTAAAAAAGTGAACTATCCCTTTAACACCATACGGCAATCTGCAGGAGTGCAGTTTTGATTCTCCTGATCCCAGGAGTCACTAAAGACAGAAGAATAGAAATATACCAGATCAGCATTTGATTGATTGACTGCTCTTTTATCTTTGTCTCGTTCAGCTCTCACCATCGTTATCACTGAATGGAGAACTAAATACAGACGAGATATGAACACACAAGATAACAATGCCAAATCGAAAGCTGTGGACTCTTTATTGAACTTTGAGACGGTATGTTTTTTTTGTTTGAAGAATATCAGAATATGTGTTGTAAAAAACAAAACAAAAATTTTGCTGTGCAATATAATGAGTGTGATTGAATTATGATATTGTCAACAGGTGAAATATTACAATGCGGAGCGTTATGAAGCGAGTCGCTTTGAGGATGCCATCTTGAAATATCAGGTAGTCTTTTTTTAAGATTGTTTTAAGACTGCTCTCCAGTCCAGATTTCTTATAACGTGTATTTTATAGTTTATTGATTATTAGCTCACAGGAATATATAATAAATACCACTTTTATGATTATATTTAATTTTTGCTCAGGTATCGGAATGGAAGACCAATGCGTCTCTGGCGTTTTTAAACCAAACGCAAAATCTCATCATCGGTTTGGGTCTCCTGACCGGATCTTTGCTCTGTGCGTACTTTGTGACAGAGGGAAAGTTTCAGGTACGAGCGTTCAGGACGACTCATCATATCATTACACTGCCAGAAACTTCTGAAGTTGTTTAAAGGAGGAAAAAAAGATTTAAAAAGGAATATAAATTTATAAAAAAAATGTAGTACTTTTATTCAGCAAGGATGCATTAAATTGACCAAAAATCATTGTAAAGTATATATATATATATATATATATATATGAAGAGTTCAGATGCAAAAGCCTCTAAATGCCATTTGAAATTTTCTTCTTTAATGATGATTTTTATCAAACTTGTATGTTTAAGTTCAGTAATTTCACTTAAATAACAATTATCATTGCCATTTAAGTGAAATTACTGAACTTAAATATACAAGCTTGATAAAAACGATCATTCTAGAAGAAAATTTCAAATGGCACTTAGAGGCTTTTGCATCTGAACTCTTCATATATATATATACACAGTATATATGTGTAAAAAAGAATTAAACAACTGGTTTCAACATTGATATTAAATAAAGATAAATTATTTTTGAGTAGCAAATCATCATATTAAAATGATTTCTGAAGGATCATGTGACACTGAAGTTTTCCATCACCGGAATAAACTACATGAATCTATATTATTTATATTAATTAACAAAACACAGTGTTACAGTATTTGCTGTACTAAATGCAGTCTTTTTGAACATAAGACCCTAAATTTTTGATTGCTAATGTACATTAATAAATTAGTTCAATACATCAATTGAATTCGGTTTTAATGCCGAGTTTTTCGCGATAATCAACAGCCTATAGTTTGGCTAATGCACTAAATTACTTTATTGCAGTTTCCAAAACAGAGATTTTGATTAATGTTTGAGATTGTGATCTCAATCAGTGGCAAAAAAAGTGTTATGAAGTGCAGTATTATATTAAATAAAATATTATTTTAATGTCTTTTAATACATTTTAAAATAAAATAAGAAAAACCTTTAATAAAAAAAAAAAAATTTAATTGTATTAAATATTATTTCAATATTGTAATTGTTATTATTTTTTTATGGTCATGTGACATGAACTGGTTGTAACTCGCGGTGGTTTTCCAGGTGGGAGATTATGTGTTGTTCGGAACATACATCATCCAGCTCTACACTCCGCTCAACTGGTTCGGCACATACTACAGGTATGCAGCTTTTTTTGTCTTGGATAATAGTTTATCGCCCATTTATAGATCACTATTTATATGCGTTTTCAAAAGAACAAAGGTCACAGTAAGCATGTATTTTTCCTTGAACAGAATGATCCAGAACTCCTTCATCGACATGGAAAGCATGTTCAAGCTCTTCAATGAGGATGAGGAAGTGAGTGGAGGAGAGAAGAAGCTTTTGAAGCTTTTGAATAATGAATGACTTTGTTATTTGGGTTTTTGTTTAGGTGAAGGATGATGTCAACGCAGGAAGCCTCTGCTACCGACAGGGGAAAGTAGATTTTGAGAATGTCTTCTTCAGCTACATGCAAGGGTAAGCAGCTTCAGTTAAATGGCTTTATTATTATTATTCAATATATTTGACATATGACCAGTATTCTCTCAATAATATGTAACTTTCATTTTATACGATGCGGATGTTTTTGCAGCAAGGAAATTCTCAAAGACGTCTCTTTCTCTGTTCTTCCCGGACAGACGGTCGCACTTGTAAGTCTGAGCTGTTTTATACATCCTTGAAAAGTTGCTGTTTGTTGCATATTTGCATATTATATATAGTTATATATATAGTATTACATAGTATATATAGTATTACATATAGTTGCATATTTTTTGTGCAAATTGATATGTTTTTTTCTATTCTTTGAATCCCAACAACATTGATTTGAAATATAAATCCTTTGTAACAATATAAATGTTGTTGCCGTCATGTTTGATCTACTTTAAGCATCCTTGCTGAAGTATTTCTTTTAAAAAAAAGATACATATTTGTACTGACCTCAAACTTTTGCGTATATGTTTTTCAGGTCGGACAGTCTGGATCAGGAAAGAGCACCATCATCCGTCTGCTTTTCCGTTTTTATGACGTTCAGGGCGGGTGTATAAAAATAGACGGTCAAGACATCTCAAAGGTGAACCTTGTAATATATAAAAGGCACCCAAACCTGTCCCTACATGGTCCATCACATTTTTTTCTGGGAAGCTCTTGTGCGCTGTGTTAATTCATGCGTCTGGTTGCGTCTCAGGTGAAGCAGTCCTCTCTGCGCGCTCACATTGGCGTTGTCCCTCAGGACACCGTCCTGTTTAATGACAATATCCGGGACAACATCCGTTACGGTCGAGTTGCTGCTACTGACCAGGAGGTGGAGGAGGCTGCCATTGCCGCTGACATCCATGACAAAATCATCACTTTCCCGGACGGTGAGACCATTTTTGGCATTGAAAAAGTAGAATTAGATTGTAGGCAGTGAATATAAGTAGGGGACCTGAAATGCAGACCTTTATATGATGTGCTCCGGTATGATGTTCAAAGTTGATAATCATAATTGATTTATATTTGTAGGCTATGACACTCAGGTGGGTGAGAGGGGTCTGAAGTTGAGCGGAGGAGAGAAGCAGAGAGTCGCCATCGCTCGCACCATCCTCAAAGCGCCTCAGATCATCCTCCTCGATGAGGTACGTCACCAGTGCATTATGGGAGAATACATACACGGTTGTTTTAGGGTGAGGGAATTATCCCAGTTTTGCATGTTTTTATTATTTCTTGTTGGGAGATTTTATTTTTACTTGTTTTAGCAAGTTTAGGTTCAAAAGTTTGGGGTTAGTAAGAATAATTTTTTGGTTAGGACCAGTTTTCAAGTACTTTTCATTTTTAACATGGACTAATTTTCTCATCCTCTACCAATAGGCCACGTCTGCTCTAGACACACAGACTGAGCGAAATATCCAGGCATCGCTGGCTAAAGTCTGCACCAACAGAACCTCCATTGTGGTGGCACACAGGTAAACACATGATTAAAAGAATTATGAGAGTGTGAAGTGAATGTTGAACAACAATAATCATGGGCCGCTCATGATCATCATTGCCTTTCAAGAGGTTAAAAGAGTTTTTACACATATCGACTACTCCCATTAATTATCACAGTTAATGCATAATTCATAAAACATGTTATTAAAGGAGTAGTTCATTTTTTTACAACTTTTTCTGATAATTTACTCACCCCCATGTCATCCAAGATGTCCATGTCATTATTTCTTCAGTTGAAAAGAAATTAAGGTTTTTGATGGAAACATTCCAGGATTTTTCTCCATATAATAGACTTCAATGGGAACCAAACGGTTCAAGGTCCAAAAGACACTTTCAGTGCAAACTGCAAACTGTTCAAAGGGCTTTAAACGATTCCAGATGATGAATAAGAGTCTTATTAAGTGAAACGATCGGTCATTTAATAAATAAATAACAAAGTTTAAGTTTTATAAGCTCAAATGTTCGCCTTGCTCTGTTTTGTGATGCGCGTTTGTGACTCTCCTGTTCGAACTCGTTCATTAAAATGAATGAATCTTTTTTCGAGTCATTTGGTTAATTCAACGAACGAAGTGAACGAATTGACTCGTTGAAGATTCGTTCATTTTGATATACGAGTTAGAACCGGAGAGTCACACAGAATAAAGCAAGGCGAGCATTTGAGCTTATAAAACTTAAACTTTGTTATTTTTTTTTTAATGAGTGATCGTTTTGCTTGATAAGACCCGTATTAATCGTCTGGAATCATTTAAAGCCCTTTCAACAGTTTGCACTGAAATTCTCATTTAGACCTTGAACCGTTTGGTTCCCATTGAAGTCCATTATATGGAGAAAAATGCTGATATATTTTCATCAAAAAAATTAATTTCTTTTCGACTGAAGAAAGAAAGACATGGACATCTTAGATGACATGGGGGTGAATAAATTATCAGCAAAAGTTTTTTTAAAAGTGAACTACTCTTTTAAGGTCTTTTATACATTACAGGATTTCTTATTGTATAACGCTATCTATGATGTGCATCTATTGTAGATTGTCGACTGTCATTGGGGCCGACATGATTCTTGTGCTTCGTGATGGGCAGATTGTGGAGAGAGGAAGGTGAGTTTATTCTCTACTATGCTGAACACACAGTCCGACTCGTTAATACATGAACTATGCCGTTTAAAGTCCAGTATTATTGCTTGTCGTAGGCATGAGGAGCTGTTGGCGAAGGGAGGGCTGTACTCTGACATGTGGATGAAACAGCAGCAGGTACAGGATTCAGACTCCGCCTCTGACAGCGAGACTAAAGACAGGAAATCAGAGAAACTACAGCCACAAACATCCACTACAGGAACAGGACCCAAGGGACACTAGATACTTGATGGGAACGGCAACAAAACCTGTTTTTTTGTGCATTTTAAGCTCGCCTTGTGCTGTCAGGGTATATTAGATTTATAATTATTTAATTGTATACATTTATGTTTTTGCCAGTTCTCAAAAGTGCCCCATTTTGCTTAGGGTCTTATTTATAAGATATTGAAGTCCTCAAAGTTTATATATATATATATATATATATATATATATATATATATATATATATATATATTTCACTCATTTTATTCTAAGTGCATTTATAATGATAAATATCATGGCCATTAATGACAGAAGACTGACAGAGTTGTTGTACACTGTATAAATCCCTCCATATCTATAACTTTAGGCAATACATTGCTGACACCTTATTATGATGAATGTACTTTCTGTTATTTAAATGAATTTCTGTGGTTGCATTGATTCGATGATGCTTCCAATTTGCTGTTTTTTGTAAGAGGAAAACTGCTTGTTATTGTAAATATGCTCATATTCTTTGAGGCATTGTTTAATTTGAAAATGGGTAATTCTATTACTGGAAGCAAATTCTAATAATGCTGATATTTGAATTTCTATACAGGCTAAGATTAATTTGAATGTAGGATTAAGTTATAAGCAAAGGGGAAAAGACCCCTTTCTGACATACTTACTTTCTTAATGCACATTCGTCTGACTTTTTTTTACTGTCTTTATGATCATTTGTGTGGTTAAAGATCATATTTTCTTATGCTGTGTGTGTGTGGAGTGGTACTTACATGCAATAGATTGTAATGTACAACTTCAGTTCATCAAAGGGACAAAGGAGATCACTCACTTTACAGCATTTTGACTAAACTCAGGGGACATGGTTGCAATGAGCTATTGTGATGTGTTTTTAGTCATGGAAAAATGAAAATAGCCTTGTATAAAGTAATTCATTTGTGACTGGCTAAAGTCTAAATAAATGTGTGTTTTATTTTACAATAAAGACTTGCATATGTTTACAGTTATTGGTATTATGGTTATTGATCTCTTGGGATTAGTTTTTTTATACGCAATATATGACATTAAAGAAATGTGTAATAAAAAGTTTAAAAAAGAGCACCTACAAAAATGTAACCATAACAGTTCTGCCTGTTACCAAAAATATCACCAATCACCGGTTTGATTTGCTGAAAACTATAATGGATCATGAATATTAAATACCATATGATTGGACGCTTGACTGAGTGAGGCGAAGATTGGATGACAAAGCAAGAAGAACTTCATGAAGCTTTTGCCATAACAGGACAGGTAAACTGTCATACCGATCTAGAAAAAAATCTTGCAAAAGTAATGTTAACACAAACGCACACATATACTTCTTTCCTCTAGTAGGCGCTTTACGGTCAAAAAGACGAAACACTCAACTCAAATCTATTTGCAAATTGAATAAATTTTACATTTATTTTAAATAAATTACTAATAATGTAAATTACTTGACATATTAATGAATTTTCCATTCGCAATCTGAAATTAATTTTTTTTTTTTTTTTTTTTTTAAACGCTTTAACGAGGAATCATAAACGGCGGCTGCGATTGGTCCATTAGCAACAGCGGTGTTTCGTCGTGATAGAAAACACTGATATCAGGAACGACAGCGTTTGAATACAATTTCACACAAAAATATTCACTGTACCTGACATATTAGAAACCATAAATATGTTTGACCCAGAGCCAACGGCTCTGGTTTGACCCAACTTCCGTCCAATAAAAGTCCCGCCCCAGTCAGAACTCACACTAACTGCAGTTTACGCTCCTCTATGCTATTTCTACACAGCTGAGCGCATTGACTTGCGTAACTGTGATTCTGAATCCGTTGCAACGTAACTTATCTGTAGAGAGAGGGCGCCTCCACGACGCCTTTCCTCGGCCTTTCTGTGTTTTCAGTCCTTTTAAATGAACGTTGGAGGGCCAAAATGGATTTTGGCGATTTATTTGATGAGCGGACGTTCAAATTTTCCGACTTTCAAGAGTTTACGGTTAGTATCTTGGATGTTTTTGTTCCGGTTGCGCAGCTTTGGCGGGTGATCGAGACACTCACGCGAGACTGACTGATACAAGAACTTCTGTATTTGATAATGTCTTTCTTCATTTAAGGCCTAAAGTATTAGACTGACAGAAAATGATTAACGTTACTCGTAAATACAGCAAGTGTCTCATTTTTTAACTTTTTGCTGTAACGTTCATATTATGCTGACTTAGTTCGAGGCTTCATCATAGGCCCAATGTTTAGGTGTGAAGAAACACGAATACCAGCACTTCTGTTATTGCTTTAACGTTACGATGTTAAGTAGTCATAATATACCTCTTTTAATATTACTATGAAGACAGCTATCTGACATTAGCATGTTTTGTGTTCTGTTCTGATCAGTTCCTGCCAAAACATGAGCATTGGTCAGAGAGAGTAAGGAAACGACTGTATTATGGTATTGATTCTGACAGCCCGTTGGATGCTTTATCTTGTCCCATGACAGGTGAGTAAAACTAGTGCACACTACAGTAGTCAACATTTGAAGTGGATCAAAAAATGTCATCAAAGTTGTCCTAAGACATGAATAATATGTATAATTGAACATGTATAATTTTCATGAAAGGTTTTGATCCACTTCAATGTTAAGTTTGTACAACTAATGTAATGTCATTTAAGTTGTCTTCCTCACCTAACTGCTTGTTTTGTCTCCTGTGTTTACGTGGAATATTCCTTGAAACACTTTGAAGTTACGTAATACTTTAATAATTTAAGTTAAATAATTTTAGATTTTTTTTTACATTTTTACAATTATGTGCATGGTTATGTTTAAATATTTAAGTGATTTAAATTAACAGTAAGATAATTATTATTTGAATAATTAAGTATATATTTATTATGACTTATTTATTCTCCTATTTACAATTCTAAGAGTCTTTAACAAGTTATTTATTTATATTAAATAATTAATTTAGTTTACAAGTCTAAAATTGCACACAGGGGAACATTTTACTCATATTTGTACTTTGTCTTTGCATGAAATTGATTGGGGTCAAGCAAAGTTTGTATATCATACATTGCATTCCTAGATTTTTCCAAGTTTGGGTTGATAGTTTTGAACATACATATTCTATACATATGATGGTTATTGCTAGATTGAGTATACACTTCACTCATAGTTGTATTTATTTCTAGATATTGCGGTGGAACTGCTCCAGAAATCTGCCCCAAGTCCCATAAGGAAACTTCACAAGAAATATGCTGCACATGTGGCCAGGTAGGATTGCCTTATTATTTCTTTGACTTCAAAATGTAATCTCGTCACAATACATACTGTTGTATATATTAAATATTTACTGGATCAATATCAAACTCTTTTTTGTTACAGGGAAGCATGTATATCACCTTGCGCTATGATGTTGGCCTTGATATACATTGAAAGACTGCGACACAGAAACCCTGAATACCTGCAACAGATCTCATCCTCAGACCTCTTTTTGATATCCATGGTATTCACATCCATGCTTTATTTTTTTTGGTTCGCTATTCTGGTCAATTTCAATGATGCTGTTGTTGGTGATAATCATATTTCTCTGAATTTCCAGATGGTTGCCAGTAAATATTTGTATGATGAAGGAGAAGATGAGGAGGTTTTCAACGATGAATGGGGTACTGCGGCCAAACTGGATGTTCATACTGTCAACACTCTAGAGATGAACTTCCTCAATGCGATCGTAAGCGTGACCTTCCAAAGAACTACAGCCATTTAAAGTAGTTGGGCTTGTTTTGTCCTTTTATTTTGCGTATGAATTTTTAAGGCTAATACTAGACTAAGTTTCATTGCTGGTTGTGATTTTTCTATTGAAATTGATTTGAAACAAGATCTTTCACATTTACAGGACTGGAACCTCTTCACTGAGCCCAGTGACTTCTTTAAAGTCCTCAGTAAGGTGGAAACCAGGTTGGTTAACACGCACTTGCTGTGTTATACATCTAATATGATCCTTATACGCTTTGAGTGAACAACCCTACTGACCTCAGCATTTTTGTTCTTTTAAAAAGATCACAGAACATGTTGAAACTGCGCAGTGGCTCCCTTGGGCTTAATGCGGCTGCCCTTTTTAGTCTAATCTGTTTGTCAGAGTGCTTTGAAGTAGCAGTACATTTAAGTTCTGAGTCATGTGCTAATTTTGTTGTTCCAATGTAAAAAGATCAAGTATTTTAATGTGCTCTGTCCCTGCAGCATTGCGGAGCGGCAAGGTATGAAGCGAGGCTGGTTCACCTACACGGATCTCTGCGTCCTGTTGGAGCAAACCAATTGGAGGGAAGCCCTATCAGCCATCTACCAGCACTTTACCAAGGTGAACAATCCTAGCTAAACCCGTATGGGCTCATAAATACACCAAAAAAGTAGCACATATAATATGTGCACTTTATTCCTAAAGCATTATGCTATTTGCTAAAAACCTTCCCCATATTTGCACTCAAATCTTTTGGCTGTTTTGACATCAGTGATATTTCACATTGGGTCAAGAGAGAAGATTTTGAGCAAATTTTGAGCAGCTTACATGTTGGTCTGTTCCTCACACTAAAGCAATTGTATGGCTTAAGAAAAAATATTTGTAATCGTCTTTAACTAGAGGTTGCACAATTTGAGGAGAAAAAAAATACAATTATTAATTTCCGCATAAAATAAATGTTTACTGTGCATGTTTTGGGACAAACATTTTGATTTATATATTGATTTAACTATAAAACAAGAAGATATATAATATCACAATTTTTACAACTAATTTTTTAAACAAAATAAATATTACCACTGTAATATTTCACTGTAAAACAAAATTAGTATTTAAGAAGAAATATATTATACTTAAAAATAAAATTACAATACCAATATATATGGCTGTAATTTCTTCGATTTCAAACGTTACACCGTGTCTTAAAAAACACGCGACGCGATAAAATTCCAGCGACAGAAAGTGTGTCTGTCCACACTAGACATTGACTAAATATACTCATTTACTAATTTTGTTATGAAGTACAATTGTATGTTTGCATAGAATTAAATTGAACGCTATATTATATCCTTTCAAAATCTGAGGTAAATTATCTGTTATCGCTTGTGGCACAGTGAGTTATTTTTAACTAAAATAAATAATGTGTACTCATAACCAGTGTAATATCTCTGTGTGGGCGGATCTGTTAGCCGCGACGTCGCAGAAATAGGAACCGTTTCTAAATTAGAAACCTCGTGTGTCGCCATCGCGTCTGGTTATTAACATGGAAAAGATAGCTTTTATCGCGTGTAGCTATACTGTGCAGCCCTTTCTTTAATCCGTTATTGTGTTCTTTGTCTTCCTTCAGATTACCTGTATGTTGGGTCTCCTGTACTTGACTAGCGTAGCCGGTCTCATCGCTTCTTCCGCTGTCATCCACCAGCTCAGCCGTCTTCCCAATACCAGCCACACTTACTTGGACCCGATTAAGCACACGTCCATTCAGACACCAGCTGTCCTTCCTGAGCTCATGCTGGACATGCCATGGCCAACATCAGACCTCAGTTGCTGTGTCCTGACTAACGACAGCATGAAGCCGCGGCCCACCGTCGTGCCAGAGCAGCAGGTTCCTACCTCTTCATCCTATCAGGACATGGTGCTCTGCCTCTGGGGCTCCATCCTCTCTACTCTTTCCTACTCAAACCCCTCGTTGGACATCCAGCCACAAAATGACTGTTTGGTATCTGAAGTGATCTGTCACGGTCACACGGGCGGTTTCCCCCAATTCGCAAAGGCTCGCAATGGCTCCACGACTCATTCCTCACCGTGGTATGCCCGTCTCTCTGCACATTGGCTTGGGTTAGGTCAGTTTAGCATAGGCCTGATGTTTCCAGACCCACATGTTAGCTCAATGTCACCATTTCAAAGACACCCATGTTGCCCAGAGGCTACTTTGCCATTTGGGAAATTGCCATCTCTTCTAATGCCCGGTTAGATGAGTCCTATGGCAAAATAAAGCCAGCTAAGTTTACATACGCAGTCAACTCCCTTGGTTTTCCTTGTTGTACATGAACCAGTGATGTAGGTTGGTTATAACTGGGTTGTGGTGGGATAGTATGTTGGAGAGAGGGTAGTGGGGAGGTTTATTACAGAAGTGGCAAATGCTGATCGACAGTGAATTTTGAAGTGTGTTATGCAGTGGACGCTAATGCAGTACGAATGAACAGGCTTTCTTTTCTTTTCCGGCGGACGGGTCTTTTCTTTTTCTTTTCTTTTGCTGTTACATGAAACCTCCAAAGCACCCAAACTAAAACAATGGTAAGCAGTTACATAAATTAACAAAAGGGTCTGCTCTTATGCTGGAAGTGTGTGCTCATGTTTTGAATAGTTTGGCTGAGGAAGGCTGTATTGTTAAGAAGTTTCTTCCTGTGAAAGCCTTTATTTTAAAGTTGGGAAATTGTTCGAATTTAAGCCTGGTTTTGTTCACTTGGTTTCAGAGAGAACGGGTAAAAGAAACAAAAGCAAAAAGGGATCAGTTTTGCAATGTCAGTTATACAACTTAGTTTAAGATAGATCTAAGATTTCTAATGTTCAAATAGTTGATACACACCATTCACAAAGCATTCATCATAGAATGCAACCGTTTTGTAAAAATCCTCGACATTTTGATATCCTAAATTAATAACATATTGGAAATGCTGAACGGGCTTATTCAATGGATTTATTTGGGTTCATTGCTTGACTTTAAGTTGAATTTGGCTTTATTTTTATGTTCTTTTAAATATAATAAAGTAAATTATATATTATTAGGGCTTGGGCATAAAAATGCACCATTTAACACCTGATCTCTTACATATCCACCATAATTTGTTCTTGACAAATATTTTCATGCACTATTTTCATGACTTATATTTTCTGTCCCATTTTGTACATTTTGTATAGAAATTATAAAAGAACATATAGCTGCAACAATGGAAGTAATAAAAACATCTTAATCTCAATCTTGCTTTGTATGTCTTTTTATTATTGTTATTTATTTTTGTGGTACCCTATGCAATTGAAAACGTTTTAACTATGTCAAATTCAGTCCCCACAACAGATAAATCTAAATCCAATTTTTTATATAATTTTTGAGAATAAATTTTGCTTTGTATATCGGACAATTTTTCTTATCGGCTGATGATAACATTAAAGCTGAACATATCGGCCGATATCGTGCATCCCTATCACAGGATCAAAAGGTATTTTATATTTTATGTAAATTATATTAAAACCCCGTTAAATGACTAAATATTTTCAGCAATATCAAATACATTTCAAAGTTGGCTTTTGGCAGGTGTGACATTTCATTTTGGACCCTTCACGAAGCAATGGGTGGTCGCGCGCATATCTCACAGGCCACGCGCTATATTTGGAATAACGTGCGCGCTCTAGTCTCTTAGTCCTACATGCCAGCTCTCATTTCGTGTTGTCTGTCAGTGTCAAAACAGACATATTTACGCCACATTTAACAGGTCTCCTACAGCAATATCCTAAAATAGATAATCTTATTTTCACCAGAGCGTCGTTGCTTTGTCTCTGTCCATCGGCCTTTCTGCGTTTAGCGTTTAGAGGCAGCGGTCCTAATATAGCTCTGGTGAAGCGGGATCAGTGGGCATGCGCAGGACGTGGAGATGTGCACACTGGAGCTCGACTGTGCACACGCACAAATGGACACTGACACGCAGGTAAGCGACAGCAGGTAATAAACCTTCTCTTCAGGGTGTAAATCAGGGTCTGATGCATTATGTAAAATAAATCTTGAGAGAATGAAAAATGAAAAAGTCAGCTGAGCTCAACGTAAGCATCATGTGTTTACAAGTGGCGACATGGTGGTAATACCCTAATTTTACGTTATTTACAAAAAACACCATGGTGCTACTGTGTATTACTTTTGTGTGTGTGTGTAAAACCAGAAGTCTAGAAGTCTAATGACGCATACATTTTAATCTATGGTAGCCTGGAAATACTGTATCAAAGTCCCATAATTCTACCATCTGATCTAATACACCAATTACTTTTTGTAAGGGATGTAGCATAGCAATACCGTTTTTGACATGTAATGAAAGCTACTGTTTTGATTAAACAATGCACATAAAACAGTTATGATATGCATTATTATTAGTGCACCTAATTACAATTGTTTCATTTAATTTCATAGCGCATAATTGTAGTCAACGTAATGATAATGTCAACATGTTTGTTTTTGGCAGGACATTTGCCGTGAGGACTATATAATGAACAGCACAGGTAGGGCAACGCACATTTCATAAATCATGTGAATTTGCATCCAGTACTTTAGGTGAGATGGTCCTCATTGCAGAACATGAAATCCACGGGGAGGAGTCCTATCTAGATCCAACTCCTTACATATACCTAAACCTACCCATCTCCACACCCTTATCCCTAACCTCAGCCCTAATCCTATCCAGCTCCACCCCCTGATCCCTAAACCTACCCAACTCCACCCCCTGATCCCTAACCCCACCCCTAAATCTACCCAGCTCCACCCCCTGGTGCTAAACCTACCCAGCTCCAACCCACTGATCCCTAAACCCACTCCTAATCCTATCCAGCTCCACCCTCTTATCCCTAAACCTACCTAACTCCACCGTCTGATCCCTAACCCCACCCCTAAACCTACCCAACTCCACCCCCTGATCCCTAACCCCACCCCTAAATCTACCCAACTCCACCCCCTGATCCCTAAACCCACCCCTATTCCTACCCAGCCCCACCCCCTTATCCCTAAACCTACCCAACTCCACCCCCTGATCCTAACCCCACCCCTAAACCTACCCAACCCCACCCCCTGGCCCTAAACCTACCCAGCTCCACCCCCTGATCCCTAAACCTACCCAGCTCCAACCCTGGTCCCTAAACCCACCCCTAAACCTACCCAGCTCCAACCCTGGTCCCTAAACCCACCCAGCTCCAACCCCCTGATCCCTAATCCTACCCAGCTCCACCCCCTTATCCCTAAACCTACCCAACTCCACCCTCTGATCCCTAAACCCACCCCTAAATCTACCCAGCTCCACCCCCTAATCCCTAAACCCACCCCTAAACCTACCCAGCTCCAACTCTACCCCCTGATCCTAACCCCACCCCTAAACCTACTCAACTCCACCCCCTTATCCCTAAACCCACCCCTAAACCTACCCAGCTCCACCCCCTGATCCCTAAACCTACCCAACTCCACCCCTCAGATCTGGATCCGACTCCGCCCCCTGGATCTCGTGTACTGCAATGAGATGCTACTGCTTTAGGTTCTTTGGCATTTTCAAAATGAAAAAGTGATTTGTTGTTTTCATGTCCTTCCAGACCCCGATCCGAATGCAGAAGCGTATATGACCTTCATGAAGAAACACTGTTGTTATGATGCGATTCCCACCAGCTGCAAACTGGTCGTGTTTGACACCACTCTGCCGGTTGGGATGCAGTACATTTCCTGGCTGTTATCGTTTAACATGATTTAAAATGTGATTCTCGTTGACATCAAATATTTGTTTCGAGGAGGTGAACACACATCTATTGTATCGACACAGGTCAAGAAGGCCTTCTTTGCTTTGGTTGCGAATGGCCTGAGAGCGGCCCCACTCTGGGACAACAAACTGCAGAGGTTTGTGGGTAAGACTGACCCCGCTGAGCCTGTGCATATTATTTTTATCTTCATGATTTTTTCTCTTTCGTAGTGTTTACTTCATTTCCTTGCCATTTTCTCAGGTATGCTGACAATCACAGATTTTATCAATATTCTTCATCGGTATTACAGGTCACCTATGGTGGGTCACCTCTTGTGTTGTCCTTCATGGTTTGAATCATATTGATTTCTGCATTGACTGTCCACATAATGCTGCATGATACAGATATTGTTTCTTTGTCTGTAGTATTCGACCACAATCTTTTTTCATACTAATGATTTCCTCAACTTGATATCTTGAGCTTTTGATTTGTAAATCAGTCACCTCTGATGTGGTAACAGTATAGTTACCAAAGAAAGTACTAGGGATGCACGATATATCGGCCACCATATCGGTATCGGCCGATGTATGTTCATTTTTGGTGTTATCGTTATCGGCCTGATAAGAAAAGTAGGCCGATATATTAAAGCTGATAAATAATGTATTATTTCCCTCAGCTGTGACTCTTCAGATGCGCACTGTTCAACATGATGGTTTGGAATTACTTAAAATATGATTGGACAAAAAAGGAAAATACAGTTTAATGCGGCACAAGTCTGCCATATAGTCCACATAAACAATATGATGTGACTGGGATATGGATTTTAATAGTTAGACTTTTGTTTTTGTAATCAGGCTCTCAAAAATGAAATAAAAATTTCGATTAAGATTTATCGGCCAATATATCGGTTATCGACTTTCAAGTATAAAGAATTATCGGTATCGGCAAAAATGTTAATATCGGTGAATCCCTAGAAAGTACTGGTAATATTAAAATAACTAGATGGGTTACGGTCTGGTATATGGATAGATTCAGGGTTATAACCCAGTTAAAGCTTTTCATCAGCTTTGACTAGATTTCCAGATATGGGTTGTCTTCTCAATAATACCCCTCACTTATTTAATAGTTATAAAGAGAAGTAATTTTTTTAATATGTTAAATATACGCTACTTTTTAAACATTTTGGGTCAGTTCTTTTGAAAGAAATTAATACTTTTATTCAGCATTAAAATAAAAAGCATTACATCGATCAAAAGTGACTGAAGACATCACAAACGGGAAATAGATTTCCTTTAAATTCTTTCAACTTATCTTGAAAACTGGAAAAAATTTATCACGGTTTCCACAAAAATAGTGTTTTCAACATTTTCATACATTATATTATAATGATTTCTGAAGGATCATGTGACACTGAAGATTGGAGTAATGAAGCTGCAAATTCAGCTTTAAAAAATTACATTTTGAAAATATTCAAATAAAAAAAACAATTTAAATTGTACAACATATTTCACGATATTACTATTTTACTGCATTTTTGTGAGCATAAGAGACTTAAAAAAAAACTTTTTATGTTTTTTTTAAAAAACATTAAAAAAAATCTTGACCCCAAACCTTTGGTTTTTATATTTATGTACTGTAACCTTTGATATTTACATATTATACATTTATTTTACATTGTTTTATATTACATATTTTACAGGTGCTTTCTTTCCCGTGTAGGTTCAGATCTATGAACTGGAGGAGCACAAGATTGAGACATGGAGAGGTGATTCATTTCAAAGTAAATAATCTGAACTACACGGATAATGTTGGGATGTTGCCTAGTACAGCTATAAGGACGGACATTACCAGTTTTATCTAGGTTTTTTTTTTTTCTGGTTTTGACTTACTAAAAGCATTTAATATGTAAAATGTGCTGAATCAAAAAAGACAGAAAATATGCTTTTGACAGGCACACTTAGATTAGTTGCCCACTTTTTCCTTTAGTGGAAGAGGAAAAGTGAAATCAAAATGGACTAATTTTTTTTCATTACTTCAGATGTTAGGATGACATATTTAGTATTGAAACATTATCAGGCGGGCTGTATCTCCACAGGGCTCGATATATCTCACGCAGCTGTCATTGACTGTCATTGTGTGATTATAGGGCAAATTTACTGCACAGTGTCACCTGAGATGGACGACTTGCATTTGATTTTTTCCAATGTTTTTCTCTTTCTCTTGTCATTCTGTAGACGTCTATCTGCAATATCACGATCAATATCTCATCAGTATCACGCCTGATGCGAGGTATTAAAAACACAGTTTGAGTTATGTAAGTGTGCCAGGGTTCCTGGTGCCATGTACGTTTGTTATACATAAGAATTGTAATTGTAACTTATATATATATATAAGATGCAAAATAGATATTCATGTATACACTACCATTCAAAATGTTGGGGTCTGTATGATTTATTTATGTTTTTAAGTGTTTTTAAGTGCATGTTTTAAATATTATATATACAATTTAAAATAAGTGTTTTCTATTTGAATATATTTAAATTCTTTCAACATAATTTCTCCAGTCTTCAGGGTCACATGACCCTTCAGAAATCATTCTAATAGGCTGATTTTCTGCTTAAGAAACATTTCTTGTTAATATCAATGTTAAAAACAGTGGTGCTGCTTTTTTTTTATATATAAAATATGTTTCTTAAAACAGCATTTTACTAACTTTCGATCAGTTTAAAGGGATAGTTCACTTTGAAATTAATTTTTGGTATGTTTTAGCTGACCTCAACAAGGGCATCCGAGATATAGGTGTCTTTGTTTCCGCAGTATTTTCAATTTTGATATTTTTAGGTCAAACCGTTCTTGTCTGTCAGTCATATAATGGAGGTCTATGGTCACCACCTCAAAGAGCATGCACAGAGAAGTCCAAATTAAACATGATTTAATGACTCGTAAATGTAAGTACACATTGATGGCCTAAGACAGGAAACGAGCAGTTTGTGTGAGAAAACAAACAGTATTTATATAGTTTTTACCTCTTGTAACCAGATTTCATGGACATGGCTGTGGTTACAAGAGGTAAAAACTATATAAATACTGTTCGTTTTCTCATACAAAACGCTCGTTTAGTTGTTTAATTACATTTACGAGTCATTAAATCATGTTTAATTTGGACTTCTCTGTGCATGCTCTTTGAGGTGGTGACCATAGACCTCCATTATATGACTGACAGACAAAAACAAAGACACCTACATCTTGGATGCCTTTGAGGAAAGATAAAACATACCAAAAATTAATTTTAAAGTGAACTATCCCTTTAATGCGTGACTGCTGATTCTGAATAAGCGTTATTTCGATAAAAAAATCTCCCTGACCCCATCCTTTGAACAGTAGTGCATCTATTTATAATATATATGCTATAATCTATATTTCTACATTTTTCTGCCCGTACGCAGCCTCTTTGATGCCGTCTACTCTTTACTGAAACACAAAATCCACAGGCTGCCGGTCATCGACCCCGAGTCTGGAAATGTCCTTCACATACTCACCCATAAGAGAATCCTCAAGTTCCTTCATTTATTTGTAAGACGAAAACAATCCAGTTCTTGGCTCCATTTGAAGACATCATATTACAGATCAACAGGTTTTTTTGTATAAATATGATTTTATTTTCATGTCTAGGAAGCCGCAGTGCCCAAGCCACGCTTTTTGAAAAAGCAAATTAGGGATGCAGGAATAGGAACTTTCACAGAAGTGGCCACAGTCTCACAGACGGCCACTGTGTACGATGCCCTTTCCGTGTTTGTTGAGCGACGCGTGTCCGCTCTCCCAGTGGTGGATGACAACGGTACACATAACTCAATGAACAACTCAGAAATGAATGTGTTTCAGGACAAAAAAAATGTACTTCCCTTCTGATTTGTTTTGCAGGCAAAGTGGTTGCCCTGTATTCCAGATTTGATGTGATTGTGAGAATCTCTTCTCCTTTTTTAATTTCAGATATTAAAAGCAGCACTGGGTTATTGAGAGAACTTGTGTGTTTCTGTTTCTTCTTACAGAATCTTGCGGCACAGAAAACCTACAATAACCTGAGCATGAGCATGCAGGAGGCAGTGCGGCGGAGACGCTGTTACGTGGAAGGAGTCATTAAATGTTATCCTGACGAGACTTTGGAAACTGTTATTGACAGAATAGTCAAGGCAGAGGTAAGGATGTGTCTTCGGTCTAATCTGAGGCTGCTCATTATTTCTGAGATGTTTGCTTCGGCTAAATGACTACAGTTGGAAATCAGCCTGTTGGCTAATACGGACATATTTATAGAAATGTCAATTAAAGGTACAATATGTAAGAATTCATACATCAAATTATGTATTGATCACAAATTGTTAAACGAATCACAATTCTCTCTCTGCTAGAGGGAGAGGATGATACTTTGATTAAAGATGACAAGGACATATGAATTTAAAAGAAAAGTAATGTGCACTGCAATATTTTATTAAATAAATAAGAGTTGTCAAATTTGATTTCATGGTGACTTTAACTTTAATTTTGTGTTTTAATTTTAGTTTGTGTGTGTGTTTTCTCTGAGATGTTGTATTTTGGCTCTGTCCAGGTCCATAGGCTGGTGCTTGTGGACAGAGATGACGTGGTTCGGGGAATAATCTCTCTCTCAGACCTGCTGCAGGCTATAGTCTTATCTCCAGCAGGTATTGATGCTCTGTTTTCCTAACCTGAGCGGATATGTTTTCTTCTGTTCCCTCATCTAACCAGCACTAGTATCCAGGTAGGCTTTACTCTGCCAACACATGCATTGCTACTGCATACAGTACTAGTCAAAAATTTGCACACACCTACTCATTCTTTTTTAGTATTTAGTACTAAAGGAAAGTCATCAAAACTATAAAATAAACATACATTGAATTATGTATTGATCAAAAAACATTGTTAAAACAAATTACAATTCGATTTTGTCTGAGGTGCATGTGCATCATGGGTTGTTTGACACACTATTGATGGGGTTCGACAATACAAATAATAATAAATTAATTTAAATAATAAAATTTATTCATAAATAATAATTGTTATTTTCTAAATAAATATATAACTATTATTATTATACAAATAATAATAAAATAGCAAATATAGTCTAATATTGTAATAATTATTATTATTATTTGAATAATAATAAAATACTGTAATATTGAAATAACAAACAATTAAGTTCTGAATAAATATATAATGACAATAACAATAATACTAATTATTATTTTTTATTTATTCATTTATTTTAGGCCTGTCAAACAATTAATCGCATCCAAAATAAAAGTTTGTGTTTACATAATAAATGTGGGTGGACTGTGTATAATTATTGTATATATATATAAATACACACACATGCCTGTATATTATTTAAGAAATATTTTCATGTATATACTGTATATAGATTTATGTATAATTTATATGATATGTAAATATAAATATTTGATATATAAATAATATTTTTTGTATTTATATATATAAAATAATTATACACAGTGCACCCACACATATTATGTAAACACAAACTTTTATGATGTGATTAATCGCGATTTATCATTTGACAGCCCTAATTTATTTACATTTTTGTTGTTAAATGGAATTTCGATCATATAGAAATTTAGACATATGCATAATTTATATTAGTCTACAAAACACATTTACAGGTGTGTTCAAATGTTTTACTAGTACTGGCAAATTACACCTCAGTATTATGTTTCTTTATTAATATACTCATTATTGTATATTACATCGTCTGATGATATCATGTTATGTCTTCTGTTATGTAAAGCTCCTCCTAAAACATTGGCTCCGATGCATTTTCTTCTACTTTTGTGTATTCACAACCAGCGAGCAATGAAAATAACTGTAAACGCCCATATGCAATACTAATTATAGAAAATTGCTGATGAATAGTGTACTCCCGCATGCGTCATGCATGTGTGTGACCTCTTTGTTGGCTGTGTGAGTATGTGACTGTTTGAGAAGAGAATACCCTGGTAGGTCAGAGTCGTGACCCCGTGTCCCTTTGTCATGGTCATTTAACACCAGAGCGTTTGGAAACAGTATAATGTCAACAAACAGGCCAATTACATCCCTGTGCTGATATTGTGGCTGTTCTACAGATTATTTGAAGGAAAACCATGCTATTATAACACTCAAAAAGCACGGTAATATTATTCTACTCTTTGTAAGTGTATTCTCTGTTTCAGATATCCAAAGAGGATAAAATATGAGCAAGCAAGAATGAAGAAAGAATCTCTTTTTTTACATCATACATTTACATTGTAAACTTTCATGGATTATGTAGAGTGTATAATATATTAAACAACATATTTCTCATTTAACTGAGAAATGGTTTATGATGAGTACTAGGGCTGTCAAACGATTAATCGTGATTAATCGCATCCAAAATAAAAGTTTTTGTTTACATAATATATGTGGGTGCACTGTGTATAATTATTTTATATATATATATATATATATATATATATATAAATACACACATGCTTGTATATATTTAAGAAATATTTTCATATATATATATAGATTTATATATAATTTATATTATATATAAATATTTTATATTTAAATAATATTTTTTTCTTAAATAATATGCATGTTTGTGTGTATATATACAAAATAATTATACGCAGTGCACCCACATATATTATGTAAACAAAAACTTTTATTTTGGATGCGATTAATCGTTTGACAGCCCTACTGACTAAGATAATTGTTGTGTGTATGATCGTGAGCACACAAGGCCTGGGATTTTGATCAAATTGATCTAGTTTGTCTTTTTGTGCTGTTATGAAATGTATAGTCAGATTATCATGTTGTTGTTGTTTTTTTAATAAACAATTCCTTGTGCTTTTTTTTTTGTCTGATTGCCCACTCCACAAATTAAAAGAAATATAAAATCTAAAACCCAAAAAAAGCATCTGTTGCAATACCACATAATACCATGGTATTCTTCGAGAACCATGTAAATATTATGGGAATTAATCCTTGAGGTTTTGCACATGTATCATAAATGTCATGGTACATGAATATGCTAGTTATTCCAGTACCATAATATTAGCACATGATTACTGTGGCATACTATTTAAAAAAAAGTAATCTGCAGTTCAGTAGTACAGTCATGGTATGAGACTGTAATAAAATGGTACTTTGATATTCTCTATGCCATAAATGTTTGCCATATATACAGATGGTATTTAGACTGTGCGTAAAGATTTAAGAATGCAATGATATATGTTCAAAAAACTTTTTTGTAAGGTAAATACCATGGTTTATGATTATGGTTGTTATTAGACAATTACCAGGGCCATACTATGTTTATTTTTGGGGGGGATTTATAGTGGTATTAACATCTATATTCTATCATATTATACCATATTATGTTAAATGTATTATATATAACACATACCCATTATTAACTTTGCTATGAAACAAGGACACACACAAAAAAGTGAATACTCTATCCCACAAAATAAAATAATTTCTGTTCTGTAATCCTAACCATTTGTTGTATTTTAGCTGCTCATTTATTTCTAAATTAATAAAATACACAAACTAAAAATAAAATAAAACATACTTTGTTTAAGTAATAACATTTTATTTTAAGTGTTAATAATGTTATTGAAATATGTATTAAACTATACATATTTAATGAAATGGTATTTAATAATAATTGTAACATATTTTAATTGTATTATTTAAAAATATATTTAAAATAAATGATTTAACGTTATTCAATAACATTATATAATTACATTGAAATAGTTCTATTTTAAACCCTCTATAAATACATTTCTATTTCTAAAAATAGAAATCAAATTATTCGTGAATACGTACTATAAATGTATAAATAAAAAAAAAACAATAATTGGTAAATAAACAATCTAATGTCAAGTTGAAGTTTGTGTAGCATCCAGCAGATGTCCCTCACGAGCGCAGTAAACACAGAGCATGTGACACTGCAAGAGCCTGTAAGATCCACTGTGTGTTTCTGTTTTTTCTAATAATCTATGACGAGCCTCTCCTGACCAAACCCCGTCATCATCATCATCATCATCATCATCAACAACACACAAACAACACTGGACAAGAGACAATGGCGAGCAGACGGGCCTCGGTGTGCTCCACCTCCTCGGCGGCGGGTCTGGAGGCCTGGTTCCCCGCGCCCGGTGGCGGCGTTTTCGCCGAGGATGATCCGGAGCTGCGGCGCCTGAGGGAGCGTCTGCGCGGCTGGCTGTCGCAGTGTGAGCCCGCGGTGAGCTGCGCTCAGCGGCTGCTGGTGTGGGAGAGGCCGCTGCACAGCATCATCGCCGCGCTCACGCTCAACACGCTGTTCTGGTGAGAGAGACACGCGAATAAAGCTGTTCATTTGGAAGGGACGGTGTTAATCTGGCTAATCTGCTCGTTAGCAGATGCTTCAGGTCGAAGTTGCTCCGTGTTTGCTACTTCTACCGTGCTATTACTATTAACGTTACCGTTCTATGTACATGTGCTAGTGCCATGGTATTTGTTGGAGAACCATGTAAATATCATGGTAATTAATCAGATTATACATTCAAGTACCACGGTATTACTATGTGTTTTGGACGTTTATTATAATTATCACACGCTACATGAATATGGTTGTAATCCTGGACCAAAATATTACCACATGATTACTGTGGCATACTACTGTATTATAAAAGTAATATGCCAGTACCATTAAACAGTCGTGGTGTGTTTGAGACTAATATCATGGTACTTTGATTCACACTGCTCTGAAAGATTTAAGAATACAATGATATATGTTCATTGAACTGCGATTGTGTCATGTCTTAAAACATGGTCATACCATGGTACTTGTTTGTAAGGGTTAAATACCATGGTGTATGATTATGGTTTGTTATTCGACAATTAATAGTCATACCATGTTTGTTTTGGGTATTTATTGTGGTATTACCATTGATTATATATTATATTTCACAGATATATGCATACATACACATATACATGCATGCATGTCAAAAGTATAAAAACATTATCAATCAATATTATCAATACTTTTTTCAGGATTCTTTGATTGAAAGTTAAAAAAGAACAGCATTTACTTAAAATAGAAATCTTTTTTTAACGATATGCACTAACGTTCAAAAGTTTGTGCTGAGTAATGTTTTTCTTTCTTTTTGTTTTGTTTTAGCAAAGACATGTTAAATTGATAAAAAGTGACAGTTGTGATTTATATGATTAGAAAATATTTCTATTTTGAATAAATGCTCTTTGATTATTTTCATCAATGAATCCTGAAAAGAGTACCACAGGTTACAAAAAAATATTGAGCAGCACAACTGTGTCCAACATTGATAATAACTGTGTATAAAATCATCATAATGATTTCTGAAGGATCATGTGACACTAAAGAGTGGAGTAATGATGCTGAAAATTCAGCTTTGATCACAGGAAACCATTATTTTAAATTTCAATAATATTTCACAATATTATTAATAGTAATGCATCCAAACCTTTGACATTTAGTCTACTATGATTTGATAAACAAATGATAAACAAATATTTATGATAAATATTTAATGATAAACAAATATTTATAGTAATAATAAAACGACAATTAAACTTACTTTTACTATGCAGGAACTGGTACATTATTACATTGGATGTTACATATGAGTGAGTCACATGTTGTTTTTTATAATTGAATGTGAATATTTCATAGAAGTGTGTGTGTGTGTGTGTGTGTGTTTTAGGCTCCTGACGTCCACATCTTTGAGACCCCTGTTCCTCCTGAGCGTGTCTCTCATCGGTCTGACTTTACTGGAGAGATGGAAAGACAAGCTTCCACAGATCACTGGTAATCCATGAATACACACACTACACACTGTTTTGACTCAGAGCATCTGAAACTGCACCGACCCTCGAACTATTTTAGACACTATTACTGTAAAACATCTCTGTGTTGTCACGAAACAAGGAGGGATTGCAAAACTAGTCGAGGGAGCTCAATGACTGATTCAAATGCACATTTGCCAGCAAAAACATGGTGTATTTTTTATTTTATAAGATTTGCAGGATGCTCAGGCATTCACTGTTTGTTGCAGTGGCCTCTTTTATTTTGTCCTGGCTCATGTTTGTCCTATTCTCTGCAGTGTGGCATCCAGAGGAGCCTGTCATTGAGCGGTATGTGTCTTGAATAATCTCTGCATGTCTCAACAGCACCCCCGTCCCATAAGTGTGGACTGATCCACTTCATATTATCTCCTTTGCTGGCTGTTAAAGGGTTAGTTCGGTATTTTACACTTAAAGGCCTGTTTTAAGATCGTTTCTGATGAAATAGAGGGAATGTGTGTGACGTCACCGTCGGCCGGAGTGCCTGCAGTTACTTACAGTGAGTGGCAAAAAAGACTGAGCGGCTGTATATGTTTTCAGCGTGAGTGCCACGAATATCCCATGTCTTTCTTTCTTCAGTCGAAAAAGAAATTAAGGTTTTTGATGAAAACATTCCAGGATTTTTTTCCATATAAGGGACTTCATTGGGAACCAAACGGTCCAAATGAGAGTTTTAGTGCAGTTTCAAACGGCTTTAAACGACACCAGATGATCAATAAGGGTCTTATCAAGCGAAACGATCGGCCATTTAAAAAATAAATAAAAAAGTTTAAGTTTTATAAGCTCAAATGCTCGCCTTGCTCTGTTCTGTGATGTGTGTTTGTGACTCTCCTGTTCGATCTCGTTTATCAAAATAAACAAATCTGTTTTTGAGTCATGTGGTTCATTCAACGAACGAAATGAATGAAATGACTCGAAAAAGTTTTGTTTCGCTTGATAAGACCCTTATTCATCGTCTGGTGTCGTTTAAAGCCTTTTGAACAGTTTGCACTGAAACTGTCATTTGGCCATTGAACCATTTGGTTCCCATTGAAGTCCATTATATGGAGAAAAATCCTAGAATGTTTTCATCAAAAACCTTAATTTCTTTTCGACCGAAGAAAGAAAGACATGGACATCTTGGATGACATGGGGGTGAGTAAATTATCAGCAAAAGTTTTTTAAAAGTGAACTACTCCTGTTGCAAAAAAAAAAAAAAAAATGTGTAAAATACCGAACTAACCCTTTAAGATTGTGTCTTTAATAAATGTGCCTTGACTGTGCAAGTTAATTTGTGCATGTTGTCACAGAGAAACACTGAGCGAGCAGCCGCGTCTGTTAAGCGTGGAGGAACTCAGCCATCACCTCGCCGAGAGTTTCCTCACCTTCAGCCTTTACATCCAAGAAATGCTTCAGTACAAACGACAAAACCACGGCAAGGTGCGAGAGTCTGTAACTTCAAGTCTGTAGTCTGTATCCAAGTCTGTATCCAAGATGTAGGTGTCTTTGTTTCCGCAGTATTTTCAATTTTGATATTTTTAGGTCAAACCGTTCTTGTCTGTCAGTCATATAATGGAGGTCTATGGTCACCACCTCAAAGAGCGCGCACAGAGAAGTCCAAATTAAACATGATTTAATGACTCGTAAATGTAAGTACACATTGATGGCCTAAGAACCGAAACGAGCGGTTTGTGTGATAAAACGAACAGTATTTATATCGTTTTTACCTCTTCAGCCATGTCCAAGTGATCTGAAGGCGCTTTGTGGCTGTTGTTACAAGAGGTAAAAACTATATAAATACTGTTCGTTTTCTCACACAAACCGCTCGTTTCGGTTCTTAGGCCATCAATGTGTACTTACATTTACGAGTCATTAAATCATGCTTAATTTGGACTTCTCTGTGCATGCTCTTTGAGGTGGTGACCATAGACCTCCATTATATGACTGACAGGTTAGAACGGTTTGACCTAAAAATATCAAAATTGAAACTACTGCGGAAACAAAGACACCTACATCTTGGATGCCCTTGAGGTAAGCTAAAACATACCAAAAATAATTTCAAAGTGAACTATGCTGAAAATTCAGCTTTGATCACAGGATTAAATTACATTTTAAAATATATTGAAATAGAAAATAGTTATACTTGTAATACTATTACCGTCACAATATTGCTGTATTTTTTTAATAAAACAAAATGCAGCCTTTGTGAGCATGAGATACGTTTTTTTTTTTTTTTTCAAAAACATAAATTTTACTGACCCCAAACTTTCAAACAGTACTGTATGTCCAGAACGTGTTTACTGATCAATCTTTCTGTTTCATGTCATCAGTTCTGCATCATGATGTGTTCGGGGTGTTTAATGCTGGCCATGGTTGGACATTACATTCCCGGGATTATGATCTCCTACATCATATGTGAGCAAACTTCCCTCTGTTTTGTTCGTTTATTACTATTACACACACTGCTGCTGCTATTTTACACCAGCTAATCAAATTATGCAACACACAAACTATTCAAGTCCACACTCAAGTTGTATTTTGCATTATAATTATCTTTTTATTTTGCTGCTTTAATATATATTATTACTCCTGAAGATATAGCCAGCAATTCCATTTGGCTAGGTTAATAAAATGCAGTCATATTAAGTGTCCTTGCTGAATAAAAATATGAATGTTTCTCTAAAATACAAGAAATACGCGATCGTGTGTGTATAGAGGGTAACTGTGTGTTTCTCTGCTGCATTAGTGCTGAGTGTGCTGCTGTGGCCGCTGGTGGTCTACCATGAGCTCATCCAGAAAATGTACACCGGACTGGAGCCCATACTGATGAAACTCGACTACAGCATGAAAGGAGACACACAACGCCGCAAATACGACAAGAGAAGTGAGAGCGTTGCCTTTAATTAGTGACCTAGGCTGATAACGTTTCCTTCTTTCTTTCTTCAAAGCCCCAAATAAAAATTATTAAGACTAAATTATGTACAGTTGCATGTTGGGTTAGGAATTGAATTTTAAATAGTGGTAAATATAATCCTATATGTTTTTTTTCTTTTAAGCTGCTAGTTTGCTAGAGCTTTTCCAAGATTTTATTCTAATGATTTATATTTTATGGACGATATTTTGCCTATATGTTCGTGATTGAAGTGAAATTAGGCATTAAGACATTTTAGGTTGAAGAAAAAGTTACATATACCTGAGTATTCTGCTTGAATATAATTCCCTTCCATCCATTATTGGACTGATAAACAATAAAAAATTGCTAGTGCCGATATATTGTGCACTTCTGCTGCTGATATCACAGTTATGGGATATTTACACAGATGGATGTTAGTGTTTCACTTCCTTTTAGACTCTGCTCAGCAAAAAGTGTGTGTGTGTGTGTAGAGCTGAGGAAGGAGCAGGAAGAGGGTGACGAGCCGAGGGCAGAGACGGAGAGCGAGAGTGAGGAGGAGCTTTCCTGCTTCGCTCCTACTGTGAGTGTCCTCTGATACTGGAGGCCTGTGGTTATCACGGGTCATACCTTAACTCTATATCTCGTCTTAAAGGGGCCATATTCTATATTTAATAGATAAACAGTAGTACCCGATTACATGTAAATTGGATTACATCATCAGATTCCAAGAATTAGAATTGTTACATTTAAAAAATATTTCTAATCAGACTACAGTTACTTTTTAATTGATCAAATGTAATTCTCACAATGTTAGTAATTTAGTCATTGAATGTTCTTTAAAATGTTCCTCATATACAGTCATATATGGTAAACAAATAAAATTATATATTTTTTAAATATTTTTAGTAAGTGTTCCATTTTGATTGTTTTTATTTTAAAATGATATCTTTTGATTATTTTTTTTATGATTTAATTACTTAATAGCTTTTCATTAAACTCACTTTTAATGAAAAATGTGTTGTTGAAAATGAAGAATGGAACATATTTTCTTTCTCTTTTTATTTTTATATCTACCAAGTAATCTACCCAGCACTGTTAATTGAGCTGCATTATTCTGGATGAATAGAGAATCACGATTTTGAGTTGGCGTAACAGAGAAACATCTCCGAGTGTTGTTCTTTGCTCGGTTTTTAACAAAAAGGAAACGTTCAAATCGCTTAAAACAGAGGCGATAGCTGATTCGAACGAGTGATGTTCGACGGCGAAATCCATCTTTGTAATGTAGGCTACTTCAAAATCCCAGCGCTGTCGTCATCGTGTAAAGCCCGCCCCAACGTTTCTGATTGGTGCCCCCATTTCCACGGATTGGAAATGGGCTTGAATGAGCTTTTTACCAGTCTAACTTTCAGAGCAAATCTAAATTTGCCGTAAGTTGTCTGGGTTTTCATCATGTGAAATTTGATTAAAATTTATTTTTTATTATATATTTTTTTTTTTTTAAATATTTTTGTAGAAAATCAGGATTATTTGCTGAAAGCACATTTTCAACAGTATTTGAAGTAGAAAACTTTTGCAATATTAAAAATGTCTTTACGTAATGTGTCTTTGCTGAATAAAACTATTTATTTAAAATCTTACTGAGCCCAAAGGTTTGAAGGGCAGTGTGATTCCAGCCAGTGATTGGTTTTCTGTTGGAGCAGGTGGATGTGAAGACCACGGCTCTGGCGATGGCCATCACAGACTCGGAGCTGTCAGATGAGGAGGCGTCTATACTGGAGAGTGGAGGGTTCTCTGTGTCCAGAGCCACGACACCACAGCTCACAGACGTCTCTGAAGGTACCACTGCTTCTAGTGCACCACACTCGCTAAACTAGCTATTGAGCAATGACATTGGTTGTGTACAATTTTTTTTCAGGATTCTTTAATGACTAGAAAATTCAATATATATTTTTAAGCTGCAGTCTAACTTTTTTTGTGTTCAAAATTATATAAGCATCATGAATCCATTTACCAAACCGTGTTTTTGTTTTATCCTGAATACTTCACCTCTGGAAAGATGAATGTGTATTTAAAATGGGTCATTTCTGTAGAATAAATGTGAAATTATTTTTGAATTTGGAGCTTTCTATACTGAGAAAAGCCAGAAAATGTATTTTTAGCTTATGTGGATGAAAGACAACAACTCCCAGAATGCACTTGCTTCGCTGCCCTAGGAGGCCACGCCTACCGGTAACAGAGCACACTAGTTAAACAACAAGTCTAGGCTACTAGCGAGTTTTCGTGATGAATCTGCCCGAAAATGTGTTTCGAGATCGCCCAAAATGTTTGGGATTCGGCTTTTGCGTTCTACAGTCGCCATTCGTTAAGTTTACTGTGGCGAGCGGGACGAGAGAGGGTTGTGTGGAGAACGACGCGAGGCCGGTGGCGTGATTACCAATGAGCGACACCTGTGAGACGCACCCGTCTCGGATCTCTCACGGAGGGGCGGGAATTTTCTTAGCAATGTTAAAACGCATATCAACCGATCACTTGTTTAGCGTTTACATAAACACCACATTCAGATTCACCAATCAGAATCAATTCAGTTAGATTGAAACAAAAGCTGTGCATGTAAACAATGAAAGGCGACTGCAGAAAGCAAAAGCTGAATCCTGGACATCGACGGCCGGACATGTCTGGGAAAAAGCCAACTACTCAGCTTTCTCCACAGAACAAGAGCCTGCTAGCTTAGCTTCCAAAAAAAGATGGCTGACACTATGTGTTCATTCTGTGAGTGAGATCCCACCCTCTATGGGCGGATTGAGAAAATGCGAGACAGACCCTACTACTGACTGTAGTCTTTAGCCTCTGGCCAAAAAATCCTCAGATGACGCAAAATTGCGATTTTTGCGCCATCGGAGGATTTTTTCCAGACAAAAAATACATAAATCTCTCGTCTCAGGGGGATATGAGGGCGGAAAGCATGGTAATTCGAAAATACTACAGGTTTTCAATGGACAGGAAAGCTTAATGGTAAATCTTATGGGGTTCCTCTGTTTTCATCAGCAGACCTGGATCAGCAGAGCGTGCACAGTGAACCGGAGGAGGCGTTCACGAGAGACCTAGCCGAGTTCCCGTCAGTGGACGAGATGCCTTCTATCGAGCCGGGTCTGTTCCGTTTCCCGCTGGGCGTCCTGGGCTCATCTGGATCTGAGCTCCAGGAGGAAGCCCTGTCTCCGGCCAGCCTCCTCATCCAGCACTTAGCGTCTCCGCTCCATTTTGTCAACACGCACTTCAACGGACATGGACAAGCAGCGGGGGCAGTCCAAAGCATTGTGGGTACTGAGAAAGAGGGAAGGTTACCGGAACCCGCTAGGTCCCTGGAAGCACTTAGCGAGGAGATAGTGACCACGGCCATCTCTACAGTAGTACAGAACACTCTCTCAGCCCTGTTGAGGTCTACGGAGGCCAACGAAGGCTCGTCCATGGCTTCCTTCCTTCCCACCGAAACGCCTCCTTGCCCGATGGAATCGCCCCTCGTGTCGCCGTCCGCCCAAGAAGCCGGCGAACAGGACGAGGATGAGGACGCTGACGTCACCGAAGCGAGCACCGAAGAGCAGCCGGATGTCACACTCGTGCCCACGGAGGAAGAGGACTTTGAGCTACTGGACCAAAGCGAACTGGAACAGATGGATGAGGTGTTGGGCCTGGGTGTTGATGGACAGGAAGTGGGCGGGGCTTCCGAAGACACGCCCCCAAGCAGTCAGCAGCAGGAGTCCTAGCTTCCCGTCAACTGTTTGTTTTATTTCTAGTCCATGTAGATACTATATACTGACACATGTGATTTGTGAAAGGGAATGTCGCAGTCAACTATGCCTTTTTTGTTGTTTTTGGGGGAGTGAGATCACTGTGATCGTTGGTGTGAATGTCGCGTCTCGCAAAATGTACGACAAATCCTAAACGCGATGGTCGCAAGGTTTTTTGACAGATCCAAATAACCTCAAGCCACTCGGATTTCAAAAGCGACTTAAAATAGACGTACAAGTTTTAATGGTTTACTGTATGTATATTTTGAGTTTATCAATAGGGTTTAATGCATCGGGTCACGAAAACACGAGTTTGATTTAGGTTAAGGAGGGGATGAGCAGGATATGCAAATTCTCAACGAAAAGTTGGTTGCGGCAAAGATTTCTTTTCACGAGAATAGCTAAACTAATATATTCTATATTATATACCTATGAAGTGGATGGACTTATTTATTGAAATTGGTTAGAGTGAAGAATAGTTTACTATTAAATATGTCTCGAATAAATAATAAAGTTGCACAGAACTTAAAAAGTTAGCAAATTTGACTGCATTGCTATTAAGTAGGGCTGTCAAACGATTAATCGCTATTAATCGCATCCAAAATAAAAGTTTGTGTTTACATAATATATGTGGGTGCACTGTGTATAATTATTTTGATTATATATAATTATATAATTATAATATTATTATAAAATAATTATTGTAATTATAAATACACACACATGCATGTATATTTAAGAAAAAATATTATTTATATTTATATATAATATAAATTATATATAAATCTATATACAGTACATGAAAATATTTCTTAAATATATACAAGCATGTGTATGTATATATATTTATATATATATATATAAAATAAAATTACACAGTGCACCCACATATATTATGTAAACACAAACTTTTATTTTGGATGCGATTAATCGCGATTAATCATTTGACAGCCCTACAATTAAGTGTAAATCAATTTCTGAAAATTGTTTTGAAAAATTTATATTGGATTGTCTATATATATATATATATATATTTTTTTTTTTTTTTGTTGAAGTATATATCACTTTCTTTCTTTCTTTCTTTCTTTTGCACAAAAGTGACCGTGAATGCAGCATAATGTACTTTAGCCAGCAGAAAAATTCATTGTGCCACCCACCCACCCCAGAATATGTCAATATTCATGTTCAATATATTATAATTGGATGCACTTTTGAAATTTTGTTGGTCTGTACATGCTCAAATTTTGCCGGACTTTCTCCAGATTTTTTATAACCATGCCAAATTCAAAAGTTTGGGGTCAGTAATATTTTTTTCCCTCCAAAAAAATTTAACTTTTATTTTGCAAGTACGCATTCAAGTGAGCAAATGTTACAGTATAGACATTAGTAATTTAAAAAAAAGTTTTCCATTTTAATTAAATTTGGATTTTAATGCTGTTTTGCTGCTTAATATTTGACATTAATAATAGAATTGTTACTTGAGCAGCATGTACAGTTATTTTAAATCAAATAAATGTACATAAGAAACAACTTCTTCCCAAAAAAAAAAAATATATATATTACTGACCCTAAACTTTAGAATTGTAGCGTACATTGTATTGCATTGTAAAAAATGACATCATATGGTTACAGATTGCCTGAAATATATTTTAAACGATAAACTAAATCTTTACTGTACACATTTTGGAAGGAGTTCATGCATGAGCTTGACTGAATTATTTCCCCTTTTTTAATTGAAACAAACAATTTACAAGAGGGGAATCCGAAGAGAATGATTGAGCCTTATTTCTATATATCTTTACAAGATGTACTCAATATGTCATCAAGGTATTTCTAGAACTGACAAAGTAAAGCTCAAACAGCATATTTGGGATTTATTTTTAAAGCATTTGATTATTATTTTGTCTTCATGTCATGACACAATGAATATAAGATGGATTTTATGATCTGATATATATGTATATTTTCAATTATTAATTCTACTAAAGGGAAATATCTTTTAAACTGGAAATGTGTATATTAAAACAATGTATATATTTAATGGCCTGTAACGTCGGTTTTTACAGAACTGTTCATTGTTTGCTGACAGGTTGACATTCCTTTAAAGTTGAAAGTTGAATGGATTACACCGCATCCCGAACTAGTCTTAATGTGACCGGTCAGAAGTGTCTTCCATTATAGTTTGAGTTTTGCCAACTGTGAAAGCTGATTGGTAAAAAGTTCTGCACCATGTACTGTAGTTGCAAACATGTTGTGTGTTGCTGTGATTGTGTTTTTAATTTCAAATTGCGTTTCTCCTGTAGATACCCACATCTGATCCAGACCGCAGATATCTACAGAGATTATCTTTGTTTAATAGTGATTGTGTTTTGCTCATGCTGTTACTGCTTTGATTTATAAAAAAAAAGCACTTAAAGAATTGAACTACAAAATGTATTGTTGAATGTCATTTTGTTGATTGACTTGCACCTCCAATATCTCCAAATATCTGGGGTCCAATACCAAAAAGGGGGACCGTTCTCATCTAATTGAACTTGATTGATTGCCAAGACACGCCTGGTTTACACTGATTGTGGCGTCACGGGTTTCAATATGGACGTTGGGTTTTCAGTGTGGAGATTGGGGCAAGAAAGAGCATGATAGGTCATTTTCAGACGGGTCTGCAATAGTCCCAGGGGGTCTGTGGAAATGTTTAATAAAAATAATTATAGACTAAGTTACTAAATTTGATTAAAATAAAGGAATAATTACTTGAAGGGGTGTGCATAAGACTGACATGACACCTTCATAATCATGACATGTTTATGACAACTGTCATTAAGTGTCATTCGCTCAGTTATTATATTTTGAATGAAAATTGTCTTTGTTATGACATCTTAACATAAACTATAACATCATAACCTGTCAGTGTCTTTGTCATGACAACTTGACATTAATCAAGTTAAAAACTTTCATGTGGTTGGCTTCGAGATTGGCTGTCATGAGGCATCATAAGTGTCATAAATATTTTTCGTGACCTCAACTACGGTGGTACTAATTGAATTTGTCATTAAAAAGTTATAATGGCTTCATGACAGCCAATGTCAAAACCAATCACATGACAGTTTAATGTAATGTTAACCAATAAAGCTAGGTGGTTTCATTTTTGATATCAATAATTACATTGTTACTAGTAAAAATGTGAATTCCTGATATCAATAATTAAATGGTCACTAGATGAAATGTTTATTCTTGATATCAACAATTCAATTGTTACTAGTAAAAATTACCATTTTTGATATCTGAAAATGTATTTCTGATATCAATATAATTTCAGATATCTAAAATGGCTTTCTTACTAGTAACAATTACATTCATGATATCAGAAATTAAAATTGCCACTAGTAAACTAAAAATTTAATTATTGATATCAAAAATGAACATTGTTACTAGCAATTCAATTGTTGATATCAAGAATAACATTTCAACTAGTACCAATTTAATTCTTGATATCAAAAATAAATGTTTTTACTAGTAATAATTGTATTTCTGATATGTGAAATTGGAATTTCAACTAGTAAGAAATCAATTCTTGATATCAACAATTGGTTTTGAGTGGCAGCCTATGGGGACATTTCACTAGAGAAAATACAATTGTTGATATCAAAAATGTAATTGTTGATATCAAGAATGTAATTGTTGATATCAATAATTTAATTCTTGATATCAAAAAATGTAATTGTTGATATCAACAATTGAATTCTTGATATCAAGAATGCATATCCTAGAAATGAATAAAAGCTAAAACGGCTTGCCATACAACTTTCAAACATCATCTTTATTTTTTATTGTGGGATATCAAAAACAGCGAAGGATACATCTTTGCTGCCTTCAGAAATCCTTCTCAGGAGAAAGGAATTGACGACGTTGGATTCCGACGTGCCTTGATGCCTTGAAATTCAGACACAGTCCATGTCTTTATACTTTAAAATATCCGTTTAAATTTTAGGACGGGGATCCCGGCCTTACATAAGGAAGAATTTGGGGTTTGTGGTGTCTAAAAGATTGAAACCCCCTGATGTAAGAGAACACGTTTTGATATGTTTTTGCGCTAAATATTTGCTGACTGTGCTTCAGGAACAGCGAGAGAAAAAGCCAGGCATGGAAAAGGTCATGTGAGGTAAGGCTAGCCTGTTGACAGGCCCGCGGTGAGCTGGCAACAGAACCCAACGCAGATGGCGGCACTGCTTATAGTTGGAGGTGACTGTAATCTCGATTAATCTCTAAGTATGGAAACATTACAGAGATATTTGGTGTTAAAGGGAAAGTTCAGCCTCAAATACAAATTCTGTCATCATTTACTCGCCCTTATGTTGTTCCAAACCTGTACGTGTTTCTTTCTTCTGCTGAAAAAAGAAGATAGGCTATTTAGAATAATGTTGGTAAATTGATGGTATAGCCACTGACTTCCATAGTATTTCTTTCCTGTTAACTTATGGAGGTCAATGGCTACCGTCAACAGTGGTTACCAGACAAAATGACGGCTGCGTGAAATCAGCGTAGGCGGGCATACACTGTGCGATGTCTGTGCGATTTCAGCAAGGTACCTACTCACACTGAACGAGTAAATCGCATGCGATGCAAAGCCAAAGTTCAGGATTTATGTGCTCACACTGTACGGTCCGATCGTCGAGCTGCGACTGCGACTTCACTGCTCACACTATACGTGTAATATCTGCGATAACCCCCTGGATTGCGCCTATTTACGTGTATGTATCCAGAGATATTGTCAAAACAAGCATCTGCAATCAGTATCCAGATGATTTAGTATTTTCAATTTATGCATTTAATTATTATTATTATTATTATATTATCATTATTAGGGGAGGCCTATAGGCTAATTTTACTATTAAATTGATCCGCTATTTGCCACGCAATATTTTCACAGCACATAACCAACGTGCTGTGAGGAATATTAATCTTACTCCTCATTAAAAATTGTCTTAAAACATTTAGGTCGATTACAATGAATTATATACATATAAAATAACTATTAACAGTCTATAATATGTCCGAACATTGCCATTATTAATCATCAATGAAAATTAAAAACAGGTTTATTTCAAAAACATTGTTTGACAAAACAATAAAAGAGGTGTTACATATCAGGTGGCTTGAAGACGGTGGGTAATATTATCCATTTTGCAACACGAACTGGAGGTTAAGCAACAGTAATTTGTAGCTCGTTTTTATTTTAATTTTATTTTTGCTGCAGATGAAATGGTTAAACTTCTGTTTTCGCGCAGGCGCAGTGAGGGAAAAAACACTGAGTTTAGGGCAATCGGTTCGTAGCTTTGCTTCAACTGTGCGATATAGTCACGAGGAGCGACCAAAATTTCTGACATGCCAGAAATTCATCCGACCATCCGATTGTCGATCGTGAGAGGTTAATCGCCTCTCGTTTCTCCCTGTACACTGCACGAACACTGCACGACAAACGACGCACGACAAAGCTGAAAATCGGTCCGACAAGAAAATGAGTCGCACGAGTCAGAATTCGGCTCAAAATCGGACGAAAATCGCACAGTGTATGCCCGCCTTTTGAGGGAAGAAGATTTTATTGGCTTTTTTAGCATTTAAATTTAGATTATTTAAAATATATATATAACAATTAATTTAAATACTTTTAAGGCATCCTGCAGCAAAAACAAACAAAAAAAAAAAAAAACTGCTCTAACCATTTGGAAAATTAATTTTCAAAGTTAGATTAAAGGGATAAGTTAGTTCACTTTGAAATTAATTTTTGATATGTTTTAGCTTACCTACCTTTCACTAAACATATTTAGATATATCGAAATCGTCTTGTGATTTCCCGTATATCTAAATATGTTTAGTGAAAGGTAAAACTTCCGAAATCTCAGTGTAAACACTGCGTGATGTAGACGCGCGAGAGATCACTTCCGGCGTACGTTGGACACGGTTCAGTTCGGTTCAGTTGGACATTTTATTCAGATCAGTTCGACAGGGGTGTTAACAAGAGGTAAAAACGATATAAATACTGTTTGTTTTCTCACACAAACCGCTCGTTTAGTGTCTTAGGCCATCAATGTGTACTTACATTCACGAGTCATTAAATCAAGTTTAATTTTGACTTCTCTGTGCATGCTCTTTGAGGTGGACCCCCTAAACCTGCATTATATGACTGACAGACAACACCAGTTTGACCGAAAAATGTCAAAATTGAAAATACTGTGGAAACAAAGACACCTACATCTTGGATGCCCTTGAGGTAAGCTAAAACACACCAAAAATTAATTTCAAAGTGAACTATCCCTTTAAGGAAATTATAGCATATAAAAGGCAACTATGAGTGCATCACCTATTAACATAATAATTAAGCACAAAGTTCTTCTGGTATAGATTCACACATGTGTTTATTGGGAAAAGAGTGAGAACCCGAAACAAATTGTATCAGAATTGTATTGGAAGACAAATTGTCTTCCAACCCACATTTGTTTGGTAAAATTGCATGACATCTTTTGCTATCAAAAAGAGTCTCTCAAAAATTGAGCTAAAGATTTGTGGGCCAAGATCATTACATTTAAAGCATTGAGATTGTATAACCCAAATATAACCTAAAAAAATGGTAATTCTTGTTGTTAGAATGATGATGTGTCAGGTTACTGAAGGAGCGAAGTCTGCAATTGGAGAGCCGTCATTCATCTTCAATATTCTAGCAGCAATGTCTTTCTCCTAGAAAATTAATGCATAAAACAATATTGATTAACGCACTGCAATCTTATCAAAACTGATCAAGCCTTCGATCCATGTCTTATCAGGAAGAAGCACATAAAGCATGTATTTATTTGTTATTTAAAGTGCCAGCAAACTTACACTAAACCTTTGGAGTTTCCCAGACTCTCATTGATTAAGTACTAGAACCCTGTTGAATCTCTCTTTCTCTCTCTCTTGATATATATACTTCGTGACTCACCATTTTAAGTTCATCAGCACAAGCATCAAGCTTTACCCTCAGCTCATCTGTAACAGTAACATCTGAGCGAACTGTCCAGCAACCATCCCTGAAGCTCACAGGCATAGAAAACACCAAACCTGCTGGAATCCCAAACTGACCTGCAGATTTAGAAAGGTCAGACATTTACACGAAATAGCCTATTTGTAAGATACACTGTAAAAAATTACATGACCAATAAGTTATGATAACATATTGCTTTAACTCATCAAAATAAATTCAACTTTTTTAGTTATACAAGGTTCAAATATTTTTTTTTTTTAAAGTCAGTTTAATGTGATTTAAAGGGCTTGCTCAGACTGAAGAGCCCGCGCATTAAGATCACTTAAACGTGGTTGTGGTTACAAGAGGTAAAAACTACATAAATAATGTTCATTTTCTCATCTTCTTTTTTTTTTCATACTGTAAGTTTTATTTATTTCATGTTTGAGAATGATTTGAATGGTCTTGCCTGTACTAAGTACACCCATTGAGAAAACGTCCTCCGGAGAACCGTCATTATTCCAGGCCCTTAAAATGGTCATTATTCCATTGGTTGATGATATTGCTGTGACTTTGTTGGTCTTTGACGAAATTGTGGCACGACGTTTATGTACTAAACTCATAAAATCTGTCTCCAGCCATTTCCTTATAAAACAAAACATGAGTATAATTACATTAATGGCAAATGCATTTAGACAATGTAGGATATGTATGGAATTTGCATGTGTTTATCTTGTTTACTGATAGAATTGTACCCTTTAGAATAATTCATGAACTGATTGATAATGTAATTGCATAAAAGAGGCATATGGCTTGAGGCATGGACCACAATGACCTTTACCAATCATAAATCATTTCCATAACTCGCTGAGAAAAACCATCTGGTCCCCGAATTGCGCCGTCATATCTGAGAAGCTCCGCCCTCTGCAGGTCAACATGGAAACTGTCACTGATGTTCCCCCACACGACAACATCAGTTATGTCTGTGAATAAAAAAATAAAATAAAAAAAATGAGCACGACCAGAAAGACAGTAAGAAAATCTTAATTTATTTTATTAATATTGTTTTATTATATATTTATTAAAAAATAATATATATTAATTTAAAACATTAGCTGTAGCTTGTATAAATGGCATATTGTTTCTTCAGAATACTTTCGAAAATAATTATGAATCAAATCAAAATAGTCAAACTGAACTAAATGAACTTTCAAATGTATCATTCTATTGCAATTGAATATTAGTACATATATTTATTATTTTACCTGATGTTCTCACCGAGAACTTCTGCGCAAGCTGAGTTCTTGCCTCGTATTCTAGCTGCGTTGTCATTGCCACAAAGTTGTGCGGGTCAACCGAGGGAGCGTTCTCAATTAACAGCGAGCACTTCAGGTTAATAAAGGAGTCTCCTGCCACTATCACTCTTACGTCCTTCCGTGCATTCGCCTCGATGAGTTGCCCGTAGCAACAGAAACGTTCGGCTACCCGGCTCACCGTGTGGTCCTTGTCATCCGGCTCATCGTTACTTTCACATATAGGCTGCAGGTCATCCAGAAAGATGATGAAGTGGGCTTCCTGAAACGCCCGAGTCTGGTCTGAATGGATGGTGACCTCATGGAGCCGAGGTAGGGCGAGATCTTCTGTTTCCATCTTGAGTCCTTGCATCATTTCCTCAGAGCCACAGGTGTCCATGAGGTGAAGGCTGAACAGGGGGAGACCTGGAAACAGGCCCGGGGTCAACAACTGAGGAATGAGGCTGTAGCAGATGGGGTTCAGGGCGCTGAAAGAGGTTTTTCTCAGGTTAAATATCATGCATCTCAAGATAATAATAACAACTCTATTTTAGTGCCCCTACTATGCTATTTTAAAGGATCCTAATTTTGTTTTATAGGTCTCCTATTTCAATTCAAATGGATTCGTTTTACGATTTGTGTCAAAGATTTCATCAAAAAGATCTTCATTTGTGTTCTGAAGATGAACAAAAGTCTGTTTGGGATGACATTAGGGTGAGTAATTACTGAATTCAGATTTTGGGTGAACTATTCCTTTAACATTCACACACTGGATGAAATGTAATATTCAAAAAAAAATATCACTTTAAAGGCAAAGGGGCCTGATAAAACTCATCCACCCGCTGATCCAGATGTGCAGAGGTCTGAGAGACTTGAGTCGGTCAACTTCCTCCTTCATACACAGTTCTTTGGTTCGTTGATTCTCTGCTGCAATTTTTAGCATCAGATCAGAGTTCATATCTGAGGTAATGCCATAGTAACCCTGCAGGAGAGGACAAAAGTATTTATATTCACATACAGTCTCTAAATGAAACAGGATGTTGCTGATCTTGGATCATATAATAATTTTGGTCCCTGTGAGTTAAAATGGATGGGATTTGTTTAATTTTTATCTTGCAGTAATGTTAAAGGGATAGTTCACTTTGAAATAAATTTTTGGTATGTTTTAGCTTACCTCAAGGGCACCCAAGATGTGGGTGTCTTTGTTTCCGCAGTATTTTCAGTTTTGATATTTTTAGGTCAAACCGTTCTTGTCAGTCAGTCATATAATGGAGGTCTATGGTCACCACCTCAAAGAGCATGCACAGAGAAGTCAAGGTAAAAACGATATAAATAATGTTTGTTTTCTCACTCAAACTGCTCGTTTCATGTCGGCAATCAATGTGTACTTACATTTACGAGTCATTAAATCATGTTTAATTTGGACTTCTCTGTGCATGCTCTTTGAGGTAGTGACCATAGACCTCCATTATATGACTGACAGACAAGAATGGTTTGACCGAAAAATATCAAAATTGAAAATACTGTGGAAATGAAGACACCTACATCTTGGATGCCCTTGAGGTAAGCAAAAACATATCAAAAATTAATTTCAAAGTGAACTATCCCTTTAAGAGCTGAAATAAAATGTGATATAGAGGACACTCTTCCCGACTGTTTGTCATTATCTTGTTATGGTTTGCGTTACACTGCATTTCTGAGCGCTTTTCCTGTATTATGGTTCTGATTTGCCTGGTTTCCTGGATTTCCCTGTTTGTACTGTGTTATGACCATTTGCGTGATATGTGAATTGCAATTGTAGTTTACCCCCCCCAAAAAAAAAAAAAAAAAAAAAAATCACTGCACAGCAGCTATTGGAGTTTTTCTAAATTGCCTTGGATTGCTTCTCAAATGTAATTTTTGACAGTAATTACAGTAATTTTCTTGTTCACTCATGATTTGTGTGTGTTTTAGTACCGGTACTTGTATGCAAAAGAGTAAATGTGTTTGGAGAGTAACTACATTTTGCTAGCGTTTTCAAAAAATGAGCCAAAGGAACTCAGAAAAATGAATTTATGTGGACTATGTCCTTTTTGTGCTTGATTGCTCTGTTTTATTTGGGTATCCTATCATGCAAACCTGAGCATGCTCAAGGAAATCGTTGAAGCCTCCAAGGAGCATTCCTTTCCCCCCGCGATCGATCAGCTCCCTCCATACTAAAGGACAGCTTGAATGCGTCCATCCATTTGATGCACATGTGTCCTCCAGCCATGTCTGCAAAGAAAGATGGTTGAAAATGATTAAATGAGTCAAGGACATCTTTAGTTCAACTTAAAAATATGGTGAACGGTGTAAAAATGATTAAAGAGCTCTTGAAGCTCCACATGAACTCAGACTCGGGTTTACCTCCCAGTCACTGGGCTGCACACAGATCTTGTGAATGTGAAAATCTGGCAGGTTTCTTTGCAGCACATCAGCAAGAAGCTCAGCTTTCGCATAATAAGGACAATCAGCTTTTCCTGTACAGATGAATAGATAATACTATATACAGTATGCTGCTGACTGTGACATGATTTACTATAATCATACTGAAGGGTTTTGATTAGAAGGAAATACAATTACAGCTATAATGTGGGATAACATTTAAGGCAGACAGACAGACAGACAGACAGACAGACAGACAGACAGACAGACAGACAGACAGACAGATAGATAGATAGATAGATAGATAGATAGATAGATAGATAGATAGATAGATAGATAGATAGATAGATAGATAGATAGATAGATAGATAGGTAGATAAACCAACAGAGACAGACAGACAGACAGAAGAACGCTGACAACGTTTGCTTTCATTAAAGTACTCTGTAATTTTGTTTAATTAGCCATAAAACTGACCAACCTGCAAGAACAAATTTTGCCATAGTCCATTCACAAGCGCGTCCGGCGTTGCTAGGTAACCGTGTGTTCCGCATAAAATGTTCCTGGGGAGGAAACATTTCGATTTTTTTTTCTTTTTTTCAAATCTATTTTTTATGATTTTAAAATAATATTATATGCATAATATGGATTAAAGAAGTTTTATATATATTTATTTCACCATTTGGGCGGGGTTTTAAAAATAACATTGAGAAAAACAAGTGATACTACAAGCGGAACTATCGTGCGGAAGCATTCGTGCGCGCGCTCCCTGTTTCTGTCCCTCTCTGTCATGGCTGCGCTCACAGTGAGAGCAGATCAGTGCACATGTGTGAAGACAACACCAACCGAATGGTAAGATCCTTATATTATGAGTATTAAATATGATATCAAGACCGCATTAAAATATATGACTGTCATAATTAACTTCAAACATGTGGATAGTATACAAGTTTTACTGCAACATTGAGGCATTTCTTCAAGGTTTCTGTACAAGGACATGCAAAATAAGCATTAAGTGTATTTTTTTTTCCATTTACATTTTTCACTTTATTTTATTTATGTCTGTAACGTTAGGTAAATTCAACAAATGCCTATCTATTTGTTCGAGTTGAAATGTATTGCTGATAATCAGACAGATACGTACATACAAATATACATTTATTTTTGGGTTATTCTGATTCTAGTAATATTTCAAGATCTTTATATAGTGTGTCTTCAAAACGGATAAAACTTACGTTCAAATCTAACAAAACTGAATAAAACTGTTGCAATTTGCAATATTTATACAGTTATATTACTGTATTGGAAAAAAAACATCAAAACAATTAGATGTACCTGAACAATTAACGTTACATAGTACATAGTCTTTGTGTGTCTTTACCATATGTACCAGATAAGGAAACTAATAGGAATAATTTTGTACTGTAATGTAAACATGGATCATGTGATACTGCAATTAGTAGAGATAGTGTCATTCTTGTCTTGTAAAGAAATGTACAATAGAAAACATTGTAAGATGCACCTGTTGTCGGTGTGTTTTAGTTCATTGTTTAACAAAATGTGCTAGTGTTGATAGAATTAGCTAATTTGAAACATATGAAGTGCGTTGGTCATTTTAGTGCATTTTGAATGTGAAATTAAAAGTTGGGCCAAACTAAAATTTGCTAACGAGAACTGTGTGATTAAAAAGGTTTAAAAAATTGATCAAAATTTATTCAGACACCTTCAACATTTCACACATTATCACATTTTATTCACTATAGTTTAGAAAAAGGTAATAAAATATGACATTGTTTGACCTTTTCGTTTGTTGAAACAGGTTACATCATATCTGAAGCTTTGGAGAATCACCCACGATGAGCATGTATAAATCAGGTTTGGACATGCTCAGATGTGCTCTGAGATCCACGTCGCTGTGGACATCTGACTCTTTTAGATGGACACAGATGTCATTATGTTATATAAGCAGAAGCTTTGCTGTATCATCTCAGCTGGGAAGAAAACACATTCAAGGACACACATTAAAACAAGTCCGGTATTACAGTCAGGGTGGTCATGATGTTCTTAATGTTCCTATTAAGCAAACAGAGACCAGCGAACCCCTGAATAAAGCAGAAAGGATTCCTATCTACAGCCATTTGGAGAACTGTTTTTGCCCCACTGATGTGCTGGACACGTTAAAGCAGTACCCAGCGTCGCAGGATCTCATCAGCAACATCTTCACACGCATGTGGGTCAGCACAAAGAAACTGACGGAAGAGCAGCGGAGCTGTGAGCTGCGGCTGATGTATGAACACCCGGGGTTTCAGGAGGTCTGTGAACGGGCTGCGATCGAAGCCTGGCGTATGAAGAGCGATGATCTGGCATACACTTTGCTGGCCATTGTCAACCTGGGAGTTTCACAAAACACGCATGTTGTGCAGGTGCTGCTACGTGTTATACAGGTGAGTCAAGTCTTGTGAATGTAATCGAATCACGTTAAAGGTTTTGTCTTCAAGGCTGAAAATATAAATTTTCGTTAAAGGTGCAGTATGTAATTTCTGAGAAATGCTATTGAAAGTGGATCGGACAGAGTACACACTTGTTAAAGGAGTAGTTCACTTAAAAAAAAAAAAAAACTTTTGCTGACAATTTACTCACCCCAATGTCATCCAAGATTTCCATGTCTTTCTTTCTTCAGTCGAAAAGAAATCAAGGTTTTTGATGAAAACATTCCAGGATTTTCTCCATATAATGGACTTCAATGGGAACCAAACGGTTCAAATGAGAGTTTCAGTGCAGCTTCAAAGGGCTTTAAACGATTCCACACAATGAATAAGGGTCTTATCAAGCGAAACGATTGCTCATTTAAAAAATAATTAAAGTTTAAGTTTTATAAGCTCAAATGGTTGCCTTGCTCTGTTCTGTGATGCGCGTTCGTGACTCTCCTGTTTGAACTCGTTCATCAAAATGAATGAATCTTTTTCCGAGTCAATTCCTTCATTTTGTTCGCTGAATGAACCAAACCTTAAACCTTTTTTATTTGTATTTTTTTAAATGAGCGTTCGTTTCGCTTTATAAGACTCTTATTCATCGCCTGGAATCGTTTAAAGCCCTTTGAACAGTTTTGCAGTTTGCACTGAAACGGTCTTTTGGACCTTGAACCATTTGGTTCCCATTGAAGTCCATTATATGGAGAAAAATCCTGGAATGTTTTCATCAAAAATCTTAATTTCTTTTCGACTGAAGAAAGAATGACAAATGGACATCTTGGATGACATGGGGCTGAGTAAATTATCAGCAAAAGTGTTTTTAAAAGTGAACTACTCCTTTAATATTAGACTTTCCAGCGCAGGAGAGAAGCGTGCAAGTCTTGAAAACAGACGCTAAAGTTGATTTGTTTCTCGTCCATATGTGAGCAACATTAATTTTGCTATTTCACAGATCCAAGATATGCTGTCATTTTAGCTAGAGTAACAATATATCAACAGTGTTTCTCAGAAATCACTTACAGAATGTTGTAATAGTTGCACAATATTTAAATTCAGATTGGATTTAATAAATGTATTTTCTGTGTATTATATATATTGATTTATTTCAAATGTTTTGGATAAAAGTCTCTTCACCAAGGTGCCATTTATTTGATCAAAAACACAGTAAAAACAGAAGTGTTGGGAAATATTATTATTTAATATAATTTAAATTTGAATATATTCTAAAATATAATTTATTCCTGTGATGCAAAGCTGAATTTTTAGCATTATTACTCTAGTCTTCAGTGTCACATGATCCTTCTGTTATGCTGATTCCAGGAACGGCTGAATGAGTTTGAAATAAAAGCTCTTTCGGTGTTGGCTGGCTGTATACGGGATATGGAGGACTGTAGGAACGTTCAGGCCCTAAAAGACGCTTTAAGGTGTGAAGATGTAAACAGCCCTAATATGACCTTATAGTGTGTGACAACTGTGTGTGTGTTTTCATCACTTTGTGTTCTGGTTTTGAAGGTTGTTGCTGAAGGATCGTATTCCTGAGATCCAGAGCGTGGTTGTCCTGCAGAGCATGATGCGTGCGGTGGGCCAAAACTCTCCGACACACCTGAAGAAACAGCTGGCGGTTAGATTTATGATTTATTCACATGAAATGTATATCACCTAAAATGTATTGTTTACTGATAGTAGCTGCGTTTTCATTACAGATTTTAATTTTTCATTTCGCGATTTCAATTTGCGCAATTTGAAGGGTAATGGAAACACGGCTACTAACACTGGGATTGAATCTAATAAAAATGTTAAAAACAAAAAATGTATTTTTGTGTTAGTATAGTTTTATTAATATTCTGAATGAGTGTTTTTTTTAAATGTCAGTTTTAATGTTTGTTTAGTTTTTAATAAAAAAAAAATAAAAAAGTGCCTTTGTCATATTCGTTTTTTTTTTTTATATTACCATTTAGGTTTAATTAATTTTTGTTGTAGTTTGTTTTTATTTTTGCATTTTTTTCTAGTTAATGATATTTGTGCTTCAAATTAAACTTTCAGTTTATTGCCAATGCAACATTTCTAATTTCCATTTAGTTTAAGCTTTTCAACTAATATTTATTTTATTTCAGCTTTATTTCAATGAACAGAACTGTTTTTATAAGTTTTAGTTTTAGTCAACAATAATAACAGCCCAGTAGTAGTTCTCATTAAATTCTCATTCCTGTAATAGTGTTTTTTTATTTATTTATTTTTTTACAACCATGATATGTAAATACTTTACAGTTTGGGGAAAAGCATTTTTTTCTCTTTGTATTAATTATAATAATTCATATTTTTGTAAATTATTTAGTTATTTATCACATTACAGGAATGAGAAAGAGATTTTTTTGCATTAAGAAAGATATTGATATCACAAAACGTATTGCTTCATGGATTATTTTTTTTCAGTCTATCTTTTCTTATGATTCTGGGATAAAATAATCCTAACATGATGCAGCTGTCTAACAAGAAATGATTATTGTTTCAATGTTTACAACCTAACAAAGGCCAATAATTTTGAATGAAATAGTGGTTTATCATGATCCGTTTCTAGCTCGATTCCTCTCTGTTCCCCCTCAGATAAAGACTCTGTCATTGGCAGATGAGTTTAACCCACCCAACAGCCAGTACATGTTCTCCAGCCTGGCTTCCATGGGTCTGAACTTCAAACCTCTGCTGGATATCTGCAGCAAGAACATAGCTGGTGAGATAGACCATGATCCTCTCAGACGTTCCCAGAACTACAGGAAACGGAGTGAATCGAGACAAGTCACTGTCACTTGACCTTTCATTGTTTCCTTGCAGAAAACGTGCATGAATTTCCATTCGGTAGGCTTCTGTCCGTACTGAAGTCTTGCCATGAGCTTCGCTACAGAAACCACGCCCTCTTCAACTCTGTCTCCGAGTACATGGCCAACACGCTTGAAATGTGGACTAACAAACAGGTGCGATCTGCTGATCCAAGTGAAACTGCACTGTACATTCAAAGAGGAATGCACAATATATTTCTTATTGAGCATATTTTTTAATGTTTTCCAGGTTATTCTCATTCTAGTATCATTTGAGGAACTCTTGTTCAGACCTGTGGTCCTGCTGGATGTATTTGCAGAGAGAATCATCGAGAACCCCGACAGTCTGACCCTGAGAGACGTCCTTAGTGTTTTAAAAGTCTATTCACTCCTCAATCATGACCTGAAAGAGAAAAAAACAGAGTAAGCCATTGTTTTAATTCTTATTCACTTACACTGTCAAGATTTTTTTTATTTTCAAGTGTTCATTCTCACCCAGGCTGTAATTATTTGCTCAGAAATGCAGTAAAAAGGCAGTGAAATTTTAAAATATCTTTTTTTATTTGAAATAATTTATTCCTGTGATGGCAAAGCTGAATATTCAGCATTACTCCAGGCTTCGGTGTAATAATTATTTTATATATATAAATACATACACATGCTTGAATATATTTAAGAAATATTTTCATGTATATAGATTTATTTATAGTTTATATTATATATAAATGTAAATATTTTATATATAAATAATATTTTTTTCTTAAATATATATGCATGTGTGTGTATTTATAAATATACGAAATAATTATACACAGTGCACCCACATATATTATGTAAACGCAAACTTTTATTTTGGATGCGATTCGCGATTAATCGTTTGACAGCCCTAGTTTAAACGTTAACTAAATTAGTCATTGCGCATATCCCTAAAAAGGACCACTTTAATATTTTTATGTAAACCACTATACTTTTTTTCCAGGATTTTTTTTGATGAATCGACAGTTCAACAGAACTAACTTTATTTGAAATGGAAATCTTTATTAACAATATTACAAATGTCCCTATTGTCACTTTTGATTAATTGAATACATACTTGCTGAATAAAACATTAATTTCTTTTTTTTTTTTTTAATTACTGACCTAAAACTTTTGAATTGTAATGTATATTCAGTCAAATAATTGTCCAATTAAAATAAATAGACTTGTATTTCAGAATATTCAACTATTATAAATCCTCCAAAAACCCAAAGCAAAAGTTGTCTCTGTCTCTGACTTCAGCAAACTTATACTTGCTGCTTTTTAATTAGGTTTCTGGCAAGTATAACGAAGGTCTTGGAGTCCTACCTTCCAAAGATGACCCCCAACGACCTACTGAAAGCCGTTTACTGTCTGGCATTGCTGGAGCACGTCCCTCAAACCCTACTGGATAAACTGCTACAGCGGGAAACCATGCACCAAATAATAAAGAAAGGTTAATATCTCTACTTCCTCTCCCTCCTCATCCAAAGTGCATCTCATTTCAGCTGACGTCTGTTCTGTGTCCTCACAGGCAACCAGTCGAATAAGGTTCAGAGGTGGCTGCACATGTTGGGTCTGTGTATGCGACTGGATGAACATCAGCTGCCACACTCCCTGAGGTCTATCCCAGACTTCCACTTCACAGTTCCTGCTCATAAAGTCCCAGTCAACCAGGAAATGCTCAGTGCAATCAAGAGCATTGTGGGAAATGATGCGGTTCAGGACAGTGTGCTGGAGGAGAGCTTCTACTTCATTGGTGAGATGAATTGCGTGTTTCTGTGCCGTTTTCTATTGATTTCAAGTTCAAGTGGTGTTTACAGTGGCAGGATTCAAACTAACATTCACCACATGAGCACCAGAAGCTCAGTGTGTCGAGGCAGATGCGCTAATCGATTAGACCAAGCTCAGACTTTAAAGGAGTAGTTCACTTTTGAAACATTTTTTTTTAGTGGACTTCAATGGGAACCAAACGGTTCAAGGTCCAAATGAGAGTTTCAATGCAGCTTCAAAGGACTTTAAACGACACCAGACGATGAATAAGGGTCTTATCTCGCGAAAAGATCGGTCATTTCAAAATAAATAAAAAAATTTAAGTTTTATAAGCTCAATGGTCGCCTTGCTCTGTTCTGTGATGCGCGTTCGTGACTCTGAACTCGTTCATCAAAATAAACAAATCTTTTTGAGTCATTTCGTTGAATAAACCAAATGACTCGAAAAAAGATTCGTTAGATAAGACCCTTACTCATCGCCTGGTGTCGTTTAAAGCCCTTTGTAGCTGCACTGAAACTCTCATTTGGTTCCCATTGAAGTCCATTATAAGGAGAAAAATCCTGGAATGTTTTCATCAAAAACCTTAATTTCTTTTCAACTGAAGAAAGAAAGACGTGGACATCTTGGATGACATGGGGGTGAGAAAATTATCAGCAAAAGTTTTTTTAAAAGTGAACTACTCCTTTAAAAAAACAGAAATGTTTTCGGATAAGTATCATTTTCTTTTCCTATATATTTTTATAGTATAACTGTGTCGACGTGGTAAAATTAATAGTAACTATATTTAATTATTTATTATTATCATATTTTAATTTATTATTATAATATTTAATATAACACAATTATGTAATTAATATGTTGTAATTTATTATATCATTTCAAATAATAAAACTGTATGTATATAGTACCTTCCAATACATTTAAAGTGTGTGTTTTTACAAGTGTTGACAAAAAGTGAATTTCAGGAAAACTTGTCCATGTTAAATTTACTCTAAAATCAAAAGGATAAAAAACAATAAATTATATTTTGCATAATAAAAATAAAACTTTTAGCACCATTAAGATCCAATACAATGCAAAGTGTTGTATGACACACTATGCAAGCAATGAAAATGAAAACAAAAGTTTATAATAAACCAGTAGATGTTTGAATAGAATAAAATAAGATTTATCAAACAATGAAATGTCCATAAAGCAAAGTAGAATATAAAATAAAAATAAAAAATATTATGGAAATAAAACTAAACTAATAGTAAATGTTTATGTATATGTATGTACATAAAAAAATACATTATATTAATTGCATATTCATTTACATTATAATATTGTTATATATAAGCTAAAATAGATTACTTTGTGCAATCAATCACATCTCTACCTTCCTGCTGAATCATTTTGTTCAGAAAAGTTACACATCGTGGATGTTGTGAATGGCATTTTATGTTGGATTTAACATGGTTTGCATCTTTGCTTTAGACTTTGTGATTACTCTGCCTCGTCCAAAACAAGAAACCTGCGACCTCAAAGCAGAGGATTCTGGGCCACCTGAATGTCCCCAAAGGTAACAAAACACAAGACAGCTTTGATGTTTAAATGAAGAATCGTATGATCATCTCACATTACCTAGATGTTTCCCCCCAGTTCTGGATTGTTGGAAGTTTGATTTAGAGATACTCAGCTCTCGTCTGTCCTATATTTCAGGATTGCGGTGATCTGCGCTCCACCTACTTCATTTTGCTTTGGCACAACACATCCTCGAGCCAGCTTGGTTGTCAAACTTCGGCATCTCGGAAAACTTGGTTATAGACCTGTTTTGGTAAGCGTGTTATACTCTGATACACACTAAAACCTGACACATAATGATTTTTAGTCATGTATCATAGTAATATTATGAAATACCTTGGAATAGCACGCAAAATATGGTATACATCACAGTACTGATATAGTACTCTTTTGTTAGGGTAACAACTGCAGAGACTTTACCAAAAGATCAATCTCTGGTTCTCGATTTTGCATTTCCAATAATATTCCTCACATATATCCCCCTTGTTAGGTTCCTGTCCTTGAGCTCAACTCTAAAACTGAGCAAGAGAAGGTTCAGATGCTACAGAAGCTCATTTTTCCAGAACAGGAATCCTCTGGAACGCAGGAAATACTGAACAACAGTCCAAAAGCAGAGTGAATCTCGTTACAGATCCTGACGGAGCAGTTCTGTAGTATTTAATTTGCCTTTTGACCGTAATCAAGGATGGATTCATGATGCATATTTAGTGGTGTGTAATATCAATGTTGTACAGTTATGTATTCCTCCAACACCAAGTGAAAAATATAATGAATAAAATATATGCGGTGAAATGTTTTAATAATAATAAAATACTGATTGACTTTTTCAGTGTTTCTTTTCAATGTGGTTATATTTTGACTTCAGAAAAATAGGATCTTTTGAAGGAGTAGTTCACTTTAAAAAAAACCCATGTCATCCAAGATGTCTCTTTCTTTCTTTCTTTCTTTCTTTCTTTCTTTCTTTCTTTCTTTCTTTCTTTCTTTCTTTCTTTCTTTCTTTCTTTCTTTCTTTCTTTCTTTCTTCAGTCAAAAAGAAATTTAGGTTTTGGATGAAAACATTCCAGGATTTTCTCTATATAATGGACTTCAATGGGAACCAAACGGTTCAAGGTCCAAATGAGAGTATCAGTGCACCTTCAAAGGGCTTTAAACGACACCAGACAATGAATAAGGGTGTTGTCTAGGACCCTTCGAGTCATGACTTGAAAAATGATTTGTTCATTTTGATGATTGAGTTTGAACAGGAGAGTCACGAACGCTCATCACAGAACAGAGCAAGGCAAGCATTTGTGCTTATAAAACTTAAACTTGTTTATTTATCTTTAAAATGACCACTCGTTTCGCTAGAAAAGACCCTTATTTATCGTCTCGTGTCATTTAAAGCCTTTTGAAGCTGCACTGAAACTGTCATTTGGACCTTGAACCATTTGGTTCCCATAGAAGCCCATTATATGTAGAAAATCCTGGTATGTTTTCATCAAAAACCTTCATTTCTTTTCGACTGAAGAAAGAAAGACATGGACATCTTGGATGACACGGGGGTGAGTAAATTATCAACAAAAGGTTTTTTTTTTTTTTTTTTTTTAAAGTGAACTACTCCTTTAATAGTAACTAAGACATGTATATTTAGATTCGCACATGCACAGAGAGAGAGAGAGATGTTGTGTTTTAGTTTTATGAGGACTTTCCATAGACAATGTTTTTTTATACTGTATATTATATCCCCCAAACCTACTCATCACAGAAAACTTTATGAATTTTAACATTTAAAAAAAAAAAACAACAACAACAATATTTATAAGCTGTTTTCCTCATGGGGACCAAACAATATCCCACAAGGATTTCGTATATTGCCGTGTGTTTTAATGTTAGGTTTAGCAAACATACTTTAAACATACTGAAAAATGAATTTCCTGTAATATAGGCTATCTTTCCATACTTTACCAGTGGTTACCACGATAACTGCGTTATAATCCTTGGACACGCGGTGGCGGTGTAGGGCTTTTGGGATCACGTCACTTGTGTTTGTGTTTCACTTACCGTCGAAGAAGAGTTTGAGCTTTCTAATTGGCTGAGAGGCAGGACGCAGTGAAAACAGCGCTCGTACGCCGTGTTATGATTGTACTGTATGTCATGAAGCAGTAAACTTAATCATTTAGTCTACAATGTCCGAATTAAATGATTATTTAGAAGGTAAGATTACTTTCGAGGAGTTTGAGAAGCGGAGAGAGGAAAGAAAAGCCAAGAATAAGGTAACTGATTTTATTTTATTAGTAATTTGGTCGGCTCACATGTTCACCAGTGTCTTATGTACAGTTTATTACAGTGTAAATGCCCACGAAGCATTCATTTTGGATTGTGATTTGGGCATGAACCGTTGTAATGCATCATGGTGTTGTTGAATTCTTGTGGATTACAGCGCATGTTGTGTTTCAGGATCAGAATGTGTCAGACGAGGAGGAAACTGCAGAACTGGGGGATTCTGCTCCATCCACTTCAAAACTGTGTGCTGGAGGAACACGCAAACGCCAAACAGGTGATATTACATCACATTACCATGGTAACAGGGGCAACGCTACAGGTGAAAGGGGTCAAAATAATATTGACATTTTTATGAAACCTCACACCTGTTTTTCATGTCATTACAATGTGCCAGTTACATAAACAATGTAGGACTTCAAGACTTTTTTTTGCAGTACAATTTGTTGCTTTTGTTGAAATTTCACATGCATACATTTTATTTATCTATGGTTATTGTTGGTTACTCTTTATTTTAAGGTGTCATTGTTACAGTGTAATTATATATTTAAGTACGGAGTAATATTAAGCAACTACATGTACTTACTATAGGGATAGGATTAGGATTTGGTTGAGGGTTAGTTGCATGTAAATATGCATAATTTACTGTTATTACTATGGTAAGTACATGTAATGTATGTAACAAGGACACTGTAAAATAAAGTGTTACCTTATTGTTTTTTAAAGAGGAATTTCTAATGTGGAATCATTGAGAGGGGTGAATAGTCCCAAAGCAAAGTATTTGTATTCTATATTTTGAGGATTTTGGTTTTATAATTTATATATATTTTTTTTCTTTTTATTCATTTAGTTATTTATTGTTTTACCTACTTATTGTTTAGTATGTTGTTGAATGTGATTTGAAAATTCAAAGTCTTTGCTTGTAAATCTTTCAATTATGACTTCCTTTCTGTTCATGTTAAAGGGATAGTTCATTTTGAAATGATTTGTTGGTATATTTTAGCTTACCTTAAGGGCATCCAAGATGTAGGTGTCTTTGTTTCCGCAGTAGTTTCAATTTTGATATTTTTAGGTCAAAAAATGAACAAATGTTCTTGTCTGTCAGTCATATAATGGAGGTCTATGGTCACCACCTCAAAGAGCATGCACAGAGAAGTCCAAATTAAACATGATTTAATGACTCGTAAATGTAAGTAACATATACCCTTTAAGTATATGAATTAAACAAATCAATACGGTAATTAATGAGGCTTACTTTTCTTGCTCGTATAGCAAACGTATGGAGCATTTGAATGAGGCATGTGGAGATCAACATTCAGTGTGATCGTATTCTGTGTGATGTCTTGACAGAGACGACAGAAGAAGGAGTGAGTCCATCTGTTCAGAGAGCTTTTGCCTCCATGATGGGAGACGGACTGGAGGAATGTGTGGATGAGGATGAAGAGGATGAAGATGGGAAGATAGAGTGGAGAGTTGTTGGAGAAGAGGACGGCGACGACGATGATGATGACGCTGAAGAAGAAGACGAAGATGAAGAGGACAACGACAGCAATGAAGTCACACCCGGAGATGTGTTCGCCTTAGAAATGGAGCTGAACCGTGAGAATAAGAAAATGATGAAGGTCAGTAGTTCGCCCTGCTAGGTCAACATTAAACATCACTGTAATTGATCATGATACATTTTCAGTTTATTTCTAAGCACACTAGTTATTTGTTTAGGAGAGACGTCCCCGCAGTAAGTTACCTAGGGCTCTCAGAGGACTCATGGGAGAGGCCAACATCCGCTACGCTAGAGGAGACAAGGAAGATGCCATCCTGATGTGCATGGAGATCATTCGCCAAGGTGGGTTTTTGTTGTTGGTTATTTGCGGTGTGAAATGCACAGTTGATGTGGTGGAGTCACTCCAACAAACAGATCAAACAGAGCCATGGTGATTAACCCTCAATCAGGTCATGGGGTCTATACGACCCCAATCGACTTTTACTTAATAAAAAAAAGGTTCCCTTCATCTCAGTGGAATAAGATTTTGGGACTTTTCATACATTATCTATCTATACACACACACACACACACACACACACACACAAATAAACTGGGCTTGATTTGGTTGTTCTGAAGGTATTTAAAAAAAAATGTTTACACTTCTGGTCTTTGGGGTCAATATGACCCCACATTAAAATGAATGGGAAATGTGAACAAAACTAAATATATTTTCTTCACTTGTCAAAAAAAAAAAAAAAAAAAAAAACCCGGCATAAATCTGAATATTTTTACACAGAAATAAAGGCCTAGTACTAGAGCATAAATGCAATGTATCATAAAAAAATAATATTTCATATGCAAGCTAATGGTGTAGTTGAGGAATTGTGTGGTATATGGATACAAAAGTACTTTATATATCCAAAAACACAGCATTAATGATTAGATGAGAAGTAAAAAAAAAAATATATATATATATATATATATATATATTATTTGTATGATTAAAACTGTATGATTTGTATGATTTTGTACGATTACTCAATCAGTTGTTGGGGTCGTATAGACCCAGAAGTGTAAACAGGAAACAAAGACCATTTGAAGGTTAAACGTGGTACGAATGGAAGTTGCGATAGTCTTTTCTTTTCTGTGTGACGTATATCAGAGTGAAGCGGCTTCTCGAACAAGAAGAAAAAGGAGGGCGGGGCTTGATTTTTTTTTTTTTCCATGGGGAGTTAATCGGATGCTTATGGTTTGCTATTGGTCAATCTCATGTGAGTGACAGGTTGTCCCGCCCACACTCCGAAATCTCCCACTACTCACTATATAGTGAGCTGTGACACAATCTACGTCGCCGAGAGACGATCGAGTAGTGTCCGAAAGTGGTGTTTCTAATATGCTGGTGAGCTCACTATGTAGTGTTCTACTATGTAATGGTTTGAGTGGAGATTTCAGACACAGCCATCATCTGAGAAGAGCAGAGATATCACTGCAAGAGGCAGAGGAAGTTCTTTATTTACTCTTATTTACAGTAAACACTGCACTATGTACCATGGAAGAACTGTCAATTTTGATTTAATGGCGACTTTAATTGTAGTTAGTAGGATAAACCCAGTCTCTTCCACCTCTCTCAGCTCCTGTGGCGTACGAGCCGTTCTCCACGCTGGCGATGATCTACGAGGATCAGGGGGACATGGAGAAAGCGCTTCAGTTCGGACTGATCGCTGCTCACCTGAACCCCAGTGACTGTGAAGAGTGGGTCAAGCTGGCGGACATGTCCCTGGAGCAGGACAACATCAAACAAGCCATCATCTGCTACACTAAAGGTCTGTACACACACAGGAGATACTCTAGCATTCAAAATGTGTTTCTTATGGTCACCTGGGGTGAATTTATTTGAGGAAAAACACTAAAAACTTAAAAAATATTATTACAATTTAAAGGAACTGTTTTCAGATTTGAATCTATTAAATTGTAATTTATTCATGTGTTCAAAGCCGTATTTTCAGCATCGTTAGTGTCACATACTGTATACTAATGTGTTGATTTGCTACTCAAGGAACATGTATTTTATTATTAATGTTGTAAACAGTTACACTGCTTCACTTTAATAGGACAAAAGAAAGTTCAGAAGTAATATTTGAATTACGTTTGTAATATTGTAAATGTCTTTACTGTCACTTTTGATCAATTCGGTGTATCCTTGCTATTATTTTATTTTATTTATTTATTTATTTTTTATTTATATCTTTATTTGACATGGACATACAATTACATTGGACGAGCCATATGCATTTGTTTTTAGTGATTATAGCATAAATGCTAATTTTCAACACCTGTCCACAGGAGGCTTTTGAGAATAAAATAAAATACAGTAACAAGGGAGAAAAATAAAAACAGCAAGTATCAGAATCAGAAAGTATTAGTATCAGAATCTTCAGAGTATTAGTATCAGAATTTTAGATTCAAATTTGTACTTTTATTTTTTGTTATTATTTATAGATATTATTATTCATTTGTTCTTGTAAATCTGTCTCTTCACATTACTTAAAAATGACTTTAAATATTTAGAAAAAGGGTGTGGCTTCCACAGATTATCACCTTGCTATAAATCAGCAGATGTTCATTTACTGAGATGGCTTTGTGAAATGTGTTCCCAGCTATTAAATACGACCCCAGTAATGTTCAGTACCTGTGGGAGCGCTCCAGTCTCTACGAGCAGGTCGGGGAGCACAAGCAAGCCATGGACGGGTATCGCCGGATCCTCAGCCTGCTGCCACCATCCGATGGAGAACAGTTCATGCAGCTCTCACGAGACATGGCAAAGTACGGTGGTCACATATATTCTGAATCTTATGTTGATTTCCGAAACACACCCTTAGTATTTAAACACTTAAAACTACCACTGCACACTCGTGATTTTAAGATTTACATGGGGAGTTTGTGTATAAATGTAGATATGTGCATGATTGTTGCATGACCATTTCTGAATCCACACAGCTTGAACTGTGCATGTATTTATTTCAGGAGTTACTATGAGAGCAGCGAGTTGCCTTCTGCTATAGGGGTGATGGAGGAAGCTCTGGAGAGACATCCTGAACTAGTCTCACATGAGTGTGTCAACATGGCTTCTGAACTCTTCATAGCCAACCATCAACATGACAAAGCTCTAGAGGTGAGACCAGATGAAAACAATTAAAAATATATAGAGCAGAACACGGTGCCAGATGGCCGATATTACAGCGTTATATAGAAATGCATGTCATGCACACACACACACACACACACACGCTCACTGGCCACTTTGGACCCACTTTTACTTTCAGAGCTGCCTTAATTTTTTTTTAAATTAAAAACAACTATGAAACTGCCGTTCATGTCAAATTCAAGTGAAAATGTATCAATTTGATCTATTGTATAAAAAATATATTTAATATTTAAAGATTTTAAAATTTACTATTCATTATATTTTGCTTAATAAAGTTAGGAACTACTTTTTGCATTTTTGAACACATGGCCTCTAAGTGACTCAACTTTCCTCTATTGTAAAATGCTAAAATGTGTGTGTCTGCAGGCACTGGTGAAGTTTTGTGGCATCGTTCTGAAAAGACAGGAGAGAGAGGAAACAGAGACGGAGACTGGCGACCGGACGCCTGCACAAGATCCAGAAGGAGAAGAGAAGAAGGAAAACTCTGAAGTGGAAAAAGGTGAGATAAAAGAGATGAATGTTCTGTCATAATTTGTATTGCTGTACCATAGAGTTGTCTAAATATACAATAGTAATACTAATATTTAATGATAATACAAATGTTTCCTGCAATTACATTTATTGAACCGTATCTTTTCATGGTGTACTGCATGTATTATATGCTGTAGGACTTTGCTGATAATAATACTGTTAATCAGAGAAAAGCATTATGAACGCATCACTAACATGATTTTAAATGCATAGGGAAAATCTTAGAGGTGGAGATTCCTGATGATGTTCCCGTCGACATCAGAGTGAAGATGATGGTGTGTCTTATCCACCAGCAAGTCTTCAAACCTCTGGATGTAAGTAGATTTCTACACATACACAAGCTCTCATTTGTTTCACTGTATTAAGACTGTTATCTTCATTCTTGACTCATTTGAACAGTTTCCTAAGTGAAGCTACAATGGTTACTAAACAAATAGAATAGGATTCTGAATTAGTTTCTTAGTTTCATTGTAAATACTGCTAATATTGTTGGTTTCTGAATATTTTCCACATATTTAAGTCGTCTTGCATTAGAAGTGTCTGCTAAATGTTTTTGTAGTTTTGTTTATGAAAGCGCATTATCTGCATCATATTTGTGTTTAACGTGTTCATTTTACGTTCATAAATAAAATGCCAAATTTAACATTCAAAAGGGGTCATTTTAAAGGGGTCATGAACTGGCTTTTTAAATTTTATTATATTGTTGTCTGAGGTCAACTTATGACGTTTGCTTGGTTTTTGTATTCAAAAACGTCAAAATTAATAAGTAATAGACTATTTTCTACCCTAGTTTTGAGCCTCGCTGAAAAACGCTCGGTTTTTATGGGCGTCTCGCACTGAAGATTTGGAAGTAAACGCCCACTGCTGTGAGTGAGTTTCAACTCACCCGTCGATGCACTTGGGGGAACTTGTTTTCAAAACGTCCAATGTTGTAAAATGGCGACCGGAATGATCCGCCCATACATGTTCGACCCAGAGTCCGTGTGTTGCACAATTCCAGTCAGATCCAATATAGACGGCACAGCACCGTTCTTTCCTCTTAATCGGTTTGCAAATCCAGTCTTGTTGACAAAACAATCCTCAGTGAAGTGAAGCGAACAGACGGACGATGTTTTACCTCATCAGCTGAACGTCATTAAAAATAAAGTTTATCCATGCAGTCCTATTGGAATCCAGAGGAAGCTTATGCAGCGACTGCGATATTTTGTATTGCTCGGCATCTCGATCCGGTTTGTCATCACAAGGTAGGCATCTATGTTATTTAGCTATGCGTGAATGAGCGAATCGGTGGGCGGGCCTAAACCGGCCGTGTTAAAGTAGGCGTCGATGATCTTCTGCGGGGGTGGTGTTTTATCCTCTTTGACGTCATATTTCCCCACTTTGAAAAACGAGTCGTTTGTCAATAAAACAAGGCCGTTTTCACTTCTGAAACTTACAGGATATTCTTATAATATGATGACCTCTTAGATGTCAAAAGCTCAAGGAAAATTAGATTTCTCAGTTCATCAGCGTGAGTGAACACCCTCAAGAATCTTCCAGATGAAAGCATGCTGATAGAATAAATGTTGCCTGTGCCCTTGTGTCTGCAGCCCATGTTGACGTCTCTGATGGAGCAGAGCCCGGAGGAGCTGGGTGATTTGTATTTGGACGTGGCGGAGGCTTTTATGGAAGAGGGCGAGTATAACTCTGCCCTGCCTCTGCTGTCCGCCCTCGTCTGCTCGGAGAGATACAACCTGGCGGTCGTTTGGCTCCGACACGCAGGTTACACAGCACTATCAACCTTTTCTGGGGCACTAAATGATGAAAAAAGTTTGCTGTTATTACAGTAAAATGTATTTTTATCTGGTCTAGAACTGCCTACTTAAACAGGAAACAGTAATCGGATTGTGATTTACTTGTTTGCAGAGTGTCTGAAGGCACTTGGTCATTTGGAGGTTGCGGTGAAGAGCTACAGTAAGGTTGTTGAAATGGCTCCATTGCATTTAGACGCCCGTCTGGCACTGTCCACCCTCCAGCAGCAGTTGGGCCGACCCAACATGGCCCTCGAGGCCCTGGAGCCCATGTATGATGCCGAAACCCTTGCACAGGACTCTTCCGCCGCCCAGCAGGTGTGTGTATATCATGGTCTTTTGTTTAAATGTGATGTGCTCGTGTTAAATTATGTGTGTGATGTTTTTCAGGAGCTGAAGCTGTTGTTGCATCGCTCGACTCTCCTGCATGCTCAAGGACGCGCTGATGATTACATAGACACTGTATTGACCATGCTGTCCATGCTACTAAAGGTCAGATTCTGTGTTCAATGTTTGATGGTGATATGAAGTAGAGCCCGACCGATAAAGGATTTTGAAGGCTGATACCGATACAAATATTTGTTGCTTTTAAAATACAATATATCGGCCGATTTTTTTAAAAATTTATTTTAGGGCTGTGCAAAAATTAATTGCGATTAATCGCATCCAAAATAAAAGTCTGTGTTTACATAATATATTTGTGTGTGCTGTATATAATTATTTTTTATATACCTATGCATGCATGTATATATTTAAGAATTATTTGCGCTTAAATTCTGTATATATATATAAATACATAATCTATATTATATAACTATAAATATTTTATGTATATGAATAACACATTTTCTTAAATATATACATGCATGTGTGTGTATTTATATATACAAAATAATTATATACAGCACACACAAATATATTATGTAAACACAGACTTTTATTTTGGATGCGATTAATCGCAATTAATTTTTGCACAGCCATAATTTATTTGTTTATTTCAGAAACGTGCTACAAAACATTAACAGATTTCCCTAACATTAGTTATTGATGAGTTTTAACTAAAATAATATGATAATGCATTTTAAAAAGAAACTTGTTTCTTTTATTGTCTCTTATTGTATTAAAGTTCTGATAAATAAAATAATAATTAGTCCCTACATTGCCTTATAAGCTACCTGCAACCTGGATCAGGATGTGTGGCGCGTTATACAAGAGTGTTGCCAATAGAGATGGTGTAGAGTGCCTTCTGGTGGATAAACTGTACAACTCCAACACTCATGACATGGTTTAAGCGTGTTTCGTCCGTTTTTATTTTATTTTTGAAATATTAATTTATCGGCCATTATAACTGCCAATACCGATAGTTTGGAAAATGCCTAATATCGGCCTGCCGATAAATCGGTCTGGCTCTAATATGAGAGCTGTGTGGCTTATGGACAATACAGTACAGTATATTGATAGATGTACACAAAATACCTGGAATTTCAATATAGACTACTGTTCAAATGTTTGGGCTCACTTTTTTTTTAAAGTCTCTTTTGCCCACCAAGGCTTTGATCTGCAAAAACATTAAGAATTGTTATCATATTTCACACTGATATTTCAGATTTCACAACGCTGAATTTTCAGCATCATTACTCCTCGGAAATCATTCTAATATGCTGATTTGCTGCTGTTGTGGCAAAAATCCTGTCAAACATCATCACTGCGTAAGAGACACTCCGAGTCAAATTAATATAGAAAACGTAGTATTTATTCTTTCAAGAATAGGCCCAGTTGCCAACACAGCAGTTATACTGTGGAATAAGTGAGACGCCTTCAGGGAGACATGAGACAGCTCTTATAGTCTTTTCAAGGTTCCTCTTCCCCCACTGTACCTTTCACCCACCCAGATAAGGCCTTTACTGCTGTTTAGTCTCTGCCTAAGGACACAAACTTGTACTGAAATAAACTGGCTAAAACTGGCCTAGTCTAAGGTCAGAGGTCCTGTCCCATATGTTCCTGAAACGTCACCCACAACCACGTACACATCTATATTTTACTCATGGAATTGGTTCAATGGAAAAACATGGCTCAGACTACCTAGTAATCTTCACTGATGATTAAAATTTCCATAACACTAGTTTCTAGTGTTATGTTAGACTACTAGTTAGTCTATATGTTAGTCTACTAGTTTCTAGTTAGACTAGTTTCTAAAGTAACATTTCTCATTTTCATTTAGTTTTAGCTGAAGTACTAAAATAACTAAAACTAAAAACTATTTAGAGATTACAAAAGGAAAAAGTAATAAAATGACAAAACACAACAAAATTACTGTAACTAACTCAAATTAAATTGAAAACATATATATATATATATATATATATAAAATATTTCTATTTTCAATTTAATTTGAGTTTAAATTGAATTAAATAGAAAACATAAATATATATATATATATATATATATATATATATATTTCTGTTTTCAATTTAATAATTTAATTTGAGTTTAAGTTGAATTGAATTGGAAACAGAAATATAATTTTATATACATTTATTTCTGTTTTCAATTTACTTTGAGTTTAAATTGAATTAAATTGAAAACAGAAATTATATATATATATATACATGTATATGTATGTATGTGTGTGTGTGTATATATGTATGTATATATATATATATATATATATATTTCTGTTTTTAATTTAGTTAGTTATAGTAATTTTGTTGTGTTTTTGTCATTTTATTAGTTTTTCCTTTTGTAATCTCTAAATAGTTTTTAGTTTTATTTATCTTAGTACTTTAGCTAAAACTAAACGAAAACCAGAAATGTTGCCATAGCAACTAGCTAATTTTATTTTATTCAATTTTATGTTTATTTCAAGTATGAAAATGCTTGTTTGATAGTTTTAGTTCTAGTTAATGATTATAACCTATATCAGTCGATAATATGACCATATCAGTCAACCACTAGTGGTTCATTCCTACTCTCTGATTACCAGGTTTATGAGACTTGATATTTTACACAATGTTGTGCTTTCTTGTTTTGTGAAGGTGGCGATGGTGAGGGCTCAGGTGTGTGTCGTCTCTGATACGTCCTCCGGTGTCAAACATCTGAAGCTTATAAAAGTGCCGCGCAACAAACTGATGGAGATTGATGACCAAGAGGCAGCTTATCTGGATGTGACGGGTAAAGCACATCACATGGAATTACATTAACACTTATTCATTATGCCATTAAACTGCTGTCCTACGACTTTAAGATCACACAATGAATTGCATGAACAATACTATTTACATACTACAACCCAGATCCAGTCAATTGAAACTAAACCAGCTCTTTTTTAAAGTCAACAAGCCTTTGTAAACTTGCATCAGAATGTAATGACTGGCTCCTCCTCTGAAACATCTTTTCATTTGACCTTTTCCAAGTCTTCTTAAGTATCCGAGTGTCTTTCTCTCTTAGGTAAGACAAGCGTCCTCTCTCGAGAGGACTGGTGGAAGCTGTTACTGCGCTGCTTGGGTGTGCTGTGTGAGTTGAAGCGCTTTGCTGAGGCCGAGTTATTAGTCGACACCTCTTTAGAGTACTACTCCTTCTACGACGACCGCGTCAAGCGCAAAGAGCTTGAATACCTCGGCCTGTCCGCCGCCTTCCTCGACCTCAACTTCCGCACGGCTTATGACTATATAAGGTCAGTCAGTTGTATACTCGAGTCTCGGTCTGTCTACACGAACATCCTAAATAAAATCATTCATTGATTCAAAAAGTCATTCACAAACTTCTACACGTTTCTCTCCTTGTTTGTTTGTTTGTTTATGCGGTATTTTGGCTATAATATGATTTATTCTTATGCCCTGTTGTACCATGTTTAAAATACAGAATCACAATTTTCCACCAATTTTCACTAGTTTTAGTGGGAAATGCAGTTTGTTTTCTGTGATTTTAATGTTATTATTTATTCTGTGTTTATAAAAACTGATTAAGTTGATAAAATATCTTACACATTTAATCAGTTTTTGTTTTGTTTATGCAGTATTTTGGCTAATTAGATCTATCGTTTTAAATCCATGCTTAAAACACAGAATGCTGCATTATCCACCAAAATTGTATTCTTTCGGTTGTAAATATATATATATATATATATATATATATATATATATATATATATATAAATATGTAAATATATATTAGGGCTGTCAAATGATTAATCTGATTAATCGCATCCAAAATAAAAGTTTGTGTTTACATAATATATGTGGGTGCACTGTGTATAATTATATATATATATATATAAATACACACACATGCTTGTATATATTTAAGAAATATTTTTATGCATTTACTGTATATAGATTTATATATAATTTATATTATATATAAATATTTTATATATAAATAATATTTTTTTCTTAAATATACATGCATGTGTGTATATATATATATATATATACTATATATAATTATACACATTACACCCACATATATTATGTAAACACAAACTTTTATTTTGGATGTGATTAATCGTGTTTAATCATTTGACAGCACTAATATATATGTTTCTTATTATTTATTTTATATATAATCGTCTGTTAAAGAATACAGATATCATGTTTAAAACACAGATTCCTGCATTTTTCACTTATATAAATACAATTTTTGTGGAAAATGTGGTGTTCTGTATTTTAAACAAGATAAAACTATAAACGAAATAGCCAAAATACTGCATAAACAAACACACAATGGGAGGAACATGTGTAAAACTCAAGATAAACTGGTTTGAGGAACACAGGATGGCATATACAATCTGAGGCTGAATGTTTTTTGATTGAGAAGTGGCTTTAGTGACCATTTGTGCTTCTTTCTCAGTAGAGAACTTTTCTGTAAGTACTGTAAATATAGCCCATCTATTGCAGGTTGATGTTAATGGACAATGTGGAACGGACTCAGCTGTGGAACGTGTTTAATCAGGTTACCCTGCACTCTCAGGATGCCAGACATCATCGTTTCTGTCTGCGTCTCATGCTCAAGCACCCCGATAACCATGCGCTCTACCTTCTCAATGGACACACCTCGCTGGTTTCTGGGACTTTCAAACATGCACTCGGTATGGACATTAAACCATTTGTTTCTGGTGCTTCATGTGGTGTTTATTGCTAGGTTCTGTTCATGAGTGGGTCACACCTAGTTGAAATGTTTATTTAGATTTTATGCACATAAATGGTGGAACCTGCACTATAAAAATTAGTTTTATTATGATTGTTTTATTCTACGTTCTCTTCTCTGAGTAGGTCAGTACATGCAGGCCTTCAGAAACCAGCCAGACCATCCTCTTCACAGTTTGGTTGTTGGTCTCACGTTCTTCCATATGGCCTGTCAGAGGTTCGTCATGAAAAGGCATTCCCTCGTTATACAGGTACAGCACGATATGTATTTTTTTCTAAACTAGCTACTTTTGAGTGTAAAGTTGCTGAAATTTCCCCTCTGTTTGGCTTTCTAGAACATGCTAGAAAAAAGTATGTTTTGCTTTATCAATTAAAATTCTATGTATTATATTATATTATTTATAAATGTTAAATGATTTAGCATTACATTTCTTTTATGTAATATTCATACATTTTCATTTACTGCTGAATAAAATTTTAGAAAGCATTGTAATACAGATTTATATATTTATTACCTTTACCTCACAATGGTCTTAATATTTGCTTTATTTTAGTGTGTGTTCACACTTGGCATGTTTGGTTCTATTAACCCTAAAACCGTATTCTGGACAAATGTGGGCAAAATAGTTTTGATTTAATTTTAAAAAATACTTCCCTTGATCTGAGCGGTACAAGACTCGGCTACTTTTGCTAAGTTTGCCTCCTGAACACACACATTTTTTTCTTTTTTTTGACTCAATTCTACAATGTCAAGTGTGTGAAAAAAAACCTCCTTAATCTTGTATTTGGGTCAAAAATGGGCACCCATAGAAATGAATGGGAAAAACTGTAATTTAGAGCATTTTAAAATAAGCCAAAAAGTGGACCGAGCTACAAGTGTGAACACACCCTTAGTTATGCAAAAGTGAGTATATGTTTTTTTTTTTCCCTTGGCATTTGGAGTATTTTCAATTTATCAATAGTATTAATAATAAATTAAAAAGCTGCAGTAGTTATTTTAAAACTGTAGATGTCCCTATTTAGATTGCTAAATGAATTTGTGTAATATCTGCATAGATAACGTGTTTTGGTTGTTCCTCAGGGTTTCTCATTCCTGTGGCGCTATGTGGATCTCAGAGGTCATTGTCAAGAGTCCTTGTATAATCTTGGCCGGGCTTTACAGCAGCTCGGACTCAGTCATTTAGCCATTCACTACTACGAGAAAGCCCTCTCCCTTCCCCCACTCAAAATGGAGGTAAGACGCTTTCAGTTTAATATCTGTGTGATCCACTATACATGCATAAATCATCACAGAAATCTCCCAGATTCTCAAAACATTGTAAACAAGACACACATTCAAAGGCTCTATGCTGTAAATATGTTTATTTATCTGTGCATTAATAGGCTGTTTAAAATGCTTTGTGAAATGCAAATGATTTCTCTTGTCGTTTTAAGGGGATTGATGATGATCAAGTGGATTTGAGAAGAGAGATTGCCTACAATTTATCTCTAATTTACCAGTCCAGTGGTAATAAGGAGATGGCCCGCCATGTCATCTATACTTACTGTATTGTCTGACTCAGTGAGCCTTTTACAGTTGCTTCCTTAAATGTATAAAATCTACTATATTTTGTACTATATTTTCTTTTCAATAAACTAATTTATTATATTCATGGAGTGTTTGATTTTTAGTTGTGTGTTTGTTTGGGTGTAGTATTAAATATATAATGTATGTGTGTGTGTTTATATATTGTGTGTGTGTGTGTATATATATATATATATACATTACAATACAATTATCAGCTTAGTCAAATATTTAGGAGCCCCAAAGCTTATTTGCAGTTTATTACAGAATTGTATTGCCAAAGTCTGAGCATTTATGTGCATTTTGGATGCAGGTATACAAAGGTAAGCATTAATGTCTAATATGCTATATATTCTTCTACACACTTTTCTGAAGTTAATTCAGCTCTAAGCAGTCTCTCCGTTCACTCTTTGTTTTATAAGTAATTGAACCTTAAGTGTGCTAACATTTTTTTGTACTGGTTATTTAGTGCTTGCTAAGTGCAAACTTACAAATTAAAGTAATTTCCCTCCTTCAGGGAATGTAAATTACCAGTAGAAATCCCCCTTCACCCCGGACCCCATTTTTGCGAAACATGAATTTCAATTCACTCTTTTGAATCAGTTCGTTTGGGTGTTTCATTTTCATGAACTATATCCAAGTAAACTATTCAATCGTTCCCTCAATCAAAAGTTTCTCAACAAGATAGGACATGTTCAGACAGTCATGGCCGTTACGAAACATTTCGACTAAACAGACTTGAAGGGACATTTTACTCCTAATGTCGTTCCAAAGTCTTTTGTTCATCTACGGAAAACGAATGATGTAGGTATTTTTTTTATGAAATCCGAGAGCCTTTTGGCCCCATAGACAGTTGACACGTTTTGACGCTTCAAGAAGTTCATAAAAAGATCGTAAAACCGCTCAATATAGATTTACGATCTCATTATGAACTTTTTAAAGCGTCAAGTGTGTTTACAGAAAGCTCCCAATTTCATCAAAAGATCTTCATAATGTTTGTGCCGAGGAGGATGAACAAGGATGTCCCACTCAGGATGTGTTCAAATTTTCTTTTCAGTTTTTTCCGAAGCTGTATTCCTGTTTTTAGCATGAGTGTTACAAATTTAAATATCCAACATTTTTACTTTTAAGGTAACGCTTTTCATATCCGAAAAGCGTCTAGAATATGTTCTGTGAACAGATCCATACGCCTTTCGAATCCTTCAGAACGAATCGGTTCATCAGCAGGTTGACTCGTTCGCGAATCGAACATCACAACAGTGTGAGAGTGAACGCCTACCTCTCGTGAGCTGCGCGCTCGTGAATTATGCTCAAAACAAAAGCAGACGCAAAGCCCTTGGAATTAATCCAACAACACTAATGCAAAGCAACATTCCTCACAACGCATCTCTCGCGCGTTCAGATGAAGCTGTACGCCCGGCCAGACGCGTGTTTTTGTTCGGGTGCGAGTGTTTTCAGTGGGTATGAGGTGGCATAGCGCGGACACGGGGCTCTTTGTAAACGAATAAGAGATGAACGCGGCTGGAATTAGACTGGCACACCGAGCGCACGGACGCAGACCGACACTGCGCAGTAAATATCAGCTGGGCTGTGTTCGGGCTTGTTCGGTTGGGCTGAGACGGATGGTTTAGGCAGAAGAGGAGGAGGAGGAGGAGGAGGAGGAAGCGCGCTGGAGCCGAACGGAGGCCCTCAGCTGCGCACATCTGCTCTTCCGAGCATCCCTGTATGCTTTATTTGAGCTTTCTCAATTCAACAACACCTTTGTTTGACGGTAAGTGACATGTTTACCTGCATGTCGATATAATTTGGATTTACTGGCAACATTTTAAATGAGCTGAATTGGTATTGTAGTCATCAAAATCAATTTAATGGCAAAGCCATTACCGTTGACTGTTAATTCTTATGGGAACTAAACAACAGGGTTTTGAACATTAAAGTTTAATTCACTTAAACATTTTATACACCTTGTACTACTTTAAAGTTTTAAAATAGTGTTTCAGACAATCGGTCCTCCACATGCCACAGGTATTTTTTATTTATTTATCATTAAAACATAAAATCCCCAGAACCTGTGGCATTTTATGGCCAGTTTATTTTATTCAGTTGTCAGGCCTGTTTAAAGTTGCTCTTATTCTCAATCTACAAATTTTCCTGGTATATCAGAATATATTTTTGCCATAAAAGATCATTTGTTTTGTTTTCAAGCATGTTTTTTTTTCATGCTAATATGTCTCGGTGTGGATTTGGATTCATTGATGCAATATTGTTTGCCAGTGTGGCATGTCCATAGTTTTGATAAAATGATAATTAGCACATGTTCCTTAGAATATTGATCAATATGGAAGAAAAACAAATGAATATTATATTTTAGATTTATATGTAACAGTATAATATATTGGTGTTAAGTTGAAACGTTATTTTACATTCAAATGTCAAGTGAATCATTAACTTTGTAATGGTTAAAACATGCAAATGTTTTACTATTGATGCAGAAAAATAAATGCAAATAAATGTTCTTGTTCGGGTTCTAAAACAACATTTGTTGTATAGGGTTCTTGAGTTGAGTCTACGATTCTTTGGAGATGAAAACTGATTTTGATTGTTCCTTATTTCGGATCGGGTTCCTGATTCTTTAAAGCAGAGAATATGAAGTTCCTATTATTGAAATGGTTCCTATTTGAAGTGTAAATACACTTTTTGGTTCGATCTGAATGCGAGAGATCTTGGTTTCTTATATTGATTGTTTATTCAAATCAGATCCTTTTTTAGTTGCATTATGGTTGAAATGTCCCCAAAAGTAATTTAGACACACCTAGCCGAAAGTTTCCAAGACTAGGCTAGTTTTCCTCACAAGTAATGAGGTCATATGAAGCTTTGCTTTGAAGAGCAGCTCCAAAATCCCACTTCAGGACTATTTTGACCATCTATGTGATCTGTGGATTAAATGACACAGTTAAAGCTGGTGGCTCAGTCATTAATGCCTCGCTTCAGACTCAATTTCAGGATGGCCTGGTTCTTGTTCAATCCAATATTTGCCTCTACAAGGCTCAATTGTTTACATATCCATGCAGATTCATTTGTAAAGGCCGCCCAAGTGTTGGGTGCTTTGCATAGAATTAGAATTCCCTATAATGCTCTTTTGGACTTTGCAGTGTGTTTATTGTTAAATCGAACACCTGAAATAAAGTCTGCAGATTCTTTCAGGGCCTTGCAAATTCTGAATCATCTTGATTTAAGTTTTGATTAATCTCTGTGGATAATGATCTTATTGGACATCGGATCAGATAGACTTGTATTAATAATAGCAGAAGCTTTAGGTGGAGACAGATTGAGTCTGACATCATTGGGCAGTATGATATGGTTTGAGAGGGCTAAATGAATCAATTTGGCTTGTACTTTATTGGCATGATGACAAATACTTCATTGGGTATGTTGACTTTTTTTTATTGCATGAGCAGTTATAATTAGCTGCGCACAATAGTAAATTTGTCTTTTGGTGGTCCACATGGTGGCAATGATCAAATTACAGTAACTGATAATATTTGTTTTCTGGCTAGTTTGGCAAGAATATGGTTATTCACAATTTGCATTTTTTATTTTGGATGCCTCCACTAAGAGATTGACATCCATTGATGAGGAATTTGTGTAAAATTATTTAAAAAGTTATGTTCAATGAAAAACTTTGGATAAAGTCATTTACAAGCAATTTCATTTACAAACTTAAAGGAGTAGTTCACTTTTCAAAAAAACTTTTGCTGATAATTTACTCACCCCCATGTCATCCAAGATGTCCATGTCTTTCTTTCTTCAGTCGAAAAAGAAATGAAGGTTTTTGATGAAAACATTCCAACATTTTTCTCCATATAATGGACTTCAATGGGAACCAAAAGGTTCAGGGTTCAAATGAGAGTTTCAGTGCAAACTGTTCACGATTCCAGAAGACGAATAAGGGTCTTGTCAAGCGAAATGATCACTCATTTAATAGAAAATAACAAAGTTTAAGTTTTATAAGATCAAATGCTCACCTTGCTCAGTACTGCGATGCACGTTCGTGACTCTCCTGTTAAAAGGAGAAAACGAATCTTTTTCCGAGTCAATTCGTTCGTTTCATTCGTTGAATGAACCAAATGACTCGGAAAAAGATTTGTTCATTTTGATGAACGAGTTCGAATAGGAGAGTCACAAACCAGCAAATAACAAATAAAATGACCAATATGCACTTTTTGTTTACATAAACATTAAAATAACATAAGAAGTGACTTGCAACATGTTATCTTTTGACAAAAAAGTTTTTATAGTAGATAAACCTCACATCTTTTAACCTTTAAATTATTTTTATAAAAAGAATGATACAAAAAAAAAATAATTACTGACATTTTACAATGCACATTAGCTTACCTTTTATTATTAATAGTAAAATTTGGTCCGATTTTTCCGTGGAGTTGCCGCAAGATTTATTTACGGAGAAGAGAAAAACCCCCGTAGTGTTTGGTTGCACCCCTATCCTTAATGTTGACTGAGCTGTTACGGAAAGGGTGAAGCTGATTGGTTGTTTCTTGTCACATGACCTGCGGTGCGCTTGCGGCATTCTGAAAATTAGCTATTTTTTTCATCTCACTGCGCCTGGAAAAAAAAGGACACGTCGCTTTTATTAGCTTGCCGCACACCTACAGTACATTTGAAATAACGAACTTGAACACGCAAAAGACGCGATATGTGAACGGCCCCTTGGCAAGCTAGTGTTGGAGACCCCTGCTCTTACCAATAAGGCCGCAACTGGCCCATAAAACATAAAGCATGAAGAACAAAGATAGACACAAGATGATGTATTTGTAAAATATCCAATTTAATTGAAAATGCAACGCAGAGGTTAAATTCCTAATCTTTGTGATTTTGTTACTAGGCCTACATAAATATTTGCAGTATAAAAATAGTTTTCATGCAGTATAAGTAGCCTATTTTAGAGCAGTATGTTACTTCTAATCCCTGGAGGTCTTCTGGACTTTAAATGTTATATAAATATAGTGGTATTTGACCTGAAGCGCACTACTACACTGTTACTAACCCATAAACCTTGCCGCTAACCACTTGTTGCTCATTTTAGCTACGTATATGAAACTAAAGAAATTTTCTTCAATAATTTTACATTGTATGCTAATGACAGAGTGCTTTGCTCTCTGTTGCTTTCCCTAAACTAATTATTACTTTATTAATCCTGTTTGTTCTGCAAAGATGGCTTTTTTTGGACACCATCAGTTGATTCATCAATTTGTATCCCAAGTTTAGACATCCCAGATCTTCTATATATGGAAGTGTGTGCACTGATTTATGAGTAACTATTTCACTTTTTGGCAAACTGGTGGCTAATTCGTATGAATTTATTTTGTACAATTTCGTACAATCAGCTTACTTGTACGGTTCGCGAAATTGCAACCTCATAAAAGTTACATTTTCCTGTGAGATCAGGTCAGTGAAATGCTTGTGCGTCTTTTTGTGTGCGTCTGGTTTGCATCCCTGTGAGTGTGTGTGCAAGTTAGATATTTCTTGCATCAAATGCATTGTGAGTTAGTTTCTAATTTTGTGCGTTCATTGGTATGTTTAAGATCAGGTTTGCGGTTGAATCATGGGAAGAACGTATGTCATCGTTCCTGTGTCTATAGTGGTAACAACAATGTAAGCTTAAACTTTAACTGTGTTTTCGTGTAAGCAATCGCAGGAAGAAGTCAAGGCTGTTTCCTGGTGTTTCCTTGAGCAAAATACATATTCACACATACACACTTACATCACTCTGTACCCAAAATAGAAAATGCATCTTGGCCTATTGTTCATCCAAACAGTGCGGTTACACTGGCATTTCTCTGCCTTATTGTCAATACAGGCTGAAATATGTGTTTGATAAACGGTTTAACCCAAATGATCAGTCAAAAGTCACAACTAGGGTTGGGAATCGAAAATTAATTCTAGAAGCGGATACTTAGGATCAGGAATTGGTTACTAGTTATAAAATAAAAAATTTCGATTTCGAAAAAGAATCATTTTCGCTTATTTTAATGTGGGTTTAAACCATTCAAGTGCAAGTAGATCCAAGCATTTTTTGCTTTCTGTGTTGTGAATGTAAGCAGTTGAGAAAGAAAATGCAACTGGATTGGATCCATGCATTAGGTCTTAAAGTGACAGTAGCCTAATAAACGTGCTGCTGATAACTTTTGTAACTTTATTAAGGATTCAGCCTTATGTTATCTATTAAAATAAAACTATGCAGTGTTATTTGGTTTCAATTTCTGAATTTCTGCCCTAGTCACATTGCCTTTGGGATAATTCTACAACAGACGATAAAACAATCAGATGACGTTTGCTAGGGGTGTAACGGTACATGTATTCGTATTGAACCGTTTCGGTTCGAGGCTTCCGGTTCGGTACGCATACAAACCGAACGATTGCTTGGACCATTTTTCCTGCCGTCAAAATTCGTGCTGACGCGGCCAACACAACGTTGCGCAACATCAAATGGCAAGCGTAATGAAAGCAGAACGAAACTGCGCTACTCATTATGTGCTTCACGGATCGTTTATCAGTTCGGACCAGCAACATCTGTGCAGCGCGAGCCGATCTCGATCAAGTGACACTGTTACTACACAGCGCTAAGAGATCCGGTAAAGAAAACATTTGAATTCGCCACTGAGGTAATAACATCGCTGCGAGATCTAGTGAGAAGCATTCACATTTCTCCGTTATTAACCGTAGATCTCTATTAGATCAAACAGCGCTGTCATGGAAACCAGGAGAAACATTGTGCCGTGAATGAACTAGTTTCGTCCACAGACCAGCAACATTCACCATGGATTTAATATAGTAACACTAACTGGAACCAGTTTGGCTGGAATGGTGAAATGCTTTCAAGTACTTCACACATCTTTTTCCAGCACTTCAAAATTAAAATATTATATAAATAAATATATATTTAAATGTTATTTTTAATGCACTCTCAGAAAAAAAAGGTACAAAAGCTGTCACTGGGGCTGTACCTTTTCAAAAGGTACACTTTTGTACCCAAAGGCTGCATATTGGTACCTTAGTGGTACATATTAGCACCTAAAATGGACATATTACCACCTGAAAAGGACATATTAGCTCATGACATTGACATATTACCACCTAAAATGTACATATTAACACTTAAAATGTACATATTAGTACCTTAAATGTACATATTACCACCTAAAATGGACATATTAGCTCATGAAATTGACATATTACCTCCTGAAATGGACATATTAGCACCTAAAATGTACATATTAACACTTAAATGTACATATTAACACTTAAAATGTACATATTAGCACCCAAAATGTACATATTAACACCTAAATGTACTTATTAGCTCATGAAATGGACAAAAGTTTACCTTTTGAAAAGGTACAGCCCCAGTGACAACTTTTGTTCCTTTTTTTTCTGAGTCTGTGATGACCAAAACATTATTTGTTCATCCTTCAAAGATGACCCCCATTTATAAACCTGAAAGTTTCAAGATCTAGGAAAACTCACACTCATTTAAAAATATTTTTTCTTTAAACAAATAGGAAATTTCTCTGGCATTTCTTTCTTTTTGCTGTATCGAAAACGTACCGAACCGTGACTTTAAAACCGAGGTACGTACCGAACCGTGATTTTTGTGTACCGTTACACCCCTAACGTTTGCACAATAAGTCAGTCTTGAGAAATTTTGTTGCTGAAAAGTTGCTTTTTTTGTAACTCGGGAGACTTTCTATATTATACTTTCTAATTATAAACTTGTGTGGGAGACACAAATGAGGCAACCGTGGATATGCTGTAAAAGTATGGATCTATAAAAATGAATGTCAATAACATTTCTCAGATAATGTCTTTGGAGAATATATTGTAATCTCTGACTTTAGATTGCAGACTTTATTTTGGCAAATATGAGCACAGTTTGAGAGATTTTGAGATTGTTTTTTAAACCGGTGGATAAGAGGAGCAAAAGACCTTTTGATATTTTTTTATGCTTTTTTTGAGATATAAAGAGATATTTGTTTTTCCCTCTATTCTCATTCTTTGTCCTTTGCTACTTTACAGTTATTGTCAGATTTTATTAGAGCAGCAGCATAGAAATCAATATAAATCTTAGAAATGAGTTAAATCCATTCTCTCATGCTAAATAGGCAGTAACGTGACTTATAACATCAGGACATTAGTACGATGTATTGCTAGGAAGCACATAAACATGCTAAATTAGCCTATTGTTTGGCTGTGAACGCCAGCTGGCATGCACAAACCCTCCTCAGATATGGGTCAGTGTTTTGGCCGGGATGTGCTTGGCTCATCTATTAATAGAGTCACCCTCAACGCTGTATAAATAAACAGTGAAGCGATACGAGGTGTTGCAGTGCGGGGGCTAGTCTAGTTTCAGGGAGTGTTTGCCCCTAAAACTAAAGTTTACTTACTCTTGATCTGAGAAATGTAATTGTAAACACAGGCAGAAAATCTGAAAATATGCCATCAGTGGCCATTTTTCTGAATAGTTTTTTGTGTTGAATTCGGTTGCTCTTATTGCTGTTTACACCAGTTATATGATTTTTACAGATGGAAAACGTTTACATTTTATTGATCCTGCTGTTATTTTGGTCGGTCTGGTTTTGAAAACACCATTTTTAAAGATTTTCTTTTTAATTGGTGTATTTAAACTGTAGGCTTGTGAAAAAGACATACTTTTCAGCATACTTTTTAAATGAGTTTTTATTATAGAAACAATATTCTTCTGTGTACACTGACTAACATTTTCTGACACATAACTGCATGTTAATTTCAATTAATTGAAAATTGAATATATTTGAATGATTTTTAAATGCAATTAGTAGGGCTGTCAAACGAATAATCGCGATTAATCGCATCCAAAATAAAAGTTTGTGTTTACATAATATATGTGGGTGCACTATGTATAATTACTTTATATATATATAAATACACACATATGCTTGTATAGAAATATTTTCATGTATATACTGTATACAGATTTATATTGAATTTACATTATATGTAAATGTCAATGTTTTATATATAAATAATATTTTTTTCTTAAATATACATGTATGTGTGTGTGTGTATGTGTGTGTGTGTGTGTGTGTGTATATATATAAAATAATTATACACAGTGCACCCACATATATTATATGTAAACACAAACTTTTATTTTGGATAGAATAATCACGATTAATCGTTTGACAGCCCTAGCAATTAGATGAACTTCAGAGTGCTTTTTAAAAATACCCACAGTAAGTAGTAAAAATTCATGGTTAAAGAGTACCAAATAAGCATTTATGGGAAACTAAAATATACTTTGATGTAATTTCTATTATATATAATGTAATATGTAATTTCTATATATGAAGAGTTCAGATGCAAAAGCCTCTAAGTGCCATTTGAAATTTTCTTCTAGAATGATCATTTTTATCAAGCTTGTATATTTAAGTTCAGTGATTTCACTTAAATGGCAATGATAATTACCTATTAAATGTTATTTAAGTGAAATTACTGAACTTAAATATACACGTTTGACAAAAATCATCATTAAAGAAGAAAATTTCAAATGGCATTTAGAGGCTTTTGCATCTGAACTCTTCATATATATATATATATATATATATATAACACATTTAAATGATACATTAGCAATTTAGTACATTTAAAATATATTAACTTGAATGTATATAAAACACACCAATTGTACACAGGAGCCTTTTACAAAAATAGAGAAAATGTAAGCATCTAGGCTACTTTCTAATCATGTTCCCTGGAAAATGTATTTTAATTTTATATTGTAATAATAATGACTGAGGTAACTATTGTATTTTGGTGGACAATCTACTGTCATATTTTGTGTCCATTAGTTTATATTGTATTTTGGTGGACAATCTACTGTCATATTTTGTGTCCATTAGTTTATATTGTATTTTGGTGGACAATCTACTGTCATTTTTTTGTGTCCATTAGTTTATATTGTATTTTGGTGGACAATCTACTGTCATATTTTGTGTCCATTAGTTTATATTGTAATTTGGTGGACAATCTACTGTCATATTTTGTGTCCATTAGTTTATATTGTATTTTGGTGGACAATCTACTGTCATTTTTTGTGTCCATTAGTTTATATTGTATTTTGGTGGACAATCTACTGTCATTTTTTTTGTGTCCATTAGTTTATGCAGAGCCCAGACAATTCTTCTAGAATGAGTCACAACGTTGGTTTAAATGGTCATTTCCTTTTCCTGCCCAGAGATAATCGTGTTGAAGGAAAGGAAAACAGATATGCACACAGCTTAGACTGCATAATGATGTTCATTTAGATACTATGTTGTCTAGGTTAAGGTCAGATATTCCCATTTACCCAAATGATCTAGTTAGCGTCATGCATGTGTCGTCCCATCAGGCCGGCGTTTAGCCTGAGTGCTCTGAGGTTCAAAGGTAAGGTCTTTCAGTGGAGGTATTAGACAGGATTTGGGAGCGCTGAGTCAGTCATCAGGAGGAAGTGCCTTGAGGTGGGGACAGGATATAAGATCATTAGCTAATGCATCTTAGGTGAGCTTCTGACCGTTCCTGGCAGAGTAACAGCCACAGTGCCACAGACGGATCAGCTGAAGGCTGTGGACAGCAGATATCGCCCTCCCCCATTACTTTAGGCGTGTTGGCGCGGTCCAGTGACCAGCAGTTGAAGTTATGTGGACCGTACTAACTAGACAGATGGATGGGTAAGGTTTGTGGTTTCTGTGCTTGTTTGGCTTTTGAAAGGTTGCATTCCTACATTTGATTGATTATGTTGTGCATTGTAGGTTTGTAGGCCCAAAACATACTTTACAGAAGAATATGAATTCCAATGGTACGTTCAAGTCATAAAAAATCATATTTACGAGTTGAACATGCGTTAAAGGGATACTTCACTTTTTTGGAAATAGGCTCATTTTACAACTCTCCCAGAGTTTCACCGTTTTCGAATGCTTTCAGCCGAATTTCTGATATTTAATAGTAGTTATAATGTAGTACTTACACTAAAACTCTGAAAAGTTTTTCTCACACAGTAATTTTTATTTTGAGGGGGACTATCCACGATACATATTGTCACTATCCAAGATATGTATTGATAAATTGTGGCACGATATATTGTTGCAGTCCTATTGCTTAATTGCAGTAAGTTTTTTTTTTAAGTTTAGTTTTTCGTCTAATATTTATATTTTATTTGAAACTTTATTTCAATTACAATTCAATTCAATTTTAGTTAACAATAACAACACTGCCTCCAGCTTTGTAACGTCAACTATTAAAACACAACTATTTGATACATTTAGACATATAATCCTAAAATAGAATTAATTTGTACAAAATAAAGCACACAAAAGAGGATAAACTGTTTATTCATTTGAGAAAGATAAAGTGCATGACAGTAATCCAAAAAAGATAAGAGGGAGACATATGCCGTGTAGTTTTGGGAAAACAGAAGAATTTAGAGCGTAATGAAAAATAAGAGTATGACAGGTGGAGGAGGCAGAGATGAAATGTGAGATGCTGCAGACTGGAGGCTGTTGTGTTTGTGTTTGTGTTTGTTCAGAGAGACAGAGGGAGGGGCAATCAGGTCACAGAAATGAGATGAGACCGGCGCGGTAATACAGGGATTAATAGAAGCATTCTGTCACCGCTAAATCCACCCATTCACCCTCTAATCCTCGCCCAGCGATCAGACGCACACCTACTGGATGTTTGCCAGTTAGCATGCTAGCCTGTAGGCCTTCGCATGTGGAAGCAGACATGTTGTCAATGGCTGAAGTATACATTTATTTTGTTTATTAAAAGTATCTATCTATCTATCTATCTATCTATCTATCTATCTATCTATCTATCTATCTATCTATCTATCTATCTATCTATCTATCTATCTATCTATCTATCTATCTATCTATCTATCTATCTATCTATCTATCTATCTATCTATCTATCTATCTATCTATCTATCTATCTATCTATCTATCTATCTATCTATCTATCTATCTATCTATCTATCTATCTATCTATCTATCTATCTATCTATCTATCTATCTATCTATCTATCTATCTATCTATCTATCTATCTATCTATCTATCTATCTATCTATCTATCTATCTATCTATCTATCTATCTATCTATCTATCTATCTATCTATCTATCTATCTATCTATCTATCTATCTATCTATCTATCTATCTATCTATCTATCTATCTATCTATCTATCTATCTATCTATCTATCTATCTATCTATCTATCTATCTATCTATCTATCTATCTATCTATCTATCTATCTATCTATCTATCTATCTATCTATCTATCTATCTATCTATCTATCTATCTATCTATCTATCTATCTATCTATCTATCTATCTATCTATCTATCTATCTATCTATCTATCTATCTATCTATCTATCTATCTATCTATCTATCTATCTATCTATCTATTAGAGCTGGGTAATAAATATCGATTTCTCGATATCTCAAAATTTTAACATTGTAGCATATCTAGTGTTACATGCGAGTTACATGCTTCATTGGTGGACTGCGGTGTTTAAACCAGAAACATAAACTTTGTAAATGTAGCTTGCTTTTAAATAGATTCAAAGTCCTGCTCTGCATATTCATGGCATTTGTGGGACATCAGGAAAATGACTGACCTAGTTTTTCTTAAAACTTCATCTTTCTGATGGCATCCCAGCCATCTCAGCATGGAGTGCACTGGTGTGAAGATATCCTGCTGACCATCACATCAGAGGAGAATAATAAATGCCAGATCTAACACTGGTAGTGTGAATCTCTTGATCCTATTTGGTTTCACCTGCTAGTACCAACACTTACAGTGATGCTCTCAGAGCAATCTGACACTAATTGGTGAGTTCAAGAGGAAATGAAAGGCACAATAGGGGGGTCGATGGAATTGGAGTGGATTTTTTTTTTTTTTTTTTTGAAGGTTCACTGTATGCATTTCTTCATTTAACCTTCGTAGTCCTTGTCAGTGTTTGTATTTGTGAAGAAGAGGTTTTGTGTTAAGCCTGCAAGAAATGGAAGTTGTGATAATCTTTTCTTCCCTATTGTTCCATATATCCAAGTGAAACGGGTTTTTGAACTGGAAAAAAATGTAGGGTGGGAATTGATTTTGTCCATGGGGAATTGATTGGATGGTTGTGGTTTGGTATTGATCGATCTCATGTGATTGACAGGTTGTCCCGCCATCACACCACATCATCAGAAAAGAGAAAATATGTCACTGCAAAATGGAGGGAAATTTATTTTGATAAAAAATTACGAGGGCACATGAGTTTAAAAAAAACCCAAATTATAATAAATACTGCAATGTTGATTTCATGCTGTCTTTAAGCAATTTTATGGCATTAAACAATAAAATGTATCTACGAATTTCAATATTCTATGAAACTAAACAGGAGATTACTTACACCGTTTTTAGCATCCTATTTTGAGACTTGCGTCTAAACGCGTCTATTGCCAAGAGAGAGTTCTCGACACTTCCTCAAGAAGAAACATTAAGCATGGCCGGAGGATACCAATTTTCACTAGTTTTCACTAGTTTCGAACAGTACATTTTGTTCAAATGTTAGGATGCCTAAAAGGGGGAGTCAGGCACGAGTTAGTCATAAAATCAGACCTCAAGTAAAAGTTGATCATAAGCACGTTCAGATTTATAGAGTCAGAAACATGATTAGTTCTAAAAGACAGTTTACTAGCTTATTAAAAAATCAATCACGGATCCCCGGTCAACCTAAAAATTGTATAATTTTTCATTCCCACTGGATTCTGTACCAAGCAAGCAAGAAGATGCTTAATTTGAATTTGAATAAGTGTAAGCGCTGCCATCCGAATCCTGGTGCGCACCAAAAAAGCGGACGGGGACCGTTGAAAAGATGGGAAATCTCGAAATATGAACACAACATGGACTAAATACATGTAAATTAACTATAAACAAGACATGATGTCACAAGATGCAACCCTAAAAAAGACAATGCTCAAGAATACCTGTTTTTTCTCGTCATAGTCGCGATATTTCCCATCACAGTTCAGGACAAGAATCAGAACCACGTCTCCTTGTGTGTGTCTTTGTTTGTGTGTGTGACGGAGGGATTCCTGATGTTGTTTTGTCTCCTTTAGACGTTTTATAATCTGTTCACGAGTTCTCAGCTGGTCAAAATACCATCATATGTAGCTACGCACATACAACAAGAGCATTTAGCCCAGAACACAGCATTGATTTGGATGTTCTGTCACAAGATGTTCATAATAAAATCAGGTTGTGAACATATCCGCTCAGTCTTAAAATGGCAATGTAAACGCTAAGGGTTTGGGTCCAGACCAAACGAACCAAGTGAACAAAACTACAAATGTGAACACACCCTAATTGGGCAGTTCTTGGTCAGATTAGGTGAAAATGTGGACCAGTCATGCTCAAACATCTGGCTCTGCAAGACTAGAGAATTGCTGAATGTTCTCCTAAAATGCTGTTTTTAGATAAGCTCTCCAGAACCATGGAGGTATAACATTGACTCCAGATAATTCTCTCAGGTACAAAAGCCCACTCGTCTCAACGTGGCGTTCGAATACGCTCGAGCTGCGCGTTACGATGCTTCTCACTGTCTGCTGTTGTAAAATGGAGCAGTCGCTCCTCTGAGGATTTGCTCTGACAGCGGCATGCAGATGAGCTGTTGAAGGAATGATGAAAAGTTTCATTGGAAGCTTTGTGCAACTCTGATGAGGGCTAATTTTAGCAGTAAGAAAAGGTGAGGACAGAAAAAAAAGTTAAATATCTGATGGTGTCATGAGCACAACCAGTAGGCATGATGTGTGAAAAAACGTGGTGAATGTAATCTGTATATCAAACAGAGCTAAATTGGCTTTTTTTAGTGTATGGAAGTGTAGAATATACTTATGAAATTAATCATCGTGAGTCATTATTGACTTATTAATAGTGAAAGAGCTAAAATGAAAAATTGAGGTTTTTTTTCTATTTGAGGACTGTAACAATAGACCCCTTTTTGCGCCGATTGCGTCATGGCGCTAGCTGGAGGCAAAACAAAGTGAAAACTGGAGGCGGCCAATACAAAACAGCACAGATTCGGCTACATAATAAGGAGCTTAAATAATTGTTACTATTATTAAATGTCATCTTGTTGTGTTGTTTGTCATTGTTAAAAAACAAACAATCCTTGCTAACTAGCGTTAGTGAAGCGGCCAGATGGATCTTTCTGACCCCACCTAAGCTCCGCCCACAAAAAAACGTCACCATGTTTACCAACTGTAAAAGGGTCTATAGTTTGAACGTCACCACATCCACCCCATTGAAGCACGTTTAGACTGGTTCGCGTGTTCTGTTTGACAGCATGAACGATCCTGCGCACTTCAGAGTAAGACTACAAACACGTATGCTTCACGGAAAGATAAACATACTTCACCTGTCACCCCTCAATCTCGCTTCTTCCTTTTTTTATTGATAGTGACATTTCCCAGGAAGGTTCCTTGCTGTCACACTTTTAAACAATGCAGCAGAAATGTGTGGGAGAGAGACTGTGAACAGCATGGCAGTTACATAAGGACCAGACCGCTTGGTGGGACCTTCACAACTCCTGCTCAACAGACACACTTGGCCTTTTTTATCACTTATTCAGCGTATTCACATGGGAAACCAAACTGGCATCAGAAATATTAGTACACTACCATTCAAAAGTTTGGGGTCGGTACAATTTTAGGTCTCTTAAGCCCTTTTCGCACGGGATTAGTATTATCTGGGGACCTCGTGTGATTTATAAATTACCCCGCCACATCTAAATTTCATGGGGCGCATTTGCACGGGATAACTGAAGCCTGTGATTTTTCTCAAATTTACTGACTTATCGCCCGGATATGACGTCAATAGGCTATTGCTTGGAATTGTCTTTTCGTTATAGGTATAGCTTAGAGCCCGACCGAAAAAAGGATTTTGAAGGCCGATACCGATACAAATATTTTTTGTTTTAAAATCCGATATTCCGATATATCAGCCGATATTTTTCAGAAACGTGCAACAATACATTAACAGATTTCCCTAACATTAGTTATTTGTAGTTATTTATGAGTTTTAACTAAATTTGCCATAAATAAGCCATAATTTAGCAATGGATAACGTCATACTGCAAATTGTAAAACATAGGCTACATTTTCAATATAACAGGCCAAGGAGAGATTATACGTCTCATTGCTATAACTGTCACGTGCTATTAAAGAAATACTTCAGTCACATTGTCAAAAGTTAAAAGGGCAGTCAGTCAACACTGTGGCAACGTAGCGTAACTATTACTAGCTAATTCTGCTTCACTCTCAGGTTATTTAAAAGCAGCAAAACTGGACATGATAATCGCACATTTGTCATGCTTATTTGAGTTAAGAGAACTGATGGGGATGTTCTTTTAATTGTTATTCAAGCAATGTATGTCTCGTGACCAACTCAACGAGTGTTGCCAACAGGGACGGTGTAGAGTGCCCTCTGGTGGACAAACTATACAACTCCAACACTTATGACATGGTTCAAGCGTGTTTCATACGTTTTTATTTTAGTTTTGAATAGGGCTGTGCAAAAGTTAATTGCGATTAATCGCATCCAAAATAAAAGTCTGTTTTACATAATATATTTGAGTGTGCTGTATATAATTATTTTGTATATATAAATACCTATGCATGCATGTATATATTTAAGAATTATTTGCGCTTAAATTCTGTATATATATAAAAATACATAATCTATATTATATAAATATAAATATTTTATATAGGAATAACACATTTTCTTAAACATATACATGCATGTGTGTGTATTTATATATACAAAATAATTATATACAGCACACACAAATATACTATGTAAACACAGACTTTTATTTTGGATGCGATTAATCGCAATTAACTTTTGCACAGCCCTAGTTTTGAAATATTCATTTATCGGCCAGTAAAACTGCCGATACCGATAGTTCGGAAAATGCCTAATATCGGCCGATAATATCGGCCTGCCGATATATCGGTCTGGCTCTAAGCTGTATGATATATTATGACGTAAACAGAATAAAGTTCCTTACCACATGTCATTCATCTCCATCTAATCATTCTTTTTGTTTTTGCTCTTCTGATGATTTTCAGCTTTTACTTTCTGAAAATTGTGTAGTCGTGTTATAGCGATATATGACCCAGCACTAAAAATACTATCAAAACACTCCAAACCAGCCTCCATTCTTCGCGAAAGATGGATAAAATGGCACACATGAAACAAAAACCTTGAAAAAGGTTACACGATCCGGCCAAAATGCAGAGATGCCGATTCACACGGGACTAATATTATCACAGGACCTCGGTGTTCGGCGAAATATAGTAGGTCATTTGCGGGGGAATTTTTACTTTACAAATTACCGACATGGCCTATTCGCACGGGATTAAGATCACAGACAAACTCTGCAATTATTACAAATTACTATAGGACACCAGATTATACTAATCCCGTGCGAATAGGGCTTTACACTCACCAAGGCTGCATCTGTCTGATCAAAGATAGTCGTACAGGTTTGACATATAGCATGATGAGTAACTGATGCTATTTTTGGGGAAATATTCTTAAGATTCTACATCAATCAATTCTAAACCGCACAGTTTTAGCAATATTTGGCTACAGATGTAATTAAAGTGTGATGTTTATGATCTATTGTGTTCATATGCTGTCTCACGGTCTGTCTCTGCTGTAGTTAGGCAAGTTCCACTGTACCGTCTCGATCATATTTTATCTCCTGAGTTTCATTGTTTCTTAGTTTCTCCATCCGTCTCACTTTCTCTCCATTCTCTGTATCTGATAATTGGATCCATATTAAACCATTGCAAAGCAATTTAACAAAATGGCTTTACTCTGTCAAATTCAAACCACTTGTGGTGAAATTGAAAGCGTAACATGGAAACTTATTTTCATTTTTCAAAAGTTCGAACTAAGTGATATTTTTATGCAACATCTATACTGATAGTGTTCTTTTACAGGAAAATACAGTGGTGTAGCATGGCATTAGATGCAATGGCATAGTATATATAGATATACAGTAGTATATAACATGAGACTGGTTGATTACCATACATATGTACTATGGTATTTACTTTAAAATGTGGTATTGTGATGGGTCAGTGTCTATAGACTGCCCTACAGACACAGCGAGACAGCTTGTGGCTGTGTACGGGATGATTTTGGCAGTAGTATAGAAACTCTTGTGTTTGGTCGGTGGCCAGGACGTGCTGAGGAAAGCTGGGCATGTCACATCGCTCGCTGTTTCACACCCTTATGAAAACCTGCACAGACAACTCAAGCAGAAAGAGCTAATTTAGGAGCTACACGCTTATCTAAGCTTGAAAGGAGGGCTGACTGTGAGGGAAAATATGAGAAGAATGGTGATGTACAGTAAGAAAGAGGTTTACAAAAGGATTACACAGTGATGCCCATGGGCAATATTTAGATTTTTTTTCTTTGTGTCAATCAATATGAATATTTTTGCTGTTGCCATGGATTTTTTATTGTTGGTAGATTTAATATACACTACTGTTCAAAAAGTTGAGGTCTGTATGACTTTTTGTTTTTGAAAGTTATCTTATACACATCAAGACTTATTTATTTGACCAGAAAATACAATACAAAAGTAATATTGTAAAATTATTACAATTTAATATATTTTAAAATACAGTTTATTCTTGTGTAAGACTGGAAAACTGGTTAAAGAGAAAATATCTGACCAGTGGCCTCTAAAAACAAATGGCATTGCTTGCAGATTAACATTTGACCCCCTATCATTGTTAAACCTTTTTCATTTTATTGAGTCAGATGAAACGGGTTAATACATTAAGATTAAATGTTATGCATTTAATTAAAAATCACTTTGCCATGGGAAAGACGGAACACGTGTGAAACCTTGGCCTTAAATCGAACGCCGTCTTTGGATCGATTTTGTGGCCTTTTACACTTGTTATGGTAGAGGTAAATTAAGAAAGCAGATTCGTTATGAATAGAAATGTACAGGCTGGGTTTTTTGTCCATCATAAATTGATTGGATTGTTAAAAGTGGCCTATATGTGAAAAAGGAGTGGGTTTGGCAACAGTAAGTTGGTACAATTTGGTAACAGATTATGCAACAAATATTTAGCTTATATTAAACTGATGAATCGCTATAATTTATAAACACAATCTGTTTTTCTACCTATTTAACCCTCTTGCTTTTTTCCCCGTTTCTTTTAGGGATCATTTGTCCAGCATTTACGTCACTGGCCTGTGTCCCATTAACCAAACCCCAGTGTGGAATCGAACCCTGTCTCAATCCATCTCCTGGACCTGAAGGCAAAGCGGAGATCAGATTCCTTACATCACAAATCCAGTTCTTATTACCACAAATGGACAGGAAAAATCCACGCTGCATCAAACGAAAGGAAGTAGTAATGCCCATAGCAGATGATTTGGACAGAAACCGCTATGATACTGAGAAATATGTTAAATTCAGTCTTTTTTTTTTTTTTTTTTGACCATCTGAGGCTCTAAATAGGGACCTTTGAAATTCCTGACTGGTATCCGGCAGCCTTTGTTTTTCTTCTCTGGTTTGGATGCTTATTTGATACCTCAACGGCGTAAACTCAAGCCTGTTGGGTACTTTAGAAGTGGGTTATGTATTCGCATTTTTAGATGCCAAACCCCAGAGAACTTGAAGAAGGAGCAAGAAACATCAGCTAGTGCGTTGAGTGGGTTTGTCGGCCCATTAAACCCAAACCTTCTGCATGATCTCCACCATTCATTAATTATGGACTTTTGAAAGATCTGACTGGCATTAAATGCTCTTTGAGTTGAGATTTGGAGGCCCAGCAAATCCTCAATCATCTGGATTGGATGTGTTTAAGATATCTTAAGGTTGCAAACCCAAGATTGTTATGAGTTTTGGAAGTCAAATTTATATATTACTGCCGCTTCTAGAGAATTTAAGTAAGAAGAGAACTTGCACCTTATTGGTGCTTCTTGGTCCTAGCCCAAATCTAACCTTGTTTCAAGGCCATTTTCCACCTAGAAACTAACTCTGTATGACCTCCACCATTTCTCAAAGACTGAAAATGAACTCTTGAGAGATCTGACTGGCATGTTCTTTGAGTTTTGGAGGCCCAGAAAACCCTCAATCTTTTGGATTAGATGTGCTTAAAATACCTGGAGGTCGAAAACCCAAGTTTGTGATGAATTTCTGAAGTTAAATTCTGTGTTTTTGCATCATATTAGATGCCACCACCACTTCCAGAGAACTTAAGGAAGGAGAAAGCTTCCACCAACTAGGGCTTGTTGGCACGTCTTGAGCCCAAACCCAATCCCACCCCCTTTCCCCCCTTTTTTGGCCATTTGGCTCCTATTTCTTACCTCCATCTCATCCCAACCTCCACCATTCGCCCCTCGCTGGCCACGGCAGTCCTCCCTCCCCGTTCCCGCCCCCACCACCCCCCTCCCCATCACCCAACCTCCTCCCCTCACCACACTCCCCATCACCCAACCTCTTCCCCACACCACACTCCCCACCCCTCCACCCAAGTCACCATGGCAACCGGCACTACCACCACCGCCCGTGAACATCTCCTAGTGGTGCGGAGGCGCACCCCTCACATGCGCTACACGCTGAGCCCGGAAAACCTCCGCAGCCTTTCGTCGCATGGTGGCTCTGCCAATGGGGCGAGCTCTAGAGGAGCAGCACCTGAACCGATGGGCCTGCAGCGGGCCAACAGTGACACCGACCTGGTGACGTCGGATAGTCGTTCCTCTTTAGCAGCCTCTACGTACCAGTTCACACTTGGGCGAGGGCAAAACCTGGTCATCTCTTGGGACATCAAGGAGGAGGTGGATGCCACGGATTGGATTGGGCTGTACCAAATTGGTAAGATGTTTTTGGGTTTGGGGAAACCCTCTATTGAAAGTATTTTATTATATTACTTTTAAAGCTACACTGTGTGATTTTTACCCCAATCTAGCGGTGAAAAGGTATATGACCATCCAATGAATATTAGTTTCTGTTCCTCTCAATTCCGATTTCGTTTTAACTCCTACGGTGGCCAATGTAGTCCAAGATTAACATGGCTTCCAGTTCGACCTCGTCCATGATTGTTAACTCAAACGTAAAACGCGAAAGGCGAAGCTTGAATTAACGGGTATGTCCCTCTTTGGCTAATATACTTTCAAGATGGAGGGGCAACATGGCGACCGACATTAGAACCCCTTACCCGTATGTATTTTCAATGGCATATTATACACTCGAAGTAAGAACGAAGTAAATATACATTAATGAGCACATATATTTTTGAAAGAACTAAGTGTTTTTAGCTAAGAATAAACTAAAAGACTTACACAGTGTAGCTTTAAGAAAGGTAAACTTATATTTACTTACCATTACTTCTATCATTCCATCATTTTAGAGAAACAGGTAGGTCAAAACTAACGGCATTGGTTGAGGTAATGTTTTTATGCTTAAACAAGCAGATTACAGTTCCATTTGGTGCCACTAGAAGTGCAGAAATTGCAGAATTGCAGCTTGAAGTGAAGGGATGTGGAGAAGGGTTTGTCTCAAAATAGCAGGCCTATTTTTTCATGCAGAGAATGTAGCCTGTAGACATTGTGATTGCAGTTTAGACAGTTTTGTGTCAAAAGAGACCTTATTTTGACACATTGCACCCCTCATTTGTGTAGACTAGCCAACATGACTACTTATAGCGTACATTTTGAAGTCAGAATGAAATGTTTGCATGCAACACATTTTACTTCCATAATCTCAAGTATTTCTGACTAAAACCAAACAAAGTTAGTAAATGTAAACACCACACCTACACTGGATCATCAAAATTAAATCACTCCCATTTTGGGGTGCTAATTTTTTTTTATTTTTTCCTGACAAACAACTGACGCTCATTAACTGACAAGATTATGTTAAATTAGAATAGATAATGGAGCAGCATAAACAACAAAATCGTCACGTCGAGTGTGTCCCACCTTGCAGCGCTTCTGTGAATGGATAAAAACAGAATAAACATATATAGGCCTATTTGCAAAATAGTTTAACAAAATGAAAGAAAAAACGATGCGACAAGTACTATGTGCTGGGCTTCGGTTCGTTTTTGTGACACGCTCCAACAAAACAAGTTCACGAGAAGACTGCAAGTGAATGAGCCAAGGAAAACAGACAAACCGCTGACTCTGTTATACACTGGCTTAATTGCACCATGTCATTAGCTACATTTTATCTCGTCTTCTCCTCCGCACTTGCACTGATGGTTGAATCTAATTACTCAGCATTATTGTAGATGCTTTTGAGAGCCCATAACCGCCGTAGTTTTGATTTGTAGAGGAGATGTGGGAGGATTAGCGTCCCGTGAGATGCCAACCAACCATGAAAAAGCTCAACCCACCAGTATCCCTAGATACAGACCAGCTGAGCAACTGCAATACAATTAACCATTCACTGACTTGCAATGCAACTATGCACACATTTGTTATGTTTGGAGATGTTATTATTTTATCATTTTGGATAATTGCGGGCAAAGTGGACACATTTGATTTTCTTTTTACACTGTATAATGTAGTTATGGTTAGCTATTTAAAATTAATTAGCTAACAATAAAAATACTTTTTAAATTAAATAATATTGTGTAAGAGGCAAATCCATTTGGCGTCATATTCCTAATGAACTTCAGTGACTAAATTATCAGAAAGTGTTCTTTTTGAAATGTTTGGATCTGTCTTTCTTGGTCTAATGCTTTCAAAGTTATTTTTGTAATGCAAACTATAGTGACGTTTTCTTTCTTGCACAAGAAAGCAAAATTATACTTCATAAAATTTTCCCAGCTAAAGCATTAGCTTGAATCAAATGCATCAAACCGCTTCAGTAATACTATCTCTATAGATTTGGCTTCTTGGAAGTGGGAATTTAGTGGTGGAAGTTACAGTAATGATACCTTGAATTGTGCAGCTCGTGTGCTGTTACTTTTCTGTGATTTTTTATTTTTTTTTGCTTTGCAAATGGTTAACAGGAAAAAGGCACGAGTTATCTGGGGATCGAACCCCTCAAGCACCCACAAAAGCATACAATCATTACTCGTGGATTATTTCGAAATAGTAAAGATATTGTTTATCCCTAAAACCGTATTCTGGACAAATGTGGGCAAAATAATTTTGATTTATTTTTTAAAAATACTTCCCTTGATCTGAGTGGTACAAGACTTGGCTACTTTTCCTAAGTTTGCCTCCTGAACACACATTTTTTTGACTCAATTCTACAATGTCAAGTGGGTGAAAAAAACCCTACTTAATCTTGTATTTGGGTCAAAAATGGGCACCCATAGAAATGAATGGGAAACGGTAATTTAGAGCATTCTAAAATAAGCCAAAATAAGACACAAAGTCACTTCATCTTTAGGTTTTAGCTCTAAGAACTTATTGGAATGATATTTTAATGTAGTTAAAAAATGTAAAAAATAAAACATAAAAAATAAGCATAATTTACATAGAAAATATGGTACTTTTTGAAGTAAATACATTCAAAAATACCCCAAAATAAAAAATAAAAAAACACCATAAATGGATAGACACAACTTTATCGAAGACAGTGATATAACATTTATAATAAATAAAAATTAAGATCACACCTGAGTCGTCTGTGCCCACATTTGTCCACAATTACTGGATTAAGAGCTATGAAGTGAATACGGTTTGAGAGCTACATAAGATTTCACAATTTAGTTGACATAAAAACTGGCTTTTTGTTTTGCTTATTCTTAAAGATAGATGTATATTATTATATACAGTACGAATGTAAGTAATCTGTTCTGTGGTATGAGCACAGGTCTGTTTGACAGTCATGGTCAGTGAAAGCCGATCCCTCACTACTACAGCCAGCTTCATGGGGCTATCGATCAGGACGGGGGAATTCCTCTGTGGCCCGTCCCAGAGAAAGGCCTCCTCTCAGGGATTGTGCCTGTCATCGATCCACTCAGATCCTCTGGAGCTTCATTCATAGTATTATTTTCGCCACAGGACTGACCAAGGCCTGATTTATGACCTGTACTACACGCTAACAGAACAACGGCCTTAATATGACCAGTTTTATATGACCAAAACAATGACCAAAAGTTTGATTTATTTTAAAACAATAATTAAAATAAATGAGTTTTATAGATGCCTTCAGACATTTTTGTTAAAAAGATGTCCATTACAAAATCTATACCAACAACACACTTGGTCAAATCTCAGCTCAAAGTCAAAAGAAATAAAAAAAATAGATTTTCCATAAAGAGATTAAAGCCTGTTTTCAGTTTTTTTTTTTTTTTTTTTTTTGCATTATAACAACATTTTAATGGCAAATTAAGCACATTTTACTCACTTTTACTTAATTGGACAAAGAGGTCAAAAATGTCAAAATCTCTATACATCTGTAATAACTATACATCATACAAAAATAAATATAATATTATTTGTTCTACTGCATTTGTATGCTGGTTTAAATAACTAAAAGGAACATTTGTTCATTTTTTCTTCGTAATTGAGAATAATGGGGATTACAAAAAAACACACGTTACGTTTATGATCATTTGAGGGCAAAATGTGCATGAAAATGTCCTGAAATAATGAAAAAGAATCATAATGGTGTTAAATCATTTTGTTTTCTCCATGAATCATACTTTTATGTATTATATTTAGGTACCTAATATACATACATTTGCGGATTAGAAGCTCTTTTAACACTTTCAGATAAACGAGTCACAGACAGCTATAAATGTTCTGTTATTTCTGTCCTTTTATTGTCACATTGTTAAATTTAACACATTAAATATTGCATTATTTACTGGTCTTATTGTTAATCGTGCTCATAATATGTCCTGATTGTACAGTAAAGCATTTCGTTGGTTTTTCTGGGAAACTGGATGATGCAAGGCACTGCTGGAGTCAGAGATGATCGATTTATATGTGAGTCATGTGACACGTGGGGTGATATGTGGGTTTTTGTAGACGTTCAGGAACAGAGGCCCAGTGTCCTCGCTGTGATATAGTTTCAGATGAGCTGCTGTAGATCACATTAGACAAGGCTGGTCTATTCACTGAATGAAGAGCCTCTCGACATTACTGATCACAGGCTGCAATCACACCAAGAGACAAAACACGAGCTGTAAACCTTTCTTCAGAGGAATCTCACTTCTGAATGTCCCATTCTTCTTCATGATTTGGAAATGCATACCGGCAGGTCCATTCTCTGATATACACTCAATTAGTTTTCAATTGTCAAGGTTTCTGTTTCATATCTCAGGAGATTCAATAAAGTTAAAGTTGAGTATATCTATTGGATGTGACCTCATAGTCTGACACTATGGAAATTGTGCAAATGGATTCTGGATTATATTGTGTAGCTTTAGTTTTTCTGAATGCATAGATGGATCATGCTAAAATCTTTCCAGGGTTCCCACAGGTCCTTGATTTTTTTTTTCAAGGCCCTGGAAAGTTTTTGTAAATAAATATACATAGATACAGGTCCTTGAAAGTGCTTGAATTTATTTTGTGCAAGAAATTTTCTGGAAAAAATTCCATATTATGCCCTCCGCTCCATTAATGTGTTATTTTGCCAACACTTCGTAGCCATAGTAGCTTCTTTGATTTACGTTAGTTACGCGAATTTATGCTTTACGTTAAGTGTTTCCGCGTGAGGTACTTTTTGTACGTTGCCATGACGTTCACTCACGCAAAACTAACAATGTATGCTACAATTAAATCCTGACGTTAAACATACAGTATGCTGCATCCCGAATTAATAACTTGAAATCAAATCTTTTGCAAACATCTTATTTTAAATTTTCAAATTGCATACAAAAGTGGTCAGAACAAGTTTGCTTAAAATCAAATTCCTTAATTATTATTAGTTTTTTGTCAACTGGACAGATTTGACTGATACATTTGTGTCTCAATGAGGCCTAATTCCACCTAAATCAGGCCGACGGCTTAATTGGGAGATTTGTCGCTAGATGTTATTCTCTCTTTTGTTCAGTGACGGGTTGTCCTGAATCAGAGGGCAGAAAGGAGAACACGATTGTGTCAATCTGAGATAATCAGTGGGTCATTGGGTCTCTGGTTTATGTGGGTGTATTGATTAGACAAGCTCAGACTGGAAATTGGAGCTAATGTGCTCATGGACTCATTTACCCACAGTGCTGGAGCTTCATTTGTGCACTCCTTTTACTTTGCCATCGGAAATTAAGATTAATTATTGGACATCTTATTAAAATGTATATTTTTAAATAATTTTCTGTATTAAAATTAGGGCTGTCAAATGATTAATCGTGATTAATCGCATCCAAAATAAAAGTTTGTGTTTACATAATATATGTGGGTGCACTGTGTATAATTATTTTATATAAATACACCTACATGCTTGTATATATTTAAGAAAAATGTTCTTGTATATACTGTATATAGATTTATATATAACTTATATTATATATAAATATAAATATTTTATATATAAATAATATTTTTTCTTAAATATACATGCATGTGTGTATTTACAGTATATATATATATATATATATATATATATAATAATTATACACAGTGCACCAAACTTTTATTTTGGATGCGATTAATCATTTGACAGCCCTAATTAAGATAAAATAAATCTACATTGTTTATGACTCAATATTGTATATTATATAATTATCTAGAGATAGTACATTCATATATATATATATATATATACATCTCACACAAAATTAATAAAATAAAAATCATAAATTATTAAAATATTTTAACTCTTTACAAATAATTTCAAAATTACATTTATTTTTCAAATAACTTTTAAAAATAGATTTATACTCAGTAAATATAAATACATTATGAATAATCTTGCTTTCTCTCTCTCTCTCTCTCTCTCTCTCTCTATATATATATATATATATATATATATATACTGTATATATCAATTATTAATAATTTATTTTCGTAATATTAATTTAATTTATATATATATATATATATATATACATTTAAATTATAATTAATATTAATAACTATTATTAACATAATTTATATAAATATATAAATGATGTCACTTGATCCTTCATGGTCCTCGATATGCTGTTTTTACTGTATTATGCATGCATGATAGGGCATTAAGCTGTATTACGGTTCTCTGTATGGCAAACGAGTTAAAGAACAGGAAACACCAACTAGGAACATGGTTCCTTACTTTCAGGACAAATACTTTAACCATTTGTTTGTTCTCAAGAGCCTTAGAAAAGACGTTAAGCTCCTGAGAGAATGTTACTGAGGTGTGGCGGCTTATGGCACGACCGATCAGCCGGTCCTGTCGTTTCACAGCCACGTATTTATAATGAGAGATATTGACTCCTGCTGGAGGAGGCCCTTCATCTTAGTCATTTAGTTATTATGCATAAGGCAAATATTTACACGTTTTTGTGCCGACACAGATGAGACGTGTCCTGCCAACGTTTGGGATTCGAAGAACCGCGGGGTCAACGGCACTCAGAGGGGGCAGATCGTCTGGAGGCTTGAGGCCGGACCTTACTTCATGGAGCGTAAGTGACAGTGTTGAAAAATCATATGCGCTTTCCTTTTCAATGAACTGTGAGAATTAATGATTCAATGGTTCTGACAAAGTTTACTGGCATCAAATGTTTGGTATACTACCACTCAAAAGTTTGGGGTCAGTATTTAGTATTGAAATATATATTTGAGCAGCAAATCAGCATATTATAATGATTTCTGAAGGATCGTGAGACTGAAGATTGGAGTAATGCTGAAATTTCAGCTTTGAATCACAGGAATAAATTACATTTTATAATATATTCAAATGGAAACAGTCATTTTAAATTGTAATGAAACTTCACAGTATTACTGTTCTTTACTGTATTTTTGATCAAATAAATGAAGCCCTGGTGGGCATAAGAGACTTCGTTCAAAAACAAAAATATATTACAGGTTTTTAGAACTTTTGAACGGTATTATAGAAACTTATTTTTCCCTGAGTAGCGAGTTTAGTAGCAATCTAGCTATCAAAAGTGCATATTCTGTCAAATACTCATTTTTCATTTATGTCTGTGATATTAACTTTAGGATGAATCAACAATGTCTGAGCGCTTTACATGTTGGTCAGACAAACCTGTCCCGTACAACTGTGCAATCTATATTTCTATTATTTATTGTGTTGAATTTTTGGGATGTTTAGGAGCAAGTAAAGCTGAAATGAAATGTAAATGTGAGAGACAGCTATAAATATACAAATATCTTGTTCACTTACTACTAAATGTCTCTTACAAAATTCTTGAATATTAGATGCAATGAATCTGGCAAGATTTCTTCTTTGAAACGCTTAGTGTAGCAGCCAATCAGATTAAGAAAGCTCTTTCCGTTTTTCTGTGCATTATGGGTCAGATGGTCTGTGAGTGCGCCTTAGGCTGAAACAATAATCAAATATGAGAATAATAATGGAGATACCGTATGTGCTGTTTGTATTTAAAAATTTTGATCTCTCAGAAACATGATCCTGTGTTTTTATATTTCTCAGCGGAGACCAAAATCTGTTTCAAATATTACCATGGAGTGAGTGGAGCGTTGAGGGCCACAACGTCCTGCATCACTGTCAAGAACCCTGGGGTTACTGTAAGTATCTGACTATGTTGAGTATTGGATTTAAAACTTTGAGTTGCGGCATCAGATGGGCCTTTATAAATCTTTGAATTGTGTTTGAAAAGAGTATTTTCACTCATAATACATTGAACTAAAGGGATAGGTCACTTTTGAAATACATTTTTGATATGTTTTAGCTTACCTCAAGGGCATCCAAGATGTGTAGGTGTCTTTGTCTCCACAGTATTTTCAGTTTTGATCTTTTTAGGTCTGTCAGTCATATAATGGAGGTCTATGGTGACCATAGACCTGCATTATATGACTGACAGACAAGAACGGTTTGATCTAAAAATGTCAAAATTGAAAATACTGTGGAAACAAAGACACCTACATCTTGGATGCCTTTGAGGTAAGCTAAAACACATCAAAAAATTATTTTAAAGTGAACTATCCCTTTAAAAGTGATTGTCACGGCTGAACTTCAGGGAAACATCGGAAAGCATCTTTAATCAAAATGGCATAACGTTACATTTTCATAATAGTACTCCCACCCCTTTAACCTTTTTTTTTTTTAATAGTTAGGTCAGGCCAATATTTAGGTTAGGTCAATATTATATGTCAGAGCCAAAGCTTAGACTAGAGATAAATGCATATTCTCCAACACACTGAGCTGTGGTGCTTGTTTGGGAAGCGCAGGTTCAGTTGATGCTTATCATATTTCCATTATTGCCATGTCACCACTACAAAGAACAAAAAGGGACTAAAATGGAATTTGAGTTGTAGAGGACTTGGGGTTTCTCTTAGAAATATAAATTTGTTAATTAAAAAGAGACCAATTTAAATAATTCACTTTTCATATTGACAAATAAATAGAATGTCTAAAACTATGTTTTCCATATTTCAAATAGTTAAATGTAACAACAAATAATACATTGATAAATCATTTTAAATGCAATATTTAAACAGCACTTTTAAAGTGTTTACATATTCAAAAGGATCTTAAAACAGATTTTGTAATGTTTTAAATGTTTTTAAGTATGTTATGTACACAGAGGCTGCCTTAAAGGGATACTCCACTTTTTTTGGAAATACGCTCATTTTACCACTCCCCCAGAGTTAAACAGTTGAGTTTTACCGTTTTCCAATCCATTCAGCCGATTTTCTGATATTTAGAAGAATATCAGTAACCAGACAGTTTCTGGTCTCATTGACTTCCATAGTAGGAAAAAAATATACAATGGAAGTCAATGAGACCAGAAACTGTCTGGTTACTGATATTCTTCTGAATATCAAAAATCGGCAGAATTGCTTCGAAAATGGTAAAACTCAACTGTTTAACTCTGGGGGAGTGGTAAAATGAGCCTATTTCCAAAAAAAGTGGAGTATCCCTTTAAAAAAATACTGCAAAATCGTCAAATTGTGAAACATTATTGCCATTTAAAAGAGCTGTTTTCTATTTGAATATGTTTTAAAATGTAATTTATTCCTGTGATGGTTAAGCTGAATTTTTAGCATCATTACTCCAGTCTTCAGTGTCACGTGATCCTTCAGAAATCATTCTAACACAATGATTTGCAAACCTTTCTTATTGTTATCAATGTTGAAAATAATTGTGCTGCTTAAAAGAGTAGTTCACTTTTAAAAAAAAATTTTCCTGATAATTTAATCACCCCCATGTCATCCAAGATGTCGATGTCTTTCTTTCTTCAGTCGAAAAGAAATTAAGGTTTTTGATGAAAATATTCCAGGATTTTCTCCATATAATGGACTTTAATGGGAACCAAACGGTTCAAGGTCCAAAAGACAGTTTCAGTGCAAACTGCAAACTGTTCAAAGGGCTTTAAAGGATTCCAGACTATGAATAAGGGTCTTATCAAGCCAAACGATCGCTCATTTAATAAAGAAAATAACAAAGTTTAAGTTGTATGAGCTCAAATGCTCGCCTTGCTCTGTTCTGTGATGCACGTTCGTGACTCTCCTGTTCGAACTCGTTCGTCAAAATGAACAAATCTTTTTCCGAGTCAATTTTTCCGGTTCGTTCATTGAATGAACCAAATGACTCTGAATAAGATTCGTTCTTTCTGATGAACGAGTCTTATCGTTTCCCTTGATAAGACCCTTATTTATTCAAGCCCTTTGAACAGTTATGCAGTTTGCACTGAAACTGTCTTTTGGACCTTGAACCGTTTGGTTCCCATTGAAGTTGGTTGAATGGTTCTCAAGCAATGAATGATAAATTTGCATTAATATAAAATGAATTAGATTTTTGTGTATATTGGTTATTGTTAAATTCAAACTGCGCTCATACTTATGCACAAAAGCAGCAAAAGCATGTGTGATCGATGGGTTTCACATGGTCTCTGCCTGCATGTGTTTCTTGGTCTTTCTCTGCCTGTGTATCTGCAGGCTCCATTATGAGGTGCTCCACAGAGACGTATCATGTTCACAGGCATGCAGGGAATGCACAGGAAGTAGAGAGCGCTCTTTGATATGCTTAGCGCCTGGCTGCCGACACGACGCCACAAAACTAGCCCAAAGGGCACATTCCACCCTCTGTGACATGAGCTTGAACTTGAACCCATAGTTAATGGATTGATTCATGCGCACAGCATCACTATAACTGTTTGAACTTATTTTTGTGAAATGGAAATGAATTAATACATCTGATCATGTGACCGTGACCTGAGGTCTGCATACTTAAAGCTTATGCAATATTTTCTGGGTTCAATCTGAACTGAACTTTTAATAAAATTGATGTTTTAATATAATTACTGTTTCCTCTTGCTATTTTATATGGTTTAGATTGATGCAGGACATGTTTTGAGCGAACACACACCAAAAATTTGACCAAAATGTGAGTTAAATGTGCATCGGTTTGACATATGGACATGTATATTATATTATTTAGGCCTATTACATCTCACCGTCATTCAAAAGCCATTATTTGGGGGCTCTGCAGCTGAACAAGTGTCTATAATCATAAATCACACTGCCACATTAATGAGTAGGAACATTATAATGTGATTAAATTATTCATAACCATGATCCTGATCCTGAATGAAAACTCCTGGCTGAACATCTCTTCTGCTAAAGTCACTATAACCACCATAGTTTTACCAAAACACTGCTGTAAAATATATTAAATTGAACAAATATATGGCATGAATATATTATTGAGTATATTGAATAATTAATAACAAATGGGATCTCTTTCAATAAATATGATTTACTCGCATAGAGTCGCTATTGCTGTTTGAACAACTTATTTTGTGATATTGAATATATAGTTTACTATAATATGTACATAAAAATAAATTATCTGCCTGCAGTTTATAAATGAATATTGTGTATTGGTATATTCCAACAGAGCTTATCCTATCACCTATCAGTTTATAAGTGAATATGTTTTTAGTTTTCTGTCCATTGCTTCAGCTCAGGCATTCAATCGTGCTTGTTATGTTTGTGTAGGGATATTAATAATGCAGGCTGCTCGGGCCTCTATAACTCTATATCATAATGTGTAATTTTGTGTAATGCAGGTCGGGACAGAGGGGCAGGTGGATGGACAGTCTGTCACAGAACACTGTAGGAAATTGGTCAGCTTTACTCTATCAGGTAAGAATAAGTGGATATTTACCCAATATTTCTTTATGAAACTGATTTCTATATAATGTTATAAGCTGAATGAGAGGCAATGCAATGATCTTACCACCCAGACCTTCCTTAACCATATAGTAAAACAATGGATTGTTCTGAAAAAAAAAACGCCAATGTTCATTAAATAGTTTTTCTGGGTTTTTTTTTTTAACTAACAATAGCCACAATATACAATTTGTGCACAAAATAATGTAGGCTACTGTAGTTTATTTGGCTTAAATGTATAGTCCATCCAAAAATAACAATTCTGTCATCATTTCCTCATCCTCGTGTTGTTCTAAACGTTCATGACGTTAAAGAAGATATTTTGAAGAATGTTGATAACCAAACAGTTTTGGTTCCCATTGATTTCCATTGTATTTTTTGCCCATACAGTGGAAGTCAATGGGAACCGAAACTGTTTGATTACCAACATATCTTCTTTTAAGTTCCAGAGAAGAAAGTCATAGAGGTTTGGATTGACTTGAGGGTGAGTAAATGATGACAGATTTTTTGTTTGTTTGTTTGTTTTATCAATTGATGTGTTGCCTTGTTAAATAAAACTGCTATATATCTGCCCTCTTGTGGTAATGAGCTGCTAGTGCAGATAGATAGATAGATAGATAGATAGATAGATAGATAGATAGATAGATAGATAGATAGATAGATAGATAGATAGATAGATAGATAGATAGATAGATAGATAGATGGATGGATGGATGGATCTTTTTTTATGCTGCTAGCTCACATTGTATGTGTTTATATTGCAGATATCAGGGCTCAGGGTCTGAAGAAGGGCATGTTTTTTAATCCGGACCCCTATCTGAAGATGAGTATCCAACCAGGCAAAAGACACGGCTTCCCTACATTCACCCACCACGGCCAAGAGAGACGAACCTCCATCATATCCAACACCACTAACCCTGTGTGGCACGGAGAGGTAAATCATATACGGACTGGGGCAGTTAAAGGGATAGTTCACTTTGAAATTAATTTTTGGTATGTTTTATCTTACCTCAAGGGCATCCAAGATGTAGGTGTCTTTGTTTCCGCAGTAGTTTCAGTTTTGATATTTTTAGGTCAGACCGTTCGTCATATAATGGAGGTCTATGGTCACCACCTCAAAGAGCATGCACAGAGAAGTCCAAATTAAACATGATTTAATGACTCGTAAATGTAAGTACACATTGATGGCCTAAGACACGAAACGAGCAGTTTGTGTGAGAAAACGAGCAGTATTTATATCGTTTTTACCTCATGTAACCACAGCCACGTCCATGTGGTCTGAGGGCGCAGGTGCTTTGTTACAAGAGGTAAAAATGATATAAATACTGTTCGTTTTCTCACACAAACCGCTCGTTTCGTGTCTTAGGCCATCAATGTGTACTTACATTTACGAGTCATTAAATCATGTTTAATTTGGACTTCTCTGTGCATGCTCTTTGAGGTGGTGACCATAGACCTCCATTATATGACTGGCAGACAAGAACGGTTTGACCTAAAAATATCAAAATTGAAAATACTGTGGAAACAAAGACACCTACATCTTGAATGCCCTTGAGGTAAGATAAAACATACCAAAAAATAATTTAACCAAGTAGTGGTGACCAGTTTCAAACTAGTTTTCAGTGAGTGCTTTGTGTCCTGAGGCATTAACCTCAGATTTTCCAAGAAATTACTGTACTAGAAGTGGATAATATTTCCCAAACTTAAATATTTTTCTTTATTTAAAAAAAAAAAAAAAAAAAAACAACAACTAGTGAACTACTAAATGATAAGCTATATCAATCTATTTACATGGTACTCCTTCATTCTGTATTTCAAAGAACATCATGATATTAAAGTACAATGGTACATGTCCAAAAGTTGTAAGTAAATAAGAGTGAAGTTTTGTTACTATATATGAGATTGAACATAAGAATTTATATTATTTCACTTCCTCAGCACAGAATTTTAATACGTCTATTTTTCCCCCCTGCAGAAGTACACTTTTGTTGCACTGATGACGGACGTTTTGGAAATCGAGGTCAAGGACAAATTTGCAAAAAGTCGCCCGATCATCAAACGCTTTTTAGGTCAGCTGACGATGCCGGTGCAGAGACTGCTGGAGAGACATACAGCGGGGTCAGTATTCACTATTAAATATTCCTGAGAGGATCTATTATATATGAGCTTCCATTAACAACAGAGTCATTTCCTCCAGGAACTTTGCATTTCATTTCTGACCACTGACATTTATGTAAACATAAGTTGTGTAATAATTCAGGGGGTAGCTACTATTGTATGAATAAAATAAAATGGGGGGAAAAAGATATTATATATTTTTTTTTTAAGCGTACTTGCTTTAAACTTGTTTTCTGTATGACTGTTTTGGGAATGAAGTGATCTACATGTGAGCTACACGCTTTGCCGGCGTCTACCGACTGACCATGTGAGCGGACAGCTTCACTTCAGGGTGGAGATCACCTCCAACGGACATGAAGGTACCAATTACAGTGTCTTTATGTCTATACAGTGTCTGAAAGGTTTCTCATGCTCAACAAAAAAACAGTAAAAACAGTCATGTTGTGAAAAATTATTACAATTTAAAAGAACTTGTTTCTATTTGAATATATTTAAAAATGTAATTTATCCTGGTGATTCAAAGCTGAATTTTCAGCATCATTACTCTTCAGTGTCACATGATCCTTCAGAAATCAGTCTAATATGCTGATATATCATGATCTTTCGCCAAAAGACAGATTATATGATTATATAATTATTCTTATTTATACTAAAATATGCAGTGTCATGTGATTTTGTAGATGCAATGGGCTCTCTGCTGGGAGCCTCCTCTATGAACGGAGATCCTGGGAGCCCGTCAGACGACGAGGACGTTTTGCATCCTTCCTCCCGCGTGGCCAGGGGCCCCTCGCCCACTGGCTCCGAAGGGTCCCTGCATGGTGACGCCTTTAGGACTGACGAGTGCATGATGGACCCTGATGAGGATCTGCTCTTGAGAGAAGGAGCCCCGGATTTGGCCGAAGTAACCCCGGGCCATACTCATCGCCAGACCTCGCTTAACGACTACCTGGATACCATTGAGGCCCCGAAGGGCCCCGGAGACAGACCGCTTGGGGCCGCCTCACCCAAACTACGCTCTAGTTTCCCCACTGACACGCGGCTCAATGCTATGTTACATATAGACTCTGACGAAGACGAGGAGGGACACGCCTCCCGGGATACGGCATTGACCAATGGCGCTCCCCGTCCTGATGGACACACCTCCTCTGCACAGGACAAAGGGAAGGGTCCCGTGAAAGCCAGGGAGAGGCTTGAGTCGGAAGCTGCCAGCAGCGCCACAGATACTGAAGCCACAGCGTCAGGGTCAAGCAGTGGCACCATAAAGAGCCAAAATGGAGGTGCTGATGGTGGCCAAGAAGGAACCGCTGCCTCTGGAGACTCAACACAGCCAGCTTTCAAAATACAGGTCTGTAGGGTTTGCCGTAGTTGTTTGTTTTTGCCTGTTAACTTTAATAAATTGGTTCCACTTTATTTTAAGGTGTCCTGTTACAGTGCAATTATACATTTAAGTACTGCGTAATGTTAATTAACTACATGTACTTACTATAGGGTTAGGGTTAGGATTAGGGTTAGGTTTAGTTACATTTAAGCAAAATTTATAATAATTAATTACTACATATAATGTGTAACAAAGACACTAAAATAAAGTTTTACCAATAAATGTATTGTAAATAAATTATATTTAATTATATATATATATATATATATATATATATATATATAAATAATGTGTATTTTTCATTTATATATTTGTAGTAATATATATATATATATATATATATATATATATATATTACTATAAATAATACTTATAAAAACACATTACATATATATATATATATATATATTAATAATGTGTATTTTTTATTAATATTATTTGTAGTAATATATATATATTAGGGGTGGCACGGTTCACAAAACCCACGGTTCGGTTTGTATCACGGTTTTAGGGTCACGGTTTTCGGTTCTGTACGGTTCTTGTTATTTTTTCTTTTAATCTTTAACACTCCAGAAATGTACTTCAGCATGTGATATATAGCTTAATTATCCACACTTTAGGATACAGTATTAAAAAAATATATATTATATTCATGCAATCATGCACAAACTGAATTTGACTCTTTGACTTTAAGCACATTTTGGGACTATCTCAGAGGAAAGCTGAGATTTAGATACAGCAAGAGAGAAGAAATTGACATGCAAAAAAAGGAGAATGTGTATCACTATCTCTACAAGAACTTGTGCATTTTTATCACATAAATCTTATTTACACAAAGAAATTAACTTTCATCTATCAACTGCTAACTTTTGTAGCTCTTACCAAAATTCTATCTTTTAAAAGAAAAAGAGAGGAACTCTTAAAACACTGTCTTTTAAATGTCAATATACATGAAACCTCATTGCCTATAGATAATTAAGCTATAGCAATAGCAAAGGCCATAAACATAAAGTGAAATTGAAATTCAACCTCAACACAAAAACAGTATCAACAATGCTTCTATTCCCAAAATGTGAGGGTACTTTTTTCCACTTAAAATTAAAGTGCAGGGTTTGGAAACGTATGACTGAAGCTCTTATCTATACATAAAGTGCCACTGTAGTTAAATTAAAATATCATAACATGAAATCCAAAATGTTCCCACACACCGGACTTATACCATAGACTTATACGACGCTGGCGCATCCTCCAACTCCCTCATCTCTCCCACTTGCCATTTCTCCGCGTGCCGTGACCTGTAGGGCTCCATACTCCACTTTTACTGGCTTGTTTATTAACTTGAACCGGCGCTGCACAGAGCGATCGGTAATGACATCAAATACCGCGAAAGTGATGAATGCATACGGAGCCGACTCGCGCTAGATTGATGTTATTCACCGATCGCTCTGTGCAGCGCCGGTCCAAGTCGAAGTGTGTCGTTCATGAACGATTCGTTCATTTTGAACGAATCTTTAATATGACTCGGGACTATCGAGTTGTCTCAGGGAGTGATTCGTTCATCTTGTGTTACCCGCGCATGCGCATTGCGCAACATATGGATTCTGAATCTGTACTGGAAACAGAAATGATTAGTTCATCTCTCGAGTCTCGAGTCCGAGTCTTTCGTTCTTCCTGTCAGTCCCATTGAGCCTATGCTGTCAGACCACCGGAAAGAGGAATGATTAGTTCATTTGAGTCTTCGGGTTTGAGTCCTTCGTTCTTTAGTCACGTGAATTGTCACCGTATTGAATACCCAAATTCACAAACTTTTTACAAACTAATTCACAAACCTTTTACAAACAAGCACGTAGATGATGTATAATATAATAGTAGTTAATTAATGTACAATATATAATAAAACACACCACAGATGCATAATATAGAAAAGAGACGGACAGGGACAATAATAAGGAATAAGGAATAATGGACGTTAATGTTTATTGAACATTTGTATTTTAATGCCTATATAACACAATATTCAGACGCAGTCAATAATACGAATCTGTTGTATTTGATGCGAGACCCGTGGCCACGTGAGAAAAGAACGACGGACTCAAACCCGAAGACTCAAATGAACTAATCATTCCCCTTTCCGGTACTGAAAGCATAGACTTAATGGGACTGACGGGAAGAACGAAAGACTCGGACCCGCCGAACCCGAACTCGAGAGATGAACTAATCATTTCTCTTTCCGGTGCTGACAGCATAGACTCTATGGGACTGACAGGAAGAACGAAAGACTCGGACCCGGCCGAACCCGAACTCGAGAGATGAACTAATCTTTAATCTTTCCGGTCCTGCTATATCGCATGGCACGGCCAGCAGACAGCACAGATCAGAGTCAGACACTGACGAGTCAACAGCTAACGTCTCGAGACATGAGAGGAGGAGAACAAACCTGATAAATATGAAGTTGCAAAGCAAAGAACGTCTCGGATCAGGAGGTGAGGTGAACTATAACAGGGTCAGACTGCATAGCCTGAACTTTAGACCCAGCAACTAATTAATAGCTAACGTTACAGTTATTTCAGTTGCTTTTGGCTTTGGCTGCATTACCCTATTATGTTATTTTTACAAATGTAATTAAGATTTTCGTAAGTACTAGATGTATGGGATATTTAACATGACATTTTAATTATATAATTATGAAATGACCGAAATGAACGAAATGACTCGATAAAAGATTCGTTCATTTTACTGAACGAGACTCAAAGATCCGAATCAGTAAAATGATCCGAACTTCCCATCACTAAGTCGAACAAGTTTATGTCGCGCGAAAAGAAAACACACGTCACATACGGGCACGAGGTTACATTGCGCATGCGTCGAACCGTGAGACGCACACGCGCTCCGAACCGAGACAAGCGAATCGGGTGTTTTTTCATGTACCGTGCCACCCCTAATATATATATATATATATATATATATATATATATATATATATATATATATATATATATATATATATATATATTATTTGTAGTAATATATATATATATATATATATATATATATATATATATATATATTACTAAAAATAATACTAATAAAAATACATACAATATATAATATATATATATATATATATATATATATATATATATATATATATATATATATATTAATAATGTGTATTTTTATTAATATTATTTGTAGTAATATATATATATATATATATATATATATATATATATATATATATATAAATGATAAATAATATTTCATGGTATATACTTATTATAATTTTATGAATAATAGCAAAAAACAATAATAATTATAGTAATGAATTAATATAAATCATTTGCACAAATTAGTTTTTTATGTAGTCCTTCCTTTGTATCATTTTACCTAATCCATTTCTCACAGGATGAAGAAGGAGTTGCATTGAAGGCGGTCTCTAGGGATGAAGGATCCACAGAGGCTGCTCCAGTCACAGAGCCCTCAGCATCTGGCAGTAATGAAGCTGGTGAAGGGGGCGGAGCCACAGCAGAGCAGGGCAACTCCAGTGAGGCAGCCAATGAGGAGGAAGAAGATGCTGAAATCTGGCAGAGGAGGCAGAGTCTGCAAGCATCAGGGAACGCATCACAGGCTGAAGGGATGGAATTAACCAATGAAGCGAGGAGGCCAGCTGATGCAGAACAGGCTGCCACGGTAACAGATGGAGAGACAGGTAACTGTGCGACGATACATGTTATTTACAAAGTAAATCCGTATCAGGAAACTTTAATGAGAGAGCTGAGGTCAAACTTCCTTCAGGTTTCCCATCAGTTTTAACTTTTCTGCACATTAATAAAAAATAAAAAAAATCATAAATAATATTATTATGACTTAATGCATTTACATATTAAATATCAACTGTTAAGAACATGAATAATAATAACAATAATATATTTCATTATTATTAATAATAATTTAATATTAAATAGAATATCACATTTGTTGATAGGAATGATAATAATGATAACAATAGATTTAAAAAAATAAAATAAAAACAATAATTCATCATGTAAGTATTAAAGTATAATATATAAATATGAAGAAAATGAATAATATTGCAAATAATATTTTAAAAATGTAACATACTTTATCTGATTTTCATTTATTGTTGATTACATACAAATAATTATAAAATCATCATTTGTTATTATTAAAATAAAAATATTATTTAAATATTTAAACATTATATAGTAATCTTAAAATAATATTGATAATATTAAAATATAAAATAGAATAACACAACATCAATTATAAAAATATTAAATGAAAAATAAATATATACGTTTTTGAATTATTAAATATTTTATACAAAATATAATTAATTCATTTCCTTTTTGACTTTACAGATTAAATCTACTGCAGAACTATGTATAGTATATTGATGTTTTCATTGATTTATTTATTTATTTTTCTATTCACAATGCAACATTAATCTCATTTTGCCCTTTTGAAGGAGCCAGTGCTCAAGTGAACGGCCTTCAGCCAATGCGTTCTCTTCACTCAGCGCGTCAGGACATCAGCCGCTATCAGAGAGTGGACGAGCCTCTTCCACCAAGTGAGAGAATATGTTTGTCTTTGTGTGAGATTCACCCAACCACTGTCCAATGTAGTCATACTATAACAGGCATAACACAAAGCTCTTTTCAGTCCACGGAGACAGTGAAAAAATCCTTTGACTAACATTACACTTGCCAATGGTCATTATAACATGTGTGTTGTAGACTGGGAAGCCCGTATCGACAGCCACGGCAGGATTTTCTATGTGGATCATGTGAACAGAACCACCACCTGGCAGCGGCCCACTGCTCCAGCTGCACCTCAGATCCTACAGAGATCCAACTCCATTCAACAGATGGAGCAGCTTAACCGAAGGTCAGTCACACGTGCACGCTCTGTTCTCACCATCTATCAACATGCCATGAAATCAGCTGTGATTAGACTGAGTTCTGATAGTGTTTTGAGCACACAGTGACCTTAACTTCTGATATCTTGGGATTTATCCGAGTCCGAAATGCCATTTATTAATCCTCACAGCTCTTTAAAAATGTCACCCCCAGCTGCCTAATCTGTTCTGCCATTATCATGCTCTATCAAAACATCTCTCGTGCGTTGTCTCCCTCCTGTGATTTCCTTTATTGGTTTATTGGCATTCATTTTAATTGCAAAAGCAATTGTGCCATAGATGTGCGCAGCATCTAAAATTAAAAGATCGTCAAGCACAAAATGTCAGTAAAAACGGTAGTCAGGATGTTTTTTTTTTTACTCTTTGCGCCATCACATATGTGGAATATTCCCTTCATTACTACAAATAATGGAAAATACAGTTTTATGGCTTGCAATAAGTATTTATTTCATAATTCACAGGTATGGCACAAAGTAAAATAGTAAGTGCAAATCATGTAAACAAATAATATTACTAAATAAAATAAATGATTAATAATTTCAATTAATGCAGCATCATTCATTTGATTTGTTTACACCATTTTATTAAATTAATTAAATTAAATTAATAATCTAATATGCTGATTTTTTGCTCAAAGAAAAAATGTTTTTTCAATTGTGCTGCTTAATATTTTAATATTATATTGAAAAATGTTTATATCATATTGAAATATATAAATATACTGTATATATATATATATAATTTATTCAAAATAAAATTAAAAATAACGTTTATGATTCATGACTTGATACTTATTATTAAGTTAACAAATGCAATTATATTATAAGTAATTTATATATATATATATATATATATATATATATATATATATATATATATATATAAATTATGATTACTTAATATTAGGGGTGTCAAATGATTAATCGCGATTAATCGCATCCAAAATAAAAGTTTGTGTTTACATAATATATGTGGGTGCACTGTGTATAATTATTTTGTATATATATATATATATATAAATACATACACATGCTTGTATATTTAAGAAAAAAATATTATTTATATATAAAATATTTATATTTATATATAATATAAGTTATATATAAATATATATACAGTATATACATGAAAATATTTCTTAAAAATATACAAGCATGTGTGTGTATTTATATACTGTATATAAAATAATTAAAAACAGTGCACCCATATATATATATTATGTAAACACAAACTTTTATTTTGGATGCGTTTAATCGCGATTAATCGTTTGACAGTCCTACTTAATATTAATTATTATTTTTCATTTTTATTTATGTAAAACTGTGCAGAGTAAGCTAATGAATAACCAAAATATTATTTTATTATATTTATGAAGAATAAAGTATAATTTTCCTTGTACAAAATTATTAATGAGAAATATGCCATATTTGTTCAGGTATCAGAGTATTCGTAGGACAATAACCAATGAGAGGACAGACGAACAGGCTGCAGAGATGCCTTCAGACGACACTGATCTTCTGCATCACTCCATACCTGGTACTCTCTCACAATAGAAATGCCCTGCTCGTACAGCATATGAGTCTCGTTGTAGAATAGAGGGAGAAAAAAAGATCTTTTGTTTTAACCCAACAGACATATAAGCTGTCCTCTGTTTCAGAGTACCGTCGGGACGGTGTGGTCGGGCCCACTAGCTCTCGCTCCCGGTTGTCTCTGCTGCTTCAATCCCCCAGCGCCAAGTTTCTCACCAGCCCAGATTTCTTCACCGTACTGCATTCCAACCCTGTAAGTCTCCAAACACATTAAATATTCACACTTTTTTTACCCACAGGTATGGATGTCATGGTGAGAACATTTTCACACCGGTATATAAACTTGCTTAAACCAGTAAAAAAACATTCGCATTTTACCAGACAAAATATTTGTCAATGACGCTCTATTGCATACCAAATCCTCCACCATCATCTTGTCAGTCAATTCTTTTTATTCTCGTCACATAATTAGCGAAATCTTGTTCAGAATCGTGACAATGATGCCATAAAAACAAGTGTGTTTCACTAACCAGTCATCTGGTTTTGTCATTTATTTTGGGAAATGCTGTGTTGTAAAAGTTTAGCGTTGCTTAAACACGGTATGAAACTCTCTTGACTGTTTGCCTTTCCTTTCTCAGAGTGCCTACCGCATGTTTACAAGTAACACATGTCTAAAACACATGATCAGCAAAGTGCGACGGGACACGCACCACTTTGAGCGCTACCAGCACAATCGAGACCTGGTTGCCTTCCTCAACATGTTCGCCAACAAACAGCTGGATCTTCCGCGAGGCTGGGAAATGAAACACGACCACACGGGAAAGGTCTGGAAACATCTCTTCTGTGTTCTGTGTTCACGTTCTGGATATCACTCTAATTTTCTTCCTCCTGCTTTTAACTTTAATTTCTAAATAAAATAAAATATGGACAAAAATTATAATCTCTCTCTATGTACCATTCAAAAGTGTGGAATAATTAAAAGGTTGCTGATAGCAAATGCTCACCAAGGATGAATGTATTTGATTAAACAATATAGTAGAAACAGTAATATTTTGAAATATTATATCTATTGAATTAATTTATAATTATAATATTAAAATATTATTAATATCAGCATCATTACTCCAGTCTTCAGTGTCACCGTGTCAAAATCATTCTAATATGCTGATTTGATGCTCAAGAAACATTTTTTAATAGAAATCTTTTATAACATAACATTATAAATATATTTACTGTCACTTTTAATCAATTTAATGTATTTAATACTAAATAAAATAAATCAATAAATAAAAAGTATATATATATATATATATATATATGTGTGTGTGTGTGTGTGTGTGTATCATTTAGTGTCCTTCTTTCTCTATTGGACTATTTTTTTACATTTAGTCCATTTATTTTTACATAAAAAAAGAGTTATATTTTGAATTATTTTCAGCATATTTACTAATATGTACTAATACAAGTCCCTGAGCAAGACACTTAACCCCTAGTTGCTCCAGAGGCGTGCAACCTCTGACATATATAGCAATTGTAATTCGCTTTGGATAAAAGCGTCAGCTAAATGTAATTGTAATGTAAAATGTATCATAAGTGAATTCATATTTTACTCATCAGTGGCTTGTTGTCAATGACCTCTTATCAGGAAGTGCTTTACAGTAATATGCTTATAATGGAAGCTTAGCAGGAAAGCAGGTGGTATTGCAAATGAATGTTTAAAATATACTTTGAAAGTACAACCGTAACACTCACTGTAAATATTTCATGTGTTAGTGTTTTCATCTAAGTGCTTTAACATGAATATGAGCTTCACGTTTGTGCTTTTAAACCCTTCGGCCTACTTGTTTCTGCTGGCAAAGCTTGACATGATTATGTTTTTCCCTCAGCCTTTCTTCGTGGACCATAACTGCAGGGCCACCACCTTCATAGACCCACGCCTGCCCCTGCAGAGCGCTCGTCCCAGCATCCTCCTGGCCCACCGCCAGCACCTCAGCCGCCAGCGCAGCCACAGCGCAGGGGAGGTGAGCCTTTTCTAGTCAAGATCATTGCAAAACTCTGAATTAAATTCAACTTTAAGACTTTTGATTTGGGCAACTACACACAACACACTAGCCACCGCCTGGCGATTTTTGCAAAATGTAGTTCATATAAACTACTGTTCAAAGATTTGGGGTCAGTAAGCTGATTTGTTTTTGAAGGAATCAATGCATTAAATTGATTTTAAATCAACTGATTTCATATGAATTCATCATTGACACTAAATTTACACTCCTGTCCAAACGTTTAGGGTAAGATTTATATACTTTCTTTTTTTTTAAGAAAGTGAGTAGTATAAGTACGGATTTATATTTCAAATAAATGTTGTTCTTTAAGCTTTCTAGTCATTAAAAAATCCCCCAAAAAGTAAATATATCTCAGTTTCCACAAAAATATTTAGCAGCACAACTGTTTTCAACACTAATAATAAGATATGTTTCTTGAGCAGCAAATCAGCATATTAGAATGATTTCAGAAGGATCATGGGACAACAAAGACGAATGATACTAAAAATTCAGCTTTACCATCACAGATTAAATACATTTTAAAATACATTACAATAGAAAACACTTCACAATGTTACAGTTTGTACTGTATGTTTGATCAAGTAAATGCAGTCTTAGTGAGCATAAGCATAATAACTTTTGAATGGTAGTGTATCATGACAAAAGCCTTTATTTAAAGGGATACTCCACTTTTTTTTTGGAAATAGACTCAGTTTCTGGTCCCATTGACTTCCATAGTATATTTTTTTTCCTACTATGGAAGTCAATGAGACCCGAAACTGTCTGGTTACTGATATATTATTCTTCTAAATATCAGAAAATCGGCTGAATGGATTCAAAAACGGTAAAACTCTGGGGGAGTTGTAAAATGAGCCTATTTCCAAAAAAAGTGGAGTATCCCTTTAACTGATAATAAAATGCTAAGCATGTGACAGTAATCAGATATTCTAATGAAAATATCTTTAGTTTTATAGGATAAAATATTCTCAGCAGGTTTCTCATTAGGGAATCTGATCTTCTGTCACGTCGGGCCGTGTGGAGAACAGATCGCCCTCTCAGGCCTCTTTAGACATGCTTATTAATTTCACAGCATCGGCCTCCGCTGTGTCCCAGCATGCACCGTGTCATTTTCACATCAGTCCACCCACAATCCCTTGTGTGAGTGCGTTTGTCAGTGGACCATATGTGGATGCATGTAAACATATTGTGTCTAAATATTATTCCACTAATCGTTAAATCCTCTGTGTCTTCATAATATAAAATGCAAATGAGCTCACTTAATTAAAAAGTCCCTCTGCTTATATAAACACCTGGGGAATAAAGGCCAGGGAAAGTTTTACAATCCACTCAGCTTTAGCAAAAGAGCTGTCAGATCTTTAGTCACAGGGCCCTTAATGAAGCTTTCATCTTTAAAGAACACTCACTAGGGAGCACATATCCGGTGAATTATGCAAAAGCAACTGAAGCCTATTATATATATATATATATATATATATATATATATATATATATATATAAATATGTTGAAAAACGCTTTGCAAATAAAATTGACTTGACTGTGTGTGTGTGTGTATAATTCTTGTCAAACTGATTAATCATGATTAATCAAATCTAACATAAAAGTTTTTTTATATAATATGAGTGTGTATAAATTATACATATACACATTTAAATAAATATATATATATATACACTAGTGCCGTCAAACGATTAATCGCGATTAATCGCATCCAAAATAAAAGTTTTTGTTTACATAATATATGTGTGTAGTAGTGTGTTTAATTATTTTATATATATATATATATATTATATATATATAAATATAAATACACACATGCTTATATATATTTAAAAATTATTTTCATGTATATACTGTAAATAGATTTATATATAATTTATATTATATATAAATAAAAAATGCATGCATATATGTGTTATATATATTCAAAACAATTATACACAGTGTACCCACATATATTTTGTAAACACAAACTTTTTATTTTTGATGCGATTAATCGCGATTAATCGTTTGACAGCCCAAATATATATGTACACACACATATATTTTATAATAAACAAAAACATTTATGTTAGATGCTACAATATTAACATACAGTATTTCTGCAGTAAACTAATGTTTTCTTGTGGGACGTCCTGTGGATGTGAGGATGTAGTGGTCTTTTCCTATTTTGTTTTTGTTGCAGGTGGGCGATGACCCACGGCATGCTGGACCCGCTGTACTGCCACGCCCCCCCAACACCTTTTCAGCCAATCGCAACCAGTGTCCAGATGTCGTTCCTGTCGGTGAGCCGGTTTAAGCTAAGCTTCATCAGGAACTTTTTAGACCGAACTAGATTTTTTCATCTTGTTAAATCCTTCATAAAGCATGTTTTATCAAAATGTGGAGTTTTGAAGGATCTTTATTTGACATTTCACCAATTGCTTTGCTCTTCTCTTTATAGCCTACAATGATAAAATAGTGGCATTTTTGCGGCAGCCGAACGTATATGAGATCCTTCAGGAGAGGCAGCCTGAGCTCATTAGGAATCACTCACTCAGGTGAGACTCAAAGAAATATTACAAATCAAACCTCAGTTCTGAGCTATTGGTTATGAAAATGTTGACATTTCTAATCCACAGGGAGAAGGTGCAGTTTATTCGCAATGAGGGAGCTTCGGGTTTAGCGCGCCTCTCCAGCGATGCAGACTTGGTGATTTTACTCAGGTACTCTGTGAATTTACCCTGCAAAAATGGATGTAAGAAAATATGAAATAATACGTTTTGTTAGGTTTAACCAAATTTGCACATTTCTAAGGCCTTATCAACATAATCAAAACTTTTCTAAGAAACCTGTTCTACACAATCTACTATATGTGTTTTGTCATCTGATTATACTTTTTAACACATTTAACATTTTTATGTAATTGTAAAAACGAGGCGGCACGGTGGCTCAACTTTTATATTTTTGGCAAAATTTCAAGATGACCCCTTAAAAAGCAACTTTAGTTGATCCATTTAGTTTAGTTTATCCTTACTTTTGTTTAATTTTATAGAAAAATCATGTTAAAATGTTCCATTAGGCTTTTGTGAAATGTTTATTTCAGGGTTCTCATGGGTCCTTGAAGTCCTTGAAGGTTTGTGAATCAGAATTTATATTTAAGAAAAAAATATTATTTATATATGAAATATTTATATTTATATATAATATAAATTATACATAAATCTATATACAGTATATACATGAACATATTTCTTAAATATATACAAGCATGTGTGTGTATTTATATATATATAAAATAATTATACACAGTGCACCCACATATATTAAGGAAATACAAACTTTTATTTTGGATGCGATTAATCACGATTAATCATTTGACAGCCCTAATGCTTATACATACTTATACTTATAGTTGCATCATTATTATATTGCATTACATTATATGTTTTGATCTTTGATCAAAAACCAAGCATTTAAACATAATTTTACTTAGTCATATGATGATTTTTATATACATTTCATGTAAATGTATAAGATCTCATTGATTTATTTACATTACAGGCTTTCAGCATGTTATCTTTTTGGCTATTTGAATATCAACAGCTGCACCAAATTTCATATCTTTCTCTGTTTGTGCCTCTGAATAAAACGTTACCCCTCAAAATATTCCTGGAAAATATATAAAGCTCCATATTCTCCTATATCATACTAAATGAGCCATAAAACCCTGATGTATCAAACATCATACCACACAAAAAAAAACACATGAGATTTGGACTAAATGTTTAATAAACTGTTCTATTATTTCATATGTCAAGGGTTAAGCTCAAAACTAAACTGAAATTCACAATACGTTCTTGAAAAAAAAAAAATCATTAAATGAGTAATTGATATGTTATGCAATTTGGCTTCTCAGGCAAATGTATCTAAGAAATCTTGAGTTTGCCTTCAAACACAAACAATCTTTGTCTCTTTTTCTCGCTGCAGCTTGTTTGAAGAGGAAGTGATGTCGTATGTGCCACCTCATGCCTTACTGCACCCCAGCTACTGTCAATCACCTCGAGGGTCTCCGGTCTCCTCCCCTCAGAACTCTCCTGGTCAGTTCCTCACACTCTCATATTATTAATACTATTACAATATTAAAAAAAAAAATTGATTTGATGGTCTAGCCATCCTTCCACAGCATTGCTTTGGTTTGGTTGTAGAGCTTGACTTCAGTCGACCAGTTTTCCTGGGTATTTTTTGAGTTGGCTGCCAAATCCATCAAATCCGCTATTTGGGATTTGGTGTGTGGTTGGAGTCTAGGGTTTTTGGATAATCCCTACAGGCTGCTTTTAAACCGTGATACTGACACTCTGATTTTCACAACTCTGTTTGGAGTGTGGCGGACATCACGGTGCCAGAGGGAATCATGCTCTAACAAACCCTGATCTGTCTTTAGTCACCGCTGACACTCAAGGATTACACTGTCCGCTGGTTACAGGTTCTGGGATAGATAGTGCTTTTTCTGCTCGCTTGCAAACCATTCTGATTCCTTTTTACCCTTTAAAATCTCCATCCATCCATCCTCTCCGTTTATCTATCTATTCATCCATCCATCCATCCATCCAGTCTGTCTGTCTGACCCTCCACCAATCCATCCATCCATCCATCCATCCATCAATCCAGTCTGTCTGTCTGACCATCTGTCCATCCATCCATCCATCCATCCATCCATCCATCCATCCTCCCATCCATCCATCCATCCATCCTCCTATTCATCCATCCATCCATCCATCCATCCATCCATCCATCAATCCAGTCTGTCTGTCTGACCATCTGTCCATTCATCCATCCATCCGTCCATCCATCCATCCATCCATCCATCCATCCATCCATCCATCCATCCATCCATCCTTCCATCCATCCTCCCATCCATCCATCCATCCATCCATCCATCCTTCCTCCTATTCATCCATCCATCCATCCATCCTCCCATCCATCCATCCATCCATCCTTCCTCCTATTCATCCATCCATCCATCCATCCATCCATCCATTCGTCCATTTGTCCATCCTCTCCGTCTATGTATCTATTCATCCATCCATCCTCCTGTTCATCCTCCCATCCATCCATCCATCCATCCAGTCTGTCTGACCATCCATCCATCCATCCTCCTGTTCATCCTCCCATCCATCCATCCATCCATCCATCCATCCATCCATCCATCCATCCATCCATCCATCCATCCATCCTCCTGTTCATACTCCCATCCATTCATCCATCCATCCTCCTGTTCATCCTCCCATCCATCCACCCATCCAGTCTGTCTGACCATCCATCCATCCATCCTCCTGTTCATCATCCCATCCATCCAGTCTGTCTGTCTGACCGTCCATCCATCCATCTATCCATCCATCTGTTTGACCGTCCATCCATTCATCCATTCATCCTCCCATCCATCCATCCAGTCTGTCTATCTGACCATCCATCCATCCGTCCATCCTTCCGTCCATCCATCCATCCATCCATCCATCCATCCATATGGAGATCTCAGTTATAATAAGTCTCATTTGTAAAGAGCCATTACATGTGACTAATAATGCCTGAATTGTTCCATATAATCTATACATTTTATACACATTTATCTATGTTGGATAAAAGCTGATTTTGGTTCTTGTCAGAGTCGCTTTTCTCAGCAAACTCTCTTGTAACTATGACCTCTTCCTCTCAGGTACACAACGAGCCAACGCTCGGGCCCCTGCGCCGTACAAACGGGACTTTGAAGCCAAACTTCGGAATTTCTATCGCAAATTGGAGACTAAAGGCTACGGACAGGGTCCAGGCAAAGTCAAGTGAGCATCTGTAGGGTACCCCGAGGACTTGATTTATAACACATTCTCACACTCATGCTAACATGCGCTTGTTTTAGGTTGATAATCCGCAGAGATCATCTACTGGAGGACGCCTTCAATCAGATCATGTGTTACTCCCGCAAAGATCTACAGAGAAGTAAACTTTACGTCAGCTTCGTTGGAGAAGAGGGGTCAGTGTTACCACTTTTTTTGAAAAGATAACCAGACTTTACATCATATGACATGTATTAATATATCATTGTCATTGTTAAAAATCTATTTGACCAAATAGTCTAATATACCACTGTATGATTTATTGAAGCAGAAGTTAAAGCCTGTTGTTGCACTGTATACACACATATGTATATATATATATATATATATATATATATATATATTCATTGATTCTCAACACGTTTGTTTATTTTTTGCTCCCGTTCAGACTGGACTACAGTGGCCCATCACGAGAGTTTTTCTTTCTGGTGTCACGGGAGCTTTTTAACCCATACTATGGCCTGTTTGAGTATTCAGCCAATGACACCTACACCGTCCAGATCAGCCCCATGTCTGCCTTCGTCGACAACCATCATGAGTGGTGAGTGCTCATTTTACTGTGTCATGGCACATGTGAAGCTTCAATGCACATCCAATATAAAACCAATATTTAGAATGTACTTGGCTCGATCTGTGCCTTCAAGATGACTTTTTTTTATCTTAGACTTAACTAACAGAAATATATCCCAATTCTGTTGTCAGGTTTCGGTTTAGTGGGCGTATTCTGGGTCTCGCTCTTATCCATCAATACCTGCTGGATGCCTTCTTCACGCGACCCTTCTACAAAGGCCTACTGCGAATGTGAGTGGCAAAGCCCATTTCTGATATGTTTTTAGGTAGAGATTTTAGTAAATTAATGTCTTTTTTTTTTGCTATAAATAACATGTTATTTGAATGTGATTTCACGAGTAATTGTAAATTAAAAAATACTAACAAAAAATAAAAAAATAAAAAATTGCCCTTCACAAATATATATATATATATTAATTATAATAATTTCCTATAAAATATTTCGCATCAAGGTTTGGCATAAAACTACTTGTATTCAAATATTTTTTATCAATATTGAAAAATATTTTATTAATAATTAATGTTGTTATATATATGAAGAGTTCAGATGCAAAAGCCTCTAAATGCCATTTGAAATTTTCTTCTTTAATGATGATTTTTATCAAACTTGTATATTTAAGTTCAGTAATTTCACTTAAATAACAATTAATAGGTAATTATCATTGCCATTAAAGTGAAATCACTGAACTTAAATATACAAGTTTGATAAAAATCATCATTAAAGAAGAAAATTTCAAATGGCATTTAGAGGCTTTTGCATCTGAACTCTTCATATATATATATATATATATATTATATATATATAGTAATGACAGGATTCAGGATAAATGTACTTGTGCTTGACCTAGTCTTATGATTACTTCTGTATGATTACATAGATCACGAGCATGATTTGATGTCTGTTGATACCTCTGTATGCAGTCCGTGTGATCTGAGTGATCTGGAGTATCTTGATGAGGAGTTTCATCAGAGTCTTCAGTGGATGAAGGACAATGACATAGAGGACATGCTGGACCTGACCTTCACCGTCAACGAGGAGGTGTTCGGACAGGTCAGTGTGTGACTATAAACTGTTGTTTGTGTGCACAACATCTCGCCATTGTCTCACAGAAGCATGTGTGTGTGTGTGTTAGATCACAGAGCGTGAGCTGAAGACTGGCGGTGCCAATATCCCTGTGTCAGAGAAGAATAAGAAGGAGTACATCGAGCGCATGGTGAAGTGGCGTATAGAGCGTGGTGTCGTCCAACAGACGGAGAGTCTCGTGCGAGGATTTTATGAGGTACTGAAATCGAATCAACGCTCCAGATGCTTTCCCTCACTGATCGTTATTTAAGAACAAGACATAAACATGCCACTTCTGCCTTGTAGAGTTGCCCTGAGATTTTCCAGAATGCGCTTTTATTGAATTTCTGTTTCATAGATGTGGGTTATTATACAATTTTGGTTGCAAATGCTTTCGCTCACTTAAATATAGCCGGAAGTCTTGCTAGTACATTTCGGTTCAGTAGTTTGGGGTCAGTAAAAAAATATTTTGTTTAAATAAATTCATACTTTTATTCAGCAAGGACGCATTAATTTGATCAAGTGTTACAGTGAAGACTTACATTGTTATAAAAAGCTGAAATTTTTGTATTCATAAAAAATCCTGAAAAAATATACAATGAATCCTGAAGGATCATGTGACACTGAAGACTGGAGGTAATGGTATGGTTTGGTAATGGGAGAAATTATATTTTAAGATATATTAAAATTAGGGCTGTGCAAAAATTAATTGCGATTAATCGCATCCAAAATAAAAGTCTGTGTTTACATAATATATTTGTGTGTGCTTATTTCATAAAATCACATTGTTTATTAATATTGTTTAATAATGTTAGATTTAAAAATGATAATCCTCCCTGATCCCTAAAAAAAAAAGATAATTAATATTAAATAAACTATTATATACTATTTTAATACAAGTAGCGTTACAACTACATTAAATCTCGATGCTAATGGTTATAGTCATGACCACATCACATCCACATATTATGCCATAATATCAATATAATATTAAAAACTTAATATTAATATAATATTAAAAGATTTTTAAATGGTCAAAATGTTAGCTTTTTTATTTATTTCTTCAGTTAGCCTGGTCATTATATGATTATAATGTCTGCTCCCATTATGAAAATCAACTTAAAAAACCAAGTACAGAAGCAAGCATGTTTTTCTCTGGAACTTTTAAAAGACTCTTCTTATATAGATTTTTCTCTCTTTATTCTAAAATTCATCAGTCGCTTTCGTTACCTTAAATTAGAACAAGTCGGCCAATGAGGAATGAAAATTTATTTTTAAAATCCTAAATTATTTAGTGTGTCCTTGAATGAAATGAGAAAGAAGATGAATTAATGAATATAGCTCAGTAGGTTTAATGTATGATTGATGAGTTTCATCTGTGAAACTGTGCACACCAAGAATAACTATAACACATCCTCATCAGATATCATTGTGTTTATTCTAAGTTTAGTCATAATAATGCTCCATCTCTTTAAGGCAGGATGGATTCTGATTGGCTGTCAACATTTTTATCATTTATCAATCATTCTGATAGTGATTCAAGCGATATTGCTTCACTGTGCGGTTATCATTATAGTTCTATAGTCATAGATTCTGTTATTCTTTTATATTTAGAAGGATTTTTAGAAGTATTTAGACCCAATGACAGTGTTTCAGAAGAACGTATGTGATAAAGCAGGTGTGTTCTGACCTGTATGACGGATGTGTTTGCTGCAGGTTGTGGATGCGCGGCTGGTGTCGGTGTTCGACGCGCGCGAGCTGGAGCTGGTGATCGCAGGAACTGCAGAGATTGATCTGGGAGACTGGAGGAACAACACCGAGTACAGAGGAGGTAACAACAGGCTGACAGGTTCACTACAGCAGTAATATATGATTACTACATTTATGATATTACCAGTGTCTAAACCTGTGGTAAAACATAGGCAGATCATGCTATCAAGATGTGAAGTTTCTGATTTATGGGTGACATTTTATCCGCATGGGTAGACTGTGGGCTTTCATCCACACTGGTCACATTTTGAGTTTATTGGAACAAGTTTATTGGGTTTTCCTCCAGGTTACCATGACAACCACATCGTGATTCGCTGGTTCTGGGCGGCAGTGGAGCGATTCAACAATGAGCAGAGACTCAGACTGCTCCAGGTGAGTGTTGAAAGAGAAATGCGAGCTCTTTTTATAAAACGGTGTACAATTGTGTGTACTCAGTCCCGTGGCTGAAATGTCTCTGTTGTCTCAGTTCGTGACCGGGACGTCCAGTATCCCGTACGAAGGCTTTGCCTCCCTTAGGGGCAGCAACGGACCGCGACGCTTCTGTGTAGAGAAATGGGGGAAAATCACGTCTCTGCCCAGGTGATGTTTCTTTCTTTCACACAAGATCCTGTATATTCAATTCAATTCAATTAAAATGTGTAGGGCTGTGAAACGATTAATCGCATACAAAAATAAAAAGTTTGTGTTTACATAATATATGTGGGTGCACTGTGTATAATTATTTTGTATAAATATAAATACACACACATGCATGCATGTATATTTAAGAAAAAAATATTATTTATATATAAAATATTTATATACAATATAAATTATATATAAATCTATATACAGTATATACATGAAAATATTTCTTACAAGCATGTGTGTGTATTTATATACACACACAGTGCACCCGCATATATTATGTAAACACAAACTTTTATTTTGGATGCGATTAATCGCAATTAATCGTTTGACAGCCCTAAAAAAATTTTTGTATAGCGCTTTTTACAATACATATTGTTTCAAAGCAGTTTTAAAGAAAGTGCATTTCAGAAATGTACATGGAAAAATACATTTAGTTAATCATGTAATAATTATATGAAGGTTTGAAATGCATTTCAAGACCCCATGAAATCATATCTAGTCCGTCTGTCAGATTAAAGGTCTTTAATGAGTTAAAGTCTATAAACTCATTAAACTTCACTAAATTAATTTGTTTAACTTCAGTCATCATTGTAATGCATTTCGTTATATATTATGCCCACTATAAAAAATAAAATAAATATATTTATTTTACTAAGATATATTTAGAGTAGTCTTTTTTTTTTAAATATAGCGTTTTATACATGTATAATAAAATATAATCAATAAAGATTTTTTAAAAAATATTTTTGAAAGAAGTCTCTTATGCTAACCAAGGCAGCATTTATTTAATAAAAAATAAACAATAATATTGTAAAATATTGTTATGATTTAAAATGACTACTTTCTATTTGAATACATCTTAAAATGTAATTTATTCCTGTGATGTAAAAATGAATTTTCAGCATCATTACTCCAGTCTTCAGTGTCACATGATCCTTCAGAAATCATTCTAATATGCTGATCACTGAACAAAATCTTTGTATTTAAAAAAAAAAAAAAAACAATAAATAAAAGCCTGATGTGTCCAATGTTATATATTAAAACTCAAAACAAATTATTAAGCTTCTACTAAAATTAAATATAAATATTACTGTAAATATTTTTTTGTTAAATTCGTACATTAATAGCCAATTCAAAGCAGAAAAGTAGGTTAGAATTGTTTTACAGTGTACAATTTACAACAATCTACCCAGATAAATCAAAGTTAGTGGATGAAGTCCAATACTGGCACATTTGTAAAAAAAAAAAATCTTTTTTTTTTTTTTTGCCACAGATGTCATTGCTAATGTGATCCACAAGATGGCACAATCTGGCAATTCATAATACAGTCACTTAAAAATTGTGTGGATGGAAATGTATATGGTGAGAAAATGTCTTTACTTGTCTTTGTAGGGCTCACACATGTTTCAATCGTCTGGATCTCCCCCCGTATCCCTCCTTCTCCATGCTGTACGAGAAGATGCTGACGGCAGTGGAGGAGACCAGCACTTTCGGTTTGGAGTGAATGTTGACCTTTGCACTTTGAGCTGATCAAATCCATTTCCTCAACGCGTCTAGAACAGCAAAGGAAGAAACCAGAAGCACTTAGACGTATATTTTGTACACCGCATCTCTTAAACATACTTCCTCGGAAATGAGCCGAACAGAAAACAATCAATCACGTGTTCTCTGAATGTTTCTCAGACGCAAACGCGACTTTTTTCTTCTTCATCTGTTGGCTCTGGATGCATTGAGGAGGACGTGACCAGACAAAACGCAAAGCTGAGTTACTTCCTAACGGATTAAAATGAAAACAAACCCAAAGGACTTTGATATTCTCACTCTTTTTATCTGTAAAAAGACTTTCTACGAAGCATCAAAATGCAGCGTAAATGAACAAATATTGTCGTGTGCTTTTTCAGACGTCTCAGATCACGCACGACAGCGCCGCCTCGTATATTGAATCGAAATGTTTTTTTGTCATATTTATACACGAGTCAGTCTCATATGTTTTCTGTCCAGAATTTGGTTGTGCATATACTCTCACACGCGGCGTTTTTCAAAGGGCATGTCACACTAAAGTGCACTATCAGACGCACTACATCGTCATGAATGTGAGCACTATGTGCAAATGATAAAAAATGAACAATAGAAGATGATTTTATGACCTTCTAGTCCAACTCTGGCCTTTCTGTTGTCCTCAGATTTTGAAAGAGAGAGAATGGTCACATATACCCACGAAATAAGTCGACGTGAAATTAAAACGGACCCTATTTGCATTGTGATCCGTATTTCCATATCCTCATATAGAGGACTTGAATGTCTTTCTTAAATGTTTTCCCCCCCTTTTTTTACTCTGTTCTCAAGTGTGACCGTGTTTTCTTGTATGATTTGAAGATGGATTATCGAGCCCACAAAAAACCCATATCAATACATTCCAGACCTTTCCGTTCGCGTTAACTCAACCCAGCCTTTTATGAAACACTGCCGTGGCTGAGGAACGCTGGATTGTACTCTAGTTCTGAATGTTTTGTAATCTGAATTTTGTGTGAGGAATTAATATCGCTTCCAGGGAAAACTAATGCCATGAGGTCCATCACATTTTGGAATGGCAACCCGAAGAAAAATACAAGCATATCCTCTTTGTCGACTCTATTTTGGCTGGCTAGGTCATTAATACAAACCAGATAGACCTTTGTTCTTTGTATTAAGGCTTTTGCAGTGCCGTGCTGATATTTGTGCTGAATGTACCAAAGGTTTAGGGCTGCTGTAGACTGTCCCAACCACTCTTTTGTCCATGTTTTATTTGATTTAAAAAAAAAAAAGATAAAATGTATTTAAAATAATATTAAAAGGCATATCTTTTTAATCACCCAATTTTTCCTCCTAATTTAACTTTTTAGATAGAGTAGTTTTTTTTACAATGCTGTTTTACACTGGCTGTTTAAAACGAGTTATAAGCACATTTATGCTTTTTGTTGTTGTATGAAGAGGAAAATGCATTGCTGATTTGTCTAATATGTATGAAAAGATTAAAAGAGTAGTTCACTTTTTAAAAAAACGTGCTGATAATTTACTCACCCCCTTGTCATCCAAGATGTCCATGTCTTTCTTTCTTCAGTCGAAAAGAAATTAAGGTTTTTAATGAAAACATTACAGGATTTTTCTCCATATAATGCTCGCCTTGCTCTGTTCTGTGATGCGCGTTCGTTACTCTTCTGTTCGAACTCGTTCATCAAAATGAACGAATCTTTTTTCGTGTCAATTGGTTCATTCAACGAACTTGTCTTTTGGACCTTGAACCGTTTGGTTCCCATTGAAGTCCATTATATGGAGAAAATCCTGGAATGTTTCCATCAAAATCCTTAATTTCTTTTCTACTGAAGAAAGAAAGACATGGACATCTTGGATGACATGGGGGTGAGTAAATTATCAGCAAAAGTTTTTAAAAAGTGAACTACTCCGTCTATCAGATATTAGTAAACAGCAGATGCTTTCCAGATGAAGTGATCTTTAACAGACGTACGGGAACTCCTCCGTCACACACACAAACAAAGATCTGCTGTGAGGAGAAACGGTTCTGATGCCTGTAATGAACTGTGATGGGAAACATAGATAGATCATATGATTAGGGTAGCACGTCTTTGGTCCGATTTCACACATTTATGAATCGCATTAACAGAGCAATCACAGCAGAGTTTGTTTTAATTCAACCAAGTGTGAACACTCTCTAAACGTACCCTGTCTTTCTAAAGCCCAGACGCTTCCGACTGAGATCTGCTGGTGTTCATTACAAGAAAGCTGCTGCTTCTTTTGACTTTCTGCACAACTTCAATTTCGCACCGTTCACGGGCTCTGAAATTGGTGACTGTTGATTGGATAACAGCTTTCAGAGCTCCACATGGGTTTTTCTGTTTTGTTTCAGCAAAGATGATTGTATAAAGCTGTTCGTCTCACGGAAAATGACTCCGAGTCTTCATTTTGTGTTTTTGTTGCTTTGCATTTTGAGTTTTTGATTGCATGTTTAGTAAAGGTTTCAGTAAAATGCAGTCATTTTAGTCAAACTGAAACCAAAGTATGAACCATATAAAAATGTTATGCATTTTATTTACATGAATTTTATTTTATTTATTTATTTGGAAAATCCCGTCAGCCGTTTCCTAGCTATGATAACATTTCTATGTAAGGCAAAACAGTGACAGTGTGGAAAAAAAAACGCCTAACTTACTTCACTATATTTCTATTAAATCCTAATATAATTATGACAAATTATATATCGTTGGAAAGGTCTAAGACTTCTGTTTTGTGTTACAAATTATTTAGGAAGAGTAATTGATGAATTTATGACAAGAGTGCACCTCAAAAAAATCTGCATCATAACTGGAGGTCTGATCTTTGTCACAAAAAGTCGATGCACCCACTTTTAATCATTGAAACTTCTGTTTTTATTCTAAAAGTTCATTATAAAACATATAATGTAGTATTTTTCACTAAAAAATTTATATATATATATATATTATCCTCTAAAATATAATATTTTTTATCGCTTTTTATTATATCACATATTTTAGTAGTTATCATAACATTTGAAAATTTATGAAAGCTTATGAACTCAGAATTCATAGAAACGGTACTCTAAATTATTTTATCAGGCTCCTCCCCTTTTATTCCCCATTATTATATTTAATAATTTATGATCAAAACCTTTTCTAATCTTGACTAAACATGTTGTCAGAAAGGCCAAATTTTGTGACAGAATTGATATTTGGACAGAAATTTATTAATTTGTTATGGCAGAATATATACAATTAAATTCAATGGAATTCAATGGCACCCAGTGGCTATTTTTGGTATTACGCCTAAACAAAATCTCATGGGAACTTCAATTTTTGTGACATCAGCTTCAAATTTGGAATATAACTTGGTTAGATTTATGGCTTTGATATTATGGTAATTTTATTTTAGAGTAAAAAATACTTTGTAAAATATGTATTTTATATAAAATAAAAAATATGTAGTACAGTAGGCTATATTTGATCATACTTTCATTTTCTAAAGTGTTTTCAGCAAAAACAAGACCAAACTTGGATATATATTCCAAAGCATTCTTGAATTACAACCATTTAAATCTCCGTGTAAACAACGCGTGACCACTTCCGGCGTAACGTCTGGAGACGGTTCAGTTGGACATCTGATTCAGAGTCAGACAGAGGTAAAAAACTATATAAATACTGTTCGTTTTCTCACACAAACCGCTCGTTTCGTGTCTTATCAGTGTGTACTTACATTCACGAGTCAGTAAATCATGTTTAATTTGGACTTCTCTCTGCATGCTCTTTGAGGTGGAACCTGCATTATATTATGACTGACAGACAACAACGGTTTGACCGAAAAATGTCAAAATTGGAAATACTGTGGAAACAAAGACACCTACATCTTGGATGTCCTTGAGGTAAGCTAAAAGTTATCAAAAAATAATTTCAAAGTGAACTATCCCTTTAACCCCATTCTCAAAAAGGGGGTGACAGCTAAAGGATTAAAGACCCAAAAGAATGTTAGCCTAATAATATAAAAAATTAAGTAACAGGCAATTGTGAGGCAAATTTTGTTATCCAAGTTTTTGATTAATCAAACAAATCAACGCATGGCATTTTTTTGTTTTCCCACAGTTGTGACCACTGACATGTTTTGTTTTCTGTGAACATGAGCCTATACAATCTTGTTATATCAATAAATCAACAATAGACCATTTAAATATTAAATGCACCAAATATGATACTTGCATCTGCATTATGGTCTGTGACAAATAGTTCTAACGTGTTATCTTGTAACTAGTATCCATTCCTGGCAGCAATTAAGCATACAGCAGCCATGCTAAATTATTCATGAAAACAAAACAACATTTAAAAGAAAATGCAGCATGAACCTTATTCTTTCAGATCTGTAATCAGTTTAAAGAAACTAAAATTCATACCATATCTCTCAAAATAATGCATGCATGTCTATTTGTGAACAGCAGATGGCAGACCACATTTAGGGTTTACTTTCAGAGGGTCTCCTACCAAAACATCATTAGAGACTGTCAAATGTCCAGCTAATCTGATATGTGTATTATGTGTAGAGACCCCAGAACCGTGTTATAATACACAGCACAAAAGATGCACAATAATGTCAGATTCCAGTCGGTCTGACAACATGGCAGTCCGTTAGAAGAATGAAAATAGATGCTAATTATCACCTTCCACTGTAAAGCACCCTCATCCACATCTGGGAGAGATGCTGCATGAAAGAGTGTGTCGATGCGGGTGCTAGAAAGGAATCGCACGGGCCTTGATGGCCGGTTGTGTGAACTCCAGGCCCACCGCCTCTGTTCAATGAGGCAGTATTTTCAGGGTCCCTTAGAAACCTATTTCAGCTGTTTTATCTGTTCAGTAGTGCTTTGCTGACACTACCCATAAACCCTTGTGCTTTTAGTGTGACATGGACCATGCACTTTTTGTGTGTTTGGACCTGGCAAACCCTACATTACGGGGCCAAAATACCCCCACAAAGATGGCGATATCTGAAATCCTTGTCCTTTTGGGGACATTTTTTTTTTGATCCCCATGCATTATAAATCATACAAAGTGATATTTTTGGAAAATGTATAAAGTTTTCTATAATGGGTAGATAGATTTAAGAGTAGTGTTAGTGCAAGGGGATCGAATATAGTGTACAAATCATTATTTCTATGGAAAGTAGTACCCATAAAAGATTAAAAAAACAACTTGTGTGTGTGTGTAAAGTGAGTGGGGGTGACCCTGCTGTAACAGCTGGTGTGTACGCTCCCATGGGATGTGATAAACTCATCCGATATATAATAATAAATCAGGAAGGTTACTCTTTTCTTTTTTTTTACAAAATGCTATGGTAAATGCAATCATTGGTATTGATGCATCAGATGTGTGAGCACAGATTCACAATAATGGACAAATTTTTTTGTCTTGTCATTCCGTGCACTTAAATATCTCACAAATGTGCACGCACAGATGCGCATGCACAGACACACGGACATATTGAGTTATTGACCTTGAGGGAGTTAAAAAAATCTCATAGTGCCTTTGAAAGACTCCATGCGAATCATTTTGGTCACGAGAAGAATGTGGATATGGCATCTTCCCCTGAGGAAATGAGAAATGAAGTTATTGAAAATCAAGATATTGAGGAGGAATCAAATGTATATTTTAAAAATCACTTAAATTGTTCAACTTCAGCTCAAAGTGCAAATTTCTTTTTAAATGCCTGGTGGTTAAAGTCAAACTAGATCTTATCGTAATTGTACAATGTGTTAACCTTAAAAGACCAGAAGGCACTGTGGTATTACTATATTTATGGATGCCTTGTAAATGAGTACTATGACAGTATCATATACTAAACTTTTACTAAAGCCTGCGGTAATACCATGGCACTAAAATTCTATGTACTTTGGTAGGGGAGAGCGGGGCACAACGTAACGCTTTTTGACTTTCTCAGTTTGTGCAAATCTACTTAGGGTTTAGAATGTTTAATTTTTCCCACATTCATTTCCCACATGTCTAGTACAATTATGTGGTTTTGTTTTATGAATACAGTGTATACTTTTTTCTTGATTTACCCTGAAAGAATGGAAGTGAAATGTGACAACATGCCCCATAGGTGGGGTACATTGTAACATGTGAGGGGCACATTGTAACATCACCATATGACAGCTTAAAATGCTATCTGATCTAATAAAAAATATACAAGTCAAACCAAAATATTTTCTTAATAAAATACAATTATTAACTTTTTCATATAAAATAATGGCATTTTTTAATAATTAAAAATAAACTAATTTTTGAGTTTGACAGCAAACACACAGGAAAACACAGCTATACAGCATAGTATCATTTCTGAACATTGACTCTCAGTCTTTATTTACACGTTTTGCTCTGTTCTGTGATGCGCATTCGTGACTCTCCTGTTCGAACTCATTTATCAAAATGAACAAATCTTTTTTTGTGTCATTTGATTCATTTAACGAATGAAATGAACGAGTTGACTCAACGCGCATCACAGAACAGAGCAAGGCGACCATTTGAGCTTATAAAACTTAAACTTTGTTATTTATATTTTTTAATGAGCGATCGTTTCGCTTGATAAGACCCTTATTCATCGTCTGGAATCGCTTAAAGCCCTTTGAACAGTTTGCACTGAAACTGTCTTTTGAACTGCTTGGTTCCCATTGAAGTCCATTATATGGAGAAAAATCCTGGAATGTTTTCATCAAAAACCTTCATTTCTTTTCGACTGAAGACAGTTTAAACAGTTTAAATTATCAGCAAAAGTATTTTTTAAAAGTGAACTACTCCTTTAACTTGATAACTCCTTTCAGTTTTAATAGCCTAGTAGTTCATGCTGGTTGTTTAAAGGGATAGTTCCCCCAAAATCATTCTGTCATAATTTACTCACCCTTATGTTGTTCCAAATCTAAACCAAACACAAAAGATATTTTGAAGAATGGCTTCGAATGATCATTGATGGCTACCGTCAACTGTCTGGAGGTTTTGAACAACATAAAGGTGAGTTAATGATGACAGAATTGTCATCCCTTTAATGTGGCGCCCCAGAACTAAGAAAAGATCTCGAATCGTTCTGCTTGCCAATATCACTTTTCATAGCGGTGACGATAAACGCCTTGAATCTTGAATATTCCTTGTCGCTGCTTCCCAAATAGATGTTCTATGCTTACATATCTATTCAATCATGAGATTTATCTTGACATGGATAAACATTTCTCTGAAAAATACCCACTAAATGTGAACCATGGAAACAGACGGACATCAATTCCTCCATGTGACAATTTAGCAGCCACAGCTCACCAGACACCTTATCATCACACATTTACAAAACACATCTGTCATGAAGTTGACGTACAGCTCTGATGTGATTGGTTGCGGTGTGGAGGACAGGAGTATGCATGATAAAATAGCGAAGCAGGAACGGTGTGGTCCGCATGGGTCTATTTTTACAGGCATGGCAGGAGGAAGTGGAATGGAAAGACTATCTTGCATTATGCATGGCCCGAGAGAAAGAGAGGAGCAGAAGACAGAAAGAAAACAGCACTTCGTCTAGTGGGACAAAAGACAAATGAATGCTTTTATAGTTAGTGTGTACGTATGCAAATGTGCATTTTATGATCTGTACTATATTAGCGAGGAAAAAGAACAAAAAAAAAAACATTATTTGTGCAATATCGACAAATATTATTATTGTAACTGTTTGTTAATGTGAATTGTCCGAATAATAAACCATAAGTACAGAAAAGTTCAGGGAATTTAAAAATTACCATAAAAGTAATGCATATTTTCTTTAGTCAAATGGAGGCTGACTTGAATGAAAGCTCTGTGTGAAGTGTGTCTCTCATGAGCAGAAGGATCTCTGGAGACGGGTGTTGACTAATGAGGAGCTTTCTTCTGAATCCAGCCATGATGATTAAGTGTTAATTACAACTGGTCAGCTTGACACATTTCCAATAATTGGAAATATTTTGGGGGCTTTTTGATTTGCAGCACAACACAAAAGAATGCATTAGTGTGTCTAATGAGATGTCTATTTAGCTCGCCACTGACACTCTTGACTTTCTGGTGTCTCTTTCAAGGACTATTGAGAGTTTGGAGAAAGAGCTGAAAGCTTCATCGACCGGCTGAGATAGAGTCGGAAACACTGTCAAAAATGTATTTGTTCCTGTTTTCACAGCTCGTGTTCAATACATCAACTGGAAGCCTCAGCCTCACGTTTCCACCTCAAAGTCTCGAAGCGTCACGTTTTTTCTTACTAAACTTTTAAACTTTATTTATTCATGTTTCACTCTGAGGTGGAAACGTCCATATAAATCCTTTGTAGCCCCGCCCGTTTTTAGCACTTCGATTGTTGTGTTCAGTCTCCCGGTCTTTACGGATTAATGAATGAATGAATGAATGAACTGCTCGGTCTACTGGCCGCCATTTGGTTCAAACATTACAATGCTCATGATAACTTTTGCTAACTCTACAGTAAGTAAACCCACTTCACCATAATTACTCTTCGACTAGGATGCCATAGAAATATAGGCTACAGAATAAGTTTAATCACAGAATTATATGGCTGCATGCTTGTTTCTCTGACGCATAAAGTTTATAGATTGAACACGTAATGCGCATGCGCATGAAGTCTGCTTTCACATTTTGCATTTTGTAATACATGGAGACGAAAAACTTGCATGGACCGAGCACAAATTTTTAAACTCATTTTCGAATGGTTGCGTTTTTCTGGGCTCAAAATACCGTTTGATCACAATGATCGATTTTATTGTATTCATTTAAAAAAAAAGTTTTATATACAGTTTTTATTTCATTAACATTTAAAAATATTTATTCATGATTTATTACTTCATTATAATTAAATAAGCATCAACTGAAAAAAAATATATATATAAAGGCCAATATTTTTTTTCTAGTTATTGTTTATTTTATTTCAAGTAATAAATGTTTTGTAAATGTTTTTTTTTTAATGGTTACCTATAATAATAGCTATACAACTAATAAACTAGGGCTGTCAAACAATTAATCACATCCAAAATAAAAGTTTGTGTTTACATAATATATGTGGGTGCACTGTGTATAATTATTATAATATATATATATATATATATATATATATATATATATATATATATATATATATATATATACACGCATGCTTTTATATATTTAGGACATATTTTCATGTATACTGTATATAGATTTATATATAATTTATATTACATATAAATATAAATATTTTATATAAAAATATTTTTTTCTTCTTAAATATACATGCATGTGTGTATTTATATATGTATAAAATAATCATACACAGTGCACCCACATATATTATGTAAAAACAAACTTTTATTTTGGATGCGATTAATCGCGATTAATCATTTGACAGTTCTAAAAAAATAACCTTTTCCTCATGCACGATAAATGAAAATCTGATTTCAAGAGCAATTTGTGATTGATTTTTTTTTATTCTTTTTTTTGCCGCATTTTGTAGCAGGCGACCTTTTAGTTAGGAATAAAAAATTAAGTAAAAAAAAAAACTTTTCTGAAAGTTTTAATTGAATTATTATTTGTTTTATTATGTATTATTTTATTACAGATTTGAATAGTTCTATACAACCACTGATAAATATAAGTGGTTGTATAGAAAAATATATATTTTTTTTTGTATAGAAAATTTTTGTTTATATTTTTTTTTTCACAAAATATCTTGTTTTCTCTTTTTTGTGATTTTACTATGGAATTGTGTGCAAATGTTGTAGATTTAAAGTAAAAATATCTAACAAAAAGTACCAAATTAGCATGTGGCCTTGTTATGCATATATCAAAGAACCATATTACAGTATATGATACCATCATTGTGCCATAGTACTACCATGGTTAGTTATTTCTAAATGTCTAAATATTAATAGTGTTTTTCATAACAAGTAATAAAAAAAACCCAGAAACCATTGTTATATGCAGCTAACCATGGTAATGTGGAGACATCTCTGGTTTTATCCGTGGCCTGACTACAAATACACCACAGTTAAATCATGGTCACCATGCAAAAAACACAAATCTAATGCTTTAGTCATAGTCAAAGTGCTCTTTTAGTAATCATGTGACAGTCCTGAAACAACACGATTGAATTATGCTCTGAGTGAGGTATGAATTCACCGAGGGCGGTAAATTCGAGTCTAAAGCAGAGTACCATAGTAAACCCTCTCAACCAAGGCAGGCTTGTTTATAATAAAGCTGTAGCGAGGAGCAAGATAAGAGGAGACGCTGAACTCTATTTCTAACTTGGCAGGCTTGTAAACACTGCCAAATGTGACAATAATGTCCCGTAACCGCTGCCAGCTGCCTGCCAGATACCTGACAGCTCTCAATGATTCTGCTGTTTCTCTGCCAATAGGGTTTGTAAAGGCTGTCCCGCTGCATTAAGAGCTCTGAAGCTTCCAGATTCTTCTCCCGCTTTGAAAACGCACCCTTAGCGCCCGACTGACGACATCCAAGCATTTCCAAAGAGCTTGTTTTGGTTTTACCAAGAGGCAGGAGCTCAATCTCATGGTGATTGTTGACACCTGAAAAATGTGTATATGAAGAATAGGCCTACATTTTATTCCAATCACACTGCGCTTCTCAGTTAAAGGACTAATTCAATTAGGCTGGAGAAGAATTTAGCCCTTTGTCTTGGTGCCTGGGTGAATTAAGGTTTAAACAGACTTGATAAGGACTGTCAGACCCCATTAGAAAACAGCGATCTGACAAAAAAAGAGAGCTGAGAGCTATGGCGCAAAGCTACTAGTGCCAACGTTACTCAGGCTGTTGGTATAAATTAAACATTGACTGTACTCATACGACTGCCAGGACACAAACGCTCCACTGATTATATGCTGTCAGCGTGCAGCAAACACAGCCAGCGAAAGTGAAGGTCAAACATGTCGGGTTTTTACATGAGAGAGACTTCACTCAACTGTTTGATTGATGGCACTCTTTCATCCCACATCACCTCGCTTCTTTTCACGCAGCTTTCAAAAATATGAAACGCTGAAAGAGATGAGGACTGTGTGACAAGTTTGCCTACCTCAAATCATTTTGAGGTTAGATCTAAGGGTGTGTTCACACACTTGGTTTGTTTGGTCCGGACATAAAAAACCTGGACAAAACGTTTAGTCCTGGATCGCTTAGCGTTCACATTGGCGACACCAACACAGCTTTTGACCATACGTCAACATCCGACGTTTTAGGGTACCCATTAACGTCAGTTAGATTACGCGGGTAGGTTTAGGTCTGGGGTAGGGTTAGGATTAGATAGCGTCATCTAACTGACGTTAAAGGGTACCCTAAAACGTCAGATGTTGACGTATGGTCAAAATCGTCAGTCAGATGACGTCTTGGGATGAGAACAGGCTGGCAACACCGAACCTAAAGTTACTGAACCTAAAGGCATAGGGATATGTTCACAACCTGATTGGTCGGCTTTTATGATGTGGTGATGGAACTTATCGAACATCTGAAGCAATGCTGTATTCTGGTAAATGCACTCGTTGTATGTGCGTAGCTATACGAATCTTTTTCCGAGTCATTTGGTTCATTCAAAGAAGGAAACGAACGAATTGACTCGGAAAAAGATTTGTTCGTTTTGATCAACGAGTTCGAACAGGAGAGTCACAAACGCGCATCACAGAACAGAGCAAGGCGACCATTTGAGCTTATAAAACTTAAACTTTGTTATTTTTCTTTAAATGAGCGATCGTTTCGCTAGATAAGACCCTTATTCATCGTCTGGAATCGTTTAAAGCCCTTTGAACAGTTTGCAGTTTGCACTGACACTGTCTTTTGGACCTTGAACCGTTTGGTTCCCATTGAAATGCATTATATGGAAAAAAAAATCCTGGAATGTTTTCATCAAAAACCTTAATTTCTTTTCAACTGAAGAAAGAATGACATGGACATCTTGAGTAAATTATCAGCAAAAGTTTTTTGAAAAGTGAACAACTCCTGTAATTTGTGTTCCGAAGATGAACGAAAGTCTTAGTCTCAGTTAGAGTAATTACTGACAGAAATGTCATTTTTGGGTGTACGAACCCTTTTTGTCATAGCTTGGTGCCCTGAACATGCAGTAGTGCATTCATAGATGTTTGTTTCATCGTGAGGTCAGATTTCCTCTATGCTAGAAAAGTATTGCACCACCCATGTATATGTGTGATATGATGAGAAGTGAAATCGGAGAACAGGTCAGTGCAGATATAGGGCAATGTGTGTGTTTCTCCGTGCCTGTGTGGGTGCTGACATTTGATCGTGATGAATTTTAAAGCAGGATCAAGGGTTAGTGACAGTCTAAGGCAGTTCATGAAGACAGTGGCGGGAGGTGCTTTATATGTATGTGCAGGACTGCACTGAATCTCAGAGCAGGATCAGAAGACCTTGGGGTTGAAGGGCAGTGTGTTTAGTCTATGCATTCAGCGTGGGGTGTGTTTTTATGTATGTGTGGTGATCAAAGCAGTGGTTATGAATCCCTGCCCCCTCTCAGCCAGCATATTGTGAGCATTCGATAAGGGATTAAGGGGATAGTTCATCCAAAAAAATCACCTCACCAAACCTGTAAGACTTTTGTTCATCTTGTCACACCGCGTGCGTGTTGTGTTGGCGTGAGAGTAGACATTGCTGTGTGAATGCGCGTTTGAGATTCATATTTTCCAAAACCAAAATTTGTAAGTGCGCATTACAAGACATGAGCACAAGTGTCTCTAAGCAAACATCTTCTGATTACAATAAAAGCAAACTCCTCATCTGTGTTGTCTCATGTTATCTCTCCAGTGTTTTATCAGCGCATCCCCCAGTAAAGCCCCAGAGCTCTCCTGTCATTTTCTCCTCTTACACATCCTCCAACCCCCTCTCCCCCTGCTTCTAGGAAATATTTCTCCCGGGACTGTCTTTGTTAAGGCAAATAGGCAAAACCCAAGCCAAAAGCAGAATGTGAGCGCTTCCATCCATTCGTATACAGGCTCTGTTCCTGGTTCTGAGGCCAGGAGCTGACTAAGCCAAGACAATGCTGAGTAAATCTTTTACATCCAACCTGCTGCTATTTGAAAACAAGAAGATTATTATTCATTTTGCTCTGGTTATACATAAACATATATTTTATATGCAATTGTCATGCACTTTAAAAAAATAATTGTGATTTTAACGGTAAAAGACCGTTAAATTTTTGAAAGTGGAAAAGAACTCATTGTATAATTTACAGTGAAAAACTGTAAATTGATAGATATGCCCACAGTTCCATGTGTGACACTTCACATTTGATGTATTTTTGTTGAATTAACTTTGGTTCCTCATAGTTGTACATTCGGGTTTTATGTTACATTTAATGTTGTTAAATTAATTTAATTTCATGTGTTACCATGATGATGTTAAAGGGGTCATGAACTGGCTTTTTGAATTTTATTATATTGTTGTCTGAGGTCGACTTATGACATTCGCTTGGTTTTTGCATTCAAAAACTTCAAAATTAATAAGTAATAGGCTATTTTCTACCCTAGTTTTGAGCCTAGCTGAAAAACACTCGGTTTTTATGGGCGTCTCGCACTGAAGACTTGGAAGTAAACGCCCACTGCTGTGAGTGGATAACAGTTTTGCATATTATAATGAGTTTCAACTCACCCGTCGATGCAATTGTTTTGAAAACGTCCAATGTTGTAAAAGGGTAACCGGAATGATTCGCCCATACATGTTCGACCCAGAGTCCGTGTGTTTCACAATTCCAGATCCAATATAGACGGCACAGCACCGTTTTTTGATTGGTCATGTAACTCGCATCACATGCTGTTATGATTGTTGGTCGTCAGTGTATTACAATGGTACAAAACAAAAAGATTAGTAAATCAAAATTTTATCAGAAAATGAACTACGATTTATTATATAAAACCATTAATGTTCCTACCGCATTTTTAATGGTAAAGTTCTGGCTACCACAGCTGCCGGTTTTTACAGTAAAAACTACGGTTTAATTTTTTACAGTGTGAAAATAAACCACAGTTCCCCATCAAAGTCTCATTACCATAATTTATTATGCATATATTTTATGCAACATGCAGCGACTTCTCTTCTCTGATGATGCGTTTACTGGCGTAAGGGCGGGACAACCTGTCACTCACATGAGATCGACCAATAGCAAACCACAACCGCCCAATCAATTCCTAATAGACAAATTCAATCAAGACCTACATTTTTTTTCTTGTTCGAGAAGTTTGTTTTGTTTTCTCCGATATAAATCACACTAAAGAAGGAAAGACCACATCCTTTAAATCTTTCCTTTCTCAGTTTATTTATTATAATGAGAATGCACTATGGTAATGAGAACTGGGGTTTCAAATGTGCTTAATGAATCGAATGCTGTAATGGTTCTCCTAACATATAGTCTTAATGTTCACAAAGCAAAATACAATTTATTATTTTCTTTCTCTTGATTTTGGGGTGAAATATGACCTGGACGTGATCTTTGTGTAATTCACCCATGGCTTTAAGTGAAAGGAATGTCATATTCAGAGATTTTTCTGTATTGCAAATGGATTCCCAGTCCCCAAAGCACTCCAGACATGAACCATCATGTCAGTATAATTGTAAAATGATAGGCAATAAGTCAGACAGATACAAGTGAATGAATCGTAAGATGAGGGTGCCCGTTTCAATTATGTACATTAGTTATAGATGAGGAACCTTTTGGGAATAACCCATACCGAATACATTTGCAGAATTAATACACTGTGCAAGGCCATTTTCTTGTACGTAATTGCACCCTAATTATCCATTAGTTATTGAATTACCCCTTTATCTGTTTGTCATGGGCAAAGGCTTAATAAATGGAAGCGAAATCATCAACTTGGTTATCAACGCTCTAATTTTGCAACACAGAGAGAGAGAGAGAGAGAGATGGAGAGAGACTACACTACAGTAACAGAAACAGATGGAGACAGATGGGGAGAGATAGTGAGGCATAGATGGAGAGACAGAGAAAAAGAGACATACATATATTCATGAGCATCTTCGGGTTGTAATTAAGAATCAAATAGCTACAAGGAAGCCATTAGTTTAGTAAGTGTAAGAGACTGCGCAAGTAACTCAAAAGATTTTTGCTTTTCTCCCTCTTTGCTGATGTTCAACAATCTGGGAAATTATTTTGCAGATGATTTCAACTATGAATGTTTTCATCATTTATGTTGTAGTGTGAATTGTGGATGTGGATTGAGTCGAAATCCAGAGAACAGAAATTGGAAAATAGGCTTGGATAGGGTGATTATATTAATTAAGCACATTTTAAACCCCAGTTATATATGTATATATATATATATATATATATATATATATACACAAACAGCGTTGGCATTGGTTTACGTACTTGATCAAATCGAAAAATAACGTCATAAAGTATATACATGAAAAATACATTTACAACATTAGTACATATACATTGTTCAGGTCCAAAATGTTTGTACGCGTTTGTCGTAGACACACAATAGCATAACTAAGTGGCTTTAAAGCCAGCGCTGGCATTTAATAAAACCAAAACATTACGTCTAGAATTATACATGCAAATACATTTAAAATGATTAAGTCTCAGCCTACTTACAGGTTGTGGCCCAACAACTGCTGCCTCTGGTTTTAAAGTTGTAACTGCTTCATGTTTTTTCAGTTTCTTGTTGAATCCGGCATTGAACTCGTGGAGATTCTGGAAGCTGTCTTCCGTAAAATGCGCAGCACACGATAGTTATTTTCAGGAACATAATCAAACATAAATAGTATCTATTGTTGACGAACTACAACGTCCGAGGGAAGCCTGAACACAGAAGACCTGACAGCTGGCTGAACAAAACACACACTCGACGAGCCGCAGAAATATGGCGATGCCCTTTTTTGCTTAGGCATTAAACTTCCTGATTTTTAAAAGATATCTCTGCTTACATTGAACTTTCAGATACTTTCAGAAATTGCAGATACTATTCATGCACCAACAGCAACATTACACACTATTTAAAATGAAAAATGCGAAATCGCAATTAAATCCCCCCCCCCCAAAAAAAATAAATAAATAAATAACCCAGACAATATCATTAAGATTCTACCATTTATTACACATAATGACATTCTTAAATAAAAATGCTTCACTTAACAGTTCTTGCATAGATATATTACAATACCAATTTAAAAAAGAATTATGAAACAAACCAGTAACAAAAATAAACTCTTTTCCTTTTTCCTTAATAAAGAACATTGTCATACTAACATCATATAATACAAATAATATATGCAAACACTTTTTACAGCAAATAAAACAAAAATTAAAAATAAAAAACAGCATAAAATAGGAGCAAATAGGAAAGCATGAAATGCCTGCAAAAAGCAGAGGGATCGGAACGGGTTTAATTTACAGCGGGAAGTGTGGAAAAAAAGCCTTTAACCGGAAAACTACACTACGAGTGCAACAAACATCGGAAATCACTCTATTAGCTTCATACCATTCATTTGGAAGCTTTTAGCACAGCGTTTTGAGCAATAGAAGGGTACAAAAAAGAAAATGAGCGAATGGAGACCAGCTGCTAACATGAATGTACAGACAATCCAAAAACAATGTACAGACTAATCATATAGTTCACGAGATATGAAATCAAATGCATTCAAACTCCTAATTTAGTGTTCCCTGCATGTGTAGTAGTGTCTCGTGCCAGAACTTTAGAATGTAAAGTTTACATTGTAGAATGTAAAAATGTACCTGTAAGTGTGCATCGGTAATAAATAATTGCATTATCCCACAGCAAAAAGGTCAGTGTGCGATTTAAAAGCTGCTTAAGTGGGTAACATACAAGGTTTATACACACTTGAGAAAAGATGGTGCACATAAAACAAGCCCCAAAAAAGCAGACAACAAGCTTCTCCGCGGGTCTTCTCGGGACCATTAAGACAAACTCATTAGCTAGTTTTTGCCAAGGTAACATCGCTAATTGGTCCTGCTGGAGGGTGTTAAAGAAGGATTTTAAGGGAAAGGTGCACTTAAAGTCAACAAATGGTCCGAAGTCCACAAGGAACACCACTAGTAAACATCATATGTCATGATTCACTGAATGCAGTAACTTGACAAGCTCAATGCGAAGTTTAGCACAAGACTTGTGACAGAACACTGTTTCTATCCATTAGCCGGTATCATGGTACACTGTGAATCCTCACAAAACCTGAAAAGAAATGCCCAGGTCATATTACACCCACAAATTAAGGTGATTTAACATTGTGACATTTTCATGATAATTAAACACATTATATCCAACTTCCCATGAACAAAATGATTAAAATCAGCATGACAACATGTCAAATAACTAATATTATTTAGGGAAAATAAACTGGAAAAGTTTGGATTAAGAAATACTGTAAAACAAAAATATTTTCATGATTTGTTATCACAACATTTTTAGTTTTGTCAAATCGACTTAATTTATGTAGTTCAGATAACATAATATTTTGAGTTTCTGATGCTTAAATCAATCTCCTTCGTTGTATTAACTCAATTTTTCCAGTTCAATGAACTTAAACTTTTAAGGCAACCAGGTTACTTCATTTTTTTAAGTTAAACCAACTATATTTGTTTTACCAGCCTGCATTTATTTGAACAAAAATACTTAATATTGTGAAATATTATTACAATTTAAATTATTTTCATTTTAGAATGATTTCTGAAGGTCACGTGACACTGAAGACTGCTAAAAATTCAGCTTTGTCATTACAGGAATAAATTACATTTAAAATATATTAAAATATAACATTGTTTTTTTTAATAATTAAAATTAATAATTAAAATGATGAATTATGATAGTTAAAAAAATAAAAAAATAAAAAAAACGGAACTTTTGTCAAGTAATGTATCACAATGGAGTGATTATGTCTCACAAATCTGATTTATTTTGGTTTTTGAGGTGAAATATGATCCAACCATGTTCTTGACAGGTTTTGTGATATTCACGTTCTCATATGCATTAATCCTTCTTGCCAAAAACTCCCTTTGAAAAATGTTTCGAAACAATGATTTACTTCCTAGTTTGCATAGCCCATACTCATGAATTTTCTGAAATACAAATTTAGAAGATAAATCGTAACATTCAGATTGTGGTCTCAAACCCTCTCTGAAAAGCAAGAGCCTTGCACTAGATTGTAGTCAGAAGCCCGTCCTGTGCGACGGTCTCTCGAGGGCTTTGGATGCGAGCGGCTCAGCTCTGGAATCCAGTGACCTTGTGTCTTTGTTATTTTTCATGGAGCTAATGTGGCCGGGGAGGGAGGTAAGCTGACACCCGGCTACATGGTGAAATTGACTGTGTCGGACGGCTACGATAAGATCTCCCGGTCAGCACAAGTGTGGCGTGTGACCCCCAGTTCGGTTCTACTCCGTTCCGCCCCATTGAGGGGGCAGCCAGTGCTGGGAGAGCCCAATTCCTCTCTCATTACCCATACTGCCGTTCTGTCACACATGCCTCCCTGTTGGTCTGTGTTAGACAAGTGAGTGAGAGGAAAGAACTGACGGCTTGAACAAGACATGGATATCCTTGTCCATCACTTATTTTGGAGTGAAATTAAACGGATATTTCTATTTTTATATTTCTATCTAAAATCACAATGATTCTGTTTAGGGTTTAGAAATCTTGGAATGAGCCAAATATGAGCATCTTGATGTTTATATACAGTATGCAATAGTTAAAAATAAATAAAATCTAGGTTTGTTGCGCTCATTTTATACATCTCCACATCTGGGCCTCTGAGTTTGATCATACAAATGTGGTTTACACCACTGGGGAAAAAGGGATAGTTCGCACAAAAGTGGAAAATCATTCACTCAACCTCATGTCGGGTCCAAACCTGTATGACTTTCTTTTAGCAGAATGTTAAATATTAATTATTAATGTCAATTATGCTGCTCCAAAAAACAACAAAAAAAAGACCAAAGGGAGTCAGTAACGGAGCCCTGCACATGGAAAAAATGCATTCTGTCATGACAACTCTTGGGAGATTGGTATGGTAATAGTGATTGGTATAGTAATGGATATGGCAATGTTAATGTATTTGGTCTTGGTGGAATAGATCTGCTACACTTCTTGCAGCAAGCACAGATACTTGCTACTGCCAATACATTCATATACACCAAGCACGATAACTATAAAGATAACTATAAAGACATAATTCTAAAAATCGTTCTTCATATTAAAGAATAACAGAGTTCACACCACAGCTATAACGATAAAGATATGAGGAATGATATCGTTGGGATCACGTTCAGAGCGATTTTTTTTCCAGCTGTCCAACGATAAAACACTGACAACCAATCAGAATCCATTCTAATTTAAAGGTCTCGGACATTTAAAATGGCAGATGGCATTGCAGTGAAGTTAATCCTGGGAATAAACTGAGAAGTATTCACAATGAGATATTATGTAGTTTAGCATAGTGTTACAAAATTACCTCAGGTACGCTATCCAGCGCTAGTTGACAACATTGCTGAAGTTGCAGTGAAAAAGGCGTTGTATACATAAAAGTGTTGACTAGGTGATGTTTTTATCCCATCATTGACTTCGTCAGCTAAATCCAGAGATATTACACTAGACTTGCTAGATTCACTGTTTAGATGCGCTCCCAACTCCTCTCGTCTTTTAAGGATATCGTGTACCCAAAAACGCCTGTTTTTCTTTTGATATTTGTTTGTAACGTAAAGCAAAAACAGCAGTCATCCATTTTCGCTACTTTGAAACCGCAGCGCGTACTTAGAATAAAAAGACTGTTATCAGTCGCTGGTGTGGACGCATATATAGTTATCTTTATCGTTATCTTTATAATTATCGTGGTTGGTGTGAACGGGCCTATAGAGTGCCGAAGTTATGACGTCACTTTGAAGGACAATTCGGAAGTTAGCGGCGCATGGGTTCTGTCGATCGAAAAGCTATGCATTTTCCCCACAGACTTTTGGAAAATCGCAAAAAATAAGATCTGTTGTGACCCTTACACGTTTTGTCTATCAAGATAATCTTTACAAGTTATATATTTTGAAGCCTATATAAAGATTAAAAAATCACAAGCAGACACAATAAAGTCTGTTTTAGACATTGAAGTCTTGAAATATAGTCACATTGACAATTTTTATGGTGCTTTGTGTTAAGCTTGACAGCTCCCCATTCATGTTTTTTACTGTAGGAAAAAAAAGAGTGCTATGGATATTCTTCAAAACGTCTTTTCCGTTCCATTGAAGAAAGAAAGTCATACAGGTTTGGAAAGACATGAGGGTGAGATAGATGTTTCACTATTCATCAACAAGCCTTTAAGCATGAGCCACAGTGGGATCTATCTTCAGCAGATCAGGCCTTTCAGTGGTCTGAACAATTGCGTAAGTGCAGGGCCATCCACAATCAAACAGCTTTACATTCAGGAACACTTTCCATCCCACACTTGATTGTACGTTGTAATTTAAACTATACGTTTTTTTCACACTGTACAGACAGACATTTTTACCAGGAACGCAAGGCAGACAGATATGTAATGTAAGAAAAAAACATCACAAAGTTTAAACATGAAGATGTCACCTGCAGGACCAGCGAAACACACAACATACATGTTTCTTATGATGCTTCTATCTGACCAAACTAAAATAATTGATTGGAAATGTCTGTCCAGACTGTTTTGTGGGATGCATTTACAAAAACCGAAACTTTGTGATTGCAAATCTCTGCCTTGAATGATGGAAGTCATTATTATGTTGTGAAGTCCGCAGATAAACCATGGTGCTTTTCTCATTTCATGCTAGTCCAAGAAATCCCAAAGGAACCCAAGTTTATGGGATGTTTCACGGGTCATAAATAATGTTGAGGAATGCTCAAAACGTGTGCAACAACAACATTGATCTTTTTTCGCCACTAAAAGTTTGTCTATAGAAATCAAGTCCACCTCAGATGGGGTCTGTGCCAGTGCAGAATCCACTATTCTTGTGCATATGGCAGTTTTTTTTTTTTTGGTCCATTTTTATTTATTTTTAATTTTATATTTTGTACACATCCACAGGAGAAAAGCAAAAAAAAAAGAAGTCTTCTGAATTATATAACATAGTCATCATCATTCAAAAAGATCTCTTCCTTATTTTTTTTTCTTTTATAAAAAGTCTCAAAGTGTCGCTGCGCAGCTGTTGGTTGGCAGGAAGGGACGTGAAAGAGAGAGATTTGTCTGTCTATGAAGAAGGTAAGAGAGTTTCCTCCACTGCCCCCAGTCAGATTCAGATTCACATTTGAGCGATGGCTGATTCCACTTGGCCGCCTCTCACCTTTGAAATCCAGATTTCTTCAGATGGACGTTCCACTTTAGATCTTGGCGGGATCAAAGCAGAAAGATAATCCTTGCTCAAAATGGGAGAAAAAAAATCCATCTCTTTGGATTGACGTCCTATCACTATGATATTCTCCAAAGGTTCTCCGGGAGAGGCATTCAGGACACGTCCCGCCCGGTGCACTAAATCAAATCAGGTGCAATGGTAGCTTTTGTCCGTTTGTGACAATATGCTTTTAAGTAACATTGACTAAAACATTAAATGGATCTCGGAGACGAAGGAACGCAATAATAGTAGTAACTAAATCGAGTCATTGATGTTTTGATTATTTCGCAAATACCTACTTTTCTTTCTTTGAGTGACATAAGCTGTTGTACCAACTGCTCGGACCTGTAGACTTTCAGAAGTGAATCGCATCTCGCCGACCAAAACTCAAGAGCTGGTCTAATCAATCGATTGTGGCCCTCTATCGGTCCCTCACGGGAGGGCGGGGCTCTGTCTGGTGGGATGAGCGAACGGCTTGAGTGGTATCCGGCTCCTGCCCATAATCCCTCTCTTTCTCTCCCTCTACCTTCTCTCGGTCTATTCCTTCACCTCGCCATTTTGCCACCTCCGCCTCTTCCTCCTCCTCCTCAGATGTGCCTCTTCATGTGCAGTGCCAAGTGATCGGATCGAGAGAAACACCTAAAGGAGAAAAAAAAAAACTATTAAGAAACCTGTGTGACGTGAAATCTGATCTATCAATATTCCATTTGGCCCGAAACACAATGTGGGCTTGATTGTATTGGCGCCATCTCAATATTATCTGCGGGCACATATAAAACAGATGGGGGAGAAAAGCAAGAACTTTTTTGTCCCTTAGTATAGTTTTTTTATTTTTTTTTATAGGGCTGTCAAACGATTAATCGCGATTAATCGCATCCAAATATATAAAGTATTTCTAATATGTATAAATGTTGTCTACATAATATATCACTTAGATGTTCTAAGCATGCACCTTAAAAGCATGGCTTAATTCAGTGTTATATTGTTTGCGTGAAATGTACTAAAAAAAGATTATCGCAAAGTTACTTCAACTGGCCAAGTTACAGTTACTTATTTTCTTTGTAAATTTTACTTCACTTAAATAAGTAGATTTTACTTAAAGGTTAATTGCACAACATTTCATGTTAAAAATAGTCGTTTTTCTAACCCATACATGCTTAAACAATTGCCTGATGGACTGAATGAGCCCTTCTCTGATTACTGCGATTGCCTCTATAATCTGTACAGTAAAATAGATAAGAGGGATTTGGGACGGAGTTTGAGACTGGATGTGACGTAATGCGCGTTAACGCTCACCTGGCTATGTCTGGCAGGTTTGTGTATTCACCGCCATTCTCCGTATCAGAGAAGACAACTCGAGCGACAAAACTTTAGTCAACTCTCCACAAAAGTAGAAGATGGATTTAAAGAGACCGGCTTGTAGTTCATTCCAAACCCCAACGCAAACTCCAAGTAAGACAAAGAAAATAAACTTTTGTCTAGTGCCAAGCGTCGGAATAAGACGAGAGTCAACATCAGGAAGCTTTCAACAAATGGAGAGATCTCCGGTCTCCTCTTGGGCTCAAACGGGATCCTATACAAAGTTTTATTGTTCATGAACGTGTTTTTATAATGATACAATCATAAGTGGATACAGTAAACACATAAAACAGTTCAACATGAAGATCGATGGAAACAAAAGCCGACGTTTTCTACTACCCCCGTTTTCCCCATAAGCGTGTAATTTACTCAAATGCCTTTCCTTTCATATATTTAAAATGACTTGCTGATTAATACCTTTATTACCTCTGAAGACATTATGACTGTAACAAAAGATTTGTGCGGCTGATGCTCCTTTGGTTTTGCAAACGTGCGTGTGGTCCATGAGCATGCACACCTCTGGCTGCAGTTTTGCTTGTCGCCAGAGGGGGCGTAGTTCTGCAAAAACTCAGAGACTTGCGCAATGCACCTTTAATTCAATATCAGAAATGAATTATTATGTTGCAAGTTTTTGCACGCAGATGTAAAGTTTACTTGTTTTTTTTTCAGTGTAGGCAATTGCCAGGGTGTTTTGGGTTGTTTCTAGGATGTTGTTAAGTTGATTTCAGTGTTGTTAGGCAATTGCTATATGCAACGGTGAATCTAGATAAACTTGACTAGCTGATTGTTGGAGCATCTTGACCCATCCCTAAGACATATGCTTTCATGCTAAGTCTCACCTGTCCTGGAACGAGCAAAGGGAGGAACACGAATTGGGAAATCAATGGGTGTGTTTTTGGCAGGGTCGGACAGATGGCAGATCAAGCCACTGCCAGGAGGCACCAAACCAGCTGGTGTACCTCTACCCTCTCCCTCTCACACCCCCACCCCACTGTCCTGACAGGGGGTCCGGACACAGTCGGGACGGATTAAGAAGAGGCCTGAGGGCCACGGCTACAGGTCTAGCGTCTCGCTATACTGTATTTACTGTTCAGACAAAACGGGGAGCTCCTCCACATGCTGCTCTCCACTGTTCCCGTCAACTCCATCTTTATAATGGTAATCCGGGGCTCCCTTGACAACAGCAGAATGGATTCCCCGAGGTGTACGAGCAGCCAGGATGACAAGAGAGGGCGGAGCTGAGCTCAAAGTGAGATACGCAAGTCTAACAAGCATGAAGAACCTATTTATACATCAAAGCGAAGACGAGTTAAGATTCACTTCAGAGGTGGAAGCTCTTGGTCAATACCAGGAGGCAAATGTCTCGCAGGCACTGCACCCAAATTGAAAATGTTCTGAAAGAAAGCACAGAACTACGTACTTAGCTTTGTACTCAAATGGAAATGCACACTTGATGTTTTATGAACTAAATGTCCCTTCTATGTAAAGTATGTTGGAACATTTATAGTGTACCAGCATGCATTTGCAATAAAATATCCCAAATCATTTTTGTAGCAAAATATTGAAATATTGCTGTTCATGACTACATTTACGAGTTAAGATTTTTAAAAATTTTATATATACTTACTTTTTTATTACTTTTTAGAAGAGTCAAGATAAAATAGATAGATAGAATGATAGATAGAACGATAGATAGATAGCCACGCTGCGTATAAAATGAATCTTTGACTGTTTAAACCAACTTCTTTACTTCAAATAAACCGGTTTAAAGTTAGGGTAGGCAATTTTCGGGAAGGCTAGCATTAGCAAGCTAGCTTTGAAAGCATAAGATCCCACCCTCCCTCTTTTTTGTCTCCAAAGCCACGCCTCCTTCAAAACACATGGCGCAGCAAAGCGTCACTAGAGACGGTGTTAAACTACCTCATGTCTCACAGCACATAACATTACAATAATAATTACAAAAAGTTTGTCAAGACCAAATTTTATATACACTTTTTATTACTTTTTAGAAGAGTCAAGAGAAAATGGATAGATAGAACGATAGATAGATAGCCACGCTGCGTATAAAATGAATCTGTGACTGTTTAAACCAGTTTGTTTACTTGACCATTCAAATGAACCGGTTTAAAGTTAGGGTAGGCAATTTTCGGGAAGGCTAGCATTAGCAAGCTAGCTTTGAAAGCATAAGATCCCTTTCATCTCCAAAGCTACGCCTCCTTCAAAACACATGGCGCAGCAAAGCGTCACGAGAGACGGTGTTAAACTACCTCATGTCTCACAGCACATAACATTACAATAATAATGAACATTAACAAACTTAAAGAGCACTGAAGTGTACCACGTGACTGCTGCAGATTAATTTCGGTGTTGATAGTGTTGCCATTGAAATGCATAAACTGGAGTCACGAACAGCTCAGAGTATAATGTCACGGGTTTTTATCGCTTCCAAATTACTGTAGTTATGGCGAGAATGCAGCATAATATGGTTGTTTTGGATCAGGAGGAACTGTTAAGTTTGCGGTGTGACTGACGTCTGTCTAACTCTGCATGAAACGCACTGATGACGTGTGATGTCTATGCGAGCAGGTGTGTGGAGGTACAGTATGAAAATACATGTTAACAGGCAGGTAAAATATTGCATCATTGCATTCGGAACGTTTTATGGCCCTACGCCTTCCACAGACTATATATATATATATATATATATTAATAGGATGAAATGGACTTCCCAATGCTACATAATAATTAAAGATAGAAAACATTTTAGGAGTGTTTGTAGCTTGGCAGTTACACTACAAGTTTTAAAGTAGCTTCTGTTACTCACATGTTGAGAATGTAGTTGGGAAACTCTATTTGTCACTCACTATGTTCAATTTCTGAGATCTGGTGAACATAGAGAAACCTTTGTCTGAATAGCAGATGTTTTTTAATCATAAAGCTGAATCTACCAGCACAGGTGACAGGTGGAGCATCTCTAGATAGATATTTGAAAATGAAAGTATTTCAGACTATTCATCACATTTGTATACCCAGGACACCTGTGTTAGATGTACAAAAAAAGCTGACCAAGGTTTCTCAAAAGTGCTAGAAACTAAATTAGGCTTAGAAAGAATTAAACGAGGCTAATTCTTTTTATTGTTAAAATGACAAAATTATATTTTATACTTGAATGTATTTATTTTTATGTGTATTTCATTACGATTAAAAATTGTTTTATTTAATTATTTAATTATTTTATTTAATAAATTGGATTTATATATACATATAGGTGCTGGTTACCATTAAATTGTCTATTTTAGACAGTATTAATAATGAAATTGCAGAAATGAAAATAATATAAAAATGAAAAGGTACAAAATAGAAAAAATGATAAAAATAATATCGCTGCTTGACATGTCAACTAACAACGTAAGTCTCACCTGTCGCAGTGATTGCACTTGAAAGGCTTGGCGCCGGTGTGTTTGCGGTAGTGCCTCGTCAACTCGTCGCTTCTCGCGAACCGCCATTCACAGCCTTCCCATGAGCACTTGTACGGCTTCTCCCCTGGTACGGACACACAAACAGATGCACACACACCGGATTAAAAATGCACTTTCTTCCTCAAGGGGCCTTGAATTCAACGACTCGGTCCAGCCAGCCGTCTAATTCATTTGTTTTAAGTTGATTAGCCTATCGAAAGAGTGTTGACACAATTGGAGTTTATGAAATACATGATCGTCATTATGGCGCACAGCTGTCGGGGCAAATGAACTCGCACTCGATGAGTTTCCAATGGGATCTTTGCCGCGTTTAACAGATGTGAGAGACTGCGTTCCCGATTTTGATGTTGTGTGTTTTTCGTTGTGGATGGCAGCCGCCTTGCAGGAGCGCTGAGGATCGTATGGTGTCTCGAAGCTTGTTCATTAGCGCTGCTGAACGGAACGTATGAAATGGGGGGCAGGCAGAGTTTATTTGGATCTCTGGGAGAGGTGTTAATTGGAGTAGTAATGATGGGTAATGGGGAGGAACCTCATATTTACTGTCAACCAGCTGGCCCTGTCTCCACTGTTTGCCATATTCACAAATCTTCTGAAACAAGACTGTGGATTCATATCAATGGCTTGACAAGGAAATGAGTCAGATGTTCATGCAAAGAGAGCTCATAAATGTAACAAGTCATTAAATCAGAATTAACTAAAACATTAAATCTAAATTGATTCTACTTACTATCTTAATAGAAAACCGAAATGAAATAAAAAAGCAAACATCTTTCAATGAATATGTATTTACAAATGATTTATTCATTTTAAATACATTTACTTGATGTATTTAAAAGCCCATTTATCTATTTATTTATTATAAAAGCCTATTTGTTTATTTTAAAAGTTTTTTTTTTATTTGGTGTGCACACGTGTCTTTTATTATTAAAATTTAGGGCTGTCAGACGATTAATCGCGATTAATCGCATCTAAAATAAAGGTTTGTGTTTACATAATATATGTGGGTGCACTGTGTATAATTATTTTATATATATAAATACACACACATGCTTGTATATATTTAAGAAATATTTTCATGTATATACTGTATATAGATTTATATATAATTTATATTGTATTTCAATATTTTATTATTTTCTTAAATATACATGCATGTGTGTTTTTATATATATACAAAATAATTATACACAGTGCACCCACATATATTATGTAAACGCAAACTTTTATTTTGGATGCGATTAATCGCGATTAATTGTTTGACAGCCCTATTAAAATTACAAAATATTATTTTTTATATTTAGTAATGGAAGCTATATGCATACATACACACATTTTAAAAGCCTATGTATTTATTTATTTTCAAATCAGTCACAATTTTTTTGCAAGCAGCTGTCCTTTATGAATTCAAGCGAATAACTCTACCTGATCATTTGAGAGAACTGTCTAAAATTCTGGCATTGACTGTTCAATTATCACATGGATGAAAAATATTTTTTCCACCACTCCATTCATTGACTTAAATTTTCATTTAACAAACTGTTTTACATGCTACTATGCAAGTGAAAACAGCTCTGAATGCCATTTCGACTTGTTTTCATTGCATCGAGAACCCTCCATGACGGTCACACTTTCATTCTGAGCTGTAAAAACAACAAGTTATATTTAGATCGGAATTCGAGCACTAAATTGAAAACCCTCTCACACACATTTACGAGCTAGCCACATTAAGCAGGACAGGTTTAGACCTGCGCTCGCAACGACCGCAACACCAGCCAATTAGAAGTCAGGGAGGCATGGATGCTGGAGTTTGTCGCCTAGCAACCGGTCAGGAGCGTAACGTAGGAGGCAGCAGTGGAGCCGGCTCGATCTGGCATCGTCTGTGCCACCAGCCAATTACGGCTCATACTGGCAGGGGAGCAAGCAGTTGCCTGGCAACCGGAGTGTTACATGATACATGTATGTAGAAGAGGATATAGGTGCGTATGTGCGAGTGGAAGTTCACGGACGAGGCTGAAACCAGCGCCGAGACCCGAGAATCGTTCCCAATTATAGAGTCCCATTCGGAGACACACCAGTTGCCTGGCAACTCCCCACCCCTATCTGTGTGTGTCACCCCCACCTTTCCTCTCTCTCTCTGAGCACCCTTACAGGTGCCGGAGTCTAGCTTAATTACATTTTCCAAGTTAAACTGGAGACAGAAAGACTCATTATGATCTGTGGAGTTCACTTTGGCACTGAGCACAAAGCCTGCATTTTCAATGCTCTTCCAACTTTTTCCCGACTTTGTTATAATGGAACGCAGAGCAAGAGAGAAAGTGGAAACGAGTGCTGCCACGTTCCTCTCTTCACCTCTCTGTGTCTCCCTGAAAAGCCGGTCTTATCTAGTTCCCAAACGCCTTTTATAAAACGCTCCAGAGGGCAATGTCATTTCAATTCACGCCGCCTTCGTTTCTCTACAAATCTCAATCACTGAAATTGTCCAAGTAATAACGCCTCCAAAATAGGATTTGGCTAATTGCAAAGGAGTTGACAAATTGTTTTGGCATCAGATTTTAACACAGCTCATGCACTTCATTGTCTTTTTTGGACAAACGCAATGCAGAAAGTGCTGAAAAAGATTACAGCTAATAAATAATGCAATTTTAGTTAAAGACTAGTTCATTCACTAGACATTTTTGGCTGAACTAGCCCAGTGAAGGGCAAGATTTTCAGAGAATAGTTGCTTAAAGCTACTGTATGACTTCAGAAACTTGGAAAGTTTCACACGTCATATGAAATACTTTTATGGTGCCTTTTTTGGTCCTTGACAAGGCGTCCTGGTATTCTTGTGCATTCTTTACTGTCAGTCTTCATGTCATAATGTGTACGTCTAAAATACTTTCTAATACATCAGAAGGGAGCCATTAACACGTGGCATGTTCTGGTTTCAAGACTTAGGGATTTGCCCTGGTGTGTTAACAGGCGCGCAGCAGACGTAGGGAAATATACAGGCGAGTACGTCTCATTCCACCCGGTCCATCCATCATGAGGCAGTTATTCACTCTGCGGACAGCTTTGGGACAGCAGTCTGAGTGCTTTTGGATTGAGATCGAAGAGACAGAGAATTATGGCCGTTTCCTGCACCATTCGAATCTGCTGAGGAAGTACTGTCGCAACCTTGAGAAAATATTTGCAGCCGAGGGGGCTGGACAGGCACGCTGCCATGGCGACGACGAAGCACCATTAATTACATCAGCTTGTCGCTTATTGTGTAAAACAAGATTGATTGCGCAAAATATGAAAATTAATGATAAATGAGGTGGAACTGACTGAATATATCTAAATATATAGCATTCCACTGCTGTAAGAGCAGGCTAAATGTTTATTTAAGACTGTAAAACTTATTTAAATTAACTATATGAAACAAATGAGGCCAGGGTGTTGCTATGTGGTTGTTGCTATGGAATGATGTGTCTTGGGTCCCTCCCTTAAGTCTACCTCCTTAGCATAACCATAATTATAATACAATATAATTCATCATAATTATAATAGAAATATATTATTGCTAGAATGAATGATTTAATGACTCTTAAATACAGTCACTTGTATTGTCCCTGAATTAATCTGTTTCAAAACAAATCAGTTCAAACAATGATGATTCCAATGACTCACTCATAAATACAGGGTTTCTGAACAAATCGGTTTAATGAATGATTCAATGACTCACTCATTAATACAGTGTTTCTGAACAAATCGGTTTAATGAATGATTCAATGACTCACTCATAAATACAGGGTTTCTGAACAAATCGGTTTAATGAATGATTCAATGACTCACTCATTAATACAGTGTTTCTGAACAAATCAGTTTAATGAATGATTCAATGACTCACTCATAAATACAGGGTTTCTGAACAAATCGGTTTAATGAATGATTCAATGACTCACTCATTAATACAGTGTTTATGAACAAATCAGATTAATGAATGATTCAATGACTCACTCATAAATACAGGGTTTCTGAACAAATCGGATTAATGAATGATTCAATCACTCACTCATAAATACAGTGTTTCTGAACAAATCGGTTGAATGAATGACTCAATTAATCACTCATAAATACAGTGTTTCTCAACAAATCGGTTGAATGAATGATTCAATGACTCACTCATTAATACAGTGTTTCTCAACAAATCGGTTTATCGAATGATTCAATGACTCGCTCATAAATACAGTGTTTCTGAACAAATCGGTTTAAAGAATGATTCAATGACTCACTCATTAACACAGTGTTTCTGAACAAATTGATTTAACGAATGATTCAATGACTCACTCATAAATACAGTGTTTCTGAACAAATCGGTTGAATGAACCATTCAATGACTCGCTTATAAATACAGTGTTACTCAACAAATCGGTTTAACGAATGATTCAATGAATCACTCATAAATATAGTGTTTCTGAAAAAATCGGTTTAACAAATGATTCAATGACTCACTTATAAATACAGTGCTTCTGAGCAAATCGGTTAACGAATGATTCAATGACTCACTCATAAATACAGTGTTTCTGAACAAATCGGTTGAATGAATGATTCAATGACTCTTTCATATTCACAAGTGGTCGGAAACGAGGGAGGTATAATCACAGAAGCGCGCACCTCAGGTCAGGTGAATGGACTGTTGGATTAAAATAATCACAATAATTAAAATCATCAAAATAATTAAAATATCACACTTACAGTTTTTATAGCTCCTAACTTAATAAAACAGGCTGTGACTGAGGTACATCCATACGGCCAAGTTGGAAACATTTACAATAAACACACACCTTTTTAGCTATTGTCCCGTGACAGTGATTATCCCGTCGCCTGCTAACGTTGGCACACGTGCCTGCATGCCGACCCTCGATATATACACAAACTTGTATCATTCATGAATGAATCAGTGTTTTTGAACGAGTCAGTTGAGTGAATGATTCACTGACTGTTCAAAGACAACCACTCGTCACCAACTTCAGTATAAAGAGTCACTGCAAAAACGAGAAATTAGAAAACAGAATAATCACTGCAAATAGATCCTACTTATATGTACACGCTTACCTGTATGTGTCCTCTGATGTGCCTTCAGATGTGAACTCTTGGTGTAGACTTTCCGACACCCGTTAAACTGGCAGCGATGGACCCTCTTCTTGTTCTCTGCCATCTCGCCAGCTCCCACGGTGAAGGTGCCACCCTGTTCGCCATCGCTCTGCGCGCCACTGCTGCCGTGCTGGGGAGAAAGCGGCACCGGGTGAGCCGTCACGAGCTTGGCAGAGCTCAAGCCCACCTTTCGGGCCACTAGCTTGAGCGTGAGAGTCCCGTCGGGCGAGGCACTAAGTGTGTGGGTGGGTTTGACTAAGTGACGGCCCAGCTCTGGGGATGAGGGAGGCGTTAGGGAGGTTACAGCGTTCAGCTGGGCTGCGTTGACCCCTAAGGTGATGTCTGGGGAGGTCACAGGAGAGGAAAGGGAGGAGATGGTTTCTTTGCGTGGAGTGAGGTGAGGAGGAGGAGGAGGAGGAGGACTAGGCGGGTTGTTAAGGCTAGGAAGGAGGGGGTCTAACAGGTCTTCATCACCGTCTTCCTTCATGAAGGTGGGGGTGAGGAGGCCATCCAGTTCTTCGTCGAAAAGGTCAGACAGTCGTTTGGGTTCTGTCTGCAGATAGCGCTCCAACTCCAAGCACGTCTGTGGAAAGAGATTTAGGCATTTTATCGACCTGAACACTTTAAATGATTTTTCATTCTTGTGCACAGAATCAGACCCACACGTCATGATAGCATGAAATCAGCATGTGCTTTAGTTAGGATTACAGAAATTATAAAATACACACAATGGATCAACTGCTCTTGCATAAATCGTCACAAAATTCAACCACTTTTCTCAAAAAAACCCATTTGTTTACATAAATCATTTGTAAAAGCTTTAGATTACATAAGAATGTATGCTAATTAGGCCTTTTCGCTCATTGTTTATCTTGATCTTCCTGAGATACATACAAATGCAATTGCTACATGACACCAGATAGTCCAATTCTTCTTTTTTACGCTTTGTTTAAGCAAGTAAATGAAAGATAAAATCATTCAGGTTAATCTACCTCATTAGCGCAGCATGTAATGTAATGCGATTTTCGTTTTTACTTTCAGACTCTGACTAACCCCTTTCTGGACCGTTAACTGGGCACTGAGACTGCTACTGCATATCATTTGCTTCAGCAGGTCTTCAGGAATAGATGGTTACACTGTGATTGATTACACAGGCTAGACTGGAGCTGAAGAAACAGACCTGGCCTGAATTGCTTGTTAGAGCGCTTTATGTGGAGCAAAATGGCTCTTCAAACAGAAGGAGAGAGAAAGAGAGGGCGAGAGAAAGAGCCATCAGACTTGGATTCTTTCATTTTGGAAGGGTTTTATACTTCAGACTAAAGAATTGCGCGCAAAAAAGCAACGTCAACACAATATGATTCAAAGGCAACTTACAAGCCACTACAACTCCCTTCAAAGGGCCATTCTGTGTCACGGACAACGTTTTTTTTTTTCTACATTTTGAAATAACACAAATATGATATGACAATTTACCTATCGGGTAAAGCCCACGTCAGACATCATCAGAGTCTTTTATGACTGTATGATATATATTTAGCATTTGATTCACATTTCATTGCCTATTCAGCATTACATTTATGTATGTTTTAAAGGTATCATAGCAAACAATGTTGGAATCTGGAAAATGGTCATACAATACTTAATAATAATAATAAAAAAGTACAAATGATTTAAATCTGACCAACCAACTAACAAAAATAATACATAAATTCATATATTAATGTGAATATTAGAAATAATAAAGTTTGAAGCAGGAAAATTATCATGCAATCCTAAATTAAAAAGAAATTAAACTTACTATAATTATAAATAAATTAATAAATTATATATATATATATATATATATATATATATATATATATATATATATATATATATACTTTTTTCGTGAATATTAGAAATAACAATGTTGGAGGCTGGGAAATGGTGATGCAATACTAAGTTACAATAATAATAATAATAATAATTTGTAAATAAATAAATTAATAGTTTTGTCATTAACAGTCATGAAACACTTAATTTAAAAGCAAATCTTACTAATGATTTAATTCCAACAAACAAATATACAAACAAACACACATATTTTTTGAATACGCTGAACTAAAGTTTTGTAAAAAAAAAAAAAAAAAAAAAAAAGACTAATAATTCCAAACAAACAAATGAATAAATTAATTGTGAATTTTAGAAATGAAGTTGGAGTCTGGGAAATAGTGATGCAAGTCAATAATAGTCATAATTTGTAAATAAATAAAAAACAAATAAATACATATTTCTTTGAATATTGGAAATAATAAAATGCTACAAAGAGCATAATATAAATATAATATTTAATATAAGAAATACATATAAGAAATATAACATTTCTCCTTTAAAATACTTTTTTTGCATAGCTATTTGAGAAGGAGCAAAAGTGTCAAGCTTTTATTTTCTAAAATATTTCTCATAACATGACCCAAACCTTTTACAAAATGATAAAGAACAGTAACCTATCATCTCAGACAAACTGGCCTCCAGCTATAAATGTCTCGCTTGAATCCAAACATGACGGTGGCTCAGCGCAGCCTCTGTTGCTAGGCGATATTGTTTGCTTGTCATTTCACGAAAGGAGCGTCTGCCGCTTTTTTCCCCCCTCAGCGTTAAAAGCATTTTAATGTCTGCGCCGAACTCCGAGGTTTCAGAAGTCAGGTAAACAGAGCATAGCTGAACTGACATTACCCGAGACCGAGACGTCACCCGGAATATCTAAACACGACAGAAACCGCTATAGTTAGAAGACACAGATCTTCACATAAACATCTCAGAGTAATCTGCTAAAAGGAATCATTTCACTCAAAACAAATATTTGCATTTCTATAAATCTGCTGTTTTCTCCTCGACAAAAACACAGGGTTTCTTGCTGCGCCCTGAACTGATGGGTAATGAGTCACTTAAAGGGATAGTTCACCTTGAAATTAATTTTTGGTATGTTTTATCTTACCTCAAGGGCATCCAAGATGTAGGTGTCTTTGTTTTCGCAGTAGTTTCAATTTTGATATTTTTAGGTCAAACCGTTCTTGTCTGTCAGCCATATAATGGAGGTCTATGGTCACCACCTCAAAGAGCATGCACAGAGAAGTCCAAATTAAACATGATTTAATGACTCATAAATGTAAGTACACATTGATGGCCTAAGACACAAAACGAGCGGTTTGTGTGAGAAAACGAACAGTATTTATATCGTTTTTACCTCTTGTAACCACAGCCACGTCCAAGTGATCCAAGTGGTTACAAGAGGTAAAAAATGATATAAATACTGTTCGTTTTCTCACACAAACTGCTCGTTTCGTGTCTTAGGCCATCAATGTGTACTTACATTTATGAGTCATGTTTAATTTGGACTTCTCTATGCATGATCTTTGAGGTGGTGACCATAGACCTCCATTATATGACCGATAGGTAAGCTAAAACATCCCAAAAATGAATTTCAAAGAGAACTATCCCTTTAAATGAAGCAGTGAAGATATCCTCTCCGTTCAGTGAAAGCGCTGATGGGTGCGTGCATCTCTGTGCATGTTTCCAAGATCAACCAATGACATTTAAAAGCCTGAACTCAGCAGGCCGGCAGCGGTCCGCTCTGTACGGGCCCTTTGGAAGCACGCCGACACGGGAGGGATTGATTTTCTAATGTGCTGTAGGGCTCTGGTGGTCTGGCGTGTCATGCCTGCACGCTGTAGAACCGTCACACGTATGACAGGAACACGGGCACGCTGGGTTCGAGGGGAGTTCGCCTGAGAAAGGCCAGACGTGTCGTGTGCATGTGTGTGTCAGGGAAAAATTGCCAGGAACATTTTGAAGGTGAGGCGTTTGGGAGTCGAGGAGAGCACGTTTTTTTTTTTCTTCTTCTTATCGCTCTTTGGCTTTTCTCCGTCTCGCCACTCTTCTCCTCGCCCCTCCTCCCGCAGGCCCTGAGGAAGTGACATTCAGGGGATATTGTTACTTAAAATGGCAGCAAATTCAATGCGTCCAGTGCCGTCTGGGTCGCTTTGGGCCGTGTGATTTAGCAGTGCGGCAGACTGGGTGCCAATCGACGCCGTAAAAGCTACCGGGCGGATTTGCGAATCTCAGACAATTTGGATGTGTAATCAAAACTGATTGCAACTGGACACCCCAGTTTTGCCATAAAATAGGCAATAAAAAGGCAGAGCGTCGCTCAGTTGGATAACAGATGGCTTGCATTTCGTGTTGTAGTCCCTGTGTGGGTCCACATATGATCTGTGAGAGCCTGTGACATAAAGCAACCCTCAAGTCCCAAGTCAAGTTCGGTCGTCGAGTTCACGGACGTTTCATTGCAGTCAGAATGCCAAGCTATTTGATATTCATCAAGCTGATATGAATGAATAAGTATGGACTGATAGAGTGCCAGCCATAGTTTTCATCTACACAAAACAATTCAATAAAACACCATTACATAACTTCCTAAAAACAATAAATTGGATGAGATTCATTCAAAGCAGATATTGGTCATTTATACAGTCAACAGTTATTAGTTAGATACATTTTTTTGTTGATTATTATAGGGCTGTCAAACGATTAATCGTGATTAATCGCATCCAAAATAAAAGTTTGTGTTTACATAATATATAGGGGTGCACTGTGTATAATTATTTTATATACATATAAATACACACACATGCTTGTATATATTTAAGAAATATTTTCATGTATATACTGTATATAGATTTATATATAATTTATATTATATATAAATATAAATACTTTATATATATAAATAATATATTTTTTTTAAATATACATGCATGTGTGTGTATTTATATATATACAAAATAATTATACACAGTGCACCCCTATATATTATGTAAACACAAACTTTTATTTTGGATGCGATTAATCGCGATTAATCGTTTGACAGTCCTATATTATAAGTATTATTAATCTATTAATAATAATAATAATATAATACAAATATTATGAATATAAAATAATATTAGTAGTAGTAGATTCATATAATAATAAATAACAATAATACTTATTATTATTGTAAATAATATTATAATGAATAGAATTAATAAATGTTAGTAGTATATTATTCACATAATAATAATAATAATAGTTATTTATTATTATGTGAATTGTGAATAATATACTACTAACATTATTAATTCTATTCATAATAATATTATTTATAATACATATTATTATTGTAAATAATAATACTATTAGTAGTATATTATTCACATAATAATAATTATTAAAAAAATAAAAAAATATAATTAATAAAATAACAATAACAACAATTATACATATTTTTTATGATTATTAACAAGGTCTACTACTACTAATTATAATAATAATAAGGGGATATTTTTTATTATAAATTAAAAAAGAAAATGCTACAAAAGTTACAAAACAAATAACTCACAGCCTAATATTCATTCTTACTAAAAACAAAAAATGGGCATACACACTAGCAATAATTGATGAGTATATTATGAAAGGTCACAAACTTCTCATTTTTAATTTGTTGGCCCAGTTGGTAAGAATCGCTCCACACATTCTTCGGTAAAAACAAAACACTAGACAGCCATAAACATGTCTCAGACGCCCGAGCTCTATTTCCACTTGACATGCTGTCTTAAAAATCCTACACTGAAAGCACAAGATGCTTATAAAAATGGCAAGATGTGATGCAATGGTAAAAAACGTTGTTCTGATGCATATGTACATTGACAGGCAATTTAAAAATAGCGCAGGCAAAACTCTATCGTTCTGATTTTGAGTATTTAAGCAGTCAAAATGAACATCACTAGTGACAACCACTACTAATGACAAAACATCACCACACACACACACACCCCGTGTCCTCCAACCTAGCCTGATTGCTCCAAATATCTTTTGATCGCCTGTGATTTGTAAAGCTGTGCAGCAGTTTCAACACAAACCTGTGCTTTGCCTAGTTAGGATATAAAAATAGTACACAAAACGCAACTAAATAAACCCCATTTGCATCTCTACTCCACCTTACAAAGCGTGCACGCATCTAACAGTGTCTAATGTCACTGGGTGCAGAAACCGAGCGAGTGAAGCCCTCCTGCCGGCACGTCGTGGAATGAGCGACTGTCAAACATCGAGAGGTTGGAACTGATAAAGTGAGTCATCTGTGACGTGCCCCGCAGCGAGCACAGCTGAGGATACGAGAAGGCCCTTCGCTGTCAGTCACGTAGGTGCCTGTTTTTTTGGAAGCCTGTCCATCGGAGCCGATTTGTGACCCGTTCCTCGCCGCGGGTTTGGCGGCGATCTATCATCTGTAAAATGACGAACCTGGCTCGTGATCGGGTGTTATGGCAGTGATGTTGACACGTCTGTCTCTCCTAGTCGAACCCGCTGTGCAATTATCTTTTCCGCATCTGTGCACCTGTGACAATATGTCACTTCCTCTTGCGTCTCGGCACACCCTCTAGCCATCACAACGCCACCATATATCTGGCGTGAGCCGAGCAACAATATAAGACCGGCTATCGCTTGCACTATATTAAGTTTAATACAGGATAATCTGATTTGAGAGTAGGAGATACCCTCATACAATCTTCCACTCGCACCATGACGCTCAGCGGGGACGCCGTCGCGCGGCGCGCCAATTAGCATCCGAGCACTGCCTCCCTCAAGCAGACAGAGCTAATAAAACAAGCTTATTGTAATGGGGCTCTACTGGTTGCGAAAATTAGTCACCGATATGGGGTGTCTAGTCAGGACACGGAAGGCAGGAATACTTGTTGAAAGCTTTAATGTATACTTTCCTAATACAGATGCACAGGCACTATTTCTATGTATAAACTTTACTGTGTAGGTGTGGTTCTAAAGAAAAGGAAATAAACATTGATGTCAACTAACATAACACAACTGAGGCTAATACTCTCTCTAGTCATTTAAATAAACAGGGCTAAACATATCCTGAAATGTGAACTTCAATAAGAATGCCATACAATCTACACATAATAGAGAAAAAGGCTGTTACTGACATTTAACCATCAAATGCTAAAGTCACTTATTAACTTATAATACTTTATAACTAATGATAACTTACTTGTGGTCACTGACGCACACGAACACAACCTGAAGCTTATCTTGCAAAGTGAAACTAAACTGAATGCTGTTCTCTGCAAACCAGGGCATGTCTCAACATGTCAGAAAAGGGGCGTGGTCTGATCGATCACTCGCTGTACTGCTCTGTCCAGTTCACATCACTTGATCCTTTTGCACAGCCGCCCCATAATTCACGATGTGAATTATCTTCTAGAAAGGCTCAACTATCCACCGGAGCTGTTGTCGAGACATTATCCGGGATGGCCGGCAGCTCAATGAGCTTGGCCACCGGTCTGGTGTAGGTTCTCTCTTCCACCTGTACCTCAGCAGTCCTCACTTTACCATCGACACTCCTAATGGTCTTCGTTACTCGTCCCACTGGCCACAATGCCCGAGGTAACCTTTGGTCAATTACCATCACCACTGTACCAACAGTGAGATTCTCAGTGTCCTTTACCCATTTCTGCCTTGACTGCAAGAAAGGCAAGTAGTTACGAATGAAATGGGTCCAAAACTGGTCAGCTAACACCTGACTGTGCCGCCATCTTCTCCGACTTAGAATCTCAGACTCAGGGTACACCACCTGAGGAAGCGAAGAGTCAGGCCGCCCCATGAGGAGGTAGTTGGGAGTTACGGGATCCGCATCGGCTACATCTGTTGACACGTAGCCCAGTGGCTTGGAATTGAGGATTCCTTCCACCTCAATCAGAACTGTCTGCAAAACTTCTTCGGTCACTGTCTGTGCTCCCAGAGTGACGTAGAGTGCAGCCTTAATGGATCTGACTTCCCGCTCCCAGGCTCCACCAAAGTGAGGTGCATTTGGTGGATTGAACTGGAAACGGATCTGTTGCTTAGCCAACTTGATTTGCAGCTCTTCACCCATGGCCTCAAAACTTGCTTTAAGCTCGTGCTCCCCTCCGCGGAAGTTGGTCCCACAGTCAGACAGAAGCTCAAAGGGAGTTCCTCGTCTAGCCACGAACCTTCTAAGTGACATGAGGAACGAGTCGGTATCCATGTTAGACAGCACATCAAGGTGAACGCACCTGGTCGTCATACACTTAAAAACAATTCCCCATCTTTTTTCCGTACTCCGACCTCGCTTGACCTGGAACGGGCCAAAGCAATCTACTCCTGTCGAATAAAATGGAGGCTTCAGGAGGCGGAGACGACAAGGGGGTAGATCCGCCATCTTAGGAATAACAGGCTTTGCTCTCCATTTCTGGCACTCTGGGCAGGATCTCTGATGACGACGCACAGCTTCGCGGCCTTGGAGGATCCAAAACTTGCGTCGGAGCTCTGCGAAGACCCTCTCTGATCCAGGATGGAGTAACTGGTTATCATATTGCCGTATGATAAGTTTGGTAATATGGTGCTTCGGTTCTAGCACAATTGGGTGTACGACATCTTCTTCCAGACTAGTAGAACGGCGCAGTCTACCACCTACTCGGATAAGGCCCATAGAGACGTCGTACTCTGGAGCAAGTGACAAGAGCCGACTGCTAGATGGAAGTGCTTTCCCTGCTTTTAGGCACTTAACTTCATCCGGAAAGCTATCATATTGTGCTCTCTGAAGGATTCGGAGTTCAGCCTCTCCGTAGTCATCCGCACTGAGGGCGCTCGACTGGAAGGCCGCCCCGTGAAGGGACTTACTTGTTGCCTCAAGGAGATCTTCAAAGGTAGAGTGGTCTTCAGGGGCTGGGATCTCTGGAGCAGTAATGGCTGACATGAACCCACAGAAAGCAGACCTCTTCATCTCTGTTTCATCTGGGACCTCCACGAAAGAATTTGTAGCTGGCCAACTCTCACGTGGTAACCGGAGGAAGGCTGGACCTTGGCTGAACTGGTTTGGTTTGGCTAAGTTGGATAATGTCATCCCTCTTGTGATAGGATCTGCAGGATTATTCTGAGTGTCCACATACCTCCATGCCCGGTGATCTGTTAGCTCCTGAATCTCAGATATACGAGTTCCTACAAACACCTTGTATCTGCAGGACTCTGACTTTATCCAGGCAAGTACGGTGGTGGAGTCAGACCATAGCACTGTGTCCCTCAACTGAAGGGTGAGCTCCCTCTGGATCATCTGGGCAAGCTGAGCTCCGGTAAGGGCCGCACAGAGCTCAAGGCGTGGCATTGACTGTTGTTTCTTCGGTGCCACTCTTGAGCGTGCCAGCACAAAGGCTACATGGACTTGGCCTTGAGGATCCTCACCACGTAGGTAAGCAACCGACCCATAAGCGGACTCTGATGCATCACAAAAGACGTGAAGCTCGAGGGTGATGGCACTTACATCCACGTCCAGTGGGAAATAACTCCGGGAGAGACTGATCTTTGGGAGCTGAGGGAGCTCTTCTTCCCATGTAGTCCAGGCTTGCAGGAGGTCGACCGGTAAGTTTGAGTCATCCCAGTCACGGTCTTTGGCCCACAGTCTCTGGACCAAAACTTTGGCCCTTGTGGTGAATGGCAGGATATGACCTAGGGGATCATACTGGCTTGCTAATATCTTATAGATATGTCGCATGGTGGTCTGGCTTGGGGCAACCGGGCGATGCCTGTAATGGAGTGTGTCCTCCATGAAGTGCCAACTGAGGCCTAGCGTCATCTCTTGAGCTTCACCATGCATCTCAGAAACCCATCTTTCGCTGCTATCAGACTTGGCCTCCTTAGGCAGGTTGCAAATCACCTCTGGCTGATTACTGGCCCACTGACGAATTTCGAAGCCACCTGCAGCTAGAAGGTTTCTAAGCCTCGTCACAAGGTTACTTGCTTCTACTACAGTGGGTAAACTCTGCAGGCAGTTATCAACATAGAAGCACTGTTCGACACTGTGGCGGACATTCTCCCCTGGTTGACTTGACTCATTGACGTGTTTCTGTAGAGCAAAGATCGCGCAGCAGGGGCTGCACGTTGTCCCGAATGGCAGGACCTCCCACTGGTACACTGATGGCTGTTCGTCTGTCTTTAGATCCCTCCAAAGGAACCTCAACAAGGGCTTGTCTCTGTCCAGAAGGCGGATCTGGTGAAACATCCCTTTAATGTCACCACTTACTGCGACTCGATGCTCTCTGAAGCGCAGGAGGACTCCAAGGAGTGAGGGTCCTAAGGCTGGGCCAGGAAGGAGGTAGTTATTCAAACTTTGTCTGCCAAGCTGGAAGCTGCAGTTGAAAACAATCCGTTCCTTGCCATTGTGTCTGACCATGTGGTGGGGCAGAAACCATGACTCTTCTGATGAGTCTGCTTCACAGGAGTCAATCTTGTTGACATACCCAGCAATCTCCAGTTTCTTGATCTCCTCTCGGTAGGTAGATGCACGCAGTGGGTCTTGCACTAACCTTTTCTCTGTGTTTCGCAGGTTCTTCATCACAACTTCCTTTGAAACTTTCAGCTTGGGCATGTTTGGGACTCGTAGAAGGGGTGTAGCGTACCGATGCACTCCGTTCACTTCTACACGGATGGTCTCGGCCTCTAATAAGTCCACTGAGTACTTGTCCTGTCTGGATCTGGTCACTAACCTCTCACTTTTGAAAGGCAGTGTATCTAACTGCCACAACCGTTCAACTTGACTGAACAGCTCAACAGATGGGGAGGAAACTGTGGTGAACAAGCACTGTGTGGTGGGAAGCTGTTGCTGCAGGTATTTTGCTGGGCCTTGGAGTGTCCAACCGAGCTTAGTCTTGACCGCTGCAGGACCACCAGGGGGACCTAAATGCACTGGCTCAATCGGAACGATCAGATCAGCATTATCTGATCCAATCAGGAGGGTTGGCTGAGCTCCATCAATGGGTGGAATTGTCAGACCTCGTAGATGTCGATATCTTCTTTGGAGCTGGGTAACTGGGTAGCTGTACTGAGAAAGGCCTAAGTGTTCACCCGTGAATGCGCCTTGAATGGAGAACCTCTTCGTTGGTTGGGAAGCAGGAGTAATCGTAAATGACACACGAGAGCCTGACAGTATCTTGATGTCTTGACGGATAGTACGGAGTGTGAGGTCTTCTGCTTGACCCTGTACTCCCAAGCGGCGTGCTGCAGATGAAAGCAGGATGGTTCTCTCAGAGCCATCATCCAGCACTGCATATGTGTCGAGTACTTTATCCTGGTATTGCAAATTGACTCTGACAATCTTCAAAAGCACCTGGCTATATCTATTTGGCTGATCCAGGTAGTGAGTCTCTGCTGTCGACATGATGGTAGGCTCGTTCTCACTCCTCTGGTTAACCTCGTGTAGAACAGAAAGGTGCTTTGACTTGCAGAGGCGACACGGTTTCTTGAGGTCACAGGCGGAGGCTAGATGGGAACGTCCGCATCTCCAGCACCTTCTCTTGACTTTAATCCAGTCCACCATCTCTGCTTTGGTAAGCTTAGCAAAACTCTCACATTGGCTGAGGTAGTGTTCTGCTTCACAGTAAGGGCAGTATATCTTACCCTTCACTTGGGTTCGGATAGAATGAGCTACCTTGGAGGGCGTGTTGGATGGATGGTTACTGGAACTGCCTGTCCCATGCATAACAGTAGTGATCTTAACATCGGACTTCTGCTGCTTGTATTCTCTCCTATCTTTCTCACTGTGAGCTTGAAGTGAGGGCTCAATGTCCAGGCATCTGACTTCTGCCTTTAGCCATTCTGAAAAGTCAGTGAGCGTTAGCTTCAACTTATCAGGATCCTTCCTATACTGTTGACGACGAAATCGCTCTTGCTGGTGCTTGGGGAGCCTGCTTAGAAGGCGCTTCACATTTGAGCCACAGTGGAGTTCCTCATGGCCTTCACCTCTGAGAGCTTTCAGCATGCCGACTAGCGACTGCACTCTAATGGAGAACTCATCAAGTGCCCTATCACTTCGGATCGGGGGTAGGCGTTCCATGTCCTCTATCTCTTTCAGCACAAACTGATATGGACGTCCATAGCGTTCATCCAGCGCTTTCAGAGCTTCAGAGTAGGGCATATTAGACTCTGCATGGGCTAGCACGAGGCGATGAGCTTGTGGCACCTTGACATGCTTCAGCAAGATGGCATACTTGTAATGCTCGGACTGAGATGGATGAAGAAGGGTGCTAAGAGAAAGGCGTAGCTCCACATATTGAGCTCTATCCTCCTGGGTGAAGTCCGGAAATGTTGGGCCTTCTATATTGAGGGGTGGATGCTGATACCCAGTGGAGGGATAATGAGCCAACATGGCTGGATTTCCTTGGTAGAAGGGTTGGGGTACATAAGGAGGCTGGAATGTTGACTGGTGCATGGGTAAAGGCATCATCTGATCAGTAGCTGGACTTACATGTAGCGATCTGGGAGGAGCCACATGTGGAAGATAGTTATGAGGCTCAGGTGGCACCAGATGTGGATTTCCTAACTGAGACTCTCCACTTCCCTTGTGCTGGCTGCTGGTTGTAGCTGCGTTGAGCTTACAATTACTTGAAATGGGATAGGATAAGAGTGAGCTATCTGAGGAGACATTTCTTAGAAAGCCTACTGAATGCTGTAGGCCCTGGGGTGACCCTTTAGGATGGCTGGGCTGAAGGTGAGCTGGTGGATCGTGTTCAGTATCCTGCTTAATAGACTGAATGTCATGGCATGGATTGAGCGTGTGCTTAGGGGGTTGAATGACTCGGCTAAGAGGCGGAGGAAGTGTCATTTGTTCTAGCTGATGGGTTATTTCTGCAGTTTCACTTGGGTGATTCTCAGTTCTGTGGTGGTGAGGAGCAAGGGCTGGGGAAGGCTGTGGTTCACCTCCTCGGTCTGGATAGAGTTTTCTTACTGGGGTCTGATGCCGTGATGACCTCCTTGACCACTGAGCTGAGGTCTGAAGGGAATGGTGCTGCAGGAAAAACTCCAAAAGCTCTGTTTGTTTCTTGGCCGTTTCACTCTGTTGGCGCGCTGTCTCCAAAGCCTGATGAACAATGGCGTCATTTGCATTCTGCATTGGTGTCATTGAGGATATGCTTCTAGCAGGACTGAGTAGATTCCTTTCCTCTTCGTGCCTGTGCATCTGCGCTAAGCTATGCTGGTCCGTATATTCGACTAAGAAATCATCCAGATATCTTGGGCGTTGCACTGCACGTTTGGGGCGCACAGGTGAAACAGGGAGGCTGATTCCTTCTTTACTGGTTGCCATATCGTTGACTCTGCTCCGGCTCGAAGGACCATATATTGTAATGGGGCTCTACTGGTTGCGAAAATTAGTCACCGATATGGGGTGTCTAGTCAGGACACGGAAGGCAGGAATACTTGTTGAAAGCTTTAATGTATACTTTCCTAATACAGATGCACAGGCACTATTTCTATGTATAAACTTTACTGTGTAGGTGTGGTTCTAAAGAAAAGGAAATAAACATTGATGTCAACTAACATAACACAACTGAGGCTAATACTCTCTCTAGTCATTTAAATAAACAGGGCTAAACATATCCTGAAATGTGAACTTCAATAAGAATGCCATACAATCTACACATAATAGAGAAAAAGGCTGTTACTGACATTTAACCATCAAATGCTAAAGTCACTTATTAACTTATAATACTTTATAACTAATGATAACTTACTTGTGGTCACTGACGCACACGAACACAACCTGAAGCTTATCTTGCAAAGTGAAACTAAACTGAATGCTGTTCTCTGCAAACCAGGGCATGTCTCAACATGTCAGAAAAGGGGCGTGGTCTGATCGATCACTCGCTGTACTGCTCTGTCCAGTTCACATCACTTGATCCTTTTGCACAAAGCTGGTTATAAAAATGAATGAGGAGCCCGTGGAAGAGAAGCACTACGATATCCAGACCAAATGCAAACAGCTGTTAAGCAAGTTGACAGAGAAATGCTCTATTAATTTTTGGGAGATGATTTAGCATCAGCTGTCCCCAGCTAAAGGCTGTCGGCGGCGGAGAGGCAACCGGCTCTCTGAAAACAGGGGAACTGGGGTTATTTGTCAGGTCAGGTTGTTGAACGCTGTCCTATTACATTTGTCAAAAGGTCTGAAAGGGGAAAACGTGCTCGGAGAAAATAATCGTTTCTCGGCGGCTGGATAACTGCATTTTCAATTTCAAAGAAAAGAAGGATTGTTTGCTGCTCGGGTTATGGGATGTTTCCATATTGACCTCCATTGGGTGAACTAACACTCTACAAAGACTAAGAGCGACATTTCAGATTGTAGAATGCGACATTGTTTCGTGAATTGTTTTGGCAGTCTGATATTGGCAATTCACTTTTGTATGGGATACAGTATTGAATGCGAAATGCCTATAGAGTGGTGCAGGTAATACTTTGCCGTTGGCTGATTTGTCAGGGATTTATAATGGGGTTTTCCAATTTATGAGTAAAATAAAGCCTGTGGTTAACATAACTTGACAATACATTACTTTAAAATAACATAACTGCTTCATAATTTATGTTTTTCACTATGGGTGTGTGTAAATTACGTTGTAGAACAAATCGTCAACGTTGTGAATACCACGGGCTTTATTTTACTCATATATTGCAATACTCCATTATAAATCACCAAAGGAAAATCTTGAAGAAACCAGCGGCAAATTTGACTTCCAAGTTCTGACGTCAAACCTACACCATTCCTATTCACTTCATAGATTTCTAAAGGTTAAACCAATATGTGGCGACACATGACTGTTTAAGAGTAAATCGAGTCATTTACTCAAACTATTAATTCAAAAATATTATTAAAAATATTTTAAAATATATTACTACACTGTGAAAAAAAATATTTTCAAGATTTGTTATCACATTTTTTCTTTTGTCAAATCAACTTAAATAATTTATTTAGTTCAGATAACTTATTATTTTGAGTTTAGGATGATTAAATCAATCTCCTTCATTGTATTAACTCGCTTTTTCCAGTTCAATCAACTTAAAATTTTAAGGCAACCAGGTTACTTATTTTTTAAGTTAAACCAACAATATTTTCAAAGTTTTTTTTTAAATGCACTGTAAAAAAATATTTCCATGATTTGTAATCAAAACATTTTTCTTTTGTCAAATCAACTTAGATAATTTATGTAGTTCAGATAACATAATATTTTGAGTTTCTGATGATTAAATCAATCTCCATTGTATTGACTCAATTTTTCCATTTCAATGAACTTAAATTTTTAGGCAACAAGGTTACTCATTTTTTAAGTTAAACCAACAATATTTTTTTGTACAGTGTGGTAATATTTCACAATATGATTACTGTATTTTTTCATCAAATAAAAATTTGCCTGGTGAACAGAAGATAATTTTTTCAAAAGAAATATTTCAAAGGGATACATCATTCCTCACTGTAAATGCTACAAAATGAGTAATGCAAATAGTATTTCTTGCCATTCTGACCATACCAACTGTCTGATGTACTGCTGGCAAAACACATGCAAGCTGATTAGCCATCTGACATAACAAAGAAACCCTTCCAAAAGGCTTTTTAAAGACCAGGCACTGTTAGATATACACCGAATGCAGCTATCCACTTACGCCAATGACACCCCCCTGACGGATGGGCTTAGAAGTGAAACTCATCCAGCCTGTTCTCTGATCAGTCATTGATCTGTAATGTAATGCTTGGGCTAAGGGGAGAGGGGACCACAAATGACCACCTGCCAGTGCTTTGATTCAAGAAGGGACTGGCCAGCTGGCGGCACCCTGAGACACAATCCCCCTTCAGGCCGCGGCCGATCGATAGGACGGGGGGAATGATGGGGCCATGTGTGATCTCATCAACAGTGGCCCTCAAAACTTGCCCTGCCTTCCATTTACAGCCTCGCCAGGCAGAGCCTAAAAATAACCTACATCTCATCTGCAGGAAGCTTGCAGACACACACGTTCACACAGTCTCGGGCATACACAACCGACGAGATGCAAGAGCCAGACGACTTGGGCTCAAACTGCTAAGAAGACTTAATAGTGGGTTAAAAGCATTGTTACTAAACATAAACAGATTTAGGCCTGAAACAAACTTGTGTTCGATTATATTTTTGCATGGATGCATTTTGGCAAGTCTTTTTTATCCAAAGCAACTTACAGTATATGTATTCCCTGAGATTTGAACTCATGACCTTGCCAATGTTCTGTTTGAGAAAGAATATAATACACATTGATGAGCTAAAACATTATGACCGGTCACAGGTGAAGTGATTATCATTGATCATCTCCAAACAAGGCCACATATTAAGGTCTAAGTAGATTAGACATTAAGCAAACAACCAGTTCTCATAATCGATGTGTTGGATGCAGGAGAAATAGGCAGGAATGAAGATCTGACCGACTTTGACAAGGGTCAAATTTTTATGGCAAGGTGACTGGGTCAGAGTATCTTGTTGGTTGTTACCAGTCAGTGGTGAGAATTTACCAACAGTGGTTCGAGGAGGGACAAAACACAAAACGGCGACAGGGTGTTGGGCGCCCAAGGATAATCGATGCATGAGGGCAATGAAGGCCAACTGAGAGCCAACAGACGTTGTGTGCCATTTACCTAGGAAAGTAATGGCACCAGAATGCACTGTGGGACAATGACAAGCTAGTGGAGGAAGTATGATGCTCTGAGGAATGGGCTTTTGGGAAGTCTGGCCATTCATGTGGATGCAAATTTGACGTGACACAGACCTAAACACTGTTCCAGAGCAGGTACACCCCTTTCATGACAATGGTGTTCCCTAGTGGCCTCTTTCAGCAGAATAATGCACCCTGCCACACTGCACACATTGTTCAGGAATGGCTTGAGGAACATAATGTTTTTGTTCTGGCCTTCAATTATTTTCTTTTCCATTAAATCAAAGCATTTAGGTTGTTGATTGTAAAAGAGAGTTTAAACTAGGCAATGTGTATACAGTAGTAACACCATTTAAAGCAACTTTGAAACAGCAATTGCTATCGCTCATTACCCCCACAAATGCATGCAAGGCGAGACTGGACACTTTTAAGCCTGGTTTCACAGACAGGGGTTAGATTAAGCTCGGTTTAGGCCTAATTGTGTGATCACACCGGACGCGACCCAGCAAACAAATTTGGGTTCTGGGATCGTTAGTTTTTGGTTCCCAGAACGTTCCTAGAACTTTCCCTTAAGGTTAAGGGAATGTTCCCTGAACATTCTCCTTACGTTATATAAAAATGGAACTTAATAATAACTTACATGGAACATTCCTATAACGTTCTTGTTTGGTTCCCAAAAAAATAACCACATGGGACCATTCGGGAACGTTAGGGGAATGTTCTGCGTTTGCTGGGGAATAGCGCATCAAATTCGATGACGCTTTGACGCTTGACCACTTTGTGTTAATTCCAAGCGGCAACATTCTAATCTGAAAATGAAGCCTACCCGGAAGTGCGAAAAACTGCAATACATCTCAAATCCGCTAGAGGGACGTCCCAAAAGGGAGCAAATATCCATAGACGTCATGTTAAAACATCCGTTTTACAGCATAAATTCATATGTTTACAGTTTGGTCCCATGGACTTTTATTGTAATCTTCAATATGTTCTGCGTGCCTGACAACTGTGAGGGGGTGAATTTTTTTCTAACTGGTTAGTTTAGATCGTATTTAGATATAAAATGTATGACAAATAAGGGCGGTTAATTTTGACTGACAGCTGATAACGGGCTGCGCCGAGTGAATTTGACGTCTCGGCCAAGATCTGACACAACACATCATACCACCTCTGCATCCTTTCTGAAACTTTTGTATTTTGTATTTCCCAAGATTTTCCAGTATGGTGCCGTCCATAAACAGCCTCAAACCCGTTCCTCAGAGAGTCTATGGGTGACATCACAGACGCTTTGTCCATATTTTTTACAGTCTATGGTTAATTCGCGCAAATTAACCATGGAACAGTCTTTAGGTCTGTGGCACGAGCCTGACGCGCTATTCGTATTCGCTATTCATAAAAAATTACATTTATTCATTTAGCTGACGCCTTTTTCCAAAGCAACTTACAATTGATATGTCAGAGGTTGCACGCCTCTGGAACAACTAGGGGTTAAGTGTCTTGCTCAGGGACACATTGGTGTCTCAAAGTGGATTCGAACCCGAGTCTGGTGTATTACTGGTGCACACCTTGAGACAAAACAATGGCAGTCATGTTTTTTAAGATATGCCAGTACAGTGTTTTCAGTTAAAACAGCTTTTAAGCCTTGTCTGGTAAACTGGATGCAGATGTGTTAGCCAAGGCTCTGCATTTGTATACTTGAGTATGTTTCTTGTCTTACTTGTCATTGTGAACCTCAAATTAACAAGAAAAATATATATATATAAATGAAGAGTTCAGATGCAAAAGCCATTTGAAATTTTCTTCTAAAATGACCATTTTTATCAAGCTTGTATATTTAAGTTCAGTAATTTCACTTAAATGACAATTAATAGGTAATCTTCATTGCCATTAAAGTGAAATTACTGAACTTAAATACACAAGCTTGATAAAAATGATCATTTTAGAAGAAAATTTCAAACGGCACTTAGAGGCTTTTGCATCTGAACTCTTCAAATATATGTATATATATATTATTACCCAGAGTGGTTTCTAAGCATCCTAGCTGACATTTTCAGAGAAATGACATTGATCTAAAGTGTGCAAACAGAACACACACATTATCGGAGTGCGGCCGTTAGCTGAATGTAGGCTAATGCCTCCTGACACCTTTAAGTAACCATAAAGGCAAAGCTGGCACTCGTGAAATGGATCCTGAAGAGCCCTGTTGACATAAGCATTAATAGGAGCATGTGCAGTGAGGAACAAAACAATGGCCTCCACTAAAGATGTAATGGTTTGTCATCTCCTTGTTGATATATGGACCTGTCCTTTTCCAAACATAGCAAACGGCGCCATCACATATAACAGGAGCAGGAAGATAATGGCTTAATTATGCAAGTGCTTATCAAGGTACCTTCGCAAACAGAATCTTTTCAGCTCCGAATTTTAGTAGAGATGCTTGCCGCAGCTCGTTTAAAGGTGCTAAAGGTACTGAGTGGCATGCATTTTGGGCCTGATAAACCGGTCGCCGGCAATATAGCAGATATGACATAACGCCAATTAAGAAATCACACTCTCGCACCAAGCATGCTGGCACATTTTTACAAGCCGGAGGCAAATGAAGCGCCCCAAGTGTTCCTGTCCCTCCTGAGCTGTAGCGCTAATCTTATGCTCACACTTAAGGGGGAAAGGCAATGTAATTAGCAATAAACCAGCCTTCTGATGTGTGTGGATCAATCAGCACTAGACCATTTAAAGCTAGTTTTACTGTGGGAGGAAGGAAGCACTAGCAAAGAATGTGCACTGTCCGTTATTTTCTAGCCTATAATGTGACTCCTGCAAGCTAAGTGTTTACTACAGCGTGTTGTTTTTCCAACAGCATTTACATTTTGAAAACATAAAATTAACTATAGAATATATTCTATAAATATAGAAATACTGTAATTTAACCAGTAATTTAACTGTAATGTAATATAATTTATTATATATTTTAACATTTATACGAATACCACATACACATATCAATATATATGTATAAATGTTCATTTTGATGTTCTGACATCATGTCCTAACCAGATGCGATGCGATAAGATTCCAGCGACAAATAATTTGTCTGTCCACACTAGACGTAATGCGACTGCGAGATGCTTAAAAATCAATCAAAACCCACAGCCAATCAGAAATGTGGGTGGAGTCCCACGGCAAGTGCACAGCACTGGTAGTGTTGTGCTGTGTTTCTGATGCAAATAATTGTTCATGAATCAGACTAGATTGGTCACACTGTATGTTTCTGATTCACAACTAAGAACCAGCAACGAGTCATTTGTGACTTTGACTTGGGCTGCGTCCAAAATTTTAAAAAAGCTGCCTTCGGAGGCTGCACACATCAAGGCACGTCCGAATCCAATGCGTTTCCCCGTCCTGAGATACCTTCAACTGATGGATTTTTGAAGGCAGCATAGATATGCTGTCTTTGATATCCCACAATCCTGTGCTTTCCATTCGGTGACAGTTGAGTGAAAAAAAAAAGATGGTGTCTGAAAATTGTGGTTGGTGGTCTGATTGTGTGTAAATACGCATCTGACCAAAGTTTTCCACTTCTGATGTCATTTCTAGCGATACATGACTATTGTAGTAGTAATTAAATATTTGTTTATCACCAAAGCTCACTCTAATTGGCTGTAGATCATTAAACCGTTACACACTGCCAACAAAATCATTGCCTGATAAGGCAGCGAGGCGCCAAGTTTTCGGATGCAGCCTTTGTGATTTGGGAATCGGCTCATAAGAGTCACTAAGAGTTTGTGAAGTCTCTGTTTAGTCCACTTTGTGCAATGAGCTGTTGATAACTCTGACTGCAAGATCAGCTGATACCAAGTCAGAGTTAGCGACTTTCCATTGTTCCAGGCAGTTCGGCACAATACAGTAATAGTGCCAATAGACTGGCTTGTTAAAACCCCCAGGTTAGAGGTCACTGCATGGGCACAGAGACCCAGTCAGACGCTTCATCAGCAAAACTATGTCAGGCGTGCAATAGCGCTTTGTGCTCTCCGCAACCTAGCACCTCGCCAGTGTTCTCTCCACGTTCGCTCTATGCGTCAAGGCCTTTGTTACTCTAATTGTCAGAGGGAGTTCATTTGAATATGAATTAGTGTTGACATTTTCCCTTGCAACGATTTGAGTGGAAGCTAAAAGGGAGTAGGCGCCTTGATATCAGCACGTCGTATTAATCCACAAAAATTGTGCGAGGGCTAAATCAGGATTTACAAAAGGACAAACATTAGCGGTGGTGCCTCGAAAAGTCAATCCAATATATTTTTCATTGATTTGAATGCTTGAACCATGCAGCGATGCTTCTTGAAGGAAAATAAAGGACGGGGTGCCAGAGATAATCCGAGCGACAATGCCAGAGCGCGCGGTATGGGATCCACTATCTAGCTTTAACAGGATTTGGTTGTTTATGCGTTTGCGGGTTGCTTACGGGCCGCAGTCTGGCAATGCTAGCTAATCTTATCAAGATCCACCAATTTTCATTAAAGCACTCATAGAGCATTAAGTCCCAGCGTGAATCCATTGATAGTGGGGGAGTGAAGGGGGTGTTGCTCATTTTAACTGAGGGTTAACAGCTTGTTACCATACAAGGGGCGGGTGTCTGCCCTGAGGATGGGGCGACCTGTTGTGGCACGAGGCAGCGGGCCTAATCCTCATAATGAGAGCCACAAAGACAAAAGCATTAAAGCATGGAGGAAAATAGGGGAAAAAAAAAAAACAAAACAAGAAAAACCTAGGCTACACAACGACATTGCTTAATGAGATAAAGGGTATCAGAATACTTGATGTGTAGATCTATGACCACGAATCTCAGCTTTTCTTGTAAACGCAACACGTTTCCACCCAATTTTCTTGAACTGCATTCTATGATCGGAGACGGCGTGTAGTGCAGTGTGTTTTGCATGTTGCATGTGGAGATTATTTGGGATGGGAAATATGAAGAATGATTCAAATTTCTCATAATAATTCTGGTTCCTTAATGGTTCCATCTATTTGGAAAAAGAAATACAATTTCACTACCAAATGAAATATTTTCAGTAAATAAATAAAAAATAAAAGTGAACACATTTTTTAATGTCTACGGAGAGGTGGCCAAACAAAATTATTATTATCATTATTTGTATAAAGTAGAACGGAAAAAAAGTAATAGTTGCTCCAGAGGCGTGTGACCTCTGACATATATAGCAATTGTAAGCGTCAGCTAAATGAATAAATGTAATTTAAATGTACTTAATTCAGTGTTTCTTGCATTGCTTTGTAATTATTTGTGAAATTTAGCAATTTCTGAGTGAAAATAGTTTCCGAGTACATCGTACTCTTAAAAATATTTGATTTGACTCAAGTAATTTTCTCTCATTTGACACCAAGTTGCTTTTTATCAGCATCGTATGGCTTCTAGGCGGCCTGCTCATTAAATATTAGTATTAGTCATTTAAAAACCCATTGGTCAACCACTAGTCATTTTCTGATCGTATCATTTCTAACACTCCCATAAAGGCAAAATGCAATAAATAAATGATTTTACACCAGAGATATATCTCCATATCTTACCTGCACAAGTCAGGACGCTTCTCAAACCAATTACGTATTAACTGTGTAGTCCAAATTTCAAGTGAGAAATTGACAACTGCACACATCAGCATGAACCATGGTACCATCATGAAGATTCTCCCTGGTGTCCTACTCTCTCCTCCTTTTGATTTGCATTACAAAGGGCAGGATCAAAGGGCTCAGGTTGGGTAAGCTGGCAGTGAACATCCCTCTACAGCGAGCCATTGTGTTGTTATGCAGCGCACATTCGACACAGTGCAACAGGCCTGGTGTGGGGAAATTCCCAGCGCGGCTCGGATGAATCCGATGCAGCTTTTAGTTTAGGCCAGTTTCTGACCAAAAGACAGGATTTTTGGGGTGTAATTGTGGTGATTGCGTAAATTCTTTGGTGGTGTGCTTGCATGCAAGTTATAAATAATTAATAGGTGATTTCACACATGCACATTCCTTTTTTGTCATTAAATTAATAGTATTAAACATGTGAGCATGGCAAATGGTCCATATTGATTTAATTTGTACACAGTAATTTTTATGTAATATTGCACTTTGTGTCTGACATTCCCAACCATTTTCTTACGCTAGACTCTACAACTAGCCTTGTGGGATTTGAACATGTTCCTAATACCACTGTATCTGCAAGCTTAAGATTTCAATTTAATACATTCACCCCTAGTTTCACAGACAAGTCTTAAGCTAGTCCGAGACTAAAATGCATGTTTGAGGTGTTTTAACTGTAAGCAACTTACACTGACATATATGGCTGCATTTACACTGTAGGTCTTGATGCCCCAATCCGATTTTCTGACTATATGACCCGCTTACATTATCTTTTGAAAGTGACACGTATCCAATTTTTGCATTTACACTATACACTAGGGGTGTAACGATACATATTCATATTGAACCGTTCGGTACGAGGCTTTCGGTTCGGTTTTCGGTACCAACATGACATCATGACTTTTGCGTACACATACACGCCACTTTCGAGTCAAGTGGCGTGTTATCTCTACGCATTTTGAGCTATCCGCGTGTATGTCTACGCCATTAACGTCCGCGTCATTCCGCGTGTCTGTACACGCCGTCAAATGTAGGAGTGAAACGAAGCAAAATGTAGATCTACATCTGGGGAGCTATCTTTTTTTTCCTAGGATGGTGAGGGAACAGTCATAAATGCCATTAACCCCAGTGACGGTTAAGTTTAGAGACGGGGTTGAGGTAAGTCATATATTTATATACAGTAATAACGTTAAGTCAACGGCGTTCATAAACACGCTGAAAAGCGATTATGCGTGTTGATAGCACGCCAAAAATGGAAATACGAATTGGCGTGTCATACACACACTACTTCATGAGATCATTCTGTCGGTACGCATTTTCGGTTCGCTGGACCATTTTTCCTGCCGCCCAAAATTTCGTTATTTCAAATGTAGTGGCAAGCGTGCTCATAATGTACGAGACGCTGGCGTGACCACAACATTGCCCAACATCAAATAGCAAATGTAATGTAATCGGAACAAAACTGAGCTACTCGTTATTGTGTGGTTGACGGATGGACCATTTATCAGTTTGGACCGATGCAGCGCGAGCAGATCTTAATCAAGCAGCACCGTTACTATACAGCGAAATCAGAAAGAAAAAAATGAGAATTCGCCACTAAAATGTAATAACATCGCTGCGAGATCTAGTGAGAAACATTCACATTTCTCCGTTATTAACGGATCAAACCATGGAAACCAGGAAGAAACATTGTGCCATGAATGAACTATCCAGTGTCCACAGATCAGCAGCATTCACCATGGATTTACTGTATAACACTACTAACTGTAGGTTTGGCAGGAATAGTAGGCTTGCAACATGACATCATGACTTTTGCGTAAACATAGACGCCACTTTCAAGTCAAGTCAGGTATTGGTATCGGTATCAGTATCGAACATTTTGTTACGATACCCAGCCCAAGATCCAGATGTTTAATTTAGTGAAACTCGCCATATTTAGGGCAATTTGAGATTAGTTGATTAACAGATGCCTAAATCAACTGACATCCTTGACAGTTTTCAATGCATTTTCAATTTCACCTAACCACAACGGCAAATTAATTCCTTTATCCTCAGTATAACATTATTTTGATCAATCACACACTGCCTACAGGGTGGAAGTGTTGTCGTAGTTAAACTCATCCCCTCCTACCGTTGACACACACGCACATGCAATGGCATAAATCCGGAGAGCCAACTGCAAGCGGACACACACCTCAAGGAAGCGCAGAGCTGCCGTTTTCATATTCCCTCCATCTCAGGGAAGTGCGACAGCCCCCGCCTTCCTTCCCATGGTGAGTTCATTGAGTTCAGTCCATTAAGGCAGAGCCGCTATAGCCTACTTACTGTGGCCATTTTGAGTTATCGCAAATAATTTACAGCCAAGTTTTGCATTGTCTTCAGAGTGGACTGAGGATGCAAGATGGAGTCCAGACATCTTGACAACTCCCACTCTTGGACCCGTTTACTCATGCTGACCCTTCTCTGTTCCTGTATGCGATTAACATGCCGGTTAATAGAGGACAGTGAGTCATGCTTTCGGATGGCAATTCTAGCCTATTGTTCTCGAGGCACGTGGGTAATGTTTCAACCTCCACGGATTGAATACGAGAGTCCGAGCCAAGAGTGAAAGCGAAACCTTGGGATTTGAGTCGGGGAGGACGATCTTTTTCACACCCGCTTGAGTTTGCGGACCCACATCTGCTGTGATTCAAATGACTCATAATTGGATTAATTAGAGGTAGATGATTAAATACCAAAAAGCCCTGAGCACAAAGGCTTTTAAAGAGAGCAGGATAAATAGATACTGTATATTTTAGACTTATAACTCTTTGTGCATGTTCAAACACAGATAAATGAAAGAATAACAACAACAAAGTTGTTTGATTTCGAATGAACATGGCACAGGCTTATATGTAAATGACTACACAAACCAACTTAAAGATGGTCTCATTTCAACTATTACTCACTCCCACAGGTATTTCTAGCAATGCATCCCAAAATAACTTCCGACCCAAATAGCTCTCCCATGCTAAAACAAAGACAAACCTCCTTATGCCACAAGAACTGGTAGGTGTGTACAGGCTCTACTAAAGAATAGGTGATTTGATGCACTCTGCTGCTTTTATTAAAAATAATTAAAGAGTGTGTAAAACACAATTTGTGAAGAAGTCCAATGCTGGATAAACACTAATCTAGATTAGTTTTTGATTGATTAATTGAATGTAACTTATTGTAACCTGTGTTTTGGAAAGGTGCTGTATGGAAATAGACTAGTGCACAGATGTTAAAGGAGTAGTTCACTTTAAAAAAAAAACAACAAAAAAAAACTTTTGCTGATAATTTACCATGTCATTCAAGATGTCCATGTCTTTCTCTCTTCAGTCGAAAAGAAATTAAGGTTTTTGATGAAAACATTCCAGGATTTTTCTCCATATAATGGACTTCAATGGGAACCAAACGGTTCAAGGTCCAAAAGATACTTTTAGTACAAACTGCAAACTGTTCAAAGGGTTTTAAATGATTCCAGACGATGAATAAGGGTCTTATCAAGCGAACCGAACGATTTTAAACTTTTACCAAGTCATTTAGTTAATTCAACGAACGAAACAAACGAATTTACTCTGATTTTGATGAACGAGTTCGAACAGGAGAGTCACGAACGTGCATCGCAGTACAAAGCAAGGCAAGCATTTGAGCTCATAAAACGTAAACTTTGTTATTTATTTATTAAATGAGCGATCGTTTCGCTTGATAAGACCCTTATTCATCGTCTGGAATCGTTCAGTTTGCAGTTTGTACTGAAAGTGTATTTTGGACCTTGAACCGTTTGGTTCCCATTGAATTGCATTATATGGTGAAAAATGCTGGAATGTTTTCATCAAAAACCTTAATTTCTTTTCGACTGAAGGAAGAATGACTTTATGGTGACTTGAGATAATCAGGATTATTTTATTCTATTGACAGGCATTGTTTTTGTTTCACTAAAAAGATCAAACTAAGGATTTTGAGCTAGCAGAGAACAAAACAGTCAACAAACATAATTGATTTGCTCGGCTTAAAATATTAATAACCTTTGCCTCATTCAATTATATTTTAGTTTCTTTTCAAGGCGTGCAACTAAGATACAAAACACGCTGCTATGTTGTGCAATCTTGACACAAACCAATTCAGCTTAACTGATGTACATCCAAATTTGGACAGTGCTTTGCCAGCCCTCCTTTCACTTCCTCCAGTGAGCAGCAACTGCAAAGCAGTCAGAAAGAAAGAATGTGTTTGCCTGCTTCAGCAGAAGGGATGGGGTGGTAAGAACTGGGTATTGCTGTATCCAGGTGTTACAACGCAGGCCAGTACTGGAGCCGAGCCAGGTCATGTGAACCTCAGACAACGGTAACTTGGAACATATGGAAATACAGCTGGCTTTGCATATATGGCACGGCTGAGTAAGTCACATATGCACACACACAGACACTGAGGCAGTAGAAGTGCTGAGCTCAGCAATGTTTCATGGAGAAATCCCTCATCTGACACTCACATGCACAAATTCACAATTGCATGGTGCATGCATATAGCATGATGGGGCTTTCAAACATGCTTTTCCAAAAAAAAAGCATTACAAAACTGCTCGTTATAATGTGCAAATGTTTCTATTAAATTATTCTAATGATTGCACATAAATGATTCATTGAATCAATCCATTAGATATAAAAAGCTGAATTTATCCTCAACTGCAGCAATAGACGGGGTGATTGATTGAAGCTTGCATAAACCTTGATAAACAACGCCTCTTGTCACTTTAAGTTTCATGACCCATTTTGAGGCTGAAATCTTGCTGCCGGTGATTGATGGCTTCTGATGAAAAAGGAGAAGAAAAGCGATGGGATGTTTACAGAGAGAACATTGTCCTTCATTGTATCTCTCAAGGTCTGTTGGAAGACTTTCTCTGGAGGTATCGCAGGAGACGCTGGCTGTGAGATTCCATGCATACAATGACCGATGAGGAGGATGACGCCAAAACAAACAAGTGCGATAGCTGTAACAAAACGTGGTTCCTTAGCAACGCGTTCTTTAATAATCCTGCTGTCAGTGGCAAACAACATAATTAAAAATGAGTGACTGTTTCAGCTGGGATAGAATAAGAGAGGTCATGATATCACTCTGAAATTTGAGTTCTTTACAGAATGTAGTTAAAGGACAAATTCGGTATTTTACAATTAAAACCCTGTTTTAAGATCGTTTCTGATGAAATAGAGCAGTTAAGATTGTTTTTTAGACAAATGCTGCTGTCCCGAGGATTTTCAGTTTCTGTGGTAGCACCCCCCACCTTCACAATGGTTGCATAGTGTACAGGAACAATCCTTTATAAAACGCGTAAAACTTTAGTTTACAAAGACCGAGTGGTCTGAGGTGTTCACTGATATGCTCACACAAAAATCGCTGCAAAAGATGCTTTCCAACAGGTTTTATCGTAGTTTTTGTTCAACTCCATTGACTTGTATTGTATGTTCTGTGATGTACGGTATTACCCCGCCGATGGAAATGGAAATACGGTTGTTTGTATTCTTTCTGTAGTCTTATGCAGTCGCGGTATCGTAGGCTACACTATACAAGTGGTTTGCTTGCAATTGGCAAAGGTGCATTATCGCCACCAACTGGGCTGGAGTGTCTATTATTCAAGCTCTCAGCGAATGTACGGTTGTGAGGCGTTCGGAAAAATTAGTCTACAGTTTTACAACGAACGGTAAAACACCTGTTGGAAAGCATCTTTTGCAGTGATTTTTTTAGTGTGAGCATATCAGTGAACACACCAGACCACTCGATGAGTTTCACGTCTTTGTAAACTAAAGTTTTATGCGTTCTCGGGACAGCAGCATTTGTCTAGAAAACAATCTTAACCATTCTGTTTCATCAGAAACGATCTTAAAACAGGGCTTTAAGTGTAAAATACCGAACTTGTCCTTTAAGTAGAATGTGTTATTTAAAGTGACAGTTCACCAAAAAAAATGTATAGTCAATTCTGGTAGTCATTTGCTCACCCTTATGTCACTCAAAACTTTTATGACTTTCTTTTGTGAAACCCCAAAAAATGTTCAAAAGATGATATTTTAAAGAAGGTTTGAAAAACAAAACAATATCTTAAGTTCCGTAGATGTAAAATGACATTTCCGGGGTAACTATCCCTTTAATAACACTGACACGTTTTGACTTATTTAAAATTGACAGATTTCGTTAAGGTCAACAAAAATTGTTCACAACCTATTTTAATTCTGCAATGAATGAAATTCCAACCAAGTTCTTCAAGATTTAAGACACACACTTGCAGGAATGCACACTATACCATTCAAAAGTTTGGGACCGGTAATATTTATATTGCATAAAAGCTCACCATGGCTGCATTTATTTCAGCAAAACTACAGTAAAATAATAAAATAACTTTTTAATCTTAGTATATTTTAAAAAGCAATGTATTTCTGTGTTGGCAAAGCTGAATTTTCAGCATCATTACCTTCAGAAATCATTCTTGTTATCAATGTTAAAAACCATGATACTTCATTTTTTTTTTTCAGGATTTTTTGAGAACAGTATTTATTGAAAAATAAGTCTTTGCTGTAAGTTTTGATAAATTGTAGGCATCCTTGCTGAAAACAAGTATTCCATTTTCTTAAACTTGCGTGACCCCACACTGAATCATGTAGTAATGACCCCAAACATTTGAATCGTAGTGTATAGTAAATAGGGTGAATTTTGATTCCACGTTGCCTTTAAAAGACCAATCTTTCTGAAACTTTCCACATGAAAGTGAGACTATTTGCATTTCTTATGCACGTTATTGCCAGTTCATTCCCTGCCCTGCACCGCCTTGTAAAAGTTTTACATTCTATCTTAAATGAAGGGAAAATCGCTGTCAAGCTGTGCGCAAGACTGAAAAAAAGAGCTCAGTTCTACTCGGCCTGTTAATCAAAGCCTCGAGTGCCAGCGCTGTGTCTCACGTCTGCGCTAGATTCGGGACTCATACATAAAGATGCTCCACTTCACTCCTTTCCCCTCGCTCCACAGCTCTGGGTGCTGACACTTACTCCAGAGGCCTTCGACAAATGAGTGCACCATCTCCCGTCTCCTCTTTCATCAGACGCTAACCTTTTCATCACCCTTCAATGTGGCAGCCATCATGGGCAATCATCTGGCCCCAGTCAGATTAATGATCTCAGCGCCTAGAGTGGGTTGCCTACTCACTGCTGTAGTGCAGGAGTCTAATTGGATTGCTAGGGGTCAGCTTGAGTATTGTTACAGGGTGACCCTGACAGTTGCACTTGAGCTCGGCAGTGGGAAGATCGTTGTCATTGGTAAGAGTCAAGAGTCATAAACAAGCAAATGTGAGTTTGTGACTCAAGTATTAGATGCTATGACACAAATGTCACTGGTGATGGTGGAGCCGTGGCCTACGGGTTACAGGACGACGCTCGAGTCGTGATGCGATGAGAGTCTGAATCCAGCCCAATTCAACTGCCCCATCAAACTATCACCCTAGCATGCACAAAGGGGACATGCCTTGATAAACATGAAGACTGGAGTAATGACCGCTGGGAATTCAGCTTTGCATCACAAGAATACATTACATTTTAAAATCTATTTAAATTGCAATAATATTTCACAATATTGCTGATTTTACAGCATTTTCAGACTGTTCTCATGAAATGACGTATGTACAGGTATGGCACGCCAATTCGTATTTTCATTTTTGGCGTGCTATCAACACACATAATCGCTTTTCAGCGTGTTTATGAACGCAGTTGACTTAACTTTACATTACTGTATATATAAATATTAGGGCTGTCAGTTAAACGCGTTATTAATGGCGTTAATGCAAACCCATTTTAACGGCGTAAATTTTTTTATAGAGCGATTAACGGTCTTTTTGGCCTAGCAAACTTTGTGGGGTTTTTTTTCATATGATTTTCCAACGGGATGGGCTATGAAACCCATTCATTTCAATGGCTTGTGCCGCGTGAGGAGGACATTTTGATGCTTTGTCGACCAAAGCGCAGGCGGATCTAGCTAGATCGGAAACAAAACAACAGGCACGCCATGCCGCACACGCTCGTTTGGGTTTGCGAGCCGGCCAAATAGTTGGTTAACGTTATTTGAGCGCGAGACGCCGAAATGGATGCCAATAAGATTCTGAATGGAAACTTTACTAAAAAGTTTGCCAAATAGTTCAATTGACAAGACCAAAGTGATCTGTGTTTTGTCGTTGTGAACCGAGCTATCATCATCGCAGCACGTCCAGTCTGAAATACCACTTGATTGCCAAGCACACACACACACACAGATGATGCGAATTCCCCACCCCCTTGTCAATATCAGGACCTCGTGAGTATTTCTTTCACCCTTTTATTGATGGACAGTGTTACATTGTGTGAGAGATTATTTGCTCCAAGTGAGAACGTTAGTGTGAAATTGAACACAGTATATGCCAATGTTGTTTTCAATAAAATAAAAACATTTGCACAAAGCAAGCCGATCCACTTTTCCATGTTGATAAGAGCATTGAAATGAGAAAAAAACAATGTAAGAAAAAGAAATTAATAGGCATTTAGAATAGATAAAAATGTGCAAATTAATCGTGAGTTAACTACGACATTAATGCGATTAATCGCGATTAAAAATTTTAATCGTTTGACAGCACTAATAAATATATGACCTACCCCAACCCGATCCCTGAACCTACCCGTCACTGGGGTTAATACCATTTATGAGTCTTCCCCTACCATCCTAGGCAAAAAATATCGCTCCCCAGATGTAGATCTACATTTTGCTTCGTTTCGCTCGGACATTTAACGGCGTAGACATACACACGGAATCACTCGGATAGCTCAAAATGCGTATAAATAACTTGAAAGTGGCGTGTATGTTTATGCAAGTCATGATGTCATGTTGGCATTTTGGAAACTCCAGAATGGTAGTTGGCCATAGGTTCAATGTTTATGTAGTACACAGGATTAACTAATTGTTTACGTACAAGGAAAGTGAAAGTGTTGAAACATTTAAATATTTGGGTATAATCAAAATTAAATCATTTAATTTCTGGATGCACTCACTTTGATGAAAACCACTGAATCAAATATGGGTCATGTTGACACCCTTGCATTCCTGTAGTGTTTTGGGGGGGATCACGCATTCAAGGGTTAAAACAATATTGGCGTCCCAAGCTTGCAAAACCGCCTACAGAGTATTATTTATGACAAGTGCTGCATAATCAGTGAATTATTAGAAGCTGGAGTGTGTCATGCAAGAGCCGACCACATTATTAACTAATCTTGAGAAAGCGCCATATGTCTGCTTTGTGGGAGCCAAGACTACTGATGAAACAAGCCTCTGTTTTTTACACCTGAAATCCGCCCGCAGAAGTGAACCTGTCAGAAGGTACAGCGAGGCCTCTCGGCAGAGCCACTAATGATATCTCTGCATATTTAAAGATGCCTCACTTCTCGCAAGTCCCGTTTCCCGCTCGAGTTGAGCAGTAGCCATGCCCTATGCATGACAACTATATTGCAATAACTCCGAGAATTGACTCATGAGACGCAGAGCACTATCGCTTTGTCATTTTCAATTACTGATGCTTGTCAGTAGCAATGGGATCAGTGCACTGATGTTATCTCAAGCAACCAGATCATTTCAGCTCCATTACACGGCGCGTTATCCAAAAATCTGTCGCTGGTTTCGATGATAAATGAGGACTGTGATGTAGTTAATATGAGCCACCACATCCGATAATGTAGAGGACTCAATCTCAGGGCCGTGCAATCAAGCGAAAAGTGTGAATGGAATCACTAAAGGGTGCGAATGGACTCATTTACTGATGCATATTGCTTTGAAATAAGCGGCTATGATGGTTAATGGTGTCTCAATAACATTTGGCGGTTGTGCATGCACTCTATAAAGTCCTCTTTGCGTAACATTTTAGTAGTCAGCCGGGACAGCCCGTCTCGTTTTCTTCTTGAGGCGAGCGCTAAACAATGAGTCCATAAATTATTCTCAAGAAGAAAAACTCTGTGTGTTTTACTAAATGATCCATATGGTCTGTCTCCCAGCGTGAAGACGAGGCCCACGGAGCCGTGTGATCCGGAAACCTCTTTAAGATTTCACAGTGATGTGGCTGGGTTTGGCGGCCGGCGGGCCGACTGTAAGAAGGCAGCTGTGGCGCTGAGAGAATTACATAACACACATTTCAGCAGTCATCGCCTACGGTAATGGGAATCCGCTCGGATGCATGGGCCTAAACAAGGCGGTGGATAAGCGAGAGCTCGCGGTCTCTGCCTGGACTGGCCTAAGCTTTGCTTGAAGTTGGTTCAATGGAGGGCAGAACCGAGTTTCCAAGCATAGTAGATTTGGTCTTTTTGGTATCTCTTTCCAGCCGGGGTTTCGGAGTGGCAGAGACTGCAGCACGGAATAATATGCACGCTTGGCACTTTTGCTCAAATCCTCCTCTCAATCCTCATAAGCATGCAACTACAGGAGCCGTTCTGCAGCTCAGGACGGGGGGCTGTGACATGGGATAGATTTCAAAGGGGGAATTTGAAATGTGGCGTGTTTTTTTTGGTTGTTTATCTTGAGGTTTGGCGAGATGGGGGGTATGGGTTAAAAAGGGTTGGTTTATTCTTAGACTTTTCCTTGGGGCATTTAGTCGAGAAAGCAACGTAATGACTTTAGAGAAGCGTTCCTGTAAGTAGTTGACACTGTGAAACACACAATGTGCTGCCTTAGCACAGTGCATTAGGCTCTTTGGAGAGTCATTACAGTATCAGTTACAGAGTTTGCCCTGGCCTGAGGCTGCAAGAGAAAAAACGTCTGGTGGATCCGAGCGCGCAAAGATGCAAAAGTACAAAAACATTTTCTTAACCACATCCTGATTAGGAGAATCTCTTATAAAGAAGGGATCAAACATCCTCGCTGTGATTACAGTATTAGCATGCAAATTAAATGTAGAAAAGACGTTTCAAAGAGCTACAAGTGCAGTTTCCTTTTTGTGCTTGTCAGTCATAATTCTACACTCTCAGAAAAAAGGTACAAAAGCTGCACTGGGGCTGTACTTTTTCAAAAGGTACACTTTTGTCCATTTTATGTGCTAATATGTACATTTTATGTGCTATTAAGTACATTTTAAGTGTTAATATGTACATTTTAAGCGTTAATGTACATTTTAGGGTACATTTTAGCCAATAATATGTACATTTTAGGTGCTAATATGTACATTTTTGGTGCTAATATGTACATTTCAGATGCTAATATGCACATTTTAGGTGTTAATATGTACATTTTAAGTGTTAATGTACATTTTAGGGTACATTTTAGCTAATAATATGTACATTTTAGGTGCTAATATGTACATTTCAGATGCTAATATGCACATTTTAGGTGCTAATATGTACCACTAAGGTACCAATATGCAGCCTTTGGGTACAAAAGTGTACCTTTTAGCCTCAGTGACAGCTTTTGTACCTTTTTTTCTGAAAGTGTATAATGCTTATGAGTAGTTGCATGCTTGTCATATGACAAATCATGTAAGAACAGCTATTAACTAGCACCATTCAATGACTGAAACCTCATACTGTGGGAAAAGTGCTATTTTTGACATCTACATCCATTAAGATTTTTTTCGTAATTTTATAAAGCAAATGCTACTTATTAGAGCTGATAAAAATGTCATAATTTGACTTTACTGTTTATAACATTACATGATTTGTAAAATACAACGTGGAGCAATATGGAGTGATTAATAATCACTGTTTTGAGTTAGTTGTTTTTAACTTTTTGCACTGATGTCAAAAATGATTCATAACACGAGCATAATCTTTTGGTTTGCATTCGTCGGTTTCCAAATAAAAAGAAACAATCAAATAAATGAAATGTACCGTTCATTTGTAAAGTGTTTAATTCAATAGCTCAACAAGATAAAAGATTATATCAAATAACAAAGAACAAAAAGTAATTGCATTAGCTGTCACATTCATTTTTGTATTAATGGTGGGATTTTTACTCATGAAAATTACTCATCATTAAATTCTAATTTATTGAACTGTTGTATAAAAGCAATATTATACTTGCAAAATGCTATTCACTCTTGCTCATGTGATGCAGCATATCACCAGTACAAAAAGTAGTAAAAGCAAAAGACTCAAAACAGTGAAACTAATATTTTAAAACATAGTATAAATGATTGATATTGTAATACAAGACTCTGGTCATATCATTCATCTCTAATACTTATCATTGTGGTTAAACAGAGGAAAACATCTCATAAGGCATTCTTTTCCTTGCTCTCCACCACATGTTATTGCAGCTGCAAGCAAGATTTCAAAACCAAGCCTAAAAATATCAGACAGTTGAAACGAAAGCGATGAGAACAAAAGACATTTCAAGTTCCCCAAAGTCCCAAAATAGATGCAATGAGACAAAAGCACTCCAGAAGAGTCTGATGTGCCAATGTATCCGATGAGTTCCACAATGGTCATTCGGTTTCGATGGGACAGACGCCATACCGTTCTCTGTTCCAATTTTGCAGATACCCTTCTCCACAGGAGTAGGTGAGTCACACTGAGAGTCTCTTCAAGGTGAGGTATTTTGGATATCCTCTGTCATGGCTATAGGGCACGTGATGGTTGATGGAGGAGCTTCAGGCAAGGATCTTTTGTTCTATATTGAATTTTGCAACTACACACAATCCCTTTTCAATAGGTCCTCCCCTGACATAGCAGGATACTTGAGCCGCGTGTTAAAAATTGAATTGTGTTTTTCTTGTAATATCATATTTATGACCTGAAATGGCCTCTGAGGTCTTTGAGTGCAACGTGTCAATATGCTGACTGACATTTTGCTTAGCTAAAGTCTTTTTAAAAGACAACGCACATGATCGCCATCCACATTTAATCAATTTCAAGCACGACCAGAAGAATAACCTGAGGTGAAAAAGCTGCAACGTCTAGAGAATGAGTCGTCTTGTAGGTCCATCAAAGCTCGGAAGAAGATCTCTGGCCTATTTCTTTCCACTTACTAGGGATTACACGGTTTGTGAGCAATATTCGCTGCTTTAAAGGAAGTCTGGCCTTTAGGATCACTTAGCACTCATAGCACCAAGGGCACAGGAGCTCTATTGAGGTCAAATGTCAGTCTTTGAGCATTTCTTATTCATATAAAACCATTGAAAGTCAATAGCAAAGCCAAACATTGGCTCCCCAACTCCTACATGCACCCTTCCTAGTCCTACTACCACTCCACACTGCAGTTGAGATACACCTGTGAACTTTTCTTCTTCAACAGCAAGATTTTAGGTTAACATTTGCATGAATGTACAAGCGTATATTTTGTAGTTTCTGGTTCTGCAATTTTATCCCCATTAGCTTCTGCAGTTCCTTTATTTTTTTTTTAAAGTACAAAAATCGCACTACATGTGAATTGTCACTACATACAAACTTGCATAAATGCATGTAGTGCCATTTTCAAAATAACCAATACTGCATGACCATCTATCAAAACTCAAGGTTAGCGGCATCAAGATAAACCAACCAATAAATAATGGTGCCAAAGCAGCCAGGATTAGATGCATCATATTGAGAAAAATGCAATCACAACCCATAGGTTAATAAAAATGGCCGAGCAATCTAAAAATCGATGCACGTTGAGAAAGCAATGCACCGGCATCAATGGATGGACCATGCTTTGCCCCTTCAGCACTGCGGAGAGCTCAACTCTGCGCAAAGCATGCCTCTATCCATGCGCTCGCGACGCGCCACAGTCATTACTCACATGTGCACGGTGCAAACCAATTCTGTTCCCTAAATGGATTTCATAAATCTCAAATCGTTGTGAATGCATGAGTGCATAAACCAACGTCCATGTGGATGCCAGTGTGCATTGTCCACGCGCCGCATGGCTCCATCCTCGTGAGTGGGAAAAGTGTCATTTGCTTGAAAATGAGTAGATTATGCATACGATTCTACACAGTTTCATAGAGATGCGGACTATATACGTCAGTCAAGCACGTTTAACAGCCAGACACATTATGAGTCAATCACGCGCATGCATTTATATATAATGCAGTAGAGTCGAGAGTCTGTGCAGTGCCAAGGGAACTGAAAAAACACTGATAGGACAGATGTAGATCTATTATTCAAAGAGTCTCTGTTTGTATTATTCAGTTCTTAATTTCCCAGCATGTTTTGCTACATTGCACTAGGTCGCAAGAAGTAAGCTGTATGGCATGAAAGCATCAAATTATTTCAACCACGTGGCATTTTAAAATGCTTATGCAGTATACTAAAGTTGCAATTGTGCAAAATGCAATAAATACTGTTGGTCGCGTATGTATAAGTTGCGCGTGCACGCAAGAGCGCACTGACACGCGAAAAAAAGTTGGATAAATTGCAAAGACAGAGATTAAAGCAATTCACCTGCTGCCAGTTTTCCTCCAGAGACGGCATCGCGGAGAAGTAGCCAGTGTCATGAACAAGTTGAAGTTCTTGAAAAATACTGTAATTGGCCAGAACATCCATGTTTGTGCAGCTAAACGGTGCGTTTGAGAGACTTTGATTCTCTGCGCGAGGAATCCGCGTTCTCTTCTGCGCGAGCGACTGAAACATTCAGATCAGTCACGAAATCCGAAACGTTTCAGTTCACTATGGACACTAAAATATATTTAATAGTAAAGGATCCATCCATCCAGGTTTGTTTGCTTTCCTCACAATGTTTCTGGAAGGTGAGCTGCAGGAGCAGAGTAGCTCACAGGTTACTGTGTCAGTCAGAGTGGGGAGCCACCGTACCGTCTGCGGATGCCCGCGAATCAAGGGGGCGTGCTCATCTGTCAATCAACTTCGTGCGTAACCATATAAGGAAAAAAGGGACGAAAACATTGGTGGCGAATCAGAAAGGCGGAGCTAAACTCGGACAGTGGGAGGAGTTCGATGCTGTTCTGGACCTATGATTCGTTCTCCGAAATTGCCACTCACAACATACATGCCTTTGAAAGACGAGCTATATTTAGACCGCTATATAACATACGATTCAGCGTTCGAGTCTCATTCGAAGCAAGAGCTTCCAGAGAGCAGCCACGTAGTGATTCAGGTCTGTTCAACACACTGAAGTGATGAAAAAAATACACATTTAAAAACACTTGACGCTCTAGACGTTAAAACAAAGATTATGCTAACATAATTATGCTAACAAAACAGTGAGAGAAATCGTACAGTGACTTTCTTTTTGTGAGTGCTGTCTATCTTTTATATACTATCTATCTATCTATCTATCTATCTATCTATCTATCTATCTATCTATCTATCTATCTATCTATCTATCTGTCCGTCTGTCTGCATATCTATCTATCTATCTATCTATCTATCTATCTATCTATCTATCTATCTATCTATCTATCTATCTATCTATCTATCTATCTATCTATCTATCTATCTATCTATCTATCTATCTATCTGTCTCTCTGTCTGTCTGCATATCTCTCTATCTATCTATCTATCTATCTATCTATCTATCTATCTATCTATCTATCTATCTGTCTGTCTGTCTGTCTGTCTGCAATCTGCATATCTATCTATCTATCTATCTATCTATCTATCTATCTATCTATCTATCTATCTATCTATCTATCTATCTATCTGTCTGTCTGTCTGTCTGCATATCTATCTATCTATCTATCTATCTATCTATCTATCTATCTATCTATCTATCTATCTATCTATCTATCTATCTATCTATCTATCTATCTATCTATCTATCTATCTATCTATCTATCTATCTATCTATCTATCTATCTATCTATCGCACTCTGTAACCCTGACTTTTGATTTGCTATGTGCAGCTTAACTCGCGTGTTATTTACATGGAAATCAGATGGCGTATAAGCCTGAGTACCTCTTTGAACTATAAGTACTGCGCAGCCATCTCACAACATCCCTGACCTTGTGTCATGCATGTAATTACATAAGTGGAACCTATAAACTATGAGAGGCTCTGAAAGGAAAATCTTGACCAAATCTGTTCGCTCTTTCACTTCAGCTGGAAAGAAAAGCGGGGAGGGGGGAATCATGGAATAGGCTTTAGTTGTTATGGCTCATTTGATTTGAATTATTCATATTCTTCACCAGATGATGCTTTGGCTCTTGGTGAGCATGTGTTATTTCTTTCATCTGGTACCTGCTCTGTGGAATGAGGTATGAATGAATTCATGAATTCACCGGTGAATCTAAGAGTGACCTTAAAAAAACACTCTGGAGACAGAGGAGGTATAAAGAACGAATCTGTTTTTCTCCTCTATAGCAGTTTTCATCCAAGATGGTCTGAGACGCTGGGATTTTCCTCTGTTATTAGAACAGAAGGCTGGAGGATAGGGGGATTGTTCCATCAAAAGTGAAGTCTTGAGGTTTTAGTAGTCATGAACGTCCTCTCACTTATGGATGTGACTGACCTACATGGAGGTGAATTGGCGTATGGTTCTTTGGAGATTATAAAAGATGTTTCTTTATGGGTTGTTCAGATCAGTGTTTTGGTGCTTCACAGAGTACAGTTGATTTTCTAAAAAATGAAATAATAAATAAAAAAATAGTTCACTTTGAAATTCATTTTTGGTATGTTTTATCTTACCTCAAGGGCATCCAAGATGTAGGTGTCTTTGTTTCCACAGTAGTTTCAATTTTGATATTTTTAGGTCAAACCGTTCGTGTCTGTCAGTCATATAATGGAGGTCTATGGTCACCACCTCAAAGAGCATGCACAGAGAAGTCCAAATTAAACATGATTTAATGACTCGTAAATGTAAGTACACACTGATGGCCTAAGACACGAAACGAGCGGTTTGTGTGAGAAAACGAACAGTATTTATATCGTTTTTAAGCTAAAACATATCAAAAATTAATTTCAAAGTGAACTATTCCTTTAACAATATAAGACTGGATGCTGACAAATAAGAATGGGAAAAACATAGCTTTAAAATGCATGTTTTTTTGTTGTTTAGAAAAACATTCTTTGTAGAAATATTTTCGTATTTTATACAATTTTCAACAATAGTGGTATTAAGGATAAATGGCTATAACAGTGTCAAGTAACCATAATTACTTTCCTGAATATAAATATTTTACAAATATTATGCGTTTTTGAATCATGAATTTCATTACGTTGTCTTGGGGTTGTACCCTTTTGGCAACCTGAACCGTAAATGCCATAAAAGGGAAAATTAATCTGATACTTTTAAGAGACATTGACACATCATCTTTTTTTTTTTTTTTTTTTTTTTTTAGCACAAAGAAATGGCTTCCGGCATGTTTCAAACTTTTTTTTAAACAAAACAAACGTTTTACTTATTTATTAAATTAGCTTTTTTTCTTCAGTCTTTTAATCATACTCTTTTATTTTCTCAAGCAGGTTACACCATGCAGCTTCTGTAGGCATTCCCAAATTAATTCAAATTAATTCAGTATCCATCATCTTTGAAGTGATGTTTTCATCATTTTTGAACAAATTGTGTTTTAATGTATTTTTGTTAGCAAATGAAAGAATGAGCGTGATGACATATCGACCCCTTTCATTTGTAAATGCAGTTCTTATTTTTAAGAGTGTGTTAGACACTGTGTGTTTACTAATAAGTACAGTAAAGTTTGCATGTTAACTGCATGTCATCATGCAAATAGTTTGTTTGACAGTTTGTTTAATTTGACTGAGAGACAGTAGAGATAAGACAGTTGGAAAGTGAGAAAGTGAGGTAATTGTAACCTGCCTTAGTGTAAAGCCTACTTTTTCTTCCAGCGTGTGTGAAATGTAGCTGATTTGCTCTCTTTGTGTAAGCCAGGTTTATGTGTGCCTCCCCAGCCCACCCCTGTGCGTCCACAGTGGCAGCGAGTGCTGTAATCTCATTATTCTGCTCTGGGAGACTGGCTGTCGGCCCTGGAACTACGATTTACACATGGCATTTCAACAGGGAGGGGAGGGCCATGCTGTCGATGAAGCGCCCACTGACATTTATCCATTTGACACGTTAGCCTCTCTCTCTCTCTCTTTCTATCTGTAACTTATACACACAAACAAACACCAAATGTGTTTTCCATTCCACCTATAACACAGCTATATATTTACCGGCATTAGGGTTTTCAACAAACTAACCCTAAGAGTTAAATGCAGGGTTCCCCACCAACAGTGCACATTTTGGATGTCTCCCTTAAAGGGATACTCCACTGTTTTTTTCATATTAAACTATGTTATTCCCTTAACTAAGACGAGTTGATGCATACCTCTCTCGTCTCAATCGCTCTGGCGCGCGAGACACTTTGATCGCACTTAACTAGCCCAGTTCATTGAATAGGGGCCAAGCAGAGAAGTGACCAAACACTGCTACGTTTTCCCTATTTAAATACAGTTACACGAGTAGAGTAACTCAACCAACAATGGTGACACAAAATAAAACGTTGCAGTTTTCTAAGTGTGTAAAGTGGATAACTATAATATATGGCGGAATACCACGGCAAGTGCTTGGTGCCCAATCACTTGTTGATACATACCCGTGGTATTACCCTTAGCCTCTAACCAAACAAAAAGAAAAGGTAAATATCAAAATAAAACTTTCCCCAATTAACAACAAATATTTAACTAAAAATATACACTATAACAAACATAATTTAATCAACTACTTGAAGCACAATACAAAACTACTTCAAACAAACAAAATAGAATTAAACTGGCTGAAATAATAAAAAGGAATCCCCCTCCTCATCGGATCAAGATGGTACAGTCCAATTTCCTTGGAACAGCTCAAAAGTGGAGGCTGAAGCGCCGCCTCTTCCTTTAGGCCGTCACTATGGACACGCCACGCGGCCGTTCACTCCATGGACCTGAGGAATCCAGGACTAAGGTAAAGTCAAACAGTAAAGAGAGAATATAAATAGTGTGCACCCTTCCATACATTCAAACTTTAATAAACTGTTTAACTTAACCTTGTCCTGTGTTTATTTATATTGCTAAGGGATTTTAAATAAAGTAACAAACCAGCTAAATTAAACTTCAAAATAAAAAAATTAAATCATGATAGAATTAATGTGAGGTGAGCAACGCACCCGTCACACCAGGTTACTTACTTTTTAAGTTTTTTTTTTTTTTTTTTTTTTTACTTTTTACAGCGTAGTTAAGGGAATAACATAGTTTAATATGAAAAAACGGTGGAGTATCTCTTTAAACTGGGTACAGTGATCGCTGTTCTTCTCTCACTACATGACTTCTCTCATAAACCCCTTTCTGGGGTTCCATTTAGTTGTGTCATATTACGCGACAATGGGTCACACATTCACTGTATATCGGAAACTTTGCACAGTAAAACGTCCTTAAAGATATTAACAAGCTGAAAGATAAACCTGATTGTCTCGTCGTCTGTCTCTGGGGACATGCCTTCCACACGTTTCAAAGTTTGACACATTTTGGTCTAATCGTTATAGAGAAATCTTGAAAACAAACAAACAAAACGCAGTGTCTGTCCGGATTAGACTATGAGGACTCACGGTGTTCCGGACGGTTGAAAATTTATACTCACTCTGTTTTGGACAGTCATTTCTAACATAAAACGCATAAATTTTAAGTTGGTAAAGTAGCCTAATCATATTAATCTTCATAACTTTGTTTTATAAGTATCTATACACTCTTTTAATCGACAATTGCTCATTTTAATATTATATTCTAACGTTGTATTTAAGAATTTAAAATATTTATTTATTTTTTAATCCCCTAAAGTACAAATATTTGCAAATTGTAACTCATAATTAATTTATAAGACCATAAGAATGTTTTTTTTTTTCTCGTCATTTTCTGGTGGGTGATTGTGTTTTAAGAGCCCCTTTCTCGTCCATTTGTCCTGCCGGAAAACCTTCCCCTCGTCATTTTCTGAACAGTCAATGGTGTACGTTAGAAACTCGCACTGATTTCTTTGAAACGACTGGCTCTGGAAACATAGGGTTTGTCGGAATCGAAAGAGGAGGCAAAGATGACATGTATATACTTTTTCACAGACAAGCAGCACTCATATTTTCTTCAGAAAATGTAAAATTTTCCTTTTTAAATCACAATCTGGCTTGATTTGTGTCGTACGGCAAAGTAATGAGAAGTGAACTTGTATTGCCCTCACACAAATTCTGCTTTTACCCTTCTGTGCACCGCACATCTCTGCAAGTGTTCTCTTTCTTTTCCAAAACACGCTGTTGATTTTACATTAATATTAAAGCAGTTGCACTGACTTTAAAGGATATCTGAACCGAAGAGCCAATTACCGTCACCGTATTGCTTCAGAAAACCTGTCATCTGGCTTATCTCTACAATAAGTCCAGTCATATTGCCCTGATTTTATGGCAAATGCCGTAATATGTCTGTAACCACACAACGAGGCACTGGCGAATACATTAATCTCCACTCCCCTCCATTTCGTTTCACTGCTGACATAGCTATTTACTGACAGTTAGTGGTATTACGGCATTAATAATGGAAAAGATGCCATCCATCGCACCATCATGAAAAGGCTAATGGCAGCAAACTGCATATTTGGAGTATTTCATGTTGCATGTAATGCCACAGCACAAGACACAGGAATCAAAAAGAATTTCTGTGCATGCAATTAAATTTATCAACCGCTAATGATGGAACATGACTAAAGATAAAAATAATATTTGTATTTAAAAAATAACATTTTTCCTGCTTTGCTGCAGCATAGCTCTTCATTTTTGAGAAAATCCTGTTTACATTGTAAAAAAATAGGCTATTACATTTTATACTGGACTTTTTGAGCCGTGAAAAAAAAAACATTTTGAATCTATAACATGATATTAAATCAACAATGCTCCACCTGTCCATTTGTCTGAGCTTCATATTGATCAATGTTGATGATTGATGTCATGATTTGTTTATAGGATTGTTTTTCCTCTTGACTTTTTGTGTTGTTGCCGCTCGTCAGTTTTTAGCATTTTGTTGTCATGAGTGCATATTAATGATGTCTGTAGTTCGTCAATATTGAGGTTTGTGTGTTAAAGGGATAGTTCACTTTGAAATAAATTTTTGATGTTTTAGCTTATTTCAAGGGCATCCAAGACGTGTAGGTGTCTTTGTTTCCACAGTAGTTTATATTTTGTTGCTGTGGTTACAAGTGGTAAAAACGATATAAATACAGTTCGTTTTTTCACACAAACCACTCGTTTCGTGTCTTGGGCCATCAATGTGTACTTACATTTACGAGTCATTAAATCATGTTTAATTTGGACTTCTCTGTGCATGCTCTTTAAGGTGGTGACCATAGACCTCCATTATATGACTGACAGACAAGAACGGTTTGACCTAAAAATATCAAAATTGAAACTACTGCGGAAACAAAGACACATACATCTTGGATGCCCTTGAGGTGAGCTAAAACATACCAAAACTTAATTTCAAAGTGAACTATCCCTTTAAGTGTCGAGGTTGATGTGCGTCTACGACTGTGGCATGTTAAATAAAGGATTTTTTAGCGATGTATTTGTTTAGAAATTATAAACATTTTCTATTGGCTAACACTTTGAGGCTTGTTTGAGTTTGTCGTTTTCATTCTTTTCAATGACTTACACAGGCCTTCTCAAGGGAATTTAGCTTGTTTAGCTAAGGACGGTCATTGGAGTATCTTTAGCCATGCATTGAATGTTGAATAGACACAGATATAATTTTAACTTTGGTCTTTATTTTTGCATAAACCTTTGAGGCTTGATTCTGATCATTAGTTTCAGTGATATTCCTCTTGAAGAACAAGTAATGGAAATATGGTTACTGTCGACTCGGCTCCGGTTGCTCAAGAGGAGAGAATAGTAAGCTTCAAAACGCCCTCTCAGCTCGCTCTCACAGTTTTAATGCTGTGCTGGTGCTTCTCATGCCAAGCGAGAGGAATAAACAGCAGAAAGCAGACAAGAGAAAATACAGACAGGACCACAAAGGGCAGAGCCTCTCAAGCCAATTAAATGAGAGAGAATGGCACACAGACAGGAAATTTCCTCTGACCTCCCTGCCTTCCTCTGAAAGGTTACAGAGATGCAAATGTGGCCTCTGTGGAGAATATTGATAATCACGCTTGCCTTTTGTTGGTCTGTGTGGTTTTTGTAATGGGCCCAGGAGAGACTGGACTTTTCAGATGTCATTTCATGAATGCAGTTCAGGTAATTAGAGTGATTTTGTAGAAGGTTTACATGATAATTACATGTGCAGAAAATGGAATATCACAAATTAGATCTCCTTAATATCTTAATTGTTTCTCCGGTGGCAGATGAAGACTTTTAAGTGTCCTGCTTCTCAGGTTTTTCCCTCTTAAAGGGACAGCTCACTTTGTTTTAGCTTACCTCAAGGCCATCCAAGATGTAGGTGTCTTTATTTCTGCAGTATTTTCAATTTTGATATTTTACAAACTGTTCTTGTCTGTCAGTCATATAATGGAGGTCTATGGTCACCACCTCAAAGAGCATGTACAAGTCCAAGTCCAAATTAAACATGATTTAATGACTCGTAAATGTAAGTACACATTGATAGCCTAAGACATGAAACGAGCGGTTTGTGTGAGAAAACAAACAGTATTTATACCGTTTTTACCTCTTGTAAGCACAGCCAGATCCAAGTGATCTGAGGGTGTGGGCACTTCGGTCTGCACAAGCGGCGGAAGTGATCTCTCGCGCGTGTACGTCACTCATTGTTTACACAGAGATTTCGGAAGTGTTACCCTTCACTGTGAAGATCTAAACATATTTAGATATACAGGAAGTTGCAATGGAAGACAATTTCAATATATTAACAGACAACGTTGATTTTTTTTAAAACGCGAGATATCACTTCCGGCGCTTTCCAGAGCTTGCGCAGACCGAAATACCCGCGCCGTTTTCTCACACAAACCGCTCGTTTCATGTCTTAGCTTAGGCCATCAATGTGTACTTACATTTACGAGTCATTAAATCATGTTTAATTTGGACTTCTCTGTGTATGCTCTTTGAGGTGGTGACCATAGACCTCCATTATATGACGAACGGTTTGACCTAAAAATGTCAAAATTGAAACTACTGCGGAAACAAAGACACCTACATCTTGGATGCCCTTGAGGTAAGATAAAACATTTCAAAAATTAATTTCAAAGTGAACTGTCCCTTTAAGAAAAATACTCACATTAACAATGCACTATGCCAAGATACCTAAGCCTCCAGACTAAAGTCAAAATAAACTCAGTTTAATCAAAATTCTTCCTAAGTCAAATTATCTTAGCAATCCACATTTGATTTGTTGCTCTATACTAAACCTAAGAAAACAAAGTTTTGTTGCTTTGGGAACAAACAAATATGCAAACAGACACCCAGTTGTTGCGATCAATTCGCTCACCAGTTCTGTGATAATGTATGCAAGTCAATATATTTAAATGAGTCATCTGCATAAAGTCAAAAGCCATTTGAAAGAGCATAATTTTCATTGATCAAGCTCCCTTTAGATGTTGTCAGTTTTTGCTAAATAGCTATAACAAGCATCTAAAAGGAGTCTTTAGAGAAATCAAAAAACGGCTTAGTGGGAGTCTACATAAAGACAAATCTGCATTGATCAGAACCCACTGTAGTTTTTTTTGAGCTGGATATATATGTGGAATGAAAGAAGGCAATTATAACTCTGCTTTGTATAATGCAGAGATTAATTCAGATGAGCAATGAACAGTGTGTGTGTGGACTGAGTTAGATTGTTGATGTTTGCACAGTGACTGAGCACAAAAGAGAAGTCAGAGGTCACAGATTTGAGCCATTCAGGAAACCATGGCAACGGTCACAGTGTAGCAGCTGTCAGGTAATGACATTCACTGACTGGTGTGTATCTTTGTGTAGAGGGGGAGGGTGGTGTATTTACACAAATCATTAATCAACTGAGAGTGACATATGCCTCTTTAAGTACCACACCATTACTGTACACAAAGCACCATATGCATCACATTAAGGTATAAATCCTTTACCAATTTATTATGATTACAATAGTTTTCACTAAAATACAATATTTACTAAATATTTGTGTTTAAATAATTTCCTATTTGTTTTTTTTGCAACCGCTGTCACTACAATAAATAAAAACTAGGGCTGTCAAACGAATAATCGCGATTAATCGCATCCAAAATAAAAGTTTGTGTTTAAATAATATATGTGGGTGCACTGTGTATAATTATTTTATATATATAAATACAAACGCACGCTTGTATATATTTAAGAAATATACTGTATATAGATTTACTTATAATTTATATTATATATCAATATTTTATATATAAATAATATGTTTTTCTTAAATATACATGCATGTGTGTGTATTTATATACAAATAATTATACACAGTGCACCCACATATATTAAACACAAACTTTTTTGGATGCAATTAATCATGATTAATCGTTTGTCAGCCCTAATAAAAACTATAGCCTATTATATAAGCTATACTGTAAAAATGTTAATAATAAAAAATATTGTAACAATATTACACATAATATTTAAGACTTGATTTCTTTCATGGAAACTGAATAAATCGTGTAAGATCCCCTTAATTACTAAGTCTATGATACAATGAATAAAATTTTTTTAGTGATGTATGCTTTTTTATTTTAAGTTGACGCTCTAAAGTGTGTGAGTGAATGAAAATAATCTTGTTTGATTTTAAGTTACATTGCATTATTAAATGATTATTTACTTACTATAAGCCCAACACTTCTGCACAATGGTAACGATCAAAACTTCAAAATAATAGAAATTCTTTCAAATGTCAAACATAACTGAACATTAAACATTGATGTTTCCCTTTACTCAAAAACACATAAAATAACAGTTAATTTCAATATTTCCTCTCCATTACCAGCCATGTGCAAAGCATGCTGGGAACTAACAATGGTCTCTCTAAATTAAACCGCATAATTGAGGTAATTCTCTTAAAATAAATTGGTAGCCATTTTCCCTTAATTTTATCAGTTTAATTGGTTCCTCAATTCAAGCCTCAAAAGTGTGTAAGTTTCCTTAAAAAATTTTGGAGAATGTATCTTTCACTAATAAATCTATCGTTTTATTAGTGAAGTGTTCTCAATAGTTTCCACAATTTTCTTAATAAAATATACACAATATTTTTAATTATCACTTAAATTTTTTTAATGAAACTTACAAGACCCATGATTCATTTTTTTTACAGTGTATTTGCAATTCTATTTCATTTATTATGATTTCAAAGTAGCAAAACCTATAGGGGTGCGTTTATTGCATGACTACCATGGTAAAGGGGGATGAAAATGAAAGGAGAAACTAAAATAGTTATTATTTTAAGTGCATATTCATACATATACATATATTTGTGGTTTGAAGAGAGCCTAGAGACTTTAGTCAGCATGGATGCTATTTAATTGGATGCAAATGAAAATGAGGCTGTGAGGGGTGGAAATACAGTCAGTTCGGGATGCTGTACTGCAGATTGTTGAGCTGTTGAAACATTGATTTAGTGAATACATTTAGTGAATAAAAACTTACCTTGGAAATTAGACTTGGCCTGGAACCTTTAATACTGTTTATGCTGACTAAAGTGTACAGAAAGTTCCTCAAGGCAATCTATTGTGGCAAGAAGACATCAAGGTCTGTCCAAATCCAGTGTTTTTAAAGGTTGCTTCACTGCTAGTGATATCCCATAATCCTGTGTGTTCTTGTGAGAAAAAACAACAACATTGCATCTGATAGTATGGAAGCGTATTTCATTAACTTCAGGGAAAAAAATCTACTGTTTTTCTGAATTAACGAGTTAATTATCTCATAATTATGAGATACATTTTTCTTGAAAAAACAATTTTTCACTCTGTTTTTATGAATTAATGAGTTACTCATAATTTTGAGATAATTAAGCATAGACTGTAAAAAATATGGACAAAGCGTCTGTGACGTCACCCATAGACTTTCTGAAGAACAGTTTTCAGGCTGTTTATGAGGGGTATGGGGGGCGCCATATTGGAAAATATTGGCAAATACATAATACAAATCTTCAGAAAGGATACAAAGGTGGTGTGATGTGTTGTCAGATCATGGCCGAGACGTCAAATTCCACTCGGCACAGTCGGTTATCAGCTGTCAATCAAAGTTAACCGCCCTTATTTTTCGTACATTTTATATCTAAATACGATCTAAACTAACGAGTTAGAAAAAAATTCACCCCCCTCACAGTTGTCAGGCAGTCGGCACCTATCGAAACATACAATAAAAGTCCATGGGACCAACCTGTAAAAGCATGAATTTATGCTGTGAAAACGGACATTTTAACATGTCTACGGACATTTGCTCCCTTTTGGGACCTCCCTCTAGCGGATTTTCGATGTATTGCGGTTTTTCACACTTCCGGGTAGGCTTTTTTTTTCCAGATTATTAGATAATTAAGTCATTAATTCAGAAAAACAGAGAACAAACTTTTTCTGAGATAATTAACTCGTTAATTCAGAGAAACAGAGTAGATTTTTTTCCTCAAGTGAATTTAATACGCTTCCCGTATGAGCTGATTTGAAAACATTAAGATATTTGCTTTATTGTATATCTCATGTATTTTTCACAATTATTGTAGGCCTACACTATTAGAAGAAACCTATACTGGGCATCATGGGATCATCTTATAGATTTAGTATTTACTTTTTTTATTCTATACTTTTTCAAAACAAAACACACTCTAAAAAATGCTGGGTTATTTTAACCCAATTTTGGGTAAAATATGGACAAACCTTACATTTCTTTACTTTCAAATTGAGTCAAAATAAGATTCTATATAGAACCCTGAACCTGTTTTTCTGAGAGTGCAGTCTGAAAGCAGTTTCCTGATGAGGTACAGTCAAACAAAAATGTTGTGTGTGAAGTCACTGATTGACTGAGCAGAAAGGTTTCAGACACAGGCTACACTCCAGCCAAGGGGGAAAAGATTGTCTGTTCATCCTTTTATCCAGCAGCTCAGGCCATGCACACACATCTGCTCTGACTTTAGACAGTCTTTATCGTGAGCGTTCAGCTCCCTCAGTTCATGCGAGGCGACTGATAACAGGTTTCTCCAATCAATACACAACATGCCCCCGCAGACCTTCTCAGGCACTGTTTTCATCAGCTATGATTCTGTGAAATAACTCCTTTTTTAATTATGTCTTTACCCCCAGGCTCCGGTGGAAATCATAACTTGTCCACTCAGAGGTCAACAAAGCCAGGGAATCCAAAAGCTACACTTGTCCACAAGTGGATGGAGCCATTCAATTTGTGTCAAGGTCTACATGTACCTGGAATCAAGACAGGTAGGCCTATTGCAACTTTTAAAAAAATTATTATAATACAATACAACATAATAGTAAAAAATATAATTTATTCATTCCGTTATTCATACCATAAGCAGTATTTAGATATAATTATATATATATATATATATATATATATATATATATATATATAATTTGAATGGCTTCAATATATATATATATATATATATATATAATTTGGAGCTATTTATCTAAATGATAAAATGAAGTAAAAGATGGGTGAATAGTCAGTTGGTTGTTGACTGGAGTAGCGTCGAGATCACATGTTCCCGATCCCGGTCTCCTGACCTTCATGTGGCTCCAGCCAAACACATTCCAAGAATCATGCAGAAGATGACTGTAACAGCACAATGTGAGGTCTTTTCAGCTAAACGTTTAATACCATCTGCTCTGTCCCCCCTATCATGCATCTGTTAGGGGGAAACATTGCATGCGTCATGTGATATGTGACTTTATACACACCCATTCATGTAAATCAGCTGCAAATGTAACTCTTTTTATGTACATCATTTTTGTCATAGCATGCCTGCTCTTGTAGTATTTTAGCAAAACTATTCTTTTACATTTTTATTTTACTTTCTGCAGTCTGGACTTTTAATTATAGCTATCATTATGTAAGCAATAAGGTACGAGAGGCTGTGCTGTATCGTGAATAAGTATACCGGCTGAAGGGCGTTGTTGCCGCCACTTATTCATGATACAGCGCTACCTTATTGCTTTTATAAAATGGTTACCACACAATAAAAATATTAAAGTAAAAGAAATATGTATTAGTGCAACTTTCATGAAGTAAAATCACTAAAATATGGAAGCTTGTTTCCGCCACAGAATGAAAAATAAAAAAGGTAATTGCGACTTTTTATCTCACAATTCAGACTTTTTCTCTCACAATTGCGAGTTTAAATCTTGCAATTCTGACTTTATTTCTCAGAATTGCGAGATTTAAAGTCAGAATTGCGAGATATAAAGTTGCAATTGTGAGATATAAAGTCAGAATTGCAAGATATAAAGTCAGAATTGCGTGATTTAAAGTCAGAATTGCATGATATAAAGTCATAATTGCGAGATATAAAGTCATAATTGCGAGATATAGTCATAATTGCGAGATATAAAGTCAGAATTGCGAGATATAAAGTCAGAATTGCGAGATTTAAAGTCAGAATTGTGAGATATAAAGTCAGAATTGTGAGATTTAAAGTCAGAATTGTGAGATTTAAAGTCAGAATTGTGAGATTTAAAGTCAGAATTGTGAGATTTAAAGTCAGAATTGCATGATATAAAGTTGCAATTGCGTGTTATAAAGTCAGAATTGTGAGATTTAAAGTCAGAATTGGGAGATATAAAGTCAGAATTGCGTGATATAAAGTCAGAATTGTGAGATTTAAAGTCAGAATTGTGAGATATAAAGTCCGAATTGCAAGATTTAAAGTCGCAATTGTGTGTTATAAAGTCAAAATTGCGAGATATAAAGTCAGAATTGCAAGATGTAAAGTCGCATTTGCGAGTTTATATCTCACAATTCTGAGAAAAGGTGTCAGGATTTCATCATATAAACTTGCAATTATCTGTTATAAAGTCAGAGTTGCGAGATGTAAACTTGCAATTGTGAGATAAAAAGTCTAACACTTCTGTTATTTTTTTCTCAGAATTGCAACTTATCTCGCAATTCTGACTTTATAACACGCAATTGCGACATTATTTCTCACAATTCTGACTTCATATCTCGCAATTGTGAGATAAAAAGTCACAATTATTTTTTTCTTTCTTTAATTCAGTGGCGGATAAAAGCTTCCATACCAAAAGCCTTCCTTCCGCTAGAAAAAAAAAATAGTCCCCGACCGTGAACAGCAACAACGTTCCAATGTGTAATATGCATGAAAGCTCAAATAAACACAACATACTGTAGGAACTGCAGTGTTGCGCAGTGATGAATAGAATCGTTGGGTGAAGCGGTCATAGCCGTGTTTTATCGTGAATAAAGCACAGCTGTTAACCAATCAGAATCAAGGATCGGAACTAACCGTTTTACAATTTTCATTATATAGCATTATGCATAGTGATAAACAAATTCATAATTCATACTTTCAATTAAGATTATGGAAATAATCAAAGTTCCATGCCATTTCTAATTATTGCATCAAGAAAATATCTGTTAAAAATGTATGTTTTTTATTTGCTTTATACTTTTATCCTATTTAATGTTTGACTATGCTTCTGGTTTTTCTTTTCGGATCTTTCTGTGTTTTTGGCTAAATCTCTCAAGTATACCCTCCAGTTAGCCTGATAACCTCTGTTCCTTGAGTGTCTCAGCCATGGAATTCTATTAAGATTTGAGATTAGGGAGAATTGTGATGGTGAACATGGATGAAATTCTTTTGGGACATTGAAGAGCCTCAGAATCCATGACCTCCAGAAATGAGAGAGAATATATGGCTTTGTCATAGACGATTCAGGACTCTTTGGTCTTGTGGATCGAAACTGCGGTACACATGTGAATATTCAGTCTTTAACCAAGACTTTAACCAGGCAGACAATCATAGCAGTTGTAGTAGATGACAGTGCAAGTATGTGGAGGAAATGTCTTTTCTATTAATTCCGCCCCTCATATAAACTTTCTGCTTGCGCTGGTCAAAATAAAGGCTATACCTATATTGATTCCTTTAAAAGCTTAATATTAGTCTGGGAATATTTTTATAGGGTATATGTGGTTTAAAGGTTCTGCTGATGGCAAGGTTTTGTTTGAACGAGTCATCAAGGTACAGTATACAGTACTTTCTTTTAGTGCATCCATATGGATTTGCAAGTAGTTATTAAGCCCACCTCAATAAACATTTCTTTTTTATCCACAACAAACCAAAAGTTTTGGGGCTTTTCAGATTGAAATTGTTTACCACCCAGGTCCACTGGATTAAAGTGTTGGCTTGGGTTGTCTTATTCTATGTTTTGCGTCTATTTTATGCTTATTATAATGCTATTTAAATTATTGTAAATACGAGTTTCCTAGTCAGAAATTAGACATGAATGCCCTCTCAAGTCATATTTACAACTGGGAAATAATTTTGATACCCGGATTTCTGCGTTGGACAGGCCATACATTTTAAACATGGCGGAGGGGAAAACGATTGCTGCTGTGACTGGTATTCTTTATTATTGCCATTAAAGTAGTACATTTTTACATATCTGAATATCCATTTGAAGCATGTTGAATGTTTTATACACATCGAAAAAAGCCTGTATTTGCCTGAAATGACAAAATCGTTGGCATTTTTTTTAGTTACATTTTATTAAAAATGAACTATCTTCAATACATTTGGGCTTTAAAGGAGTATAGTTCACTTAAAAAAAAATAATAATAATCTTTTGCTGATAATTTATCCAAGATGTCCATGTCTTTCTTTCTTCAGTCGAAAAGAAATTAAGGTTTTTGATGAAAACATTCCAGCATTTTTCTCCATAAAATGCACTTTACCAAACGGTTCAAGGTCCAAAAGACAGTTTTAGTACAAACTGCTCAAAGGGCTTTAAACGATTCCAGACGATGAATAAGGGTCTTATCAAGCGAAACGATCGCTCGCTTCAAAAATAAATAACACAATTTTATAAGCTCAAATGGTCGCCTTGCTCTGTTCTGTGAGGCGCATTCGTGACTCTCCTGTTCGAACTCCTTCATCAAAATGAACAAATCTTTTTTCGAGTCATTTGGTTAATTCAACGAACGAAATGAACAAATTGACTCTGATTTTTTTTTTTTTTTTTAAATGAGTTATAGTTTCGCTTGATAAGACCCTTATTCATCATTCATCAATCGTTTAAAGCCCTTTGAACAGTTTTCACTGAAACTGTCTTTTGGACCTTGAACGTTTTTTTTTTATTTTTTTTATGAGTTATCATTTCACTTGATTAAGACCCTTATTCATCGCCTGGAATCGTTTAAAGCCCTTTGAACACTTTGCACTGAAACTGTCTTTTGGACCTTGAACTGTTTGGTTACCAGTCAAGTCCATTATTATATGGAGAAAAATCCTGGAGTGTTTTCATCAAAAACCTTTCTAACACAGAAACCTAAAATTCTCGGGACAGCAGCACGTGTCCAAATTTCAATCTTAACCGTTCTATTTCATCAGAAACGATCTTAAAACCGGCCTTTAAGTGTAAAATAGCGAGCTAACCCTTTGACAAAAGTTTGCAGATGTGACCTACTGAGATAACCAACAGTAAGTGCCCTACCGAAGGGCAAAACGGTGATTGGGCAGGAAATGGTTCATAGCAGCCCCTCGGTGTTCTTCTAGCCTGCAGTGTTTGTGTCAGACCTCGAACCGCAAGACCGCTATCATCCCAGAGCATATCGAGTCAAGTCACCTTCATTTATATAGTGCTTTTGACAATACAGATTGCTTCAAAGCAGATTTACAGTTGTAACAGGAAATGAATGCATGAATGGATTGTTTTGGCTGCACATCAGCTCTAGAAGAAAGTCATTGTTTATAGCGTACGTTTTTAATTGGTTCTGGCCTATTTTAATGCAGACAAGGAAGAAATGAGTAAAAACATATATCTCAGCCCCTCCGCTCACCAGGAATCGCTCTAGGAAGTCGCTGGTGTTCTCATTTGCAGTAATTAGACCCATCCTGAGATAGTTCATCAGGGATCGTCTCTCACCGAATCATCTAGACATCGACATCCTCCTCCACCTGTCTGGGCCGCAGGAAGCTCTCCGGGTAGCTGTCAAATGCAGCATTTCAGACGCTATACGAGTTGCACTATGCCCTCGTTCGGTATCGTACCTTCTTCAACGACGGGGGCGGTAGTTCTCTCCGCCTCAGGGCCCGTATCATCTCTGTCACGGGGCCCGTACCTCCCCCCACGGTGGAGCTCATGCAGTATTGATGGAGCAGTAGTGCTTTACGGGGACACTGTAATTACGTCCCTTCATAAGGCCAATTTTGGCTGGGTGGGCTCATAACCTTTCTTGGCTGTATGTGCATCAGGGGGCCCATGAGACAGAGTTCATTAGGGCCTGACACCGCACTAGACGGGGAGTAATGGGCCGAGGCGAAGCGTGCTGTTTATCTTAGGCCATAGAGGCTAATGACGGGGCGTACTGTGTGTGTATGTGTGTGTGCGTGCTATTGAGCTGGCCTTGGGGGTGGAGAGATTCCATTAATAGGCAAAAGGCGTGGGACACCACTTTCTTTATTAGAGCTTTTGAAGCTGGATGATTGCTCACAGCTCTGCATACAGCTGGGGGCTTTTTTATTTATTTATTTATTTATGCCCCATCCCAGTGGCGGCTGGTGAAAAATATTGTAGGGGGGGCTGAATAGGAGGGGGGTCTGGGGGCCCCCCCCAGAAAATTTTGAATTTAGTAGATGTGATTTCCTGCATTCTGGTGCATTTTAGGCCTTAGGCCATGCCCTTACCTATACCAATAAAATAACTTAACACAGTCAATACCAATGGTCAAATAATACAATAATAATAATAACAGTTTGACAGTTAATGATAATGAACAAGTTGCATGTTTATTATGCTCTGTGTGCTGACAGAAAAAGTGCAAACGCATAATATTGATAAATTATAATATAGGTAATACAAAAAAATAATAGGTAATACAACAATCTAGTTTAATCAATCCCCAGCTGTAGACTACATATTTATTTTTGACAAATTGGATAATGGATAACAATGTGTTGATACTAGAGAAAGAGAGGGTGGGACAACATTCTCGAGGGTAACACCCAAGTATGAGAAGAAAGTTGATTTTAACTAGTATGAAACACAGTAATCTAACTCAGAACTTAAAAACATAAAAAAACAAAGCAAACACACAGGTATTAATATTCCTATAATAACTATTTTAATATCAAATGTGTGTGAAACAGTGTTTATGTGTGTGTGAGTGAGTGAGTGAGTGAGTGAGTGACAGAGACAGACAGGTCAATTCCCACGACTAACTTTACATTATTTCCACTCGACGTCACTGGCGCTGCCATTCTTCTCTCATCTGGGGTAAAAAAATGTCCCGTGGTGCGCGTGCACGGTGCACTCCCCTAATCTGATACTGTGGGCGATATTTTCAGCGCCCCCAAACCATAAAATTTGACGACGCTGATTGGCGAAATATAAACTTTTTTGCATAGCAACCGGGGAACCATTGGCTTAAATTCCAGCACTGTGGGGCTGAGCGAACTGGCGCCCTGAGAAGACAGCCTATTGGCTATACTACTACACCAACATGATAAAATTAACGAAAGTGAATGCAAATATCATTCTGGTGAGTTCAAAACACTTTTCAAAGTAAAACAATTATTAGCATATAATTAACACAGATTATTTTTCAAAATGATAAATTATAATATATATTAAAAAACAGACAGACAGATCGGAGGGAGGGCGGCGCCCCAGCGCCCTCTATGGGCGAGCCGCCCCTGCCCCATCCTGACAGAGGCGACGGCGCTGCAAAAATATGTTTTGAGGGGAGTGATAAACAAATATCACATGAATGTGACATAAATGCTTTAACTGTCATTCCATAATACACTGTTGTTTATTTTACCACCAACAAGTTAAAGTAAACACACTTATAACAATTACACAACTACACTGTAAAAATTGAATATGCTTTATCTAATCAATAGAATTGTGGCAACAGATTACAAGCAATATTATTCATTAAATTGAACAAATTAGAATTTAGTAATAATTAATCAAATTATTCCTTAAAAGTTTACACCAAAACATTCAACAAAAATATCTCACTAACAGACAGACGTCAAAGATTAATTAAGAACTCTTTATTTTATATTGGCAACATTGAAGACACCTGATGTTAACAAGCAGAATCACGGAAGGAGAAAACCGTCATTTTAAAACAAACCTAAAACAAACACTGATCACCATAATGGTGACTTCAATGTATGTTTTTTGGTTGTTGTTGTAAGTTTTACTCATTTTAAATGGTTAACTTTTAAGGAATTAATTTGATTGATTATTACTAAATTCTAATTTGTTAAATCTAATTAATAATATTGCTTGTAATCTGTTGCCACAATTTTTTGATTAGATAAAGCATATTCATGTTTACAGTGTAGGCTTGCACTTCTGTGTAAATTAATTGTCATTGTTGACATGTTGTTTATAGGGTCTTCTAGTTTCTAGGGTGTTCTGAATGGTTGCTTATGTTGCCAAATCAATATTATCTGAAACATTAGCCCCTTTTTAAAATAAAATGAAAAGTGTATAAAAATGACATTTATACACAAGTGTTCAAAAGCTTTGGGTCAGTAATTTTTTTGAAACATTATTGCAATCTAAAATAAATGTTTTTAATTTGAATATATTTTAAGATGTAATTTTATTCCTGTGATGCAAAGCTGAATTTTCTGCATTAATGTCACATGATCCTTCAGAAATCATTCTAATACACTGTGCTCAATAAACATTTCTTAAAAATATACATTTTTGAAGGCTCCTCTTAACATTTTTGTGAAAACCAAGATAAAATTTGGCCAGGATTCTTTGATAAATATAAAGTTCAAAAGAACAGCATTTATTCGAAATGTACATTTTTGAACAATTTAATTGTCTTTACTGTAACTTTTTAATGCATCCTTGATGAATAAAAGTATTTATTGATGTTGGTATGGATGTTCCTGACCCCCAAACCTTTGAACAATATTCATATACAAAATATATTGGCAGGTAAGGGGAATATATATATATACATTCAAAAATTATATTATATTCAGAAATCATCAAATTAATTGCAATAAATCACACCCCCCTAAACAAACCCTTTTCATCCATCTTCATCATCAAAAGACTTCTGAAAGACAAAAAGCAATTAAAAGGGAACTAAATGACAATAATATATTCATAAATGAAAAGAAAAGCCCTAGCAGAGCAAACAATTGGCCTCAATCAGTCAAGTGAATCCATATCATCAAAATGTCAATGGTGTTGAATAACAAATGCACTGCAGCTGTTGCTTAGGACAGAGGGTAATGGTTTCGATAGACCAACAGGGCACGGACACCCACGCAAATGTGTTGATCTGATGCATGGAGGCAAACGAGGGAAATGGAAGAGGGTTTGGACAATTAATAAACACGGGTCTCAAATGGACTTCTGGCGACCGCCGAGGGACCAGCTGAGACCGAGTAGTGCAAGTAGCTCGTTTAGTCGATGCAAATTTTTCATGCGTTACTCTCTGCTGCACTCCATGGGTGTGCACTAACATGCCGAGGAGGCTGTCACAAACCTTGCTTTGATCACGCAGCAATAGGCCCCAACGGTAACATCACAGCAGAGCAGCAAAGCAGGCAGTTAGGGAAGAGGGTAATATTGCACTTAGCCAAGGACTGCTGTGTGTGCGTGTTCACTTGCTGGCCAGAGCAGATTGCTTTACTGAGATAGGAAGAGGAGATCCAACACACACATGTTCTCCCGTAAAATCCCTTTACAAAATGCACCATCAAAGAGCGATAATCTCAGTCAGGACCTTTGACCCTTTTCAAACAGCCTCAACCACTGTGGCAACACTGTCCCCTTTGTCCATTTAAACCCTATTCTGACTTCAAAACAGATGTAGTGTATAGATACAGCTTAAGGTCATAGTGTTTACAACTTTTATATTTTGTTCTCTTTCTAGACATCTAGAATGAGGGTTCAAATATATGTTCAAGCCCTATGGAGCACAAAACAGCACCAAGTAAAAAATAACAAAGAAAACAATGTGATATGAAAGTGTCACAAAACATCAATGCTGTTCTGCTCTGTGTGCCGCAGCCAATGTGACACTTTAACTCTGTGTCCCATGAAGGCAATTTCAAGGTTTCCCGGGAATCTTCCACAGTAATGTATGAGCTTTGTTCCGAAATACAGTGTGCTGCCTCACTGTATACTACCTATATGGTCAACTGCCTTCCAAAGCAGCATCCTAACTGTCATGGAAACTCAATGTCTGAATTAAAATGCTCTACATTAGCAGTAACTTCTCTGCACATCAGTGCTGTTAGCATAGTGCATGGGAAACTCAATTTCCATTCCATTCCTTTCATTTTGATTCTCAAAATGTGAGAGGAATACTAGTATCACTTAAAAAAACAACAACAAATAAGGCACAATGTACTGAAATATAAAGGAATTTTCAGGGGTTTTTTTAGGTTTCTTAACTGTATTTTGAATTGCATTGCATTGTTTTGGGGTTAACACAAATTTCCACAAAATTACTGGATAATGGCAGAAAAAGACCAAGGGTGCGTTTCCCGTACAACTAGTAGTTCGCTGCTTTTCTACCATAGTACTGCACTGTATCTAGCTAGTCGCGACTGTTTCCCCGAAACCCATTGTCGCAAAGTATCGTTCAACCACGTTGTTTTCGCATGCGGTGGAGTCTTAACTACTTTTAAGGAAACTGTCTGAGATCCAATTAACGCTAGATTTGTTAATATATAAATTACAGACATGTCATCTGAGGACTATTTCAATTTGTTCTCAGTTATTTTGCTTTATTACCAGACTCAATATTTGGCTCGTTCTTACATAGTAGAGCACGTTCGCACATGCGCACTCTTCAAAATCGGTACTTTAAATCTTTTGACAAACTAAAAGTCGTAAATTACGTTTGTATGTATTCTAAATAAAAGGCACCAGTTGTACTGGTTGCTTATTTTGCTCAAGATAAGGATTTATTACGTCCAAATGTGACGCAATATAGAAACTATGCCTCTAAGCACAGGTCGAGAGCTGGCGTTCAAACCACACAACTGTTTGTGAATGTTCGTTGGAAGGATTGTTTCAGGAAACACAGACTCGTTGAACTATGCTGATAATGACAGAACTTGCGACCATAGTTGGCTAACGATGCTTTCGGGAAACACACCCCAGAACAGTTTCCGTTTTTTTTTTTTTTTTTTTTTTTTTACATAGCGATACACTAATAAGCATGCATTAATAATAAGCAAACATTCACATCTTTTTGAGGATTTAGTTGGCAAAATCTAAAATTTAAGCAACATTTTAAATATTGTGAAAAAAAAAATTGTAAATAATCTATGTTGATAAACATCACAATATTATTTATTTCTATTGTCATGAAATTGTGATATCTTATTGTGTTCTTTTAGCGACAAACCATGTAGAAAATGTGCCTTAACTTTGACTTGATAAACCTGATAACTTGATATTATATTTTTTACAGTGTTTTATTAAGTGTACTTAATATTTAAAATCGGATTGACTATGAGGGCTGGTTGAAATGAATGAAAAATCTCCCTTTAATATCATACGGCTGAAAACTATATATATATATATATATATTAATCCTTTTAGAGTCCCTGGTCTCTGTATGTTGTCTATGTGTGGAAAAAAGCAGTGTGAATATCCTATGAAGCAACATGAGGGAGAACAAATTATTTTTTGTCAACTTCTATATTAATATAGCCATCTACAGTAATATTGTGCTCTAACGCTTGAACAGATATGGTAATGCTTTCTTTGTATCGTATTTTGGTAGAATTTAGAAATAGATTAATTACCATTATGTAACCACCTTGTCATTGATGTCATTGCGACAACATTGTTCATTTCGAGTCATATTGCATATGAAATGTCAACTTAGATCCCAACTATATGACAACATGAGATTAATTCAGCAAGAGTTTTTTACAAATGTCAAAACACAACCCACATTGCAGTTTTCTTTTTAATGATCTAGAAGAGGTGTCATTGCTTTTTGTCATGATCCCATTACATTTGTAGTTGCTGCTGTTGAATAGCTATCAGATTTGACAAAATTAGAGAAAAAACGTAATTTACTCCCAATCTGAGCTATCGTTGTTGTAGAACACGTTAAATTGGAAACCTCAAAAGTACCAAGCTGTCATGTGTGGCTATTCCCTCTGGCATGGCTGGACTGAGATCTTATGATTGTCTTATTGCATCGGATCCTGATGGCTGCGGGGAAAGTGGTGTCGGCAATAGGATGATTATTTCTGCTTGGACCAATGGGGAGCAGGTGAAGAGCTAGAGTAATTAATATCTGTCTTTTCAAGCCTGTATTTTGGCACTCAGAGCCTGTGCTTGGAGAAATCAAGAGTATGAGGGTATTGTCTTTGCCTGTGGGAACGTGCTACACTAATGCATGGCAAGACAACACACATGCGAGTGTGTCTACTCTGCTTTGTCGATTTCAATTTTGGGCCAAGAATGTGTACCTTGCTAATTGCCTTATCTTCTTTTCGCTAAGCATTCACTTTGAGTGGACTGCGACACACAATACCTTGTTTAGCATATGAGAACCAAACACCAGAGTACTAAGATGCTCACTCTCAGAAAAAAGGTACAAAAGCTGTCACTTGGGCTGTACCTTTTCAAAAGGTACACTTTTGTACCCAAAGGCTGCATATTGATACCTTATTGGTACATATTAGCACCTAAAATGTACATATTAGCACCTAAAATGTACATATTAACATCTAAAATGTACTTATTAGTACCTAAAATGTACATATTAGCACCTAAAATGTACATATTAGCACCTAAAATGTACTTATTAGCACCTAAAATGTACATATTGACACCTAAAATGTACATATTGACACCTAAAATGTACATATTAACACTTAAAATTTACATATTAACATCTAAAATGTACTTATTAGCACCTAAAATACATATTAACACCTAAAATGTACATATTAACATCTAAAATGTACTTATTAGTACCTAAAATGTACATATTAGCAACTGAAATTTACATATTTGCAACTAAAATGTACATATTAACACCTAAAATGTACTTATTAGCACCTAAAATGTACATATTAACACCTAAAATGTACATATTAACACTTAAAATGTACATATTAGCGAATAAAATGTACATATTTGGACCTAAAATGGACATATCAGCACCTAAAATGTACATATTAGCACCTAAAATGGACATATAAGCTCCTGAAATTTACATATTAGCTCCTGAAATGTACAAATTAACACCTAACAGTTACATATTAACACCTAAAATTTACATATTAGCACCTAAAATGGACAAAAGTTTACCTTTTGAAAAGGTACAGCCCCAGTGACAGCTTTTGTACCTTTTTTCTGAGAGTGTAATGTCCCATCTAAGCCACAAGCTAATGATGTTGCATGACATGACAGACATCATTAAAGTTGTCTACACATGTCATGTTTATCATTAGCAATTACATTTTATTGCATCGGTCACAGTGTAGATTCTATTAATGCTCCACGCAACGTTATGCAATGCTACAAATCTTGAATAAATATACAAAGCTTCATTCACAAAGCACATGCACTGAAAAATAATTGGTGTAGGGTTCATTTTGAAACCATTTTTATAAATTTCACGAATAATCACGAAGTAAAAACCGCATTGAGCTCACATTTCCGGTTGTTGTGCAGCTAAAAAAAGTTGGAAGAGAACTGTCACAAACTTCTGTAGTGCAAGGATTTGTAGGCAATATTAGCCCACAATCACGCATGGATGCACACTCTACAAATCCACTGGAAATTGTATACCATCGAGGCACCTTTGGCATACTCTTTTCATCATATTATGATTTGAGACGCACTAATCCTAATCTCACATACTATTTAGGATGAATAATATGCAAATTGGGATGTTGCCACGGCTAGAGGTGCCGCATACCGACAAACTTTCTATCACTCAGCTCTTCTCAGCCAGCCCAATCACGCCGTGTGTTTACTTAATTGGAAGGCACTGAAGGATGAAAAGACACTTCTGGTGGTGAACCAGGCACAGCATGTCAGAGAGACATACAAGCTGCAATATGACACTAAAGGAAAGCCGATGCTGAATAAACCTTCCCTGACCAGAAACAAGATTTTAGAAGGGGCCAGTCAGTCTGCAGATTTACATTAAACAGAGGGCAGTGCTGATGAAGATTTGTGTTAAAGCAAGATTTCACCCAAAAATGAAAATATTGTCATTATTGACTCACCTCATGTTATTCTAAACCTGTATGACTTTCCTTCTTCCGCAGAACACACAAGGAAATCAACTTTCAAGCTTCAAAAAGATGGAAAAGCATATAACGAATCATAAAAGTGTTCGAATATTGAATATTACACATCTTCTGTAGCCATATAATAACTTTGTGTGAGAAAAAAAAACTGAAATTGAAGGCATTATTCATTTGAAAATATGAATATCTAATCATTAGAGGAGAAGCAATGCCCAATTTGTGAACAAAACATTCTTTAGAGGTGGGTGGGTATTTGTTCCAGTGATTTTCAATTGATTTGATTCACAAAATGATTTGTTCGCAAATTGGACAGATCCAATATTCAGGTTCAGCTGACTGAATCTTTTGAGTTGATCTTTCCAAAGAATCAATTGATTTGATTTCCACAATAATTTGTTGGATTCAATATTCAGGTTCAGCTGACTGAATCTTTTGAGTTGGATCTGTTGTTTTTATTCACAAAATAATTCTTTCACAAATTGGATGGATTCAATATTCAGGTTCAGCTGACTGAATCTTTTGAGTTGGATCTGTTGATTTGATTCACAAAATAATTCTTTCACAAATTGGACAGATTCAATATTCATGTTCAGCTGACTGAATCTTTTGAGTTGATTTTTCCAATTAATCAATTGATTTGATTCCCACAATAATTTGTTGGATTCAATACTCATGTTCAACTGACTGAATCTTTTGACTTGGATCTGTTGATTTGATTCACAAAATTCTTTGTTCACAAATTGGACGGATTCAATATTCAGGTTCAGCTGACTGAATCTTTTGAGTTGGATCTGTTGATTTGATTCATAAAATAATTCTTTCACAAATTGGACGGATTCAATATTCATGTTCAGCTGACTGAATCTTTTAAGTTGATTTTTCCAATTAATCAATTTATTTGATTCCCACAATAATTTGTTGGATTCAATACTCAGGTTCAACTGACTGAATCTTTTGAGTTTGGATCTGTTGATTTGTTTCACAAAATTAATTTTTCACAAATTAGATGTCACTAATTCTTTCGAGTTTGATCTTTCCAATGAATCAGTTGATTTGTTTCCCACAATGATTTGCTTCAAATTGGACTGATCCAGTGCTCCGACTCAACTCACTAATTCAATGATCTTTTCACAACTGAAGGAGAAGATTATCCGTGAGTAATGGCTTGTCTTAGCCTGTTTCTCACACAAACTACAATCCAATTGAACCTTGAAAATATAGCACCTGGACCACGTATGATGCTTTTTTGTGCTTTTCTTCTCAATTATTAAGCTTGAAATCTTCAGTTCAATTGCAAATGTATGGCAAATGGTGATTTGTACAGTAAGACATTTTCATTTTATGCTCCACAGAAGAAAGAACGTCATACAGGTTTGGAATGACATGAGGGTTAATAAATGATTTTATTTTTGGGTTAACTATCCCTTAAAATGCTTTTTTTTAAAGTCTCAACGTCATGCTTATTTTTGGTCTTTTTTTTAATATCCTCTCTCTTTTTAATCAAGCCCAGCTTTGAAAGGATAGACTCATCACTTGTCACTATTAAAATGTTGATTTGGCTTTTGCTCATCGTGATGCAGAGATGACTGTGTGATGATGTTTTTCCAGCAAAACAATAACAGCAATATGACTAGCCAGGCTAACCGCGCTGATCTAATCAGTCTCACGATCTGTTTTCTTCCGGTACTGTCGTTCAGCAGAGGACTCTGTTTACTCAAATAAGCTCCAAAACACCTCAGCTCAGATATTAATCCCTCCACATGTTCAAACACAAGGAGGAAGAGAAGGAGGGAGGAAGACAGAAAATGAGAGAGATAAAGCGAAACCGAGGAGGAATAGAGGAAGAAGGAAAATGAGGGAATGATACACATCAGATGAGCCAGTGGGAGATAGAGAGGTGATTGTAGGCTAGTTGTTTAATAATTCTGAAACACAAAAGCTTAATAATAATAGTAATCTTAAAACAAAACCTTTAAACTTGAGATATGTGGTAAATGTAATGATTCTGGCTGCATTTTTCTTCCATAAACTGCATATCTTAGTTATATATATATATATATATATATATATATATATATATATATATATATATATATACAAAATCACTATAGCATGCAGTTCTATGGTGTTTGTCACAATTATGTTCAGTTTGCTTTAGTTTGTGGACTTTTAGTTTGTATTTAATCAGTTCCTGTTTTCCTTTGTTCATTTTCCCGCTCCTCCTTTGTTACCATGGTCACCGTTATAGTTTGTTTGGTTCAGATGTGTGTGAATAATTTCCTGTTTGCATCGTTTAAATCCTTAGTATTAAAGGATTAGTTCACTTTAAAAAAAAAAAACTTTTGCTGATAATTTACTCACCCCCATGTCATCCAAGATGTCCAAGTCTTTCTTTCCTCAGTCGAAAAGAAATTAAGGTTTTTGATGAAAACATTCCAGGATTTTTCTCCTTATTATGGACTTCAATGGGAACCGGACGGTCCAAGGTCCAAAAGACAGTTAATAACAGTTTCAGATGCAGCTTCAAATGTCTTTAAACGACACCAGACGATGAATAAGGGTCTTATCATGCGAAACGATCGGTTATTTCAAAACTTATTCCAAAAATGTAACTTTTCTAAGGACAAATGCTAGCCTTGCTCCATTCTCTGAGGCGCGTTTGTAACGTCACGTAATTACGTTCAAAAGGTCACGGGCGACGTAGCCGGAAGTACAGAGTCAGTGTTTAAGTTGAACGCATAATTGAACGTGCAAACTAACTCAAGCGCCGTTTACAAAAAGAGGAATTAAAAGGTAAAACAATGATGTCGGACGATTTTGATTCTGTGTCCAAAGTGTCAATATTTTGTGTGAGCACCAGTGTTATCTATGCCATAATCCTCCTATAGGCATGGCATTCTTTAAAAAAATGTAAATAGTGTATAAATGAAAGGCTTCTTCATACTTCATTATGTTTTCTTTCATAGCTAGATTAACAGGTATTTTGAATGGAATGACTTGGTTTTAGAGAACAAGCTGAGAGATGTGTGTGCTCAAGCAACCAGACTCATGAGTGCTTGTCATGGGAGCTGTATGTGATGTCCCTCTCAGCCCCAGCAGTTCTAATTGATGATTCGGCATCTCAGTCATGCTCTCCGGCCAATCTGCCTCCTCACAGATGGCTCAGTTTGGGTCACATGTGAGAGCCGCTCACTCAATATCTGCTTCTAAAGAAGGTGCTGGCTTATTTTAATAACGCTTGGTGTTTGTTCGGCATGAATTAGACACGCATGAGATGTACATGCAGGTGGCTTGCTTTACCCGAGCCCGTCTTCACCACCCTGTCAGAACGGTTTTAGAGAGCTGTCTTGAATCAGTCAGCTGGTGAATATCATCATGTCGATGTAACCATGGCAAATAATCACTTCTTAGATGTATGGATTGGTAGATCGAGCTTTCTTGGATAGACAAATAGATATTTAGAGACGCTGCAAAACTAATTCATAGACCAAAACCATAATGCAATTTGTTAAAAAATGCTAAAAAATAAAAAAATAAAAATGAAAATCAAAAGTAGCCTATAAAAGGAAATAAAAATAAGGACATTCAGATATTTTACAAGAAAAAAATGCAGATAGTGTGTATGTGTACTAGATGTTATTCAAATTATCATTCTAATATCAAATTAGAATGTTTAACTCAACAACAAAACAAAAATACAGATAGATAGATAGATAGATAGATAGATAGATAGATAGATAGATAGATAGATAGATAGATAGATAGATAGATAGATAGATAGATAGATAGATAGATAGATAGATAGATAGATAGATAGATAGATAGATAGAGATGGGGTCATGTCATAAACAGGTGTCTGAGCATGTTTGCTGTTGTGACATCCTCATAAAAACCTGATTAATGATTAGTAATCAAGTTAACACCTGCTTCCTACCTGCACAAAAGCTGGCCCATGGCACAGGACTCAAAGCAAGCACTGCTGCTAATTAAATAAAGTCAGCTTGTGTTTTTTGAAATCTCGATAGAACTGACCTGATATCACTAACAGATTCAGATTCACCATATTATCTTCTTTCCTCAGAATGCTCTCTTTCTCATTCAGCATGCACTGCAATAACCTGATTGCATCTGATGTGCCTTTAATAGAGAATGATCTTACCACAGTCAGACAGCAATCTCCGCTTAAGTAAACAGCATGTGAAAGGTATTACTTTGTGTCGGTAGAACCGCTGAACCCGCGTTCACCTTGTGTTCTTTGGCTTGTCTGAATAAGGAAAATGGTTGTGTGTTTTGTTTACCCCTCTAAACACTGAAATTATTTTACGAGATGTTGTAGACCGGCCTCGACGGACAAATACAACAAAATACTTCAAGCCTTCTTCTAAAATAATTTTTGTGTGTGGTGTAGTGTTTAGCATTGCCTTTCATTTTCTCAGGGGGTGTTGTTTGGGGCAATCGCCTTTTTTTGCTTTCCTAAAAATCGAGCCCACAGGATCTGCACTGGTTGATTATCATTTCCACAGTCAGCTTAAGGAAACGATAGGTTTTCATATTTTCTGAAGCAAATGATGCTGCTTGTGCTAAACCCCCAGCCATAAATCAAGGGTTCTGAAACAAAGTATGTGAACATCAGGCCCTTTTTTTTATTTCGTGGGACGCTTGGCATTATATTTTTAAAACAATAATATCTTTAATATCAAACTATATATCATTTGAAAGCTTACAATCTCTAGTTTCCATATTTGGTGACTGATTTTCAAAATAAATTGCAGAGGAGCTGTAATTTATCAATTTGCAACAAGAATATTTTCAAACTCCCAAGTCGTGTTCAGACTTTTATTTTGAAATAGTGATGAAAATCATGAAAAAAAGGTAGAAACCTATGTTTGTTTTCATGCCAAGAGTTCAAAGCATTGCATCCATTCAATTATTTTAGAAAAAAAGGTCTGAAAATGTTTTCAATATAAAGAAAAAAATAATAAATTCACCACTTGTGATGTGGCAGGAAGCTATAATGCGCATGCGTGTTCTTTGTTTGTGTTTCTTAGAGGTTGAATTCATATCAAAATCTGCCAAACTTCCCATACTACTTCTGAACAGGATGTCTACTTCATAAATTGTATGAAAATTGTGGAAATACTTGAATTGAGGCGCCCTTATATGGGCAGTGATGAAGTCTGGTTGTGCCCTAGTGAACAAGTTTGGTACTGCACCCAAACAAAATCTCACTGAAAGCTCATTTTTTGAGATATCAACCTAAAATTTAAACACAACTTGTTCATATTTTTAGTTTTGATTTTTTAGCAGTTTTAGAGTAGCCCAGGTTTTGAAAATGTTCAGTATATTTTATATAAAATATGATTTTTTTTTACATTGTACATTTCCATAAACTCAAACTTCTATAACTTTTTTTTTTGGTTTCACTTTCTTAATTTATTTCACTTCGACAAAAATCTGCCAAATGTCTTCTTTAAAACGAGACCAAATCTTACATCTATATTGCAAAGCATTCTTGAATTACAACCATTTAAATTTGAAATGTGGTCTCCCATGTCTATTCAAAAAAGGGGGGTGACCGTTAACAGGTTAATTAGACTTTTGTTTAGTTGTTTTCCAGTACTGGTACATGTTACTTAACGAGTCTCTCCTTTAAATCCTTGTGATCTGTTTTATCATATAAAAATAACAGGACATCTCTCCTCAACAAGCTGCACTGTTTAACCATTTGTATTCACATTGCTTGTCAAACTGTGATACTTAGGGGTTATAGATTTGAACAAACCCCTAACCCTGAGTATGAACAATGGCCCATGTGAAATGTTAATAATCAAGCATTTGACAATTAGGTTAAAGCTCTTTATATTCAGACAGTACATGCTGGCTTGGTGTACTTCCTGTTAGCTGCAGGATATGTAAAAGCAACCCGTCTAATCTGGGTTTGTTAGCGTTTCCGTACTTATCCTGGATTTCCCCGAATGTTTAATGAGAGCGGTGAGGCAATCTGGCGAGACTTGAGTCTGCTGTCCATGTTAAAGACAAGTCTGCTGATTTGTGCCTAAGGGGGACATTTTACACCAAAACAGCTCAGCCTCTCTGGTGGGTGAAGGCCACTTGAGACAGACAGCGACGGGGGATGGAGGAAAGAGAGACAGAGAGACTGAAATATGACTGAATTAGACGAAAACACAAAGAATCGATGTTCTAAAGCCTGTTTAGAGATTTAGGTCTGATATGAGATGACAGTTTTACATTTGTTGATGATGTGCATGGCGCTTGCTCATGCAAAAGTCGCCTCCATGATGTTAGGATGTGTGGGTGGTTGCCAAGGCATTGTTATGCAGTTGCTAAGATGTTCATTAATGTGTTATACATTTGCTAGGCTGGTTTGATAAGGCAAGTGGGTTACAAGGGTGTTATAGGTGCTTACTCACTGGCCAGGTCAAAACGAAACTCTAAGGATGCATTAGCCATTCATAAGTTCTTAATTAAAGGTATAGTTCACTCAAAAATTAAAATTTGGTCGTTCCAAAGCTATAAGACTTTTGCTCATCCGAACACAAAGGAAGATCTTTTTGATGAAATCTGGGAGCTTTCTGTTCCTCCATTGACAAATATCACTTTGACACTTCATAAAGAGATCGTAAAACGAACCGGGCAAAAAAATTTCTGAAGAGACTCTATTTCTTTATATGATGAACAGCTTTTATCACATTTATAAATGTTAGTTTTTATTTACATATAAACATTGATCAGCGAACATAAACAGACAGCCCATTCTCATCCCAAGGCTTCATCTAACTGACGCTTTTGGCCATGCGTCAACATGTCACCCTTTAGTGTCAATATGAGACGCGCCTCCTTGTGGTCTAACCCTAACCCTACCCCAGACCTAAACCTACCCGCGTCATCTAACTGACGCTAAAGGTTGCCATGTGCGTCTGATTTAGACGTATGGTCAAAAGCGTCAGTTAGATGAGGCCCCACTCTCAGAAAAAAAGCTACAAAAGCTGTCACTGGGACTGTACCTTTTCAAAAGGTTCACTTTTGTACCCAAAGGCTGCATATTGGTACCTTAGTGGTACATATTAGCACCTAAAATGGACATATAAACATCTAAAATGTACATATTAGTACCAAAAATATACATATTAACACCTAAAATGTACATATTAGCTCATGAAATGGACATATTAGCAGCTAAAATGTACATATTTACACTTAAAATGTACATGTTAGTACCTAAAATGTACATATTAGCTCATGAAATTGACCTATTAGCACAAATGTACATATTAACACTTTAAAATGGACATATTAGCTCCTGAAATGGACATATTAGCACCTAAAATGTACATATTACCACCTAAAATGTACATATTAGCTCATGAAATGGACATATTAGCAGCTAAAATGTACATATTAACACTTAAAATGTACATGTTAGTACCTAAAATGTACATATTAGCTCATGAAATTGACCTATTAGCACAAATGTACATATTAACACTTTAAAATGGACATATTAGCTCCTGAAATGGACATATTAGCACCTAAAATGTACATAAAACCACCTAAAATGGACATATTAGCTCCTGAAATAATGGACATATTAGCACCTAAAATGTACATAAAACCACCTAAAATGGACATATTAGCTCATGAAATGGACATATTAGCACCTAAAATGTACATATTAACACTTAAATTGGACATATAAGCTCAAATTGACATATTAGCACCTAAAATGTACATATTAACACTTAAAATGTACTTATTAGCACCTAAAATGTACATATTAGCACCTGAAATGGACAATAATTTACCTTTTGAAAAGGTACAGCCCCAGTGACAGCTTTTGTTCCTTTTTTTCTGAGAGTGTATATGATGAGAACGCGTTGCAGCCCGTTGAAACAGAAGCTTTACCGAACATGCTTGACACGCAAGAACAAACCTCATTGGTTCTTGCAGAAGCTCAAACATGCTGCGTAACATGAGAATGAACCTCATTGGTTCTCGCACATCAAGCGAAACATGCTTGAGCTTCCGTTTACCACAACTGATGTGTGAGTTGATTCATGTTTATAAAAGCCTAAATTAATTCTCATCATATGAAGTGATCGTGTCTCTTCAAAAAAAATTGTACTAAACCGCTCGATCTTATGTGGATTAGTTTTGCAATCTCTGTTTGAAGCATCAAAGTGTCAGTTGCGTATCTGTCAATGCAGGGACAGAAAGCTCTCAGATTTCAACCAAAAGATCTTCATTTATCTTCCTCAAAGATGAAGGAATGCTTAGAGATGGTAAAACCATCTTAGATAGACGGATGGATAGATCACAATATATAAAACTGAATCTTTGCCAGTGGACACATTCCAACCATTATTCAATTATAAGTATTTTGAGTGTAAATCTCACTGAAGTTGGTTAGGATAATGTGATATATCACGGCATGAACAGTAAAAGCGGCTTATGATGTTATCAGTTTGCTAATTTAATTTCAGCTTTTACCCCAGTCAGATGCTTACTTAAATTGTTTATATGGTTTCACTTATTTATACTTAAAAGCTAAGTAACTTATATATATGGAATTTTAAGGCCGTAAGTAATTTGCATCATTTGAGGCAAACACAATGATTTGTGATAAATATATATATATATATATATATATATATATATATAAATATTCTGGGTTAGAGGTTTGTTCAAATCCCTAACCTTAAGTATGAGCAGTAGTGATAGTGATCTTGCCAGAGCAAACAAAATATTAATGGACAAAGAGACCAAAGCTCAGACATGCAAGCACAGGAAATGGTGTAGACTTGGGGGCTGGGGTGGATCCTGGGATAGCTTGAGGACTGGAGACATCTTGTGTCTGGCTTCCAGCTCCTACACACAGCAGAGAGAGGGCTTAACCTCCTGCTGAGCTTCGCTGCCTCGTATCCCACTGCAACACACACACACATGCAACTTCCACCCACACACAGTAGCCTGACAAACATCCTCACCCCCCCCCCCCCCCTCCCACTCAAATGTTCCGTTCTAAACAGCACATGCTAACACACAAACACACTCGCCGTCCCACCAGGAAGAGAGGAGACGTGTGAATTATTTATCTCTCCTTCCCTAGTTTTCCTGAGTGGAACCTGCCAGAAGGTGCCCCGAACTGCCGAGACCTTTAAACCCACTCCACAGAGACGGGTGGATTTGCCAGCTGTGAGTCATAATTGACAGCTGTCAGTCATTGAATGCTCATTTAAATATTTTACAGTTCAGAATGTGTTCTTCTTGTGTCTGGGCTTTTTAAAATGGAGGCGATCAGCCAAGGCGCCCTGAAGGATGTTCTGTATTTCAAAGAGCTGACCACATTTCATCTTTTTACTCACAATCGTGTCATTTTAAACCTGGCACTCTTTCTTCTTTGGAATGCAGATGGAGACATTTTGAAAAATGTTGGGTAATATGGAATAAGAGCCTCCCTAACAATTCACTGATTGAGCATGTCATTGCATGTATTGAATGCCATTATTAATCTTCACTGAAAAAAAAAAGTTGGCGTCAATACAATTTACACTTAGAAATTGCTAGTAAATTAGGTACAAATAAACAGCAAGTTATACTGAATTGAATGTGAAATTGGTAAATATAAAGACTTTTTCTTGGAAAACTATACTCCAATATAAGACTAGTCTTGTTTAATCATCTGAACATCCATATTTGTGAGATTTATTTCATCTGAATAGTTTTAAGGGTTAATTGACTAAATCATTCATAAAATTAGATGCTATAATTCAGATGTATGCCGTGGACTAGGATTCTATTCTTCAATGTGTCTGTTATTTGACTAAATTGTCATAATACAAATAAAATAATTATATGAAATAATATTAATAATAATCATTATTATTTTTTTTATTAAAAAATGGATGAATCATTAATGAATCATGAAAAAAATAGTTTGCACAAAAATATGTAGCAGCACAACTATTTTCAACAATGATAATTATAGGAAATGTTTTTGAACAGCAAATCATGATTTCTGAAGGATCATGTGACTCTGAGGACTGGAGTAATGATGCTAAAAAATCAGTAATGCATTTTAAGAATAAATTATATTTCGAAATGGATTAAAATAGAAAAAGTAGCTAGGGGGTCATCTGACCTCAGTAGTTGAGGAAGATTTTAGTTTTGTAATAAAACAAATAAGTTAGAGAATGTGTTGACAATGTTTGACGATGCTTGAAAAGTCTCCTTTTTCATTGTAATTGCATGGAAAAAGAGCATCTATAATAATTTTTCTTTTTGTGTTCAACTTAAGAAAGAAAGTCAAACAGTCTTGGAAGCACACGAGTATATGTAAATAACATATTTGTGGACTGTTCCTTTAATAATAGAATATGAAGTGTTAGTGATGGATCTGTGCAGTTTGTGTTCTGATGGCTGGTATCGCTGCTTCACAGGAGTGGAAAAAACTGCAAGTTTGATGCGTAGGAGTGAACTGGCCTTCTCTCACTTTCTTCCACTGATTACCCCTGCACTCCAACTCCCTGATACATCCATCTTAAGTCTTCTGCACTGTCAGAAGGCACGCACACACACCACATAAAGCACAGAACAAATGCACAATCTAGCTCTGCAGCAAAACCTGTCAACATTGGCAGCTGTCTTATAAGGAAAAAGGACTTTTTTTCAAACCCTTTAAACTTGAGTTGCTTTAAATAGAGTCTGGGGTTATCATGTTGTTAAGCTAATGACACAGTACTCTAATGAGCATAAAATAGATACATTGCCGTTCAAAAGTTTGGGGTTTAAATGCTTTTGAAAGAACTCTCTTATGTAAGCATGTAAGCAAGTGATGTGTGAAAACAGTAATATTGTGAAATATTATTTCTATTTAAATGAACAGTTTTCTATTTGAATATTTAATTCTTTCCTGTGATGCAAAGCTGAATTTTCAGCATCATTACTCCAGTCTTCAGTGTCACGTGATCCTGCAAAAGAAAAATTTCTTAATAACTATCAGGCTTAAAAGTATTTACATTATTTTCAGGATTCTTTTATGAACTGACTGTTCAAAACAACAATTAATAAAGTTATAAATGTCTGTACTATCACTTTTGATCAAATAAATGTACAGTATACTTGCTAAACAAAAGTATCAATATCTTGTTAAAAATTCTGTTTGTTGTATACTGTACCAGCCTACTGGTAATTATTCCACATTTATTTTAAAATGAACAAGTTTGTATTGATATTCTTAGATAAGCTATTGAATGAAATTCAATTAGTTGATATTTCTCTCAACTCGTCCATCACTGAACTAACCCATTTGTAATAACAATTATGCTGCCTTTTGGAATAGCCTATGGACAACCTATGAGGCCTTAAATTGCTGCCTGGGCATCTCACATACTGTAGGTTTTGGAACACAGCTACAGTTAAAAACATAGACTAGCACAAACTTCAAACTTCACCACAAGGCAAAACTTTGTTATGTATAACAACGTTTTGGCTTGTGATGAAGTTTGTATTGTGCTAGTCTATGTTTTTAACTCTCAGAAAAAAAAGGTACAAAAGCTGTCACTGGGGCTGTACCTTTTCAAAAGGTACACTTTTGTACCCAAAGCTGCCAATTGGTACCTTAGTGGTACATATTAGCACCTAAAATGTACATCTTAGCACCTAAAATGTACATCTTAGCACTTAAAATGTACATATTAGTACCTAAATGTACATATTAGTACCTAAGTGTACATATTAGCACCTAAAATGTACATATTAGCTCCTGAAATGGGCATATTATGACCTAAAATGTATTTAGCACCTAAATTGTACATATTAGTACCTAAATGTACATATTAGCACCTAAAATGTACATATTAGGACATAAAATGGACATATTAGCTCCTGAAATGGACATATCAGCACCTAAAATGTACATATCAGCACCTAACATGCACATATTAACACTTAAAATGTACATATTAGCACCTAAAATGGACAAAAGTTTACCTTTTGAAAAGGTACAGCCCCAGTGACAGCTTTTGTACCTTTTTTTTTCTGAGACTGTAGCTAGAGAACAAAAAGTATACGCAAATAGTCTCATATGCTCACAGATGGTTAGTACAGTATGCCACATTGCACCCTGCATGTATTGTCCCACTATAGCTCTGTTGCTCAGCCCCGGCTGCTTCTAAGCAAGTGGTTGTGTGTTTCCTGTGGAGAAGGGTAGTGAGGTTGAGTGAGGGCGTCTGTGATGGGCCGTAGGGTCAAGCAGGTACTGGACTTTACCAGCGGGAACCTTAAGACACACAGCGGCCCTCTAAAGCACGGTTTACATACCTAACACACTCTGAACTGAACTGACAGCCACAATACACAGTCTCAACTGAAAAGGCTGTGTACAGAATCTACTTTGACCACCTACAGAGATCAACACGAATAGTGTGTTTGGATTTTCGCACTACAGTTCTTCTTGTACTATTTTTGCCTAAAGTGCATTGCACAATTTATCATTTTGTTTTTGGTGTGCTTAGAATACCTGGATGACCCACAAGATATGCCACAATGTGAGGCACACAACCACTGCAAATTATATCCCACCATGCAATGTGTTTTGTAGAATAATGTCTCCTGTTGCATTTATCGTGCACTCATTAGGGTCCATTCATGTATATTGGGCCTTTTTTGTTGTTCATTTCCCTGACCAAAGGGTCCCAGTATACCTAAAACAACTTAAAGCCGCGTTTCCACCGCAACTACCAGGAACTATTTGTCCCAGAAACTTTTTTTGCCCCAGACCGCTTGCTTACTGTGTTTACACGGCGGACTAAAGTACCGAAGATTATGTAGTGACGTTGAACTGCGTGCGACTGCTCCTCCTAGTCTGCACGTTTGTTTTGAGTTTTCAGTCTGTTTTGAATTTTGTATGGAGGAGATTCAAGCTGTGCTGCTTTTGTGTGCGATTGGTTTACTAACGAAGTAATTACCAAAAGGCAGAAAAGAGACAAATATCCAAAGCGTATTCAGAAAGCTCGTAATGCTAGATGTAATGCTAGTAGACGTTTGTTATCAGCGGACATTGACCGTGAGATGGATGGGACGAACTTGCGCCATCGGGCAGAAAGAACAAGTGGTAAGAACCAATCAGCATGTTCAGCCACAAGTCCCACCCCGAAAGTTCCCGAACTCTGAAAAAGTAGGCTACTACCTCTCCAGCAAGGACTTTCTCGGGGGAAATTCATTTAGACCCTGGTTCCTGCGGTGTAAACACACCAAGTACCACCCCAAAGTTCCTAGTTCCTGGGGAAAGTTCCTGTGGTGGAAACGCGGCTTAAGACATTTATTTAGATTAAAATGCAAAATAATGTCTTGGTTACATATGTAACCCCAATTCCTTTCCCATACGTTACATCGGTATGACTGACGTAATGGGATCTTGCCTGAGAGCCCAATCACCTTCAAGTGTAAACTAAACGAGCCAACACAGCACTTTCAGGATCACCACCTGGTCCCTGAATGGAGTGGTGGGGACCTTGGGCACGTATCGGGGCCGGATTCGTTGCCCGAAAATGCTTGCAGGTCCCCTACCCTCTTGATTGAAGCCAACGCAGTCTGGAGCACTGTTTTTAATGACAGGATTTTCAGCTCAGTTGACTAGCGGTTGTGCACTCGAGACTCGGTCTCGGACTCGGTCTCGAGTCTATATTTTAATGGACTTGGTCTTGTCATGGACTCGTGTGCATTTTGACTCGGAATTGACTAACATATTGGGAGTCGGGACTCGGACTTATTCCTGAGTCCACTCGAGTCCCATTCAAAATATGTCATGATTTATTACTGTATGTTAATATTTCTTTAAATTGTTGTTTGATTGAAACATCCAATGATTGCTGACTTTCTTGTGCGCAACTGCGCATGACTTGAGACTATAACGTTCGCGGCACGCAAATGCAGCAGGACCCAGGTCAGATGTAATGTGGAGCCTCTAGCTTAAAGCTATGTATTGAAAATGTCTGCCTTATCATCCCTAATTCAGTTTGCATATAAGAGCCACACAAAATTCGTGTGCAGTAATGTTATGTGAAAGAACACTTACTGATTGTAACAATTGTAAGTAATAATAATAATAATATTCCCTACACCACTATGTGACCTTTTTACCATTACAGTGTACATGATTCCATGGTATATTTGGTTTATTGTTTGAGTATGGTGCCAATTTTATTGTTACCACCAAATATTTGACATATTCTTGAAGATATCTTTAAGTCTGGTTTGAGACCCAACCTTAGGTTATCTAACCTCTCTGGTCTCGGTCTCGACTTGGACTCGACTGTCTTTGGTCTCTGTCTCGACTCGGACTCGACCCTCTATGGTCTCGGTCTCGACTCGGACTCGAGTGAGCTGGTCTCGACTACAACACTGCTAAGGGGGCTCTCTTTAATGCCGTGAAAACAAGTTCGAGGTCTCAAGAGGGTGCGGGGTGAGGGCGAGGAAGGTTTAGCCTTCCCGCGCCCCTCAGGAACCTGATGATCAGGTCGTGCTTCCCCACGGATTTACCATCTGCTGCATTGTAATGTGTTGCAAAAGCGGTAACATACACTTTTATTGGAATGACTGACGTAATAGGATCGCGCCTGAGAGCCCAATCACATTCGAGTGTAAAAGAAACAAGCCAATGCAAGTTGGGGTGCGAGATTTGCATCTTGCGTTCGGCCCTGCATCGTGGGTATAAATACAGAGAAATGAGGAGGGAGACAGCCCTATAGCTCCAACCCTTCCCACAGGTACCCCTTTTCCACCAAAAAAAGAACTGGTTCGGAACTGGTGCTGGTTCAAAGTTGGTTCGGAGTTGGTTCAACTTGCGAACCGCTTCAGAACCTATTTGTTTTTCCACTGACTAGAGTGCCCAGGGAACGACGTTGTTACGTCACTGTGTACGTCGCCATACGTCTTAGCTAGAAATGCTTGCAAATACAACATTACTTTTGGATTATCTCTAACTCGTATACCAAGAAAGCTTTAAAAACAATTGAAATATGTAACAGTGCTATGTTACACTTCTTTTATGTTACACTGATGACAGAGAGGTTAGGACCAACATCATTCTATGAAGTATCTCTTTTCCAGTATCCAAAAACATGGAACATCAGCATTGCACATTTACCAGCCTTACAAACCCAACAAACTCCAGCATTAGCTTATCAGACCTTCTTACACTACATTTACACTGCCCTATTTAACCTGCAATGTGTAGAAAGTCTGAAATGCTTTCCATTTGAGTATCGATTGTGCCTTGAGCCTGCCCGCATTAGATCCCTGAATCGGCCCTGCAGGAAACAGTGCTGTCCACAGGGGTTATTGCTCTGACTAAAGCAGGCAGCAGAGGTCAGCACCCATTGACAGCTCTGTCACAGCATAGCTTGTTTCTGCTGTTGGGGATCAGAAGCAAGTGGTCAATAAATCCGAACGGACTGCGGTCTGCAAGCTGTAGACGCTGCATTCACAGGACAATAGATCTGAAAGACAACAGCATTTATTCATATCAAGCTTTGGAAGGTTATTTGACGAGGCATAAAAGCATGTGCTACTCAGCTGAGAGTGACTTTGTCTCTTTCTCTTTATGGCTGATTCTCATAATCAAAATGGCATGACATCCATGATCTATTTCGGGACAGCCATGTGTCTGATTGGCCTAAAAGAAAATTCCCACTGGGAACTTTTATTGAGAGGGTGCTCTTCAGATGTACTGTAAGTAAGAGCACATGTGTATAAAATGAATGCTAAAAGCATGGATGAAATTATACGACTTAATGATAATTCTTCATATTGGAATCTTTGACACTTCCACATAATATTTCTTTGATAGTTGTTTCTTCTAGATAGTAAAGAGATCAAAAATGATTTGAAGAGGAGACGTGCACTACATGGATATATTGTTCTCGGGATTTCACGAAGTGGAACTGCGCAATGCTTCTAGGTTCCCAGCAAACAAATTTAGGTTCTGGGAATGTTCTGGGAACGTTAGTTTTTGGTTTCCAGAACGTTCCTAGAACTTTCCCTTAAGGTTAAGGGAACGTTCCTGGAACATTCTCCTTACGTTATAAAAATGGAACCAAAAAATAACCTACATGGAACGTTCCTATAACATTCTTGTTTGGTTCCCAAAAAATTAACCTCATGGGACCATTCGGGAACATTAGGGGAACGTTCTGTGTTTGCTGGGTTGTACGTCACGTGCATCACACACACATGACCAGCATCGGCCAATAGTAAGTCTGCGTGTGACGTACAACTTATGTTGAAGCTTTGCGCAAGTTCCACTACGTGAAATCTTACGGCCCACAGAGGGTGTTTATGTTTGTTTTTTTGCTCACAAAAATTATTCTCGTCACTTGATAAACTTAAGATTGAGCCACTGTTGTCACTTGGACTTTTTTAACGATGTCTTAAATTTTCTCGGCCGGCAACTTTCGATCCCTTAAGAAACCTATGGAGGATTGACCCAGCTCTCAGATTTAATTGAAGAAGTTGAAGTTGAAATTGAAGTCTTGCAGGGTTGGAACAACATGAGGGTGAATAAATACTGACAGAATTTTCATTTTGGGGTGAACTAACCCTTTAATGAAAGCCCAATTAAATCTCCTGAGCTATGAACAAATTTGAGCATAGTTTGAGACATTGTTGAGATCTGTTCTAAATTCTGAAGGAGATACATGGGAATCTTTTTTCTTAGGAGAAGATCTGAGAAACATGTGATTAGATAAGTCTACTTTTGCTCTCCATTTAATATTCTCCATCTAAGAGAAGCAACCAAGATATTTAAGAGATCTATTTGTAAGTTTCTCCAGCTGCTTAAGTCATTATATCCATGACTGAACTGTGAACTGTGATGTAACACCCTTTGTTTTCCATACTGAAACTAATATCCCCATAGTCTTGTGTCTTTGTTAGACTCTATGATGTCTGCGCCAGCATCACCCCGGGCACAATAGTCAGTAAAGCCATCAAAGAGTTTGTGGGGTAAAGCGCCCGGCTGGCATTATCCACACTAAGGATGCTAATGCCATTGAAATAGCCAGATCCATGGATGTAAATCTGGATTAATGGCTAAAAGGATCAAATCCCTGTCAGCCCTAATCGAGGATGATTTCTACTGATGAGCGTGGTGAAACTTAGAGCTCAGCGGAAGAAAATGCATTGAAATTGACACTTAACCTGCGGATGCCACTTAGCAGGCTTTGTGATGGAGATAACATTCTCTGTGTGTGTGTGTGTGTTTACACTAATGGAATAAAACACTTACGTGCTTCCCGTCATGATCTGCTTGTGTACCAAAACATTGAAGATTCTGATTCAATTACCTTAAACTTACATAATGTTACCATGGTACAGTGATGTATCAGATGGTCAAATCAGTTGTACTTTGCTATATTCTGTGCCATGATAATGCACCATGTTACAAATTGGTTTCTTGAACATGACAATGAGTTCACTGAACTAAAATGGCCCCACAGTCACCAGATCTCAACCCAATAGGCCATCTTTGGGATGTGGTGGAACGGGAGCTTCTTGCCCCGGATGTGAATCCCACAAATCTCCATCAACAGCAAGATGCTATCCTATCAATATGGGCCAACATTTCTAAAGAATGCTTTCAGCACCTTGTTGAATCAATGCCACATAGATTAAGGCAGTTCTAAAGGCAAAAGGAGGTCAAACACAGTATTAGTATGGTAATCCTTTAGTTGAGATATATAAAACCCTAAATAAATACAATGGAAGAGAAAACATAGGCTGTCTACAGTAAATAGAGATACATGACGCATCTAATTCTATAAAGCCCATATTTCACCAGCAGACATCATGCATGGAGTGCAAACTGACCTGTCTCATATCATTTAACAGTGACTTCTTTGATGAATTGTGTTGAAACGTGTTTGTGAATTGCAATTTATATACAGAATTTTTCTTTCAGCAGACATTGAAGGGCTACCGAATCTCACTGCACAGGGCCATAACCACCATAGACACCACTATTCAGATTACTCGATGAGTTTTCCAATGGCTGATTCAGAAATCCCCCCTCCCCAGTCCTTAATATGTGGTTACGCTCATGCTTTGACACGATAGTATCGACTACACTCCTCACCTTACTTGTTGTACCACGTAGCACCTCTTTTTTTCATAGATAAGTGAAAATTCTTGAGACTCTGACAGATGCCTGTCAAAGAAATAACTTGTGACACGTTGTAGAGCTGAGTCATTTACAACGACGCCTCGCTTACTAACCTTTCAGTTTTCAAAGTCAGACGTCTAGGTTGCTTGAGGAGAAAAATGAAAATGAGCACGAATCCCCCTCCTATGCCAGAATTATCATATATAAAACATTCTTGGTCTTTGCGGGTGGTGTACGCGAATGACTGCCATATTCAGATGGTCAAATGGCTTGGCGGTTACAACGCTCACTAATACAAGTGGTTCATTTAGAAATGCAATTACATAGGGGCATGAAAGCATATCTTGTACATAGTTCTCATTCCCTGTGCTATGAAGCAGGTAATTTCCTCACTGGTGTTGGGGTTATGGTTTTCTTCAAGGGTTTATGGTACAGTGCAAAGGCATTGAGTGGCGAAATAGAGTATTCTCAGCTCTGAAAAAGGTCTTATTTTTGCTGTATATCTCTGTTTGGTTATCTATCCCAACAGACCTTCCCCTCTCTGACCAGGCTGGAGGACATCTGAACTGCATTCTGCCTTCAAGTTTTCCTCGGAAAGTTCCTTCCTAAGAGTTTGGAGGCTGTGATTACAATGTGATGTGCATTCAATGGATTTTGGTAAGAATAAAATGGATGCGCAATTTCATATTTTTGCAAATATAGCAGGAGTAATTGATGTTTTACTTTGTATTATAGAATCAACTTCCATTTGCATGCAGTTGCATAGAGTTTTGGGATGTATACAGTAGTTTTGTAGGGCAAGGCTGCTACCTCTTATAAGTAATTTTAATACATGTATTTGCAATTAACCCATTAAAACCGGATCACACATCTGTGTGTGTTTACCTTTAAGACCAGATCGCCGGGCAAACACGCCTGCATCATTTTGAGCAGTGTCGGATTTAATTCCATGTTTTTATCTGCTATAGAGCCTGAGAAATGAAGATTTTAGCAGGCTTTGACAAATTTTGATAAATGTTTCTGAAAACCCTACACTCTAAAAAATGCTGGGTTGTTTTAACCCAATTTTGGGTCAAATATGGACAAACTCAAACATTGGGTTAAAAATGTAATTGAAAAATGTAACCCAGTGGCTGAGTTGGTCCATATGTGACCCAAAATTGGGTCAAAATCAGTGCACTCAATGGCTGGGTTGTTTTAACCCAATTTGGGGTCAAATATGGACAAACTCAAACATTGGGTTAAAAATGCAATTTAAAAATGTAACCCAGTGGCTGGTTTGGTCCATATTTGACCCAAAATTGGGTCAAAATCAGCACACTCTAAAAAATGCTGGGTTGTTTTTACCCAATTTTGGGTCAAATATGGACAAACTCAAAGATTGGGTTAAAAATGTAATTTAAAAATGTAACCCAGTGGCTGGGTTGGTCCATATGTGACCCAAAATTGGGTCAAAATTGGATCAAAATCAGTACACTCAATGGCTGGGTTGGTCCATATTTGACCCAAAATTGGGTCAAAATCAGCACACTCTAAAAAATGCTGGGTTGTTTTAACCCAATTTTGGGTCAAGTTTGGACAAACTCAAACATTGGGTTAAAAATGTAATTTAAAAATGTAACCCAATGGCTGGGTTGGTCCATATTTGACCAATAATTGGGTTAAAACAACCCAGCATTTTTTAGGGAGGGGGTTTTCAGAAAAGTACTTTTTAGGCGTTTTAGGCCTAAATACAGTAGGTTAATAATTACAATACTACTGAACTGTCCACCATGCAAATCTTTTCCACCATGATTTTTTTTTTTAATTGACATGTTCCCAACTGCCTTCTTTATGTGTTTGGAATCCGTATTCACAGTGGGATGTAGGTTGGCAAGAGATTTTGGTAGAATTTGTGGCAAAAGATACCTTAAAAAAAGGCTGGAAGCTTTTTATAGTGTTAGACCAACACAAAAATAAAGGCCAACACTGCACTCTAAACAATGCTGGGTTGTTTCAACCCAAATTTGGGTCAAATATGGACAAACCCAAATGTTGGGTTAAAAAATGTAATTTAAAATCTTCAACGTTCACTTTAAACTGTAAATTTTTTAATTATATTTTAACCCAACATTTGGGTTTGTCCATATTTGACCCAAATTTGGGTTGAAACAACCCAGCATTTTTTTTTAGAGTGTGTGCATTATTGTTTGGAATGGATGCTTTATTTGTGTATTTGAAAATGAAAACTTGTGGTATTCATAACCACAAATTCAGTACCGGTTATAACAATTTAAGGATCAGCAGTTTAAAATCCAAAATGCTGATCACAATGGTGGATGGCAGTTACCCTGCTTCACATGAGGTCACCTTTTACTTTTCATTTACCATTTCCTGTGAATAACATTGTCTTGTTTGTTTAATTTTCTTTAATCTATAGTATTAGGAGATTTTAAGTTACTTGATGGAGAACTCCATTAATTCTCCAACGCTATAAAAGAGCAACATCTTAGCAATAAAATGTTTCTCTGGGAAAATTAATCTCTGTCATCGTAAAGTAATAATCTAAAATGTATACATTCTGACTGACAATCTGGCGCTAGAGATAGCAAACTAGCTTTTATCTGCCCCTGAAGTCAATCAGCAAGAGATTCTGGTTGTTTCAGAGAGGAGCGTAGTGAGTTGCCCACTCACAGTCCAAGGTGACAAGCCAATATCCTCCTCCTCAGACGGCCTTCTTCCTTGACCTAGATTTCTCACAAAGCTCCAGGAAAGCCCACATACATGTGCACATGCTATCCCTTGTCCTTGTTCTTTTCTATATCCTCGTGACATCCACTCATGCATGCACAAAATGATTTCCTTACATTGTCAGAAAAATACTCAGACTTACATAAGCGGGGATGCAGTGAACACATCCGCGCACACACACATATAACCTTAAATTCCATCTCAGCACTGGCAGGGAAAGTCTCCTTGAATGATAATATTCCCATTTGAGAGGAGACCGTCTACCAGCGGAGGAGGAGGGTGACATATATGGAGCGTGTGTAGACAGCAGTCTGTTAAATATTCATGATTGTGCACTTGCGGCTTGACGTGTACGGCAGATGTTCGCTGTGAATATGTGTGTGTGTGGGTATTCACGTGTGGGTGGGGTGTGTGTGTGTGTGTAAGGAAAGGCCATGGTTGCATTGTGTTGGTGTGTTTGTTTGTTGTGCATCTGTGCGCAAGCCGGATAGATTTTGGCAGATACACCTGTTTGTCTTGATGGTACACATTAGGGGAAAATGAAGGGGTTGGAAGGTACAAAATGGATCCGGGTAATGCATGTGCTCTTTACTCAAGCAACATCATTGAAAAGTATAGTTATCACACTGTGGCTACAGTCAAAAATTTGGAAGCAAGACTAAATTTGGCTGAGGGGAAAAATGCCTGTTGTTTTGTGTGTTTTAATAAGGTTTAAAATTACAACAGTGCATGCTTATTTTTTTCACTCTTTTGTACTATTAGGGACAAAAACCTATTTTGGAGGTTGTTTCAAGGGCTATATTTCAGTAACTATAAGGTTTACTGACTGCATACATTCTTCTCTATTAGTGTTCAACATGTTCAACATAAAAAAAAACAACCTAATCTGACAGTTGAATTATTTTACTCTTTAAATTGATTGTGAATGCCATTAAATAACCTATATACATTGTAAATACAGATGTGTTGTGGAAGATGGCTTTAAATCAGGCTTTAAATCAATATATATATATTTATTTATTTATTTTAATGCATAATCCAGAAGCACACTGGCTCCCCTGGTTGAGAACCACAGCTTTAGATAATGTTTCACATTTAATATATATATATATATATATATATTAAATCAGTGTCGATGCGCAGTAAGTTCACTTTGAAATAAATTAATTTTTGGTATGTTTGGTATGTGTCTTTGTTTCCGCAGTAGTTTCAATTTTGATATTTTTAGGTAAAACCGTTCTTGTCTGTCAGTCATTTAATGCAGGTCTATGGTCACCACCTCAAAGAGCATGCACAGAGAAGTCCAAATTAAACATGATTTAATGACTCGTAAATGTAAATATCTACGTTGTCTGTTAATATATAATATAATATATAATATTTTATAATATATAATATAATATAATATAACATATATAGAACCTTTTATGGGTTCCCATTATAGGATGATTTATTGGCTGTAGTTTTATTTAATTGTGTTCTAATTAAACTGTATAAGTTAATCAACTTGTAAACCTTCTTTATCACGAGAAAAAAAATATCTAAATAACCTGTTAAACATGAAGTATTATGCAGTTATTTAAGACATTTCTCCTTATATAGAATCTTTTTGCCATAATTTTTTTTTGTTTTGAAGTGTCTGTTCAATAAGTATACAGCCATAGCAGCTGATATAAAACGAAGTTAAATTTTATGCACATTTCTAAACTTTTGACCATGACAGGCTGTGGTGCCACAGTAATCCATCATCAAGACTGTAAATCAAACGCTGATGAGTGTTATCGATTCATATCAAACATGGCTCTGCAAATACTTCACGGTACATTTACACAGAGCCCCACTGTTTATTTATGCTTCAGATCATTTTTACTGTCATTCCTGAGAATCACAAATTACTAATGAACTTCTCTTCCATTACTGATGAATTTGTAGTTTAGCAACTTCATTCAACTGGAAATTGTTCATAATTGCAGAAGACCCATGCGGCGGCACATTTCAGCCTGAAGGAGGCTGAGGACCAGCGTGTGAATCCCTCAACGTTTCCAATAACTGCTCCATACACAGTCCCTCGCTTCAGTATATTTTTGAGAACCGCATTCAGTCCATGGTTGCCTATATTGCATTTGGATTATTTTAGTACTCATTTTCTATTGAAATTTACATTACTATTTTGCATGTTATGGAAGCCTATGCTTGAGGTAGGATGACATATTGTTTCAAAATCTAGTGCACTACTTACCTAGACAGCACTTCAAATAGAAAGCAGCAACATTGTGCAATATCTTGCTTTTTACAGATTCTAAGGTAACAACATATACATAGTTTACTGTGAAGACCATCACAGAATGCATTGAGCTCAGTGAAAAAGTCATCCCACAAAGAAAATGAATATTACATTATAAGTACAAATTACCTATATTATTAAAAAAATGAAGTCTCTTTTTTAAGTCTCTTATGCTCACCAAAGCTGCATTTATTTTATTCCAAATACACAGCCCGTTCTCATCCCAAGGCGCCATATGCTGACGCTTTTGCCAATGCGTATACATCCAACGCACATGGCACGTCAATATGAGACGCAGATATATATGGGCCAGAAGGCGCCTCCTAGTGGTCTAAACCCAGACCTAAACCTACCCATAACCGAAGCGTGTTATATTGATGCTAAAAGGTGCCATGTGCGTTGCAAAAGCGTCACTATATGACGCCTTGGGGTGAGAATAAATTGAAATACCACAAAAAAAATTTTTTAAGTTAATCTCATTTGTTTTACTCTTTATTATAATGCCATCATGCCTAAATTCACTTGTAGTGTTTAAGGTTATTATTGATCTCAGTCATGTTTTTAAGTTATTTTGAGAAAATAGTATATGTATTGTTACCTGACAGTATTAAAATATTATCAGCTTATCCAACGCATTATCATCCCAAGGCGTCATATACTGACGCTTTTGCCAATGCGTAGACATCCAAAGCACCCACATGCCACCCATTAGCGTCAATATGAGACGCAGATATATATGGGGCAGAAGGCGCCTCCTAGTGGTCTAACCCTAACCCTACCCCAGACCTAAACCTACCCCTACCATATGTGTTGGCTGTCTACGCATTGGCAAAAGGGATGAGAATGGGCTGGTTTATCTTATCCTACCGCCCAGAATTGTATTTTCAGTGCATCTCTCTAGCTATGCTCACCAGGTTTTCAAACAGGTGATGAATGACGTTTATTTTGATATTTTGGCCCACTAATGCACACAAGCAATTACAGTCTCATCAGAACATGTCTTATGCTCAGGGCTTTGGAAGGGATGTGATGAGCCCATATCAGTGGGGCGCTTCTCCACCAGCAGAGAGCAATATCACACACGTGTAGTCGCTGGGGGTCAATATGACCCATGTCTTATCAGAACATGAAGAATAACAGGCCTGAGGTGAAACAATAGCGAAACGGCGAGCCATTGTTGTGTCCAAGTGTTTGGGGGTGTGCGAATAGTTTCTGTTGATGCTTCTATGACTAAAACAGCTGGTTTCTAGATATCCAGGCTGGTAATTTACAGTCATTAACTGGTTTAGATGGCTAATAGACCGCTATTCAATTTATTTTCTACATTTATTGAAAGATATGAATGTCATATCCCAAAATGCTGGTTGGCCATGATATGATATGAAAAGCTAGTTGATGTTCGCTCCATTCACACTGTCGTGGAAGTGTTAAAAACTCCACTGCTACAAATACTGTGTGTGTGCATAGTTCATGTTCAGACAGCGAGACCATTATTAGCACTAGATGAACAGCGGTAGCGCTGCATATTACATGAGAATGCTGCGAAAGAGCTCAATGGAGGAGAATGAATGTGCTGCTTTGTCTGTGTAATGATGTCCCGGCGCTCGCCTCCACCTGTTCAGTTTCGTCACATACTTTTGCGATCGTGTGGGAAGAGAGAGAGAGAGCGGTAGACTAAAAGCTAATGATACCGTCAGCGGCCCTGGACTCTTTGAAGAGTCTCCCAGCACTATGTGCTAGTAATGTCTACAAACACTCCATCACTGTCAGATCTCAAATTCACAGGGAAATCCTGTTTTCTCCAGTCAACACAAATCACAAAAAGCTCTTTTGTGTCTGTCAGTCTCAAACACTTTCATTTTGACAGGTGAACACAAGAAAAGGTAATCGACTTGCTCTCACTAGGAAATACACTGCAGGTTTGTTTGGCTTTAGAAAAAAAAGGTTCATTGGGTTCTGTATAGTCCTAAACAGAAGCTAGAGTTCATACATGTGGGGTTATTCATTGCATTGTTCTCTCGTCTTCGATCCAGTTTCTAGGTTATCGCCCACAATTCCTCTGAAAACAAGGGGTTTCTGTAACCAACAAGGGTCAACTCGAGAGTAAAGGCTTGTTTCATGCAAAATCTCAAAGAAAAGTCATTTAGCTTCATCTCTAACATTGTAAATCATTCATGTCCACTGGTAAAATATCTATAGTATAGCAAAATACAACATTTAACACATTTTTCTACATCCAATCACACTGCCCAGGACTAGGCCAGCGTAAATGAGTAACGGTATTGTCATTCTCAACAAACCCCACTTGGGTCATGCAGGTCGCATTATATTGAGAGCGAGTTTTATTGCACAGTATCCTGCCATTATATTAGATGTTCCGCAGTGTGTTGAGACTCTCAAACCTGTAATTGCATTTTGACTAGTCCCACCGGTTGAAACCCAGCATTCGAGCTTTAGGATAATTGACTGGCTGTAATGGAGACGAATAAAACATCAGGAGAACGAAAGCAGCAGTTTTCTCACGCCTCAAATGTGTCTTTGTCTTGAGGGAGGCTTGTGGACTAAAATCTGATTAGTTGTGTTTGGGTTTATGGGAAATGATTGCCTTGAATGTTTGCTTTGTCGAGGAATTATTTTCCTTTGGCATTCTCGATGCGTAAAGCAACACGCCTCACAATATAAAGATCCCAGAGGACAATTTTATTGTTCAGCGGTTGATCTTTCAAAGCTTGAGACTGACAGAGATATTTTACTTTTATGTAGGTTATCCTTGCTTCTAAAATTCCTTAGGAAAAAATACAACGAGACAGCCGAGGAGTAAAGGCTATTTCACAGTGTTTGGTTTTGTCAGATTGGACATGCTGAATCGTACTTGATGGGTGGTGGAATGTATGAGAATTGACATGCTGTAATCTGGTGATTGCCTTAAAATTAATAAAAAAAAAATGCTCTTAAATGAATGCTATAAAATGAATGTGGATACCAGCTCAGATCATGTGGAGAAATGAGAAATTGTTTGCATTTATATAGACTTGGCACTTGACAAATCTGATTGCCACACTGTAAAAATGAAAACGCTTTATCTAATAAAAAAAAAAAAAATTAATAAGAATGTGGCAACAGATTACAAGCAATATTATTAATTCAATTTAACACATTAGAATTGAGTAATAATTAATTTAATTAATTCCTTAAAAGTTAACCATTTAAAAGGAGTAAAACTTTAAAAAAAAAAAAACAACTTACATTTAAGTCACCATTATGGTGATCAGTGTTTGTTTTAGGTTTGTTTTAAAGTTACGGTTTTCTCCTTCAGTGATTCTGTTTGTTAACATCAGGTGTCTTCATTGTTGGCAATATAAAATAAAGAGTTCGTAATTAATCTTTGACATCTGTCTGTTATTCAGATATTTTTGTTTAATTTTTTGGTGTAAACTTTACTCATTTTAAATAGTTAACTTTTAAGGAATAATTCAATTATAATTTGTTCAATTTAATTAATAATATTGCTTGTAATCTGTTGCTACAATTTTATTGATTAGAAAAAGTGCATTCATTTTTACAATGCATTGTTGAGAGCTCTTTAGATTATTATGGTCCTTCTCTCAGGAGAAAATAAAATCAGAGAAGCATTTGGCTCCAGTTAGTCTCTTTATAATTTAATTGATTGGGCAACTCTTTATTTGACTAACTATGCAACATGTCAACTACCAGTCATTCTGCTTAATATCTGTTTACACTTTATTTCTATGGGGATACCTGAACCCAGAAGATTATTTTCGATGAACTTATTTCGTATTTTGCACGTGTACCGACAGAATATTTTCTTTTCCAGTTTGCTAGGATATAAAAATCTTGGTTAAAAGTCAAGTTAAATTGCCATCTGGTGGGAGATTTGTGATGAAGAGCGAAACACTTACTGTGTCAGGAGAAGCATAGTTAACAGAAGCCAGAGGCAACGGCCAAGTTTCCACACTGCAGCTGTTTTCTTGGCGTTACAGATATTTCTTAAGGCTGATGTTTGCAAGCTCAAGGACTTGTTTTTGCAAGATTTTTCACGAAGATTAGTGTATTCCTTCGTTTAAAGAAATTGTTCACACAATGAAAATTCTTCATGTCATCCCACACTCACTGCTCTTTCCGATATTTTACAGTAATTCTCACTAAAACAAGACACATTTAGCTAAGACAAACATTTTTCAGAGAATGTACAGAGTCTTGGATATTGTACATTAGATCTTGTTCTAAGTGATATTTTTGACATAATTAGATTAACAATATCAAGAGCAATGGATTCAGGAAATACAAATTAAACGATTTTACCAGAAACATACCATTCAAACGTTTAAAGCCACACTGTGGAACTCTTCAACCTTTCTAATATATTACTAAAAAACCCATTGAGATGGTAGATCGACTTACAATAGGTTGAATGACGCGTCTGCCGTCTCCTGAAGGTGTCTGTATCGCTTTTACTTGCACTTTGTAACTTCGGGTTTCGGGTAGGAACCCGAGCACAAAAAGAACTACAAAATTCGACCGCTTTACGTCATACATCATCCTCCAGGACCGAGTTTGAGAAACCTTGATCTAAAGACACGGGAGGCTGACCGGTTGACTGTTTGCTGACTTTAATTTGCGACAGTGCTGCGGAGCTTGTTGCCTCTAGGGACGCTAGACGTGAAAATTACAGGTCGAGCACCATCTAGTGGCCAAAAGTTCCGCAGTGTGGCTTTAAGTACGATTTTATTTGGAAGGGAGTTAAATTTAATAGGAATAAAATATGATCAAACTTGACTGTGAATACTTCTGCATTGTTACAAAACACTTCTATTTCAGAAAAATGCTGTTCTTTTGAGCTTTCTATTTATCAATGAAACCTGAAAATAATGTATCACAAAAGAATTTAGCGGCACAACTGTTTTTAATACTGATAATAATAAGTTTCTTGAGCTGCAAATCAGCATAGAATGGTTTTTGAAGGATCATGTGACACTGAAGACTGATGTAATGATGCTGAAAATTCATATATATTAATATTGAAACAGTTATTTTAACTTGTAATAATATTTCAAATGAATACAGCCTTGATGAGTATAATAGGTGTCTTTCAAAAATTAGAATACAATCTTATCAACCCTTTTGAATTTTCTGCAAATCAAAAATAGAATTTTGAACTAGATTCGAGTTCAAAAAGTCATTTTTAAACAGCCCTGAAATTGGTAAACATTCAATATTTATAAAATTCTGTGTATTTTTTGTTCTAACTTTTGGAAACAAAACAGATTTTAAGTCATTTTTTTTGCTGTGCTTGTTTCAACCTATTTTTTTTTACAGTCTATGGTTTCAGCAGGAACATTTTTCATAGCTGACTGATGATCCAGGTTTGAATATCTGTCTTCTAACATTTTTCTGGGTATGAAACAACATGATGGTGAGCAAATAATGGCAGTATTGTCACATGAAAATATACAGATAAAAGTCAGATATTCATGTTTTTCTCCTCATAATGACTGCAGCACATACACTCAGCTGCAGGTCATTTTCACCTTTTTTCCTCATTTCAATCTTTCTCTCTCCTCAGTTTCGTTTCTCTCTCTTTTTCTTGTCTATTTCTGAGCTTAAGGGCCCGTAGCTCTGCTCGTCTCTGCTTCTGTTAATCAGCATAACCTTTCTGTGTGCTTTGTCGGTGACACAGAGGCTGGCATAAAAAAGATGGTTCTCAGCATCTGTGCCGGCTTCACGCTTTCTCTCTCCGCGCCTTTCGATTTCCATCTCTGCAAAAAAAGCAGCTCTGTAGATAGCGGGCGCTTTTTATTTGAAGTCTGTCATTGGCGAAAAGGAGGAAAAGGGATTTGTGGATGAGGAACCCCACCTTTCATCCCACGATGCCTTGCCCTGAGGGGGGTTATCCTAATTAAGGCACAGTCATGCTGGTATAGGATGGCACAGAGGCACATGTAACTATAAGTATTCGGCCGAGGGAAGAGTCTCTGACTATAGACTTCAAGATCGCTCTCTCTTTTTGGTCTTGGTTAAAGTTTTGATATGGATTGTAAGGTATCATGGTCACATGGCCGGCTACCGGCATGACATTCTGAATCTGTGGTTTAATTGCCCAACGTTAGCCAAAAAAAATCTATGAGGGGAGCATTCACTAAAGCCATCGCTTCACACGGCCATCTTAAAGCATATCTCTAATTGCACGAGAGGCTCCCTTGTGTAAACCCTACAGAGAGAACTAGAAAAAACTCCAAAAGTCAAAAGTGTAGGAGGCTTTGAATGGGATGTCTTGGAAATTGTGTTCCTCAAAAAGATTCCTTTTAAAATAACCCTCAAAAAGTTTGCATTATATATAAATGAAAAGCATAGCATTCATTTAAAATTGCATGCCAATATACTTTAGATATTGCTTAACAATATGTTTAAAACCCTTAACCCTTTAGTTTGTAACTAAAAATAATAAATAACAGCTAAGTACCGCGGTTTAAAAAGTTGTAAAATCCTCTTTGGTGTTTTAAATTCACTGTAATCCACAGCTTCTTGGGGCTTTTTTGCTTTTATAAAAAGGTTACCAAGCAAAATATTAAAGGCAAAATAGCCTACTGTATATGTGTATTGATATGTTACTTTTTTAAGGTAAATCATTATGATGCTTGCAACCACAGCTGCCGATTTTTTTTACAAGATAATTTTTTTTACAGTTCACTAAAAACAGCACATTAATAAAGAACATTGATTAAATAGACTTGGAACTACCTGTGCATTAAACGGTTCCAGCCAACCAGAATTGAGTATTCAGACAGACCATGGTTTAAATCAAATTATTCCAGGTCTAATTCACACAGAATGCACTTTCATGTTCCGCGTATGTATGTACACTGTAGCGTTCGAAAGTAAAAAGTTTGGGGCCGATAAGATTTTTGAATGTTTTTTAAAGATGTTTATGGCTGAATTTACTTGATCAAAAGCAAACAAACAGAAAACAAGCAAACAGTACCAATTTCATGACCACATAGGATGGTGCCTTATCTGCAAAATTTTTATTTTTATTTTATTTTTTTGGCGATAACCACGCATATGTTAATTTCACAACAGCCTATTCCCTTCAGAAATCATAATAATATGTTGATTTGGTGCTCAAGAAACATTTCTTATTATCATCAGTGTTGAAAAGAGTTGTGTTGCTTAAATGTTTGTGGAAACTTGCATTTCTGGATTCTGACTGCACTTTAAAAAAATATATTGTTGTAAGGCAACCTGGTTGCCTTATAATTTTAAGTTCATTGAAATCGAAAAAATGATTTAAAAGAATGAAGGAGATTAATTTAATCACTAGAAACTCAAAATATTATGTTATCTGAACTACATAAATGATCTAAGTTGATTTGACAAAAGAAAAAATGTGATTACAAATAATGAAAATATTTTTTTACAGTGTAGAAAAGGTCAAAAGAACAAAATTTATTTGAAAACCTTTTTTCCCTAACACTATAATTGTCTGATTTTTAAAAAATTGTTAATTTCTTTCATTTTAATTGAAGTCTCCTGTTTTGTGGAGCGTTCCAAATCAAACACTTGGTTCCTTGACTGTTAGGATGCAGCTAAAAATGTTTACAAGTGTGATGAATTTCTGAAATTATTTGAACAATCTCTCAAATTCTTCACAAAACGCCTTTAATAACAGCAGCCACATTCCACAAAACCAGCCAGGAGAAGGAAATCGAACCCAGAGAGTCTTAAAAGGACAATGTCCCCGAGGTGCTAATGCCACTTGCGCCACAATTGTCAACTATATATTTCCTCTCCTGCCGTTTTTCATTCTGTTTTTATGTCTGCTTCTGTGATAAACATGTCCAGTTTCGATCCGGTGTGACAGTGTAATTGAGCGAGTCACACTTCTCTCGGCGGGTTGACCGTCACAAGGCATTTTGGTCATTCTCTTGCCTTGTTGTAAATCCCAGCGTGGCCTTGACTCGCTAAAGCTGTCTTCCAGCCTATTTTTGCCTCACCTTGTGTTTATTTTCCTCATAGCGCTTGGCAGATTTATCCGCATTCTTCTCTGTGTTTTAAATGCCGAGCAGCTTTTGTCATAACCTAAATGACTGGCCATATACCCTCCGTGAATTGTAACGCTTTCCGGTTTATGTCTCTCTTCCCATTCTCTTTATTTCCTGCCTCCATCTTTATAGCTGAATTGTGGGACGCGGAATGAGACGCGCAACCTTGGCTTCAGCGCGGATGGTTATGCGGCATGACAATGAGGGCAGAGAGAGACAGAGAGACACTGTAAAAAATCATTTTCTGGATTAAAAAAAAAAAAAAAATCACTTACAACACCTTCAAGTTTTTATTGAACACCTCACTGAAGAAAATCTGATCTGTAAAGCCATAAAAGTGAAAAGTTCGACCAGGGTGACAATGAGGCTGTTGATATTTAAGCGAGATATGCAGAGAGAGAGAGACAGATAATGGGTAGAGAGAGACTAATACATGTCAAAAAATAAAGCATCAGACTTAAAAGGTCTTTGGAATTAATAAGACTGCGTAATGAAAACCGACAAAGAATGTCACAACTTTGCACACGTTCAGACAAACTCATTCATTTGTGCGTTTGCTTTTGGTTGTTTTGATGCTGTTATTCTCTTTGTCTTTTTCGATAACAGACGGATGTGTCTCTTTATGCGAGTCGCCCACTCATGCAGCAAGTGTCATCCGAGTGTGTGGCATATTAAAGGCCTGTGGGAACTCATTAGGGTGACAGACGCAGGGCTTACTCTCCCTCCCTTGGATTGCCATGTTTGTGCCATGACGGGTTCAGATTGTGCAGCGTGAGGGCAGAGGTGGCGTGCGGTGGGTACCAGTCTTTTTCAGTCAAATGCAAATGTATGTTCCTGTTTCATTTGATGTTCAAGGGTGTTTCTACATCTTGGGGAACTTTTGACCCTGAAAAATAAACACTCTTATACACTCTTTCAGGAGTTCACAATGTCATTTCCTCAACATGTCAAATGATTTATCGTGCTTGATAGCGTTCTGTGATGCAAATGACATTTTCAAGGATAAAATGGCTCTTTCTGACTTACTAAGGCTCATTTCAGAGCTTTATGTATCCAAAATGCTCACATTTAAATGTTTTCAAAATCTTCTTATATTTAACTGATGGTCTTGTCTGCTTTGATAAACAAGTCCATTAACTTTTGAGAAAACGTTATCACAGTTGCTGCTAGAGCTGAATATGAATTCAAATCACAATAAGTATTGAAATGGTTTTTGTTCATTTAAGTCTTTTAAATGCAGTATCCTATTTTCATGAATGCAATTAATTTAATTAATATAATAAATATAATATAATAAAAAAATGTGTGATGATTTTACATATTTTAAGATTAAAAGTCTGGATTTGTGACAAAGGTAAAACTACAATTGGAAAACATTTTCCATACAGCTTCAAATGCGGAACAAAATCTGTTAGTTTTAACAAAAATTAACCCCTGAAGTTAAAGTAAAACCTTCTTTAAAAGAATTTGTCATTTTTTGTATTACGCCTTATGAGAACTTCAATTTTTGTGATATCAACTTCAAATTTGGAACACAACTTGGTTAGATATATGGCTTTGATTTCATGGTAATTTTATAGGAAAATTATTTTATAAAATATATGTTTCATATAAATGAAAAAAATATTTAGGACAGTATATTGTAAATTTAAAACTTTTACTTCAGCAATAATCTGCTGAGAGTTTTTTTTTTTTTTTTTTTTAAAACAAGACTAAACTTAGGTCCAAAGCATACTTGAATTACAACCAAGTTTTAATAGTGCATTGTAATGTCCATTCTCAAAAAGGGGGGTGACAGTTAACCGTTATGTACCAAATCAACCGTTTGGTTGAGCAAGTTTTTTCATAGCACCAAGTTACATCATTTTGTAAAGTAATATTAAAAAAAAAATATGCTTAGCTTGCAAAATTTCACCAAAAACAGTTCACATGGCTGGGGTGATTTATTTGTTTCATCCATGTTAGAAGAAGTGTTGTGACAAGTACTGTTGATTGACATTGTGAAATCTAGTGGATTTTTTTGGCATAATATACCTCAACCAGATGATAGACATGGCTCAATCAGTTTGAGTTAAGTTAGATACTCCTCTCAATAAAATATAGTGACTCAAAATGTGCTCAAATGTTTGGTCGAGAAGTCAGTTAAAGGGTTTTAAACAAGTTAATGTACAGAATCTTATTGTAAAGTTTTACTAATTCATTTCTTCTTTACCTTTTTTTGTGTCTCTTTTTGAGACAAATGACCCTGAGCCGGGATTTAAACTCGGGCTCTCAAAGCACACGATGATGTTACCATCTAGTCGTTCATAAACACTTTTTTTTTTACACAATTAGTTACAAACCCTCAGTAAACGCCTGGATTTTAATGATTGCTGCAGACATATATTGAATTTGAATATAATGATTATCTTTCAGATCTAAAATTTGGCAGTGCCATATGATTTAGCTTTATTTCTGTACTGTGCATTGTTTTCTCATCTGTATCTGGCACTGTCTCCTTGCCTCCAGAAGAAAATGTCTCTGGAGTGCATGTGTGTTTTTTTTTTGTAAGCGTTTAAGAGTGTGTACTGTGTTCAAGGGACTTTCCTTTGTCCTTGGGGACCAGGTGACTCATAAGTTTAACAGATGTCATAATCGCACACCAAAGCAGAGGTGTGAGAGAGTATCACATGACTGGATGCAGATCAAGCCTGCCGTGTGTGGTCGGGTCAAAAGTGTTGTTGCTAGGCGGCTAAGCCAGTTGCTTGGGTGATGTGTACACATGATAATAAAGCCCCCTGAGCTGATGTGCTCGTCTTGTTTGTTTGAGATGAATATGTGAATAATGAAGACATTGTCTGGATGGTATCATCATTATTTTGGTTTCTGTCAACAAGAACAGTCCTGCCGGGGCAAGACTTTTAATCATCCATGACACACAATCTGTAGAGCCACTTTTTTCTGCCTCGTTGACAACAGGGTGGTCGTTATGTCAGTCTTGAGGTCAATAGGTTTTACTTTTAAGCATGATGAGGGATTTCTTTATGGCAGCAATGTGTTTGTTCAAATGTGTTGAAGTGTTGCTTTTGTGTGCAGCTAGTGTCACTGAATCTGCCATTGGTCAGACAAAGAGATGACCCCGCCCCAAACTCACCCCATTTGTGCATATATCCGATTTATTACCCTGAACTGAACATGCCAGCCCGAACTCCGCCCACAACATTTTTTGGTTTGGAAGTTCGGTCTGGACTCGATCCATTGAGGAGTAATTATGATCAGACAAGAAACGTTCGGGCCAATCAAATTGCCAGGTTCTATATGAAGAGTTCAGATGCAAAAGCCTCTAAATGCCATTTGAAATTTTCTTTTTTAATGATGATTTTTATCAAACTTGTTTATTTAAGTTCAGTAATTTCACTTAAATAACAATTAATAGGTAATTATCATTGCCATTTAAGTGAAATCACTGAACTTAAATATACAAGCTTGATAAAAATTATCATTCTAGAAGAAAATTTCAAATGGCACTTAGAGGCTTTTGCATCTGAAATATTCATATAGTACCATTTTTTTTTTTTTTGTAAAAGGTTCTATTGGCCAAGTGTGGAACCTCAGGGTTCTATATAGGAACCCTTTTTTTAAGAGTGTATAGAACCTTCCAAATACGTAGTGCTAAGAGTGTGTAGTCTATTTTCTGTGCTTCCAGATTACAACTTTAAGTGTGAGTATTCATGAAATTCATTTTTGTAACTACATAAATATTAAAGCTAATATTTATTGTTAGATTTAAATGATGCAGACTTTAGAGCATTTTGATGTTTCTCTACATGGAAACAGCAAAGCGAGGAAATTTCGTCTTTCTCTCCTTGGAGACAACATCTCAAACTCATTCATAACCAATTTAAAATTCATTATAATTTCATCATGTATGCAAATTAGAGGACTTAAACCTGGCGATAATACCTTTGCGGAAAATAATGCATAGCTATTATACAAACCAGCATGTCAGCAGGATTTAATTAGCTGACGAGTAAACAGCGAGCATGTTTAAGGGTATGAATTAAACATTGCCAGTGTTCACTGCACAGTTTCATTCAAGTAATTCATAATTTCCATGATTGTTTTCGATGCAAATGTTTTCTCACATTTCCTTATAATTCGGAATAATTTCATTTGCTTGAATCTGCGACAAATCGACCGATCGAGTAATCAGACACAACAGAGAGATGGATTCCCAGCAGCACCGAATCAAGGCATTTGACATTCACATCTGCAGAGCTCTCATTATGGTGCCCGTATCCGTCTCTTCTGAATGCGTTTTGGCTTTTACAGCCTTCTAACTTCCTGCTCCATTATCTGTGTTATCTTCCTCTCCCTCTCCCTGTCGCTGTGAGGTAAATGTGGAATGTCACACTCAATATTTCGGACGTGCCTTGATTAATTCCCCAGAGTTTCCACTGGCCAGTTTACTAGCGGCCAGTCTGTGGTCGTCGGACGCTCCTTTGTCTCCTCCAATTCCCATTACGCTTTGCTGGCACTGACCTAATTTCCTCGCCACCCGCTCAGCTTCCAACTCGTAGCCCACCGCTGTCACCGGCTGAACTGCCCCACAGGGACCCATTCGCAAACTGATGGGCAGTTTTATGGCTGAGCGTTTTATGGCTATTTTTTTATCCCGAATTGTTTCAGTCAGCTAGCCCGGCTCATCTTTCATTTCTAACCCCCCGGGTGCAGGGAGTTCGCGAATCAAACGAATCCCGCCGTATTTACCACCTCCATAAAAAAATATGCCGCAACAGTTTGTCAACTTTGCACCCGCCGAGGCATTTGCGGCGCACCGACCGAGGCTATAATCTCCTAAAGATGTGAGGTGATTAGTTTGGAAATAACACTGCTGCTTCAGGGAGCCTGGTTTTATGGGCCGAAGCTCGAACAGACGTATGGAAATACAATTTCTAAGACGATTTTCTTGAGGTGGTCTCTCCGCTCCCATTTTCAATCTGATAAATGTCTGTTCCTGCCAAGCATATTCAAGTCGCTAGTCACTTGTGTGTTGTTGCGCTGCTAGCGTTACTCGTCCAAGCATAACTTTCATGGCAATGTGAAAAGCTTCAATCCACCACGCCGAAGGTCCTTTCAGCCCTTGTTTCAATAGATCGGTTATCCGAGCAAGCGACCCCCCCTTAGGTTCGACGGATTATCTGCCCTGCTCTCTGTTTCTTTTCACTCCATCACCTATCTTGAGACTTAATGGAAAATCTGTCCACTCCAGCGCCCTCTATTAGCATAAAACATGCCCATTCAGCTTTTGCTTTTGACCGGAATGGGCCGCGGTGCTAATAGGTCTGCGGGAGATGCCGGGGAACCTTGTGGCGAGGGTGCAACCTCTATCGCCTCGACGTATCACAACCAGTGTTGTGCAAGTTACTTCCAAACTGTAATACATTAGGTATTACTTGTTACTGTTATTTAAAAGTAATTCATTACCTTACAATATTACTGTCCCAGAATTGTAATGCGTTACATTACTCATGTATTACTTTTGAGTTACTTTCATCAAAAAAACTAAGTAGAACTTAACTTTTGGGCTGTAACGATAAGCAATATGAAACCGAAATCGCGATTCGCCACACGACTCAGATCCACGAACCTACAGAATCGCGACAAACCTCTTCCAACTCCAGCGTTATTCTCCTTACCGTCCAGATCCAATGCTGCCTTATCTAAAATTAGGCTATTACTATTATTTGAAGTTAACATTATAAAATACGTAGACCTACACAAAACTAGTTGAGGATAAATTATTTAAAATTGGAGAAGTCCAGCATTATGGACATGACATTTGCAGTCAAAACTTGAAATAAAAATTCCCAGAAAATACATGTATTGAAACGTATATTGGCTACTTCCTTCGAGGACTCCAGACATTAGACAAATATCAGTCTATGTTTTATTTTTAATATTAGGGAAAAGACACACATTCATGCGTGACAAAAAAATAGGAGGTAAAATATATTTTTTGTAATTCTGTTAATTACACTGCGCAAATCGGATGAGGAAGGGTTGGCTTTCCAGTCTCCATAGAACCTTAAAATATTCATTTTATTTTAGTTTTCGTGTTCGCATTTATGAGGAAAAAACAATGTTACAGACGCGACCGCTCTGAACCGGCACTAAAAGACTGCTTTAAAACTTTCACATAGTCTGTTGCCTTTAAGAAGTAAAAGCAGACAATACACTGTAATACAACTGTAATACAAGCCTCACTGAACATGTAACGAGTAAAATATTACTGAAAATTGATTAGTAATGCCTTACACTACTGCGTTACAGCAAAAAGTAATATGTTACTGTAATGTATTACTTTTGTACTGCGTTACTCCCAACACTGATCACAACGCACGTCTTCCAGAACAAATTGGCCTGTTTACTAAAGAATTGGCAGTGACCCATGAATATTTGATAGCAAGCAACTGTTGACGGCCGCACACAATGACTCCCTTATCTTATTTAGGCAGTCTGGCAGGCTCACGCCTCCTTACACTTCCCCTGAGAGACGGACACCGCTGAAAGGGTTCGCGATCCAATACGGCAGCTGCACGCCAAAGCCAGTGGTTATCATTGAGAAAGCAGGGCCGTCTAAGCCTTCCCCCCCTTTCCCCAACCGTCGGGCATACAGGATATTAGCCGAACCTCTCATATCACCTTTGCCGCGACGGCTAATAATACGGCAGCCTGGAAATCAATGAAGCTGCCCTAGATTTCAGCTCGGCCCTCTCCATAAAGGGATCTAGAGGGCAGTGAAGTTTTCCTTTTCTCTCTTTTCTCTTATTATAGGGGAAGAAAAATGGGTGACCGGGACTCGGAGATCATTTCTCCAAGTCCCTGAAAGCGCTAGTCGCTCTCTCCAGGGAGGTGAGCGTTTCAATGGGGTTTATACTACGCTGTGACAGTGGCTGTCTCTCTTCATTAGAGCACAGGCCTTTGCTCCCTCAAATGGTAATTCAGCAGCGTAGGATTCTGCTGAGTGAGCAGAGGAGGATTCTGGGTGGGCCGATTGAGACGAGAACGGTGAAAGATGAGATGAGATCGGGTTTCGCTCTCCAGGCCAGTGGTGGGCGACCTCATCCGCAAAGGACCCCTGTGGGTCTGTGTTTTCATTCTAAATGCACCTGCCTGAACAAATAGAAAACATGACAGCTGTTAGAAAAACACTAGGACTGGAAGTTAATTAAGGTGCACACGCAATAGTGGTTTAAAGGTTAATAAAACTATTCAAACACTGAACTGAGGAAATAATTTTTTTTTTTAATTGCATTTTGATTGATTTTATATTCTCTAAATCAGAGCACAGTTGAGTCAAATTCAGTTGTCAGACAACTGATCATAGTCCAAAAAGACATTATTAACAATATTAAGCTTTTAAAAATCTTTCAAAATCTATAGAATTGGGAAGTCCACGCCACTGAAATGACACAGAGGGATGATTCACATTTCATGAATGATTTCAGATCAAGCCAATCAGAACCTTTTCCTGGCTGTAAAGAGATTGAGCATTTTTTAAAAAAAAAGAAACAGAAACAGAATGTCACTGTGGGTTGGTGTGGATGCTAATATAGGTATTGTTATCTTTATAGTTATTATTTTTGATTATTTTTGGTGCAAACAGTTCTAACGATCCCCCTTTTTAATTTTTTATTTATTTATTTTTGCATATTCTCAACATTTGCTGTTGCAGTCTTACCAGTTAATCTCTCTCTCTCTCTCTCTCTCTCTCTCTCTCTCTCTCTCTCTCTCTCTCTCTCTCTCTCTCTCTCTCTCTCTCTCTCTCTCTCTCTCTCTCTCTCTCTCTCTCTCTCTCTCTCTCTCTCTCTCTCTCTCTGTATGTGTGTGTGTGTGTGTGTATTTGAGCAATATTTTTTTTATTTATTGATTTTATTTTGCATATTCTACAATTTGCTGCACAGTTGCTGATCTTTAGCTTGTACCACCAAAAGTTTCTCTGAGTTTTCCTATTTTTTGTATGTCCCATTCATTTCCCATGTCGATCATTTTTGACCGGGAGAAGGCTATGTGTGATTTTTTTTTCCCCGACCCTTTAAAGGGATACTCCACTTTTTTTCTTTTTTTTTTTTTTGGAAATAGGCTCATTTTACAACTCCCCCAGTGTTAAACATTTGAGTTTTACCGTTTTCGAAACAATTCAGCAGATTTTCTGATATTTAGAAGAATATCAGTTACCAGACAGTTTCTGGTCCCATTGACTTCCATAGTATATATTTTTTTCCTACTATGGAAGTCAATGAGACCAGAAACTGTCTGGTTACTGATATTCTTCTAAATATCAGAAAATCGGCAGAATGGATTTGAAAACGGTAAAACTCAACTGTTTAACTCTGGGGAGTTGTAAAATGAGCCTATTTCAAAAAAAAAAAAAAAAGTGGAGAATCCCTTTAACATATCAGAATCATCTCCTTGATTTTTTGTGTGTGTTCATATAGATAATACAACAAAAGTCACCAAGTTTCACCCCCATCTGATGAAGCAAACAAAAAAATAAACAATTAAAAGTTTTCAGTCATTTTTGGACGAAGAAGCCCAGAGGGTTAAAGATACTGGCTGGAGCTGTTGGTTATTTTCTGCTGATCAGATCTTTCATCTACTTATCAACATGCTTCCAGTCATACAAAGCTGGACAGAGAGGCATTTAGCAGAGGTTTTCTCCAGAGCTACTTAAGCACTCAAGTTACATGGACAATCCCCTTGGAAGAACCTGGGGTTAAGTGCTTTACTCAAAGCCATAATGGTGATGGGTCACCATTGCTCCTGACAGGGCTTGAACATGCAACCTTCTGATTACCAGCCCTAAACTGTATTGTGATGTGATGGATAAACATTATGGACCGTCATTGTTTAACAGTCACAACTTAAATTTGTAAAATGGAAGTTGTACATATACTAATCAGAAATGTTATGCCTACTATGGTTATATACAAGAAAAAGACCAATCACAAATTTCATAATGACATCCTCACAGTATTTTGAATGCTAAACACACTCGATTTAATTTCCCTCAGTGCGTTAATGGCCAACTTTAGCTCGTTATTTCCACCCTGTTAATTTTCTAGCCATGTCAGTAATAAAGTTAATAATTAATACAGTTTAAGTGGCATAGCCTTCTATAAAAATATCCAACACCATTCAACACAAGTAATTTACAGAGTTCAGGTACTTTTGACTCCATATTTTTTTAATTCGTAGACTCCCACTAAAATGTACATAGGCATATAGTACGAACAGAACACTGCTTCCTTTCTATTGGGGAAATCTCCTTGTGTTGAATACTGAGGAGCTGTAGTTTGTGAGTGAACATTAGGTCATCAGGTTAAAGTGACACGGGTGCCGTCATTCCCCCATCAACAGTCTCTTTCAGCTGCTCATTGTCTCGTTGTGAATTTAAATCTCTGTTATTGGCCAATGACATACAAAAGCCAAGGCCAAAACTGAACGCGAGAGCTAATTAAAATGGAATCAACTATTTTCTTTACCCTTTTCTTTAAAGCACTTAGATAGCTCTAAAGATCTCACTGTTGCACTCATTGAATAGAAGCTCATCTGATGCCAGAATTGATCTTCATGCTTTTTTTTTTTTTACAAAGTCATCTGCTTTTCATTGCAATGCTTATGTGCTTAAAGGAACCTTCCTTTTTAAAACTCTCTCAGTTACACAAGGTTATTTAATCAACTAATGGCGGTTTGTTTTACAAACCCTTCTGCTTATTTTATTATAAGTTTGGACATTTGCTGATATGAATTAGTAGCCTGGATGCCAGCTGAAATTAGCCCCGCCCACAACATTTGAGGATGGGAAGTTCGGTCTGGACTTGATCTGTTGTGAAGCAAGTATGCCCGAACCAATCAAATTGTCAGGGATATATACGGGATTCGGTCTATCCAATTGAGTGCAGACTGCAGAGGAATTTTTTTTGTCCTGGTTCAGTTGAAACATGCCCCATAATCACAGCCCAATGGAGCAGTATCAGTATAAAGCATAATAGTACGGACATTTTTACAATGATAACTTTTAAAATGAAATGAGGGTTTAAAACTGACCCATCAAATTGGATCCGTATCCGACTTTTCTTCCCTAAAATAGTTACTGAATGTGTTAAGCTGAACCAATGTATTATTAACAATGTAATATTAACATTATATGTAATGTTAACTACATTACCACCGGCGGTCGTGTATATTTTCTTCCTTTTTTCTCTCACATTTGCTTTTTTGTTGTCTTTTTCATATTCATTGTGTTTAGGCCTTTTCAGTAAGCCTGGTCTATATGACTATTGAGGCCGTTCTCATCCCAAAGCGCTATATGGGACGCTTTTGCAAAAGCGTAAATATCCAACGCACATGGCACCCTTTAACGTCAAATGAGACGCAGATATATTTGGGCATAAGGCGCCCCCTAGTGGTCTAACCCTTACCCTACACCATACCTAAACTTAACCATAACCGAAGCGTCTCATTAGACGTTAAAGGGTGCCATGTGCGTTGGATATTTACGCTTTTGCAAAAGCGTTGTATATGGCGCTTTGGGATGAGAATGCGTTGGACTATTTGGATCGTTAACTAAGGGGATCTTGAGGTAAAAAGTGGTTCCAATAGGTAAAAACGATATAAATACTGTTCGTTTTCTCACAAAACCACTTTTTTTATTTTATTTTTTTTTTTTAGGCCATCAATGTGTACTTACATTTACGAGTCATTAAATCATGTTTAATTTGGACTTCTCTGTGCATGCTCTTTGAGGTGGTGACCATAGACCTCCATTATATGACTGACAGACAAGAACGGTTTGACCTAAAAATATCAAAATTGAAACTACTGTGGAAACAACGACACCTACATCTTGGATGCCTTTGAGGTAAGCCATAAAACATACCAAAAATTAATTTCAAAGTGAACTATCCCTTTAAGGATACTTTTTAAAGGGAATATGGAAAGTAAAAGTCAAGCATTTCAGCATCTTCTCGATTTCTGAAGGATCATGTGACACTAAAGACTGGAATAATGATGCTGAAAATTCACTTTATTTCAATGGTTCACTGTAGACATTCTAGTTGCAAAGTTACTTATACTGTAGTCACTAAGTGGACCATCAAAATAAATAAGGTATTAAAATATATTCAAATAGAAAACAGTTAAATCGTAAAAATTCACAATATTAGTGTTTACTGCCTTGGTGAGCATTTCGAATGGTAGTGTAAGAGCAGGATCATGTTTTGGGTCACTCTTGATTTCTTTAAAAGCAAACATTTCTTAGTGCACCTTTAAACTTTACCAGCAGCTCAACTTAAGTGGATGAATAGCGAGTGCATGGTTTTCAACACAGTATTCACATGCAATTTGGCCTTGATCACATAAAGCATTGATTAAAGCAGCAGAGCTCAGTCCTCTTCTGAAGCAGTGCACGCAGCGCAGGAGTTAAACAGAGAACACGTGTCTCAGGAACCCTGTGGCCTTCGTCAGCGGATAATTAAATCCCAGCCTATTTATTCTGTTTAATGTGGCTTTAATTCAATTACAGGAAGGGTCAGGGAAGGGGTCTCTGAAGCAGTGGAAAGAGAGAGATAGAGGGATGTTGTTGACACTGGACATTGATGATGTGAGCAATAACTGCATTAGACTCCTGGACGAGGACAGGGACAGAGGCAGATATAAATGAGCAAAGTATTGTGGTTTAACATTTTGCTACCACATCAGTCCTCAAAGCCATGGTGAATGGATGTGGTAATCATAGCCCTGGCCCTCCTTGGCATGTTCATGTGAGTTCACGAGAGAAATAGTGATGTACAATTCATTATCCATTCTCTGTTGGATCTTTTCAATGATTCACAAAACCAGCCTGAATGATTCGTTCACAAATCAAGCTAATCCGAATCTCTCACTGACTCCTGCCACAGTGGTGTTCAGTGAATAATGATGTGGATATAGAGAATGGTTCATACTGACTGGTGTTTTTCTATTGTTTCCTTTTCTTTTTTTGTATTTAATAGAATGCATCAAAAAGAATGAGAAATTCAACAACTACAGCAACAAAAATGTCCCTTTGTGCTCCACAGAAGAAAGATTGCCTTGTGGGTTTTGATGAACAACATGAATGTGAGAAGTGATGACATCATTTTTGTTTAGGGGTAATAGTGTGCAGTACACTGAGACTTTCTGATGGTCTGGCTTTGTGAAACTAATATATATATATATATACAGTAAATAAACAGTATATATATATATATATATATATATATATATATATATGAAGAGTTCAGATGCAAAAGCCTCTAAATGCCATTTGAAATTTTCTTCTTTAATAATGCTTTTTATCAAACTTGTATATTTAAGTTCAGTAATTTCACTTAAATAACTATTAATTGGTAATAATCATTGCCATTTAAGTGAAATCACTGAACTTAAATATACAAGCTTGATAGAAATGATCATTCTAGAAGAAAATTTCAAATGGCACTTAGAGGCTTTTGCATCTGAACTCTTCATATATATATATATATATATATATATATATATATATATATATATATATATATTTAAACATTGTTTGCAGAGCATATAGATTCTGTTGAATTGCCATTGGAAATCTGTAGAGGCTCAGTATTATGTGTGCTTAAGTACTAATGCATCATGAAGGACTGTCAGTGTAGACACAGATCCAGCTGTTTGACCTATTGAATGCAGATCATCTTCAGATCAATAGCCAATTTCAGGAAGAAATCCACTAACAGGAGGAGAAATACTCTCAGTTATGGTATAAATCCATGTATTAGATTATATCTGGCTACCTAGGTATCTAAAGCTAACATTTATTATAATTTTAATGTTTAATTAATTAGCTGGTTGACTAACAAAAGCTTAAAAAACCTTAGTTGGTCTGTCAGCTAACCAGCTTAGACCAGTTGGGTCCAAAACAGCTTCTGGTTTACAATTGATTTTTGTAGAGGGTTATTTTGTTATTCTGTCACATTTTCTCATGTGGCCAACAGATTTGTTGTTGTCACTCTGAAAGTTTAAATGCAAGTGTTGACATTTTATAAACTGAGTGTTGAATTGCTATCTGGCATCCTCTGTGAACGTGTTTGATGGAGATCATAAACTCTATTTAGAGAGAGTCAGTTTGGCTCTGTTGTTGTTTGCTTTTAAGTGTGATGTGTAGGGAAAAAAAAAACTCCCACAAATCATGACTAGAGCCAAATACAAAGCAAATAATGAAAAGAGAAGCAACAGACCATTAACTTTTTTGCCTCGCTGTGACATAGTGCACAAAAAATATTGGGCTATAAGAAAGCAAACAAGGATATAAAGCTATTACTTGACGAGATTAATTGATCTCAAATCCTATAATGGTTTAATTGACTGGAAAATAGCAGATGGTTTGATAGCAGCGTCGTAAAAGAAGCTTGTCAGCAGAGCCTTAATAGCCTCTCTGTCCAATTTCAAATATTTCGCCACACGTTTTATTTCCACCACCCTGTTCTATCGCTCTCTTCCTTTTAAAAGAGAGAGTGAGGGAGAAAAGAAACACTATACACCTTAATTTCACTCAGAGATATGTATTCTTTATCTTTATTATATCAGTCAGTTCATTGAAAATGGTTCTTTTTGAAGTTGAAAACAAAATAAAGGAAGTTATGAACAGGACACAGTCGTTGTTATTGTTATTGATTTGACATTGAATGAACAATTATGGATTTGTACACTTTCTGGGAATGTTGAGTTGGTTGACAGGACTTACTATGCGTGCTAATTGGTGGTTTAATTGTATAGTGCTACTGAACGTGGGTGGATGTTATTCTATGTGGTTGTCACTGTGAAATCAAAATGGATTTTTATGGAATATTGCAGTGTTTTTTATATATCATAATTCTTTTGTTCAAGAAGCTGTTTTATTCAGATATACATCACAACAGGGAAGAAAAAGACGATCACAACTTCCATTTCATGCCGACTTAAAGAATTCTGAATGTTTTTTTGCATGTTGCAATGCAGAGTCTAGGGTGTTCTGTGTGATTGCTAGGGTTTTTTTGTGGTTGTTTGAGAATCCAGAGTGTTTTTCACTCTGTGGTTTCAGGGTGGTTGCTGGGTTGTTCCAGGTTGTTGCTAGGGTTTTTCCAAGATGGTCTGTGTGGATGCTACTATACATATATATATATATATATATATTTTTTTTTTTGTAGTATGTTGCTGTGCATTTAGGGTATTTTATGTGATTGTTAGCATGTTGTGAGGTAGTTGCCGAATGGTTTTTAACATTCCATTCATTTGCTAGGGGGTTGCTAGGGCATTTTGGTGACCGTTTAAAGGAGTGATGAACTGAGAAATCAAATTTTCAGAACTGAAAACGTCCTTGTTAGTCCAATAAAAGCTTTTATTCACACCAGGCTCAGCAAACGACTCGTTTTTCAAAGTGGGGGACTATGAAGTCAAAGAGGATAAGAAGATCAACGCCTACTTTAACATGGCCGGTTTAGCCCCGCCCACTGATTCGCGCATTCAGTGTTGAAAGCAGTGCCGGCGCTATGGGGGGGCATTAGGGGGCAATGCCCCCCCAAATGTATTTTGTGCCCCCCCAAATTGAATTATGATATAATTTACAAAATAATATCAGTTTAATTTAATTCACATTTCAGTGAGAAATAGTACAAATATATGTCTACAAACGGCTCATTAGCTGAAAATACAATAAAGCCAACATAAAAACCAGTGTAACGCTGTGAGGAAACCCCCCTGCCGCCCCCCCGCCCCCCCCCCCCCCCCCAATCACGCACGTTAATACTTGAATGAAATGATTTTCAGTTGGCGCGACCGCGCGAGCTTCCTGCATTCAAAACAAAGCAAACAGATGAAAACTCTCCAAAAATGGAAATTAGAAAATGGTTCAATACCACAGTTTCTCCTTACATATCGATTACCCCATACAGCAAGACAACGACAGCCCGGCTTTGGTATTTGGTGCTTCTACCGTGCAGTGTTGTAGTCGAGACCGAGACCAAAGACAGTCGAGTCCGAGTCGTAAGTGTATTTATCTAACTGGCATGTACTGTAATGTTCACTATGTGCTGTCACGTGATGAAACTAATAGTTTAGTTGGCCTAGTTTTTGCGCTGCCCATTGTCCTGAAATGTCACTCACTCCCGCCGTGGAGAAACAGGTGTTTAAGCCTATATATTTTCTTGTAAATAGAAATTGTAGAATAATATCTGTGTATGTTGTGGGTGTTTTTTATTTGTTAAAGGTGTTAAAGGTTTTATTTGATAAAGGTAACTACATGATGCTTTTTTAAGGCTACGAATGTAAATGCTTATGTTAGAACATAGCAGAATAAAGATGAGTAACTTAGCTTTTTTTTTCTCACTTCCGCCATTGAGATAGTATATAAACGGCTATTCTGTCAGTGAGAGACTATGTACATGTTCGTTAGCTTTGCTATTATAAAGCTGTGGTCAGAGTCGGTCTTGCAATTTTTTTTTTTTTGTATAGGCCTATTTAACCCTTGATCAAATTTCTTAAGAGTCGCTCGTCTTGCAACAATGTGTATGTTTTATGTGTTTATTGTGTGGGTTGCATTACTTCATGTTAATAGCTAACAGAAAAGGCAGTAGCAATAATAAATATAGGATATCTAATATCGGAAAAAAAAAGTCCCCATACCTACCTAGTGCCCACCCATTGAAAATAAATGCCCCCCTGCTAAAAGCGGTCTGAAGCCGGCTCTGGTTGAAAGTCTCATTGTGGCCGTGAGTGCCCGCTTTTGTGTTCGAACACGCGCAGGAGCACGAGCTGAAACATCACCTATAGAGGTTGCTAAAAAATAGCACATTTAAGTGTTATAATATGGTTTTAAACATGTTGTTGTGTTAGTTGAGTGTTGCTAGGTACAGTTTCTACCAAGATACTGTAGTTACATGAGTTATCGTTACTACTGTAAAGTAATACTAAATGATTATACTGTCCATCAAACAGCATAAGAAGCTTTCAGGAGAGTTCAGTGGTGTAATGTCTTTTTAATGAGGAAAGATTGGGATTTCTTTGGGAAGAGGGCTGGTTATTGTAATCATAATCATATCACATTTTCCAGTCGAATGCAAATCTAATCAATGTATAGTAAATCTTGGACCGTGCAACCATATCGGAGGGGGGTGGAATGGGGGTCTACACAACATGGAGCGTTCAAACAAAGGAAAATTTTCTTTCCATGCCTAACTATACCCTCCACTAGTAAATAAGCAAACACCCACTCATCAACACGTGCTAAGCACCTGCAGCATCCTGGCCTCTGTTGCACTGCAAAAGGGCTGAGCCATCGTTTTTGCTTTTAAGTGCTGGTGGTGGGTGTGTGCAAAGGAAGGTGGATGCAATGTGGCAGCCATTAAAAATTAATTCAGGCCCCTGAGGTCCCAGACCACCCATCAATCTCCCAATGACCATGGCTGCATCTTACTCCGTGACAGATGCCCTGGAAATGGACAGGTTGCGTGTGACTTGAATAATCTCCGGCAAAACTGGAGCACGGTCAGAATGTGGAAAAGAGGAGAAGCGGCCAACGGGGCCTGTCTCGGTTAATCCTGAAGAATGGCCGGTAAAAGCGGTGGAGGAACGTGTCTCAAGTGAGTCTAGACTGGATGTAGCAAATGCTGAGCGGGCAGAGCTTTAATTGATGAGTGTGCATCTGTCACAGTTTTCGGAAAGGCTTTTGTATTGCTAATGCGAATAAAGAGAGTGCTCGTAAGCAGATCTCAAGGCAACAGTTGCTTGAACAGAATGCCTTTGCCAAAGTGTGGATGTCTCAAGAGATACTTCACCCAAAAATGAAAATTTTGCCTCTGTCAACTCACATTATTTTTATTTCCGAATCCATAATTTCGGGCTCCTTTGTACCAGTTGAGCATCGTAAAAATGCCATGGCCGACTTGAGAATCTGAGTGGAACAGAAGATTCGCATTATGCATTGTGTGTGATGCTATCATGTCAATATGGACCAAAATCTCTGAGGAATGTTTCCAGCACCTTAATGAATCTTTTCCACGAAGAATTAAGGCAGTTCTGAGGCAAAATGAGGTCCAACCCCTTGTACTAGTATGGTGTCTCTGACAAAGTGGCCAATTGCACACTGAGTCCGAAATTTTCGCATGCATTTTTTTGTGTTCGTCAGCCTAAAAATTCATCACGCACAGAAACCGTATGCGTATTTATTAAACCTTTGCGAAAAACAAAACAAGACAAAAACCGCACAAATATACAAAATGGATTCGTCAAGCAGTGAGGATGATTTTGTTGCCCTCTCTCTTATCGAAAAGAGAAAATATTGTCAGTGGAACAGTTTGATGCTTTGCTAGCGATTCTTGAGCCACATATTAAAAAGAAGACCACCAATTACCGTGAATCAATCGATACTGAACAGAGAGACTGGCAGTATGTCTGGATACACACATGCACACACACACACACGCACGGCCCGGCGGAAGCGCTGGGCAGACAGGGCTATAGGTTATATATTGTACTCAAATATTACATTAGTTATCGAATTGGCTGCTCAATCACACCTTAATCGATCCGAAATTTCGATCTGTCTACGCTATCTCACGACCAATTCGTACGAGTGATTTAAAAATGGCTAATTCGTACTAATTCATACGACCTCACTCGTACGAATTCGTACGATTTGTCTAAACTCCCGTGACGGTTATGTTTAGGGCGGGGTCAGGGGTAGGTCATTCGTACGAATTCATACGAATTGGCTAATCCGTAAAATATGCACGATTTAGCAAAATCGTACTAATTCGTACGAGTGAGGTCGTACGAATTGTTACGAATTAGCCACCTCGTAAAATTCGTACGAATTCCCGTGAGATCGAGTTGGATCTGTTTGAAAGGGGAGGTGTATTCCTTTTCTAATCCGATCGAGAGAACATAAACACTTTATCGAATTGAAAACCGAACCTGAAAGGACTGCGCATGTGCATTGATGTGCGTAAGCGGAACGAGCTGAATTGTCAAAAAACCTCTCGAAATGCTGGCTGTGGATGCGAAAAACGCAGAAAATCGAATCCGATATGATTTTTTTTTATGGCGGACGAAAGTTTCGGAGGTGGTGTGCAAGCGTGATTGACATGACGTGAGGTTGAATTTTTTTTTTAACGTGCGAAAATTTCGGACTCAGTGTTCAATGGCCTTAAGTGTGTATATATCCTGTATATCTGTGTGTGTGTGTGTTTATATATGGATTTATTTATTTTTGTTTATTATTTAGTGTCCAGTATTTAGACCTATTATTTGATAGGGACCAAGTTGTGTTCCTTTTCAAAAGTATTATATTAATCATGAAATTAAATAAGTATTGAGCCAAGATCCTTAAATTGAATTGAAATCAGAACATAAATTCCCATCCCTAGGGTAAAAAAAAGTGTGTTTTATTTATTCTTGGTATTTTATTTTTTTCTGAACTAAGTTTATGTGGGCAGAGATGCTTTTGGACTTTGGTGCTCTATAGTATATCCTCTCATGCTGAGTGTATTTTCTACACAGGAGCCATCACACCTCTCTTCACACAGCAATTACTCCCTCAGGCAAACTCCAACCACACTGTAAGCCTGAAACCTCCATTCGCTCCGGGTCTCCATTTTCCTCCATTCGCAGGTTATGTAACGGAGGAGCGGTCGTCATGGCAACCCCTCCACTCCGGTGCCCCGGTGGATGGTTTGATGAGCTGCCAGCAGTCGGGTCACAACTAATGGCATTCCAGCTGTCTGCCATCAGCTATCCTCACCCAGTGTGTTCCCTCAGCACTGATCCAGGACCAGACTGCAGATTCCAAACCTCTTAACAAGATCACACTCCTAGATATGGAACAGAATTCTGCTCTCAGATCAACATTCACTCCTGATTTGACCAAAACATGGTGCTGTTAGAGATTCAACTCGCTTATTAAAGAGGTCGGACACCAGTGGTTCTCAACTCGACACTGCAATTTTTTTTTTTTTTTGTAGTGAGTGTCAGACAGGCCAACGTACAATTCATGCATTTATTTATAACGAGCTGAAATGGATTTATCCCAAGTGGATGCATTTTATGGTTTCCAATTGTAGTGTTGACTGTGAAAATGGAGAAAATTATGACACATTTAGTAGTCATGTGATGCATATTGAATAAATAGATTGGCTATATGTGTTCAGTATGTGCCTGCTATGCACTATTCACTTTCACAGTTTGATAAAGATACATGTTACTTTGCATAATCTTCATATTAGATTCCTGCAAATTTACTCACAATTGCTGTCCTTCTGCAAACCATGAGGGCAAATGTGTTTTAGATCATACATGAGATGTTGATATTTGAGATATTTTGCTAATAAAGTGATCGTGCCAGAAGAATAGTGTGAGATTTTTGTTATATCTGGTCTCTCGTTATCATCTCAGGGTATTTTTACATGACAACGATGTGCTAAAAATGGAAAGGTTTTCCTTTTGGTTTTTTGCGTACAGACAACAACATTGCTAAAACGATCCTTGAAAAGTTACTCAAAAGCACAACATTTGAGCAATGATTTTTTTCTTTGGTTAGGAACTCTTATTAATTTAAAGATTGATGATCATCTACTGTATATTTTGAGAAGTTCACAATAGGAGTGATGCATGTTGGAAAAGTGAAAAAATAAATCTATGCAATTAGTAATGCTATTTTGATTAAATTCCGAAAGCAAGAATTTACAAGGAATTTAGCTATGTAACTTTTAATAAGCATGTCAAGGACATTATTGTTCATAATGCAGAGCATGGAGGTGGTGGTGGTAAGCATTTAGGGCGGTATGAGCGTTTTTGTAGGTTGCAAATCTAACCCAAGATTTATCTTTTTCTCAACAAATCCATTTGCTTTTCTCTTTGCAGCATGACAACAGCAGTGATCAAAGGTTTCAGAGGAAGTGATGACAAAGGAGCGCAGACACAGGTCAGTGCTTTTGAAAAATATATGTTTAACCTCGTTACCATCACCGTGGTTGTGAATGCATTAAACATCAGGCCTGATTTATTAGGCACCTGCTTCTGCTGAAGGGAAAGATCCGCCCACTCCACACACGACCAGAATGAACTAAAAAGAATGAGTTCAAATCAATGCAAAATCAATTTATCTTATTTCACACAAGGCTGCCTCTTAGGGATTAGACGCAAGAAACTAAATAGATCAACATTAGCAAAAGGAAACTAGTTTTGTTTTATGACACAATGCTTGGAGAATAATGTGACTTTAAAAAGATGACACTGAAAATGTATCCATAATGCAGCTGGTGCATGTTTAAGAATGCCATCGCAAGATTATGATGTTAGCGATGATGAGCAAGATTCAGAATTGAAGAATTGGCTACCGTACAGGTCATGAGTGTGAATTTGAGTAGAGGTGGACACACTCCACTGAAAGAATACATGTTTTTCTTTTATTTTGAATCGACACACATTCTATAATACGTACACTCACCGGCCACTTTATTAGGTACCCCATGCTAGTAACGGGTTGGACCCCCTTTTGCCTTCAGAACTGCCTCAATTCTTCGTGGCATAGATTCAACAAGGTGCTGGAAGCATTCCTCAGGGAGTTTGGTCCATATTGACATGATGGCATCACACAGTTGCCGCAGATTTGTCGGCTGCACATCCATGATGCGAATCTCCCGTTCCACCACATCCCAAAGATGCTCTATTGGATTGAGATCTGGTGACTGTGGAGGCCATTTGAGTACAGCGAACTCATTGTCATGTTCAAGAAACCAGTTTGAGATGATTCCAGCTTTATGACATGGCGCATTATCCTGCTGAAAGTAGCCATCAGAAGTTGGGTACATTGTGGTCATAAAGGGATAGACATGCTCAGCAACAATACTCAGGTAGGCTGTGGCGTTGCAACGATGCTCAAATGGTACCAAGGGGCCCAAAGAGTGCCAAGAAAATATTCCCCACACCATGACACCACCACCACCAGCCTGAACCGTTGATACAAGGCAGGATGGATCCATGCTTTCATGTTGTAGACGCCAAATTCTGACCCTACCATCCGAATGTCGCAGCAGAAATCGAGACTCATCAGACCAGGCAACGTTTTTCCAATCTTCTATTGTCCAATTTCGATGAGCTTGTGCAAATTGTAGCCTCAGTTTCCTGTTCTTAGCTGAAAGGAGTGGCACCCGGTGTGGTCTTCTGCTGCTGTAGCCCATCTGCCTCAAAGTTCGACGTACTGTGCGTTCAGAGATGCTCTTCTGCCCACCTTGGTTGTAACGGGTGGTTATTTGAGTCACTGTTGCCCTTCTATCAGCTCGAACCAGTCTGGCCATTCTCCTCTGAACTCTGGCATCAACAAGGCATTTCCGCCCACAGAACTGCCGCTCACTGGATGTTTTTTATTTTTCGGACCATTCTCTGTAAACCCTAGAGATGGTTGTGCGTGAAAATCCCAGTAGATTAGCAGTTTCTGAAATACTCAGACCAGCCCTTCTGGCACCAACAATCATGCCACGTTCAAAGTCACTCAAATCACCTTTCTTCCCCATACTGATGCTCGGTTTGAACTGCAGGAGATTGTCTTGACCATGTCTACATGCCTAAATGCACTGAGTTGCCGCCATGTGATTGGCTGCTTAGAAATTAAGTGTTAACGAGCAGTTGGACAGATGTACCTAATATAGTGGCCGGTGAGTGTATATATAATAAGTAATTCCACTATTATAACACGTTATATATACAATTTTATGAAGTATAATTTTTCTTTCTTGTGCAAGAAAGAAAACGTCACTATAGTTTACATTAAAAAATAATGTTGAAGCATTAGACCAAGAAAGACAGATCCAAACATTTCAAAATGAACATTGTCTGATAATTTAGTCACTGAAGTTAATTAGGAATATGACGGCAAATGGATTTGCCTCTTACACAATATTATTTAATTTAAAATGTATTTTTATCGTTAGCTAATTAATTTTAAATAGCTAACCATCACTACACTACAGTGGAAAAAGAAAATCAAATGTGTCCACTTTGCCTGCAATTATCCAAAATGATAAAATAATAATGTCTCCAAACGTTACAAATGTGTGCATAGTTTCATTGCAAGTCAGTGAATGGTTAATAATAAGTAATTCCACTATTATACCACATAATGATACACTCTAAACTATGCTGGGTTTGTTTTAACCCAAATTTGGGTCAAATATGGACAAACCCAAATGTTGGGTTACAAATTTAATTTAATATTTTAACCCAACTTCAACTTTCACTTTCAACTGTAAATTCTTTAATTACATTTTTAAACCCAGCATTTGGGTTTGTCCATATTTGACCCAAATTTGGGTTGAAACAACCCAGCATTTTTTCAGTATACTGTTTTGTAAAAAGTATGAATTACTATTTATGGTGAAAATATACTGAATTCAGTGGGACATCACATAGTAAACTATACAATTACAGTCAATAGCAAATTGTTAAAATATTTTTTTCATAAATACAAAATTGAAAATACTAACTGCCCTAAAAATCAGTACAACTGTGTTTTCCTTATGATTGTATTTTGAAATACGAATTTTCTTTCTAATTTGTGTTATTTATATGTACATTAGAGTGCTGTATTTTATATTTTATGTTCATAATAACCCTGAAAGTGTGTTGTGTGTGACATAATGTACATTTTTAATAGCTATTGTTTGCGGCCATAAAGTCACTATTGATTAACTGCCACATTTGAACATTATTTATTTATTTTTTTGCCATATAAACTTGCTTTAATTTGTGCCACTGCCCTTGATAGTGGTCATCAGTTTATAAGTGTCCCAAATTTGGTAGCATTCTGTCAATCACAGTCTCAATATGATTGAACAAACATTCAGGCTTCTCAATCAAGGAATGACGCACAAAGATCTCTCTTTCCCCCATTCCTCAATGACTTTGATATATGCCTTTGCCACTGAATCTCATCTAATTGTCATTATGGGGTGTTGGACAGTAATTAAAAGGGGCTTAAATGTTGCAGCACACTATTTTCTTTTGCCAAACACGCACACACGTACGTCTCTAGAGCCAGCCTTCCTAACAAGGTCAGATTTAGGGGTCGGTAAGACACTGGGCTTTGAGGTGACGGTAAATGAGAATCAGGAGGAATTTGCAGCATCGCTTAAATCAGAACATAATGGTTTGGATGACAGCAGAGAGACGGCCATTGACAAACTCACATTAATCAAAGCAACCACATCTGCAATCTAATCGTTATCCTCATTTACCTGCAAATGGCTGATTCAGGATTTATATATTTTTAACCCAATCAAATCTTAATCGCGTTTCGCTTTAATCGATTGCGTTTAAAGAGATGATGAGTAATTTGTTTACCGTAATTATTGTTGCTTATTGCAAAGTTAAACTGCGCAAACACCATTCTTTCTCCGTTAAACCTCTCATGGGTTTTGTGGATGGACGCTGGAATAAAATAAGCAATGTTATACCATCTACAGCAAAACACTTGTTTTCAGGTTGTACAGTGCCTTTAGATTTTTAGTAATGGTGCAGAACTCTTCCCTGCTATATAATTTTTTCCTGAAAATAAGTTGTACCTGACTTTAAGGTTATGCCACAGATGATCAGAGGTGTTTTATATAGAGACATGCCACTTCCTAAATCCTCAATACAACTACTGTATATAGGGAAAACTCGTAATGCCAAAGATGGCGGTTGTATGCACATATCCCGCCCCTCCAGCTGGAAAGCCAATCGTCTGCTTTTAACAGTCAAGCCGGGAAACATTTAAGCCAATCGTCTGGTTCCACTGATGCATGCACAGTTGAGGTTTGCGACAGCGGAGGCGAAAACCATTGCGCATGCGTAGTGAACGTATAACCTGTGGGGGAAAAGGTGTTTTAAACCTTATTTTGGGGCAATGTCATCAAACTTTTTCATCATATTTTACTGCTGTTTCCATACATGAAGTTTTTATGTCCCGGGGACCAGTGAAAGTGCAATTCTGACTCTCTGCCCATTCATTTAGATAGGAGCCTGGTCTTGTTAAACCCAAATAGATGCCCGGAGGCCTTGCCAAGATGGCGGCCGAGTGACAGGACTTGCCTAAAATGACTTTGAGCTGATTCACCAATCATTTCCCTCTGATTTTAGGGATGTGTAGGGATAGGGTTAGGACTATTTGTTCCAGGATCAACAATATATGTTGCAGCGATGCCAAAGAAGAACCACTTTTGGTTCCCCAAAGAAGCTTCCAGGTTCTTAAAAGAACCATATTTTTTTCTTAAAGGTTAATTGCGCAACATTTCATGTTAAAAATACTCGTTTTTCTAACCCATACATGCTTAAACAATTGCCTGATGGACTGAATGAGCCCTTTTCTGATCACTGCCTCTATAATCTGTACAGTAAAATAAATAAGAGGGATTCGGGATGGAGTTTGAGACTGGATGTGACGTCATGCGCGTTAACGTTCGCCTGGCTATGTCTGGCAGGTTTGTGTATTCACCGCCATTCTCCGTATCAGCGAATCAGACAATTCGAGTGACAAAACTTTAGTCAACTTTTGACAAAAGTAGAAGATGGATTTAAAGAGACCGGCTTGTAGTTCATTCCAAACCCCAACGCAAACTCCACGTAAGACAAAGAAAATAAACTTTTGTCTAGTGCCAAGCGTCAGAATAAGACGAGAGTCAACATCGGGAAGCTTTCAACAAATGGAGAGATCTCCGGTCTGCTCTAAGGCTCAAACGGGATCCTATACAAAGTTTTATTGTTCATGAACGTGTTTTTATAATAATACAATCATAAGTGGATACAGTAAACACATAAAACAGTTCAACATGAAGATAGATGGAAACAAAAAAGTTTTCTACTACCCCCGTTTTCCCCATAAGTGTGTCATTTACTCAAATGCCTTTCCTTTCATATATTTAAAATGACTTACAGATTAATACCTTTATTACCTCTGATGACATTATGACTGTAACAAAATATTTGCGCGGCTGATGCTCCTTTGGTTATGAACACCGTGTGCATGTGGTCCATGAGGGTGCACACCTCTGGATGCAGTTTCGCTTGTCGCCAGAGGGGGCATAGTTCTGCAAAAACTCAAAGACTTTCGCAATGCACCTTTAAAAACATAAAAAAAAACAATTTCAACTCTAAAGACGCTTTTGTGCAGTGGAACGGTTCTCCATGAAACTATAAATGCCAATGAAGAACCTTTATTTTTAGGAGTGAAGCACTTAGTTCAAATGTCTAACCCTGAGCATCTAAGCATGTTCATTAGAAAGACATTTCCTCTTCTTGCACTATTGACTTTTTAGAGCGTGCATGTACAGATATGAATGTTCCGGTAGCAATAACCAGAGGAACATCAGGATATTGGCCATTAGTTTTGATGTTAATGTATTCATAAAACTGGCCTTCGAGAAAGTTATTTGGAAAATAGCTCTTCATGCGGAAGTCATTTGTAATAAAAGTTATTGTTCCAATGATGACGTTGATCTTTCTCCAAGAGTGGCATCGTTTAAGAACACATAATGACCTTTTCATTGTACAGGCAAAGTTTACGAGTGAAATTGCTGTTTTGTGCTGGTAAACTTGTCGTCTAACCTCTTTTGTCTTTCAGTGTGAAAGAATCTGGCATCTTTACACAAGGTCTGATGACTCTAAAACATTCATGACACATCATTGATGACACATGCAATGCAAAAGCACGCTTTGTTATTTGGAGGCCTATTAGTCTTTGAGTAAACGGGTTATTAAATAAAGTGTGTGAGTGTGTTTGTAACGTCACACCGCTAGCTTACAGACACAAGCCTACGCATGTAACGCAAAAGCTTCTACAAAAGCAGCCCATTCCTGCGTGTTTTCTCTTGCAGACAACCTTAATGGACAAGTTTTTCAAATCTAGTTATAATGTTTATGCCTACAGTAGCTATATGAAGGTTTAATGGGCGATAACTCTATCTATCTATTTAGCTAATATCACAGAATAATGTTCATAATGTATCTTTTTGTCAGTGTTTATTGTGCCGAGTCAAGATTTTTTTAATAATTCAGAAACTGAGAAGTGCATGGAAGCTTGTTTTGCCACAGAATAAAACAAAAAAGTAATTTTGACTTTATATCTCGTAATTATGACTTTTTTCCTTGCAATTTCAAGTTTAGATAACAACTTGGAATATATATGCGAGTTATCAATTCTGATTCGCCAGATATAAACGGAATATTCTGAGGAAAAAAAAAGAATTGTGAGATAAAATGTAGCAATTGTGAATAAAAATTTATATCTTACTTCTCCCAATTGTGAGTTTAGCTCAAATCATTTTTTCTGTGGTTTATTCTTAACAAAATGTGCTAATAAAGAGGGTGATATTACCTTCATAAACTTGCAATTGGGCAAAAAATTGTGAGATAAAAAGTTGCAATTACCTTTTTTTCCTTCTGTGGTGGAAACAAGCTTCCATAGAAGTGACATGTTCAGAACTAAACAATACAAAAAATGTCAATCTTTTGGGGTAAATAAATAGTAAAATATGAACAAATATTTAAATCACTATAAATCAGAACACAAAATGTACAGACACATTTACCATTGTGCTATAAAGTCATTTCAACAGAAATCCTGGCAATCAGGAATTTCGCTGAAAGCAAAGGTTTCCCGAAGTTTGCTGACCTATGGAAGCTTGTTTTCAATAAAAATGAAAAAAGGTAATTGTGGCTTTTTTTCTCTCACATTTCTGACTTTACTTCTCGCAATTGTGACTTTAGGCCTGTCTTTCAAATGTGAGGCCTATAAAATCGATTTAAAGTAGCTGATGTTTCTGGTTAAAAAATAAAGTGCATCCTCTTTTTGCATATGCTCTCTCTCTCTCTCTCTCTCTCTCTCTCTGTTTGTGTGTTTCTCTCTGACAGGTGTGGCAGTGGATGCAAATACTGATGTGATCAGCAGTGATTGATTTTATCTGCAGGGCTGAGCAGTGCTGAGGTACACAGGTCCAGGCCTCTCTGCCCTGACACCTATAAACCCATCCAAACACAGGCTGGTCTGATTGATTCGTGTATGGACCAGACGTGTGACCAATGAATAATTAAAACCCTTAAACCCGTGCGGCTTTGGGAATTGGCTGCCCGATGACCAGCTTCCTGACTTATTGACGGTCTCGCAGCTGTCACGTCAAGATTTGACAGCCAAACACAAGTCTTCAGAGGCTTAGTAAGTAGGCGGGGCTGATAATATTATTCAGCCAATCAGCATGCGTGAAATTTAATCTAGTGCAACCATTGTTGCCCAGGGCAGATTGTTTGTGACATGCTAATTTGATGAGGTTTTTGTTTTCTCCCACTCTTTCAAAAGATATTCATCATTACACAAATTATGTGTAATAATTGGTCACAACACTCAATTTTGATAACCGACGCAGAATTGAAACTAAAATAGAGTATTTGTTTATTTATGGTAATAACTTTTTTGATTCAAAATAACTTGCGATGACAGTCTCTGTGTGTTAGAATTACAGATGTTTAGAATTACAGATGTACAGAATTACAGTTTAGATGAGTGCAGTGCACTAGTGGCACTTGCTGAACATGTTCTGCTGTGTGATAGCGCCCCCTGCTGCTCACTGCATCTTCGTGAGAAGAGGCGCATTGTGTTGGAGAGACTAGGGCTCTTTTTTTAATGTCAGGTTATTTACATACAATTACAAACTTAATAAAAATAAGTACAACAAAAATATTATAAAATAACTTCATTCATTTAACATTTATGGGTCAGTTGTCACAAGGAAACCTGCAATTTATTGACATTGTTTTGATAATAGCCTACCTTTGTGTATTGTTGAAAATGAATATACGCAATATTACTATTATATCTTAAGTTAAAAAGCCTGCATTTTGTGATAAGGGCAGAATTCAGAAAATAATGTACTATTTTTTTTTTATATTTTTTTTTGAAGTAGGTATTTTGAAATTAATGTGAAACTTGCCTACTTTACAGTGTGACAAGCTGTCTTCCGTAGCCTACGTGTTACATTTGTTATGATAGACTACTAATAATTATTAAAAAATACATAATAGAGACATATAGCGTACAAAACCACTGTGTATTGTAACATATCTAACATTTTCAATGTTTTACTGTACAGTACATGCTGTATTGTACATTCAACGAAAGAAATGAACGAATTGACTCGAGAAAAGATTCGTTCAATTTGATGAACGAGTTAGAACAGGAGAGTCACGAACGCGCATCACAGAACAGAGCACGGAAAACATTTTAGCTTATAAAACTTAAACTTTTTTCTTTCTTTTTTTTAAATGAGCGATCGCTTGATAAGACCCTTATTCGTCGTCTGGAATCGTTTAAATCGTTAATCCTAGTTTGAGCAGTTTGCACTGAAACTGTCTTTTGGACCTTGAACCGTTTGGGTCCCACTGAAGTGCATTATAGAGAAAAATCCTGTAAAATGATGTAGCCTAGGTTGCAGGTATGAATAGATATAAGCTTATAGCCTATATAAATTATTATTAATACAGCCTAGCCTAGAAAGATCACAAAGGGCTCCGTTTATAAACACCTCCCAATCTCACTCAGTTACAATCAATGAAACTGACAGCAATCTCTTCGAGTGGTCAGTGAATACTAATTTAAACAACTCTGACTGGACACTGCGGTCTAGATATCAACAGTGCTGTCTGTGATTGGCTAAATTTCTCAATGCTACAAAAACTCATTGTAAATCGAAACCCTTGATACAGTCCAGAGCACAAACACACAGATACGCACTGGATAGGCAAAGGTTTCGTCGATATGCTATCATTAGCCTGTACGAAGAAAACTGATCCTATATCAGCGGTTATTGTCACTTTTATCTGTAAAAGCAAACCGAAGCAGCAGCAGTCAGGTGTTTTTGCCCTGCCCCACTCCGCCTATGCTTGTTTTAATGAATAACCCAATCAGGTTGTGTCTGTTGGAATGACTAACAGCGGCTCTAGAAACGGGGAAATATGGCTCAGAGACATTTTGAGGGAAAAGCACATGCTGAATCTTACCAGCGTTACCGAGTGTCTCCTCCTCAGGAACTCATAGACGAAGTGCTGAACTTCCTTCGAAAAAGAGTATGTCAGTATGTGAGATGGGTGTGTTTGGAAAAAGCTTAGGCTATCATAATGACTCAGCACGTTATGTATCTGAAGTTGTATTTGCCTTTATTGAGTCTAAACTATGAAAAGAGTCAAAGACACGTAAAAGCAAAGTGTAGGCTATATCAAGTTATTGCTTTGTTAAAACTTTTGCAAACATTCTTAGTCTTTTAAAATATTGTCAGTATTCATTTTCCTTTCCTATGGATTTTGCATTGAATAAATATTAAAGAATTAATAAATAATCTAATAGCCTATGTCATCATTTGTAAATCCTCATGTTTGAAACCTGAACGCTTTAAAAAAAAATGTTTTAACGCAAAATAGCAGATTTCAGGTGTGTTATTCACCTTATTCCCAACATAAGAGTAGGTGTGGCCATTGTAACTTCATGTCTCATCCGCTTCCATTTATTTTAGCTGTACAACAACTTTCCGTTATGTTTCTTGAAATTACAAACTTAATATCATAATTACTTTAGCATTTACAGCATTTTGTTATTTAATGTAGGCCTAATAGCGTCAAATGAAGCCCATTGTCACTCAATCAAATAAAATAGCTTACTTCCACGTTGGTACATAAGAACGTGAAAATGATATGAGTTTGGAACAAACATTTTTACTTAAACTATACTTTTAAGACTTTAAATTTGAATGATAGATGCATTGAAGTCAGCTCTTGAAAACACACCAGCATAGCTAAAGCTTTCTTTTGACCTGAACAGAGACAGGAGCCGCTTGATCTGGCAGTGGATGTGGGCTGTGGGTCAGGACAGGGAACTGAACATCTGGCTCCTCACTTTATGACTGTGGTCGGGACAGACATCAGTTCAGCTCAACTGGAGATAGCCTCTGCTAAAGATCACGCAGCAAATTTGTGTTACAGGTACAAAACAACTATAAACACCTGCAAGAAAATATAGTGTGTGTTTCTAAATTTTTTATATACATTTATGAAATTTTATAACATTTCTAGATATTTTACAATTATGTTTTTATCCACTTTTTAAACATTCCTTCCCTATGTTTCCCACTGTTTGCACACTATGTATCTGTGTATCCTGCTCCATTACTAGACAGAGTCCTGCAGAGGAGTTGCCCTTTGAGGACGACATTGCCGACTTGGTTATATCCATGTCAGCCGCTCACTGGTTTGACCATCCGCTCTTCCTGCGGGAGGCAGACAGGATTCTGAGGCCAGGAGGCTGTCTCGCGCTGCTCAGCTACACCATGGATTTTGAGCTGGAATATGGAGAAAGTACCTTGAAACTCAATCAAATCTGCCAAGAGGTTAAATAAACCATAAACAAAATGTTTCATGGGTTGTTGTTCAGGAAACCTATATTATAAATGTTTGATATGAGGCAGCCTATGATGCCGCATTTTAATTGATTGGCTTTCTAGCACTAGAGCTCTTCAGTGTTAAATCTATTTTTCAATTTACAGTTCTATGCAGCCCTGCACCCTTTTCGTAAAGCTTATATAGGATCCTGTTCCCTCCAAGTGTACAAGAAGATATATGACCTTGTTTCATACAATGACAAAGAGTGGTAAGTGTGCTTTTTATTACATAGCAGCTTCGTAAGGATCATGCCAATAAAATAGACACATACAAACTTTAAAGACTTTAAATATATCAGATTCACACATAAATGCCTGTATTTGTTTGCACAGGCATGAATGTCTGAAGGCTCGGATGATGATGCCACTGTCAAGGTTCATTGGCTTGGTTGAATCTTTCGCTACATATCAAGGATACCTGGAAAAGGATCCTGTTGAGGCCAAGAGACTGTCTCAGACAATCACAGACAGGTAACAGACAGCCTCGGCTCATAAGGAACATCGTACCGGATGCTCTGAAAGAAGCAATAGCCATTCAGTGTTTAATTAATGAATCCAATTATTTCTGAAATGTATAATATTTATTAAACTATATCATTAATAAAATGTTAATAGTTGTCATTATTTTATTTTCAGGTTGTTGGAAGCAATGGGGGCCAGGTCGACTGACACTGAAGTAACAGTGGTAGTGAAATACTTCTATTTATTAGCCTCTAAACCTCAGAAATCCTAAAATGAGTCCTCTGTTTCAATTGTTTCTCAATGCTTTAAAGAACATTAAAGCGTTTGTGTTGAACAATAAACACTTAACTACTGGATTTATTATATCGCGTGTTTAATGTTTCTATCTAAAGTTCTCTGACTCAAAATCTCATTTGGCTTTTCAGGAAAAGGGTGGACAGTTTATTTGTGGCGTTTGATTCCACACGGACTTTTTTTTTAAATGAACGAAACAACTTCCGGCTTCTAAACCGCTCGGGCAGCGGAAATCATTAAACTCAACGGAAGGAACTAATCCGTGAAGTATTCAACTCAATTCTATTTCTTTTAACGACTTTCAACGTGATTTACATAAAAGTTGTTTGGGGGGAAACGGCGTGAAATTCATTTGGAATATCCTGATTATGGTGTAAACGGGACAGTTCGGTGACTCTGACAGCGGCAGGTAAGTGTAATATCGATTGCAGCCGAGTTATTGACATTTTTTTTTGTTGCATTATGAATGTGAAGATATTTTACTCCCTACGTTTCTGGATATTACCAGATAGTCATCTCAAATCCAGGATAAACAATGCACTGTGTGATGGGGGTTAAAGTGTAGATGCGAATGAACATCATGTTAGCACAATAACGGCTCAAACCGAACCGGTACATGATTATTACCAAAGTTTATTTTGTTTAATTTCATAACATCTGCATCTGATACGCTTATTGTAGTCTCTACAATATACATGTTTTATGAGGTTTAATATTGCTTTATTATTTTAGGTATAGTATAAAGGTAACGTTACCAGACTAATGGTAACAGATGGTAATACCATGGTACTTTGATTTATTCATTAGCACTGTCAGAATACCCTATTCATGTACCAGGGTATTTACGTGATATTACCACAGTGCTTGTTTATAAAACATGGTATTGCTGATTTGTGGATTTTCTAGTAACGTTACATGTCAGTTGCATGATATTACCATGAAACCATGTCACCCAAAACATGGTACTTGATTCTTTCACACCAGAGTGTGTCCCTTTGTGTTTAATTTGTTTTATACATGTAATACAATATCTGTAGCACATTATGTAGTAAAATACTTGGCTAGTCTGTTGTTTTTCTCACAGTATGTTTTTTGTTGTTTAAAAATAGTAATGCTATATGATAGCCAGTATAATGTCAATACAAAACACATCTGTGATATCATATACTACTACATATGAACTCCAGTAAGTTCGGCAGTTGCTATAAAAACAATCTGTCCTAAAACAGTCAGAATCAGAAAGAGCTTTTTTTGCCAGGTATATTTTGCAACTACAAGGAATTTGTTTTGGTGACAGAAGCATCCACATCACAAACAGAATGACAGTGACAAGACAAACAATAAAGGACACACATATTATAGTAAATAGCAAATAACAATATATTGAAAAATACACAATACTAAATAGACAATAGCATGTCCAGTACAATATAAGTACAGTAAGTATGTCCAAATGTAAATAAGAAGTAGCCTATGGTGTGTTAAATAAATAAATGTATAAAACAGTGTTGTTTTGCACATGTTTATTGCCAAGTGGGGGACATTAATTGTTCATGAGATGATTGCCTGGGGACAAAAAAGTGTCCTTAGCCTGACCGTTCTGGTCTTCACTTCAGTGCTCTGTAGTGCTCGACCGGACGGCAACAGTTAGCAAGGAAGTGATGGCATGTGGTTTACATTTGTACACTTATGCTAATTATAATAATAGTAATAATACTGTATAGAGTAGCTCCTTGTTTCAGAATACAAAAAAAAACATGAATAAATTATGATTGATGCACTGCAGCACACTGTTGTTATTATTTTAAAATGTGTTATATTGTATCTACAATGAATTCTTGCTTTATACAAATAATTTGTGTTAATTTCAGTTAACGTTTATGTCAAGCGACATGTTTAGGTAAATAAAATAGCGTTGACCATCATCGTGTGTATTTGTGTTGGTCACAGGTGTGTGAGCGTGTGTATGTTGGTGTGCTGGTATGCTGACGTTAGCCAGTAAGCTGAAGAGGGAGGAAGGCATGAGGGCCGGTCGAACCTCTGCAGGCTCTAATGATGCCTCTCATAGAGTGTCCATCAGAGATCGACTGCTCATCAAAGGTACGAACCACTGACCAAACACTCCTTCTGCCGGCGGGCTTCGTGACACAAGAGCCTAGTGGTTCACAACCCAAATTTAGGTCTGGTCTGATAAGGTCACACACATATTAGGCAGTTACACATGAACAGGTCATACTAGTACATGAACACTGACTGAACAGGTCGAAACCCCCCAAAAAATAACACAAGGTAAAAGAAACCAGATTACATCGAATGAATTGGCATTTTGTTACACATTTGTACAGACAACAAAGTGTTTTGTGCATTGAATTATTGGTTTAAAAAAAAAAAGAAATATATAATTTTTAAACCAATAATGCAATGCTTTTTCTTTCATATATATATGAAGAGTTCAGATTCAAAAGCCTCTAAATGCCATTTGAAATTTTCTTCTTTAATGATGATTTTTATCAAACTTGTATATTTAAGTTCAGTAATTTCACTTAAATAACAATTAATTGGTAATTATCATTGCCATTTAAGTGAAATCACTGAACTTAAATATACAAGTTTGATAAAAATTATCATTAAAGAAGAAAATTTCAAATGGCATTTAGAGGCTTTTGCATCTGAACTCTTCATATATATATATATATATATATATATATATATATATATATATATATGTATATGTATGTATATGTATATATGTTTAAGAATCATTTTGACACTTTTTGGTCTAGTATCTATCTGACTGTCTACATTTGAATCTCTAAGATTTTGTTGTTGTTGTCTCTGAAAATAAATGTATTCTATTTATCATGATTCAACACACATTATAATTGGATTATGAACAACACTCTGCCAAACTTTTTGAAAGAGAAGAGCAGGTCTGAATCCAGAGAGCATGTTGAGTCGAGTTGTGTTGTAGTGACAGTAAGGTGATGTGATGCAGGCCAGATCAGGAAAGCAGTAAACTCTATTTATATCAGACTGAGAGGAGGAGTCCGTATGCCATTACCAGCAGCTTAAAAAAGCAGTTCCCGATCCGCCGGCAAACACTCAAGCTATTTTTTGAATCAGTGAGGCCATGAGATCCGCCCCAAACTGTACATTTAGAGATGGTATAGTGAGAATGAATTTGCCCATATAGCTGGTGGCCATATATGCTTTTTCTTTCATACATGTGTCTTGTATCAGTGCTTCATAAACAAACAACTAATTCAGGGAAGGATTCCTGTAACAAAGGAAATTTTAAAACTGTATATCGTTCTAAAACATCTGTTTATGTACTGGTTAGTAAAATCTGGTTTCATAAGTTCCATCAGTTTTAACCTCTGCTTTGATTTGTGTTTACAGAGGTTGCAGAACTTGAGACCAACCTTCCAAGTGAGTGTGTCTTATCCAGGACATTTTGTGCAGTATTTTGATACCATATCAGTTATTGCTATATATAATTCTAGATGTACAAACAATTTTTATATATATATCCAAAATAAAAGTCTGTGTTTGCATATTAGATGTGGGTGCACTGTGTATACATATTTTATATATATAAACACACACACATGCTTGTATATATTTAAGAAATATTTTCATGTATATACTGCATATAGATGTATATATAATTTATATTAAATATAAATATTATTTATAATAATAATATTTTTTCTTAAATATACTGTGCATGCGTGTGTGTGTTTATATATACAAAATAATTATACAAAGTGCACTCACATATATTATGTAAACACAAACTTTTTATATATATATATATATATATATATATATATTGTTTGTTTTTACATTTAGAATTATACATCTCTTTATTTTATTTTTAGATTGTTGCTGTTCTTTTCTTGTCATATAATCTTGAAAAGTATGAATAACTATTAAATATAATCTTTAAATAAATATAAATATTCACACCTATACATTATAATGTTGTTATGCTCTGTAGCATTTAAAATGATTGCTTTTCATTTTTTTGTGATTATTTTAATTTCTTTTGTCAAAATTATAGAGTCTAAATAGCATCCGTTTATTAGTTATTGGCCATAACATGATTTTTCTCTGATTTATTGTATGATTTCGGTGCATCCCTAATGCTGCTTCTTTCATACATTGTAGGAAACATTTTAAAATTATACAAAACAAAACTTTTTTTTTTTTTCATGATACAAATCTGTCAGTTGTAATGCAGATGTTAATTTATATCTATTTGTGTGATTATGAACTATTATTTGAAATCTTGTTCTTTCTGCAGATACCTGTAAAGTTACATTTCCTGATGAAAACAAACTCCATCACTTCCAGTTGGCCATTTCTCCAGGTAATACTGACCTCTTTTAAAAAGGTTAAATTGTTAATATCCATTAAATGCAAACGCTGTTGAACAGTGTAAAAGAGTTCAGTTGACCTATCCATACCCAATATTAAGGCATTTTCTCACAGATCACAAGTATTTCAAATAAAACATTTATAATCTATTGTCTGTTGTTTCATGGGTTGTTTCAATACAGAAGAGCAAACAAAAAAACAAATATCATTTGCTAATTTTCAGATACGATTCACATTGTTTTTTTGTCACTCTTGGTGTGAATAGGCCTTTGCTCATCTGTTTTTTTATACATTGCTAGTATCTGTCAACTGTTTTGTATTGTGCTAGTGAAAATATAACCTTCCATTTCCACAAAACATCTCTTCAGATGAAGGCTATTACCTTGGTGGAAAGTTTCAGTTTGAGATTGAAGTTCTTGAAGCCTATAATATGGTGGTAAGTGCCTGTAACCTATCATGAAGTATTGAGGTAATGCCACACTTACTCACTTGCACTGCAATGATGATTTTAGTAGTCCATTTGTAAGCGGGGCCGTTAAATAGATGTTTGCGGGCATTGCCGATGTTTTGCAGTGTCTGAATTCAATAAAATAGCAGCCTGAGTGTAAACACACATGTATAACACAACCCATCCTTGACCTCAGAGCACCTGAAATCAGTAAAAACTGTGCAGAGATCCAAACATGGACCTACAATCATGAAATATTAAGGAGGCGAAAGGCAATAAGCGGTAACACTTTACTTGAAGGGGTGTTCATAACCATGACATGACATATGTATTGAATATGAACTAGGGTTTATGCATGTTTGTGACAACTGTCATTCATAAGTGTCATTCGCTCAGTTATGACATTTGTAATGCAAATATGACATTGTTTGAGATGTCTGTCATGACAACTTGACAAACCAATACATCATAACCTGTCGGTGTCTTTGTTGGACAACTTGACGTTACTAAGACAACACAACCTGTCATAAACATGACATAGCAGATTAATGATCAAACTTAAGAAACCACCTAGCTTTATTTGTTAACATTACATTAAACTGTCAGGTGGTTGGTTTTGACGTTGGCTGTCATGAGGCCTTTATAACAAATTAATGACAAATTAATTAGTACCACTGTAGATGAGGTCACAAACTCATGACAGCCAATGTTAAAGCCAACCACATGGCAGTTTAATGTAATGTTAACCCATAGAGCGAAGTCCTTTCTTAAGTTTGATAATTAATCTGCTATGTCGTGTTTATGACATATTTATGACAGGTTATATTGTCTTGGATAACAAAGACATCTCAAACAATGTCATATTTGCATTAAAAATTTCATAATTGAGCGAATGACACTTAATGACAGTTGTCTTAAACATGCATAAAACCTCCTTCATATTCATGACGTGTCATGTCATGATTATGAAGGTGTCATGTCAGTCTTATGTACACCCCTTCAAGTAAAGCGTTACCCATTAAGAGCAAACCTCCATTATTGCATAAAAACCTTGCTGCATTATAATGACTAGAAGACATTTATAGTAATTCATATTAAAGGATCATACAATGCTTTTTTAAAAGTTCTTTATTTTGTGTACTGGGTGTAAAAGAATAGGTTAATATGCTTTAATGTTCAAATACACACTGTTTTTCACATACTGTACATTATTGCTGCATCTGTATTTTCAGTCTGGATTATGTCAATTTTGAAAAGGTAGAATCGATTGCATATAGACTTGTTTACAATGATCTCTGTTAGACAGAATCAAATTCAGACATGCACCCAAGGTAGGGCTGTAATATTACAAACCATGTTCTGCTTTCCACAGCCTCCGAAAGTCAAGTGCATGACTAGAATATGGCACCCAAACATTGCAGAAACCGGAGAGATCTGCCTGAGGTATTTCTCTATGTCTGTTATGTATTCATGTCTTAATGTGTCAGACTCCACATTGGTTTGATTATTTTGATGTTCTTTAACTGATGTTGTATTCATGTATTCAAGTTTATTGCGAGAGCATTCAATTGATGGTACTGGATGGGCACCCACCCGTACACTAAAGGTAATTTCTGTTTTTGTAATGCATCTTGGGAAATTCATTAAAGTGTTTACCAAGTGGAACTGTATTGAAATGCTTCATTTTCTTTCTTTCTTCTGATATTTTCATAGTTTACAGATTTTAAATGCCATTGTATACATTTGCATCTTAAGCATTGTTTTTTTTTCTTCAGAAAATGTGGTAACACTTTACATGAAGGGGTGTGTATAAAACTGACATGACACCTTCATAGCCATGACATGAGATATGTCTTAAATATGAAGTAGATTTATGCATGTTTATGACAGTGTCTTTCGCTCAATAATGACATTTTGAATGCAAATATGACATAATATTTGACATAAACCAATCATAACCTGTCAGTGTCTTTGTCATGACAACTTGACATTAATGAAGTTAAACTGTCATGTGGTTGGCTTTGACATTGGCTGTCATGAGGCATTATAACTGTGTCATGAATATTTTTCGTGACCTCAACTATAGTGGTACTAACTGAATTTGTCATTAAAGAGTTATAATGGCTTCATGACAGCCAATTTCAAAACCAAGCACCTGACAGTTTAATGTAATGTTAACCAATAAAGCTAGGTGGTTTCTCAAGTTTGATAATTAATCTGCTATGTCATGTTTATGACAGGTTGTGTTGTCTTAGTAATGTCAACTTGTCATGACAAAGACACTGACAGGTTATGATGTATTGGTTTATGGCAAGGTGTCATAACAAAGACATCTCAAACAATGTCATATTTGCATTAAAAATGTAATAATTGAGTGAATGACACTTAATGACTGTTGTCACAAACATGCATAAAAATGTATATATTCATATTTATAACATATGTCATGTCATGATTATGAAGGTGTCATGTTAGTCTTATGCACACCCCTTCAAGTAAAGTGTTACTGAAAATGCTTATCCCCCTGATAAATAATGTAAATATTAAACTAAGACTGTATATTTAAATACCTAATATTAGTTGGTTTATTTATTACAAAGAAAGTGATGTTTGTGTTTTTGCCGAAGTCAGAATGGCAAGTTTCTGTGTTGGCTAATCTGCATTATTTTTCCCACCCATGTTTATGTCTTCAGGATGTAGTGTGGGGACTGAATTCACTCTTTACTGTAAGTACACATGCAATCTTCAACAAAGATCTTTGATAATCAGTTTTTAATAGGGCTGTCAAATGATTAATCGCATCCAAAATAAAAGTTTGTGTTTACATAATATATGTGGGTGCACTGTGTATAATTATTTTGTATATGTGAAGAGTTCAGATGCAAAAGCCTCTAAATGCCATTTGAAATTTTCTTCTTTAATTATGATTTTTATCAAACTTGTATATTTAAGTTCAGTAATTTCACTTAAATGGCAATGATAATTACCTATTAATTGTTATTTAAGTGAAATTACTGAACTTAAATATACAAGTTTGATAAAAATCATCATTAAAGAAGAAAATTTCAAATGACATTTAGAGGCTTTTGCATCTGAACTCTTCATATATTAATACACACACATATTTAATAAAAAATGTGATTTATATATAAAATATTTACATATAATATAAATTATATATAAATATATATACAGTTTATACATTAAAATATTTATTAAATAAATACAAGCATGTGTGTGTATTTATATATATAAAATAATTATACACAGTGCACCCACATATATTATGTAAACACAAACTTTTATTTTGGATGCGATTAATCGTTTGACAGCCCTAGTTTTTAATTTTGACTTTGAAAACCAATAGTGTGGTTTCTCTCTCAGGATCTTCTTAACTTTGATGACCCACTGAATATAGATGCAGCAGAGCATCATTTACGGGACAAGGTAAAACACCATCACACATAACACGTCTACTGGCACAGTCTTTTGGAAACGTAACGGCTAAAGAAAAAAAATAAATACAGTGATATTTGCATAAGTATCCAAAGCCGTCAATCTCTCTAATGCTTCCTGTTTTAGGAGGATTTCAGGAACAAAGTTCAGGACTTCATCAAAAACTATGCAAGATGATGTCTCTGTTTGCCACGTGAGCCACTCTCACATGCATGTGACTTTGCAGATGTACGTCGATTCAGACTGGCAACAGAGACAAAATCGCAAGCTATTAAAACATACTTGGGGAAAGAAGAAAGTTAAAATGTGTAATGAATGAGTTCCCTGAGCAAGATTTGGGAGGGGGGATATGGGCCTTACTGTCCATTTCTATGGGATTTTTATTTCGAAGCGGACACTCTCGCTGGTTCTTCTCAATCAAGATTGCTTTTACTCCTCCCACACAAAAAAGAAAGTACAAAGATGGTGATCATGAAAATGAGGACGTGTAACCTCTCTGATGTCACCTCCTATGCTAGTGCCTCTGTGTTTTTGCCACATATAACTGAACATGCGTTGTAAGCCAACTTCTGCAGCCTGCTTCTTGAATTTGTTCATAAGTGATGTCATAGAAATCCCAAAGTTCCATTGGTTCGTTGGCTCTGGGGGGAGGAGTCCACCGTTGAGGAAATGCGCGAAAGCATAAAGCACTGATGTCCCGCTGAATACGCCGGTGGATTCGTGTAAAATCACTGCGGTTTTCAGACTACTCCGTATCACCCATGCAAATGACGAGTTATTAAACCGTTTCAGTTCAAATCTGTGAGATGTGTGTGAATCTCACCAATGTCCAGCTCACATTTTACACTTGAAATCAAAGGAGAAATCTATTTAAGATGTGCTGATAAAGCTTTTTTTTTTTTTTTTTTTTTTGATGATGATGATGAATTATGTATGGTTTCCTCGAAATTGCTCGAAATGAGGAAATTGTGCATAATGATCATTAAATGGAAAATATAACTTGTTATTGCTTGTGATTTTGGAGTGAAATATGACCCGGAATGTGCAGGTGAGATTCAGCCTTTGCTCTCGTATGCATTTTTTTGTCAGTGTATACACGTTCAGCTTTACCGATGTGTGCATGTACACAAGAATACCTGTATGCTAGTACTGTGTTTGTGTGAGAGTGTGTGTTTGAGCGAGAGAGAGACTGGGATTTTAACACATGTCTGATTTGGTAGCATGCACTGGGCTACTGAACTGCTCAGCCATAAAGCCTGTTCAATTAGTGAGGATTTACTTTATTTAATTTGATTTTTTTTCTCTTCAGGGGGTGTATATCCATTTGTAAAGTATATTAAAGAGAAATTCTACCACTAAGTAAAGAATTGTAGCAATTTGTGTGTAAACTTCTACAGTTAGCTATCATAAATTGTTCTCTTAAAGGAGTAGTTCACTTTTGCTGATAATTTACTCACCCCCATGTCGTCCAAGATGTCCACGTCTTTCTTTCTTCAGTCGAAAAGAAATGAAGGTTTTTGATGAAAACATTCCAGGATTTTTCTCCATATAATGGACTTCAATGGGAACCAAAAGCTTCAAGGTCCAAATGAGAGTTTCAGTGCAGCTTCAAAGGTCTTTAAACGATTCCAGACGATGAATAAGGGTCTTATCTAGCGAAACAATCACTCATTTAATCAATAAATAAAAAAGTTTAAGTTTTATGAGCACAAATGCACGGCTTGCTCTGTTCTGTGATACGCGTTTGTGACTCTCCTGTTCGAGCTCGTTCATCAAAATGAACAAATCTTTTATCGAGTCATGACGTGAAGGGTCCTAAATAAGATTCATCGTCTGGCGTCGTGCACTGAATCTCTCATTTGGACCTTGAACCGTTTGGTTCCCAATGAAAATCCTGGAATGTTTTCATCAAAACCTTAATTTCTTTTCGACTGAAGAAAGAAAGACGTGGACATCTTGGATGACATGAGTAAATTATCAGCAAAAGTTTTTTTTAAAAGTAAACTACTCCTTTAAGAGCTCTATGCATAGGCTATCACTGGCTTTGCACTAAAATCTAGTGAGCTGCCTACCTAGATAGCATTTTCAGGCATTATATAATGTGAATTTGCCCAAACCTTCTGTCTAGGTACTTGGCACACTAGAGCTATGATTGGAAAATAATATGCCGCTTGTCTGTTAACATTGGTTTTGGCTCAAAACATAGTGAGCTTCTTACCCGGATACATTCTTAGGCATTATATAATGCAAATTTGCCTATGATACCAAAAATAGGCAGCTTACTAAGGCTATGTTTGGAGAGGAATACTGCCTACTTCCTTATTTTGGTCCAATTGTGTGTAAAAATGTTTTAACTCTTTGCAGTCTGATCAAACAGTGAAAGAGTGAACTGAATGGTGTCCGGTTCTGTTGAAGACAATTGTAATCAAATTCTGTAGCAGTCTCTATGTATACTATGCACGATAGGTGTACTATATAGGGTGACTATTTGAAGTAGCTATTGCAATCCAGAATTCACCCTATAACAAAATTAGTATGAGTAGAATTCCGTACAAAACAAAGGTTTGTGGACACAGCCATTTTGTTTGTCTTCATCTTTGCACCAGATGGCGCTATTGTTTAAAAAAAAAATATTTAGGTTGTACATGTGTATTTCTAAAGGATTAGTGAAAGAACTCGTCACTTGGCTACACACATTCAAATTATAATGGCAAAAATAGATTTACCATAACCTTTAAAAGTACTGTAGTGTTAAGAAATAATCGTGTGCTAAAGCACGAATGCCACTAATCTGTATACTATGATATTTTCATGATACTCGATGGAATACCAAGTCGTTCTCATACATGACCAAGAAACGTTATATTACCATGGTATCAAGTCTAAAAAGCATTGAGACATGGAAAATAATACATTAATTTCAAATATTTGATCTTATTGCAGTTACAAGGAACGTGGAATTAAATGTTAATTCCGTTCAAACTACGACTTGGAACACTGTAGTAAGAACCAAAACCCACACGCAAAAACAGATATGTGTTTGGGGGGCGTGCCTCACCTTAATTAATTCACACTTCTGTCCAATCAGTGCTTAAGAGGGCGGGGTTCAAGCGCTCAAGGCGCGCGCCCGAGCGCGCAGACAGTAACTCGGTCCGGAATTCAGCGTGGAGTGCTGACAGTCCAAACGCAGTCACATTTAGACCAGGAATAACTCACTTGTCATTTAAGGAACTGATCCAGTTTTACTTGCAGACTTAAAACAAGGCTGAACTCCAGATCATGCGCTCTATGTGAACAAGCTGCGCAAAGACGCACAGGCTGAAAGACAATTGACAGCTCGCCAACGGGACATTGGAGTGGACATGTGAAGAAATGGATATGCAGCCTCTTCATGTGATCAAAATGCGATCTGAAATCATCATCGTCCTCATCCTCACTGCTGTGATTGTTCCCCTTTGCACCTCGCAGTCAGGTGAGCGTCCAACTCCCGTGCGTAAAAGTGCTTATCCATCCTTCATATCAGTCTTATTGGATAGCTTTGTGTTCTGGTATGGCATTTTATTTAATATATGGGCACGTTTCAGTGCATTCAACATTTTTTTCAATCCGTAAACTCCCAGCGATTGTTTATTCTGACTTGGGCAGCACAAATACTTCAGTGCCAAACTCCAAGTGTCCACATAACACATCCGAGAGCAATTCGTGAAACTGTCGCTGCTTCATTTATATTTGTGATCCTCATCAATCAAAATATGTCAAAGCAGTCGTCAGAGATGTATTGAAAACTGACATCAGAAATCAGAAATCCAAGAAATCACTCTTTGCACCGCGTTTGAGCGCAGTTACGTGCTTGAATACGGATATGTTTCTTTCCGTCTTTTTAAATGATCGTGTTTCTTGGCTGATTCTTGATTTTTGAAGTGTAAACGAGCAGTTAAGTTATTCCATCCTCTCTCCACACGATGGTGGCAGTCAACCGATTAACGGCAGGGCAGCTGAAGCGCGGAGCCGTGCGTTTTTACGCATCTTTTTTCATGATGTGTAATGACTGCGGAAGCGCTCGGAACCTTAAGAATTAACTCATTATACATAGGCCTACATCGATATATCAATTTCCCCCTGAAAGAAATAAGCATTAGAATCGCGAAAGAAACCTCGACATTATTATTAAATAGGCTACATTGTTGTCATTATAGATTTTTTAAATAATTTATCTATTATTTGGATAATTTATAGATTTCCCACAAGTCATTATTTATAAATCTAATAAATTATGAAGTCTGGTGTCAGTTGAATTTATTAATGAATGCGATTTTGTATTCATTTTTTTTTGGGAGCGAATCTACTAACTGCTAGATATAATGCACTAATGGAAATGATGTTAGATGGTACGGGTCCACTGGTTTCTGCTCAAGGTTACTGCACTGCAAAAATTAGGCCATTGCATATTTATAAGTTATAAGTTAATTTAAGTGTTTTTCCAAACAATTTGAGCTATGACTAGCGAATTTTATTTTATTAAAACACTCTGCAATGTGACTTGGTCTCATTTAAAATAAATGTGCATGCAAATTTGTTCAACATCAATTTTGAATTGTTTCGTTGGCCTGGTTTTGTGGTAAATCGTTTTGAAAACGTGTCCTTTAAATGGTTCTCATTATGCACCAGCTCACACCTCTGTCGAGAACCATATGGCACCGTATTTGACCCAGGCTTCCATCTGACATTTAAGTTTGATAGAAAATTACTGCTGGTAGACCTGAGAATATGATCAAATTATTAATCATCTTCAAGCCAAATTAAGTTTGGTTGGAGAGTTCATGCGAGCTTAGGGAGTGAGAATATTTCCTGTTAATTAATGTCGTCACTGCTCTGATGTCTAGATGTGAACTTTCTTCTGAACAGAAAAAAAAGTGTCTTGCTTGGTGGAATATTGTAATATAAAGGCAATGATTGTTTATAGCAGCCTCTAATTGGATAGCATCAGGTTGCAGAATTCAGCAGCGTTTTCATCTGGTCTTTTGATCATATAGGTATCAACATGTTTATATATACTGCTACTCTTAATGTAGGGACACAGTTCACCCAGTTTACTCATATTATATTGTTCAAACCCCATATGACTGGTTGAACACAAAAGGAGATGAGCACTTTATTTCGATAGTCCACTTTAGACAATGCACTAACTATAAGACATTTTACTACGAATATCACTTTATTTTGATGCTCCCCGACAGATATTCTAGTACTGACTATAAGTAACTTTGCAAATACCAACCAACTTATTCTACTGACTCTAATTAACCCTTACCTAACAGCCTACTAATGCTCTACTGAGAGTTAGCTGACATAGTTGTCAGCTAAGCGACAGTACTTTCACTGTAAAAATGAATGTGGTTTATTTAATAAAAAAAAAATTGTGGCAACAGATTACAAGCATCATTAGAATTGAGTAATAATTAATCAAATTAATTCCATTTAAAATGAGTAAAACTTTTTTGTTCAAAGTAAATTTAAGTCACCATTATGGTGATCAATGTTTGTTTTAAAATCACGGTTTTCTCCTTCAATGATTCTGCTTGTTAACATCAGGTGTCTTCAGTGTTGGCAATATACAATATAGAGTTCTTATTTAATCTGTGACGTCTGTCACTTATTCAGATATTTTTGTTTAATTTTTTGGTGTAAACTTTACTCATTTTAAATGGTTAACTTTTAAGGAATAATTTGATTCATTATTACTCAATTCTAATTTGTTAAATGTAATCTTTTGCCACTCTTTTCTTGATTAGATAGCATATTCATTTTTCCTGTGTATATTTGGTATATCTGAAGTGGACTATCGAAATGAAGTGTAAAATGCAGATGTTTGGGATAATAGGCTGAATGCAGCAGGGTTTCAACATACACTAGTACTGTAAAAGTACTGTATAATAATGTCCTTACAACGATAGAAGAAGTTCTGGAGAGTTAACACCACTGTACCATGCAAAAGTTATATATATACACACCGCCCTTCAAAATTTTGGGATTGGTACGATTTTTAAAGTCTCTTCTGCTCACCAATTTACTGCACCAAAAATACAGTATTGTTTATATTTGAGTGTATTTTAGCATCATTACTGCAGTCTTCAGTGTCACATGGCACTTCAGAAATCATTCTAATATGCTGATTTGCTGCTCAAGAAACATTTCTGATTATTATCAATGTTGAAAATAGTTGTGCTGCTTCATATTTGTGTGGAAACCATGATACATTTTTCTCAGGATTCTTTGATGAAAGGTTAAAAAAACAGTATTTATTTGAAACAGAAATCTTTTGAAACATTCTAAATCATTTGATGATCTTTGCTGAATGAAAGTATTCATTTCTTTTTGAACAGTATAATATTTAAAAAAAAAAACAACAACAACTTGTGGCCACCCCTTCAGAAACAAAGTGCTTTTTAATGTTTCTTGCCTCATAGACTTTTAAAGTGTGTTTCTTTGCTTTCATAAAAAACAAGAAGATTCGACTTGAACTGTTTGCTGTATCTTCTTTAGATTATCTGTTTATCTTTTCATCAGTATTTGACTGTGGTGCCGTTTTGGCCCTTGACCCATGTGTGCAAAACGGTGAGAAAACCTCTTTCTCTATTCAATTGAGCTCATGCCGAGCTCAGACTCTCCGCCAAAGCAAATGGTTGACTTCGTTTTCAGCATCCTCTTATTGTCCCCAGCTCTTAAGAGGGAATGACATCTTCAATTTCCCGATTCTCAATACGAAGTAAACCAATAAAGCCTGTTGTAATCCACAGACTCCCCACTTTTTTAAAGAATGGCAGAAAGGCAAAAAAAAAGCTGAGAGGATTTTCTTTTCAGTGGCTGTAGGGTTTGTTTCTCTTCCACTTGTAATTCCTCTCAGAAAACAAATGCCCGCGGGCCTCGCTCTGTAGGACAGGGCTGCCAATACCCTCCTCCTCCTCCTCTTCTCTCTCTCTCTCTCTCTTTCCCTCTCTCTACGAGTCTTTCAGGCTTGCTTTCACCCTCCCTATCCGCTTCCCCATCTTCTGGCTCCGTGCCCCTCACAGTCAGCTGGAATGCTAGTCTTCTCCTCATCCTGTGTGTGATGCAGCCCTGCATTTCTTATTGAGCTTTAGCTTGGTTTATACAGGTGTTTAAGCCCAATAAGCAGGTTCATCATTGTCTTTTTGAGCATCAGGCATTACAAAGACTCTTGGGAATCTCTAAACAGAGATGAAATGTGTCCCATCACGGCCACCTGCGGTGTGATGCCTCGTGCCTAACTGTGATTTTTGCAAAGGAATTACTTTGAAGAATTATAGTTTGCTTTTATTAACATTCTATGCGATGCATGATGACGCTTTGCTTTAATTAGGTCTTGCTGCTCAAGAAACACTTATTATTATTATTAATGTTGAAAACAGTATTTTTCCTAAACACCATTGATTAATTTTCAGGATTCTTTGATTAATAGAAAGTTCAAAAGAATAGAATTTATTGGAAACAGATTTTTTGGGGGAACATTGTAAATCAATTCACTGTCATTTTTTAGTGTATATGGTTGTGATTCCTTTTGTCATGTAATTTTTTTTTTTCTTTTGCTCTGTTAAAAAAAAAAAAGAAAAGACATTTGTGTCCAATCGTTAAAAAAAGTTATATCATCATTCAAGTCAGGACATTTCTATGCAGCCCGTTCTCATCCCAACTGACGCCTTTGACCATGCGTCAACATTGACTCTTTGGTTGATTTTAAAGTCTTGCAAAATGTTGTTAATTACGAAAAACGGCAAGTTCAGTCACCACAGGTCGTTTCCAAGACCTTGTGAACATAGTTTTGTTCATAATTTTGTTCAATGAAAGAATCTTTTATAGAGTCAACTCTTTCATTTCGTTTGTTGAATGAACCAAATGAAACGAAAGAAGATTCGTTCATTTTGATAAATGAGTTCAGTTTGAACAGGAAAGTCATGAACGCGCATCACAGAACAGAACAAGGCGAACATTTAAGCTTATAAAGCTCATGGAATCGTTTAAAGCCCCTTGAACAGTTTGCACTGAAACTGTCTTTTGGACCTTGAACCGTTTGGTTCCCATTGAAGTCCATTATATGGAGAAAAATCCTGGAATGTTTTCATCAAAAACCTTAATTTCTTTACAACTGAAGAAAGAATGACATGGATATTTTGGATGACGTGGGGGTGAGTAAATTATCAGCAAAAGTTTTTTTTTAAAAGTGAACTACTCCTTTAAATACTTTTAGGTTTTGTTAGGGATCAGCTACTATTACTCACTCAATGAGTAATAGCAAAGCTAAGGATAGCATCATTAATTCATGAGCATACTGTATGTCCAAATCATGAGAGACACATCAGTAATGTGGAGAAAAAATATGCCAAGGTGAGCCTGAATAATATTGCTTGTCCCAGTTGCACAGGCTGGTAATTTTCATGCATTTTTGTGTTTTTCAACCTTTATGGTCTTGGTCTGATCTGTCATGTGGATGAGGTGGACGGGGTTGCTGTTACCCTGACCTTGACTCTGTGTTTCTAGAAAACCGTGAGACATTATGTTCTCAGCGGAGGGCTGCTGTACATCTCCGCTGATCCATCACTCGTTCCAGCAGTAAATATCGCAGTCTTATTCAAGACGAGCGTGACTGTAATTTAAAGCTACAGCGTCTTAGAACAATAAAGCAAGACAAAAGCAGACGTCGGCCATTTTAATGTGATGAGCAGGCGATGACGGCGAGAGATCATTGGTTCTGGTTGTGTTCCACAGATAATTATTAGGCTCAAGTCATCAATTAAAAGTTTTCTAAGAGCCTGTCATACTTTGTTTTACTTTTTTTTTGGTGAATGGCTAATAATGATAATCCGAGATATACACTCAACCGTTCAAAAGTTTGGGATCTGTATAAGATTTTTGTAATGTTTTGAAGTCTCTTACGCTCAGCTCACCAAGGCTGCATCTATTTGATCAAACGTACAGAAATCTGGAATATTGTGAAATATAATTATAATATAAAATAACTGTTTTTTTTTGTAATGTATTCTAAAATGTAATTTATTCCTGTGATATAAAGCTGGATTTTTAGCATCATTACTCCAGTCTTCAGTCACATGATCCTTCAGAAACTTTATTCCTATACAACTTTATTATGATGATTTGCTGCTCAAGAAAAATTTCCTATTATTACCTTTTTATGTTTTTTTTCAACGCATTCTCACCCCAAGGCGTCACCTTTGACCATGCTTCAATATTTGACGTTTTAGGCGCCCTTTAGCGTCACTTACATGACGCGATCCTACGGCGTCATCTAACTGACGCTAAAGGAAAGCTTCTGCTAAAGGACGCGGTTAGGTTTAGGTGTGGGGTGGGGGTAGGGTACACGCGATCCTAGGGCGTCATATAACTGACGCTAAAGGGCGCCTAAAGCGTCAGATATTGAAGCATGTCCAAATGCTTCCCAAGGCGTCAGTTAGGTGACGCCTTGGGAGTGAGAATGGGCTGTTTTTTTGTAAAAAAAAAAAATGGTTCGCAAGTTCAAAACAACAGCATTTATCAAAAAATAAATAAATAACGTCAGTTTTGATCAATCAATTTATCAATGCATTCTACTATGGAAGCTTGTTTCTGCCACTGAATAAAAAATGAAAAATAAATAATTCCAACTTTTTATCTCATAATTGCGAGATGAAGTCAGAATTGTGAGAAATAACGTCGCAATTGCAAGATATAAAGTCAGATTTGTGTGATACAAAGTCAGAATTGCGTGATATAAAGTCGCAATTGCGTGGAATAAAGTCAAAATTGCGAGATATATAGTCAGAATCGCGTGATATAAAGTCGCAATTCTGACAAAAAAAGACAGAATTGCGACTTTTTATCTCACAATTCTGACTTTTTTTCTCACAATTGCGAGTTTACATCCAGCAATTCTGATTTTATAACACATAATTGCGAGTTTATATGTCGAAATTCTGACATCTTTTTTCCCCCTCAGAACAGTTTATATCTCACAATTCTGACTTTATATCATGCATTTCTGACTTTTTAAACACAATTGCGACTTTATATCTCGCAATTCTGACATTGTCACGCAATTCTGACTTTATAACACGCAATTGCGACTTAATATCTCTAAACTTTGACTTTACATCTCGCATTTCTGACTTTATAACACGCAATTGTGACTTTATATCTCTAAACTCTGACTTTATATCTCACAATTCTGACTTTATATCTCTAAACTCTGACTTTACATCTTGCAATTCTGACTTTATATCTCACAATTCTGACTTTATATTTCGCAATTCTGACTTTAGATCACGCAATTGTGAGAAAAAAGTCAGAATTGTGAGATAAAATGTCGCAATTACCTTTTTTTATTTTTCACTCTGTGGCGGAAACAAGCTTCCTTATTCTACTGAAAAAAATAATCAATTTATTTTAAAACAAAGGAACATTTCACTTTTCTTGTGTTGTATCATAAATGTTAGTATGCTTGCAGTGCATTGTTAGCACATTAAGTTCAAGTCATTTTAACATTTGACAATGCTGTTGTAGCTTCTGCTTTCTTCAGATATGTGATAAAATCCAACAATAAGCGATACTCGTGGAATCCTTTGAAATGAGGTTAAAAACTAGCGATGAGAGATGTGCTCTCTCTCGCTCTCTTATACACACACACACACACACAGTGCTGAAGGAATCAAAGGTTTGTCGCAGCTGTGTTGTGGCTTTGCGGCTTGTCTGAGCTCATGGATTCCCCAGGCAAAGATCCTAAATAAAGACATCCTGTTGGCCATCTCAAACTTTTGGCAGAGTCGCAATAGAAAACCTTTTAGTATAGCATCTGTCCATAGGTGCATTCAGTGTGTTGGCTGAAACCCATCATCAAGTCTCAGCTGGGTGTCAGGGCTCTCTGCATCTCACTCAGACACGCCGAAAAGTGTTCCTCTTCTTCTGTTCACTGTCAGCCGCAACCTTTCCTCATGGCTGAATACACGTTACAGTCCTTTTTTTCCTCCTGCTGGGAATGTCAGTGACTAAATCAGACATTCATACAGAAATGATATTAGATTATTGCTGAAATCTTGCATACTAGAGAGCTTGGTTGTGAACGTCTCTCTGTGTTTCTGTGTTTGGTTGTGTTGTGAGTATTTGGAGCACATGTTTATGGTGGGAACAAATTATTCGTCATATAAAACATTCCACACAGTATTAAACTAACACTAAAAATATGAATATCATGTCTAATGGAGTATTCCCGCAGTCCAGCCGTGTTATTATGCGTGATATTAATAGGTTGTTGAATGGTTTACTCTTCCATCTCTGTGCCCACAGCCCGAGTTAAAAAGTGAAATAAACAGCTAGGGTTAAAATGAAGTCGAAGGTTAATGTGGGGACAAAGAACTGGATCTGTCTATAAACTTTCTAAAACGTTATGTGAATATCTTAATGATCGAGTGACTGGATCATCATTGATCTACTCATTTATTTCCTCAATCATGCATGCAATATTGATGTGCAGCTCTTTCTTCAAAGCTGAATCCTACGCAGGGGAAAGTCACTTGCTCTCCAACTGCACAAGTGTCAAGTTGAAAGAAAGTCAAATAAGGCTGGACTTATTAGTCGTAAGACCTGATCAAAATCCAGCCTTTATTTGAAGTCCTACGTCTAACGGTCTTGGGTTTTGAATATACTTTGGGGTTAAGAGTTTATTCAAATCTGACTGGCACAGTTTTTTATTATTATTTTTTCCCCATTCAAATGTTTCAAAAAGTAAAGGCCAATGCATTGAAGCAACTGCCATGCGATTGTTTGATTAGATAATTGCATTAATGAGAAATTGAACAGGTGTTCCTAATAATCCTTTTGGTGAGTGTTTATATCCTATATTTAACAAAGCAGTATCGTATCAAAAATAGTTGAATTTGAATTCTAAAAACAGACATTCTTTTGTTTTTCATAAATATTTGAACATATAATTTATTCCTGTGATCAAAGCTGAATTTTCAGCATCATTACTCCAGTCTTCAGTGTCACATGATCCTTCAGAAATCAAAATGGTTTTGTTTTTAACAAATGGTCAGTGAAAGAGGCTAACTAACTATTATATTGGCTATCATTTCTGTTCATTTTTATTCATATTATTCTGTATTAGTTTTCTATTCATATGAAGTTTGGAAGTACTAAACCTGTAATATTTCTTTAAAGGGGTGATGAACTTGGGGTGATGAATCAAATTTTCCTTGAGCTTTTGACATCTAAGAGGTCATCATATTATAAGAATATCCTGTAAGTTTCAGAACTGAAAACGGCCTTGTTAGTCCAATAAAAGCTTTTATTGACACCAGTCTCAGCAAACGACTCGTTTTTCAAAGTGGGGAACTATGACGTCAAAGAGGTTAAAACACCACCCCCGCAGAAGAAGATCAACGCCTACTTTAACACGGCCGGTTTAGCCCCGCCCACCAACCCGATCTCACGGGAATTCGTACGAATTTTACGAGGTGGCTAATTCGTAACAATTTGTACGACCTCACTCGTACGAATTAGTACGATTTAGCTAAATCGTACATATTTTACGAATTAGCCAATTCGTACGAATGACCTACCCCTGACCCCGCCCCTAAACATAACCGTCACGTGGGTTTAGACAAATCGTACAAATTTGTACGAGTGAGGTCGTATGAATTAGTACGAATTAGCCACTTTTGAATCACTCGTACGAATTCGTACGAAATGGTCGTGAGATAGGGTAGCGCCCACTGATTCACGCATTACACGCATAGCTGAATAACATAGATGCCTACCTCGTGATGACAAACCGGATCGAGCTACCAAGCAATAAATATGGACTGACGAGTGAAACTCATTATGATATGCAAACCTGTTTTATCCACTCACAGCAGTGGGCGTTTACTTCCAAGTCTTCAGTGCGAGACACCCATGAAAACCGAGCGTTTTTCAACACTAGGGTAGAAAATAGCCTATTACTTACTATTCATTTTGATATTTTTTTAATGTAAAAACCAAGTGAAAGTCAAAAAAAAGTTGACCTCAGATAACAATATTAAAAATTTAAAAAGCCAGTTCATGACCCCTTTAAATCAGATTTATTTTGTTTTGTTATTTTTTTAAATTATTAGGTAGGTATATAGAAATGCAAGTAGTACTGTCTCAAGATTATCTGACTCTTATTTGGGATATTTTAGTTTAAGTTGAATTTTAAACAAAATAAATCTAGCAATAATTGCATCGGGTTGCAAAGGTCAGCTGTAGGTGGCGCTACATGGACTCCAAATTTGGTCCTGTGATTTTTCAGAATATTGTCCTGTAACTCTTGACAAATTTTATAAGTTTTCTGAGCTGCCACCAAATTCAACAGCAGAGGAAGCCAAAGAATAGTTCACTTTAAAAAAAAAAAACGAATCTTTTTCCGAGTCAATTCGTTGAATGAACCAAATGACACGAAAAAAGATTTGTTCATTTTGATGAATGAGTTTGAACAGGAGAGTCATGAATGCGCATCACAGAACAGAGCAAGGTGACCACTTGAACATTTTTTTTTTTAAACGTTTCGCTTGATAAGACCCTTATTCATTGTCTGGAATCGTTTAAAGCCTTTTGAACAGTTTGTACTGAAACTGTCTTTTGGACCTTGAACCGTTTGGTTCCCAATGAAGTCCAAGTTTTTTTTTTTTTTTGTTTTTTTTTTTAAGTGAACTACTCCTTTAATAACAGAGACAGTATAGCAGCCCATTGCACTCTGTAATTTGTCTCAATGTGGCGGGATGTATTTTCAACCAGATTCAAGCGAACCGAGCACAAGCTTTTCTTCTACTTTCATCAGCTCATCCACAATACTTAGCCTGCTTAGATTCATTTGAAGAGGCATACAATTTAAACCCTTACCGGGGGTGCTGGGATATTCACTGTAATGGTTCTGTTCAAGAGCTTTTCCAGGTCATTTATCAGGTCTAGCTGGGCAGGATCAAATGAATCACAGGCACTCTAGACACTTTCATGGAGGTGGTCTTCTGTGAGACATTTGCACGGACTGAGCAGCTGAGCTTGACGGATCGGAGGAAGGTCATGAAATGGTTGAATGCGCCATCACACTAGACAACCTCTAACGCTTAAGGTCATTAATCCCATTAATATTAATTGTTGAATTAGATTTTAATTATACCAGCCATTCTCATCATTTTTTGAATGTAAATCTCATGAAAAACATGTCCACGTCACAGAAATAAAAATTTGCTTCAACATTTTTTGGATTGAGGTGCAGTGTGAGGCTGTAGTTAACACACGATGAAGAGAAACTACATAATTCAAATACCACACGGAACCAACTAACATTAGTAAAAACGACAACAACAGAATTCCATGTTATGCCTCCGTTTGACTAAGTATACAAAAAGTGTGTGAGTGTGTAGGATCGAAGGAAACTGGGAAAATCCGGTGTGCCACAGCAGCAATCCAACAGAGAATTTAATTACATTCTTAATTATGTTGTAATTCAAAGGCATATCCAGTGTGTTTCTACGTATTTTCTCAAATAATAAACATGATTAAAATAAAAAAATAAAAATAATGTAAATAAAAACAAATAAAAGCATGTTTGATGTGCCTGCAAACTATTTGCGTTTTCATTATCAGTGCAGGTTTCACATGCAGGGCCTGAACCTCCGGCGATAGAGACGCGGGGTGAACACAGCTGGGCTTTGCAGCTTTCATAAAACCGGCCAGTCAACATGAGCAATCTGTCAGATAAGCCGTCATATTGTTAATACCACCTATAATAAACCAGCGCGTTGCCACCAGCGAGAACCGTCACGCCACATTAGACCGTCTCCTTATTGTTTTGTGTTGTTCCCCGGTAATTCACCTAACTAATTAGCCAAATTCTTTCAGAGACACTTTTTTCCCTTCCTTCTTCTTTTTTTTTTTTTTACCTCTAAGCAATCCACGTTCTGTTATGCACACAGAAATATTGCACATTGAGAAGATATTATTTGTACATTAGTGGAAAGACAAATACCTGAAATAATAGTTCTCAAAATTATACTAGTGTCACGGTATTGCAGGTTGAAGACGAGGAGGCAGGATTTCAATAGGCTACCTCTTGTTTAATCACAAACTCAGATTATAGGAATACTTACTTCAGAAACACAGGAATACTTTTACTCACAACTGACCTTGACAATACAACGACAGACCAAGACTTAACTGAACAGAGCAAACTAAGGCTAAACGATTCTGAAGAGAAACAGCAAAAGTGGCGTTGCGTCATCTTTTTTTATTCTGCGTTTAGACGAGCGTTTTGTGTGGGGAAATCCGCGTGCAAATGGAGACGCAAAAGTGTGTGAAATTCAATGTAGTATGCACTTCAGGCGGCTAGGAGTGCATACTACAACAACCCCAAGTCCACGCGCCTGCGTACAACTTTCACCGTCAAGCAGACTTTTGCGTTTTTACCGTTTACACGGGAACGCGGCGGTGGAGCGTTTTTAAGATTTCCACTCTGGAGGGTGGTTTCACTTTTTTGCGCTTTTGAGCCTCAAAAACGCGGTTGCCGTGTAAACGAATGGCACATCCGCTAAAATATTTTTATGTTTTCACCCGCGAGCGTTCTCGTGTAAACAGGGCCTGAATACACTACGAACAGACTAGGGGAACAAGGCACAGCTGGGGCAAATTAACCTAAAACAGTTGAAGGGACTGAACACAAACGAGGAGCGGGAAAAACTAACAGGACTAAACCAAAAGTCACAATGTCAGGGGGAAACAAGATCTCAAAACTGAACTCAAACACATAGAATCGTGACAACTAGCCCAGTCTCATGGGAAAAAGCATTGCTATGTTTAGATATCACTGCAACACCAACTGCATCGCTGAGGTAATCCGCAAGGATGGATTACATTGATCTAAATTGACAGTAAGGACTTTTACATTGTTACTAAAAATGTGTGTTTCAATTTCTATTTATCAAAAATCATGGTTTCCACCTTTAAACAACGTTTAAAAACCAAAAAAACCTTTAAAAAACCAAGGGTTTTGCAGGTATATTAGACTTTTGTTGTCATTTTATGATGCTTTCATTTCATATTATAGATGATATTTTGTTTAGCTGTACTGAAACTGTTAAACACAGAGACTGCAGCATCTTTTTATGATTGATTTTATAAGCATATGCAAATCACTTAGCAGTGTTTAGTTCCTGTGCAAACGTCTAAATCTGAAGCCACATTGATCTTTACTTTTAATCTGGTGCCCAGTGTGAAACTGCAAGTTCTTCAAAAGTGCTCTGATTTTTGCACAGCATGAGACAACCAGTAAATAGTCAATTGCAGTTCATTTGAACTTATTTAGATTTGTGCAGTGTCTCGACTGTTTTATCAAAAATACTTAGTATTTCTCATTCAAAGCTTAGTGGAGCTGAAATGGTTTTATACAATTGCAACTCCATTAAAAGACTGATTTCAGTAAACGCAATAAACACATTTAAAAAAGAAGACCTGTGTGTCCTATCCGTCTCACATCATCAGCCAGAAGACTTTTTTTAGACAAAGGTGACCTTTGCTTTTATGTACTTTTGCACATTGTTCAGACATCATCTGTCCATTTTATTGAAGTAAGTCTTTCAAAATAGCAGTTTCGCTTGTCACCAGAGGGGGCATAGTTCTGCAAAAACTCAGAGACTTGTGCAATTCACCTTTAAAGGTAGGGCCTATGTATTTTTAAATGTGCAACAGCATATCTTAGTTACTTTTTCAAATAAGTAATGCAAGTTACTTTTTCTACCGTAGACTGACTGACAGAAACCGAGGGTAGGCATTGTGTTCCCTGTGTAAACATGAACAAGGACTTTAGTGAGATCATAACTCTGGTGATGTGCCGGAATTTTTAAACAACAAAAAAGTGTTGTTCAGAATATTGATTCACATGGATCTGCATCATTTTCTTCATTGAATTTATTGAAGCAAACCATCCGATCAAACTGATTTGCTAATACGAATGAGACTTCCAGCTTGCTTTGTGCCGTTTCATCAGTTCTCCTTGTTCTCTTAATATTTTGACCCTGGAGGTTTTCTCTTACTGTGTGCTAGGTCTATGCTACTTGAGTCTAAAATCTTCTAGTAAGAGTCGAGCCCCAGCAGACGTCACCTCCATTCCGCTTAATTGGAAGTGTGTGTGTGTGTCCAGAGGGGAGTTATTGATTGTGTAGCGACCTGCAGGGAGAAGATTAGAGGCTTTCGGGATTTTCCCTCATTACCACTGAACCGGAGGAGGTTTCTGTGTTCAACTAGATTGCTTAAGGCAGCCAGCCATGTCTTTTAAAAAACAAACAAATTATATAGCAATATGGATATCTTAATTGCCTTGAGTGCATTGCTATGATCACTGCCCATAATGCACATTTGCATTTCCTCCAAGGGAAATTCCATTAACAGCATTTCTTTATTTCTAATCATGCTTGATCCATACTCATTATACTTATTGTTGGAACTTTTTATCATATGCCACTGTACCTTAATTAAGCTTCATTGGGTGTCAGAATCCGGTTGCCTTCATGTTTTCATTTTCATTTTTATCTTGAAGGAACAGTTTCTTACACGTTGCGAACCCATATGACTTTATTTCTTGTGTTGAACACAGATATTTTATATTTGTAATCTGTCAGTATACTGTAAAAATGAATATGCTTTATCTAATCAATAAAATTGTGGCAACAGATTACAAGCAATATTATTTATTAAATTGAACAAATTAGAATTGAGTAATAGTTAATCAAATTAATATTCTAATTAATTCTAATTTGTACAATTTAATTAATAATATTGCTTGTAATATGTTGCCACAATTTTATTGATTAGATAAAGCATATTATCTGTAAAAAAATATTTTCAAGATTTGTTATCACAACATATTTTCTTTTGTTAAATCAACTTTATAATAATTTATTTAGTTGAGATAACTTATTATTTTGAGTTTCTGATGATTAAATTAATCTCCATTATATTAACTCACTTTTTCCAGTTCAATCAACTTAAAATTTTAAGGCAACCAGGTTACTTACTTTTTTAAGTTAAACCAACAATATTTTTTTACAGTGTGGTAATCACAACATTTTTCTTTAGTCAAATCAACTTAAATAATTTATTTAGTTCAGATAACATATAATTTGAGTTTCTGATGATTAAATCATTCTCCTTCATTGTATTAACTCACTTTTTCCAGTTAAGTGAACTTAAAATTTGAAGGCAACCAGGTTACTTACTTTTTTAAGTTAAACCAACAATATTTTTTTACAGTGTGGTAATCACAACATTTTTCTTTAGTCAAATCAACTTAAATAATTTATTTAGTTCAGATAACATATAATTTTGAGTTTCTGATGATTAAATCATTCTCCTTCATTGTATTAACTCACTTTTTCTAGTTAAGTGAACTTAAAATTTTAAGGCAACCAGGTTACTTACTTTTTCAAGTTAAACCATCAATATTTTTTTTACAGTGTACAAATGAATAAATCAAAGTACCATGGTATTACCATTAGTCTGGTACCTATGTATGGGTTTTTCAAAAACCCCCAAAGCGTCAATGATATTTTTTGGGTTGCATGTGCATTGCATTAGCAGAAAGCACTAATATTGATATCATGTTATGCTAATAACATTTTGACGTATGTTCATCACAAAGAAGTTTGCATCATCCTGGAAGCATTGTGCTCTATTTTTACGAGGCACTTATTAACTTATTAGCGTTAGCATTTAGCTAAAGAATTTCCCAATGTTTCTATTTCTTACTGATGCTAATTTTAGCTCTAGCACATACCCACACTTCAGCACACTCTGAGCAGACTCTCTTTCTAGTGTCATTGTATTCCCTGAACTCTAGGAAACTTGTTCTTAGCAGCAGAGAAGCTCAATGCTGTTGGCGTTAAACAGGCTCCTAATTGGACCTGTGTCGGCTAATTGTGTCCGTGACGTACTGTCCCCTGGGCTGCAGGGCTGCTCATTTCAATAGGGGTAAACAAGCACTAGCTCTTTACTGACGGCTACGTTTTAATTAGAGGCAGGACCAACAAATGTGCTGACATAGTGCTGCAGAGAGGGACAGGAAATCAACATTGTTAGCATGCTATCTGTTTCTGCCAAGCAGTCACAAGAGTCGTCCTATCCCCCTTTATCATGTCATTTCACAGTCGCGCCGTCTATTGAACGAAACATTGCCGTTTCAATTTCGCCCGCTATTTGTCTAGCGTCCTCATGGGGCTGCATTGCACTTTCAAAAGGGCAGCTAAACAGAACATGCTCTCTATCATTGTGATACATTGCTAACAGGAGGAGAATAAGGCATAACAGGATCTACGTTTTGGGTTAATCTGACAGAACCACGTACGGAGCGTGTGTAACCTCAAATTAACAAACAGAAAAATTGGTTTGTGTGTAGAGAAAAGGCTGCCATGTGCGTTGGATTTAGACGAAATGTCAAAAGCGTCACTATATGATGCCCTAGGATGAGAATGCATTGATCATACTGGCCCTGTGTTCATTACAGCCTGAAATAAAGAGAGTTGTATGTACAAAAAGGGTACTTCTTTGAGCTTTGATAAAAATGTATTGTAAGTAGAGGCCCATTTTTCCAATGAGCCTAGGAAGCATTTAATTAAAGTGGAGAGCATAATTTCTTTATTGTGCTATGCCGGTGTTCAGTCCGCCTGACACTGAATTGGCCATTAACCACGATGACAACCGCTCAGAGACTCGTATATCTTTTTTAAATTCCCAGAGGAGATACTTTTATCCCCTTTAAGATGAATAGAGTTATAGGGTAGCAATGCACAAGTGGCTTTTGCCCTCCCAAAATTGCGATTTGAAGCTTTGGGAGCCAAAAGGTGAATACAAATGGTTTACTCTAGCACTCAACAAGTTAACGAATGGCCTCATGTGTTCAGAGAAATATTGTACAGTGTTTTCCTGATATTTCGAGGCTGTATTAAACACCTGAGCTCCGCACGAAAAGAAAGGGGCACAATAAAAGCCGGCACACAAGCGTGCTCATCACAGATACGGCTCAAGATTTATTGGCGTAATAATCGAGGCTCAGTGGGTTCATTGCAACACATCGACACACTCTCTCTGTCATCTGACATACTTTATGTGTCAAAGCCGGAGAGGGAGGAGAAAGAGACTGTATGTGTGTTTACACCAACTGTGTACTGTCACTTCTTCCATCCATCAATGTAACGTTCTCTCAGCTTGCGTTTTGCATCTGCTATGCCACGGCTAATGCTCCCTTCGCGTCGTCACACCTTTTGAGATGAACATCAAATGACCGAGGCTGTGATTGAAGAGAACTGATGTTTGTTTTCTACTGCTTTGCCTCGTTCAATTTTTAACTCTTGAATTGAACTTGTCTAAGTGTATTTTTCCACACCAAGCAAAAGTTTGTGGTTGGTGAGGGTTGTTTTGAACTTTCTGTTTATCTAAGAATCCTAAATCTGGTCTCCTGTGGTGAAAATCAAGCTTTTTAATGTTGTTTATATGTCTATGTGGTGTTTTTAATATGCTTTAAGACAAACCATTTGCGAATTCATAAGTCAACACCATTGCTGAGGACTTTTTTTCTTAAAACGGCAGTGAACCAAAAACAGTCTCAAAAATGTGGTTTGATATCGCCTTTGTACTCTAGACGTGCTGGCCGGCTTTAGCATATCTTTCTCTGCTGCAAAGCAGGGGAGTCTCAAGAGAAGCCAGGTTATCCTGCTATATTTTTCTGTTGATATGAAAATCGGGTACATTTTGCAATATAGCATGTTATGATTAACTACACTCACCTAAATGATTATTAGGAACACCTGTTCAATTTCTCATTAATGCAATTATCTAATCAACCAATCACATGGCAGTTGCTTCAATGGATTTAGTAGTGTGGTCCTGGTCAAGACAATCTCCTGAACTCCAAACTGAACGCCAGAATGGGAAAGAAAGGTGATTTAAGCAATGTTAAGAGTGTCATGGTTGTTGGTACCAGACGGGACGGTCTGAGTATTTCACAATCTGATCTCAGTTACTGGGATTTTCACGCACAACCATTTCTAGGGTTTACAAAGAATGGTGTGAAAAGGGAAAAACATCCAGTATGCGGCAGTCCTGTGGGCGAAAATGCCTTGTTGATGCTAGAGAATGGGCCGACTGATTCAAGCTGATAGAAGAGCAACTTTGACTGAAATATCCACTCGTTACAACCGAGGTATGCAGCAAAGCATTTGTGAAGCCACAACACACACAACCTTGAGGCGGATGGGCTACAACAGCAGAAGACCCCACTGGGTACCACTCATCTCCACTACAAATGGGAAAAAGAGGCTACAAATTGCAAGATCTCACCAAAATTGGACAGTTGAAGACTGGAATAATGTTGCCTGGTCTGATGAGTCTCGATTTCTGTTGAGACATTCAGATGGTAGAGTCGGAATTTGGCGTAAACAGAATGAGAAAATGGATCCATCATGCCTTGTTACCACTGTGCAGGCTGGTGGTGGTGGTGTAATGGTGTGGGGGATGTTTTCTTGGCACACTTTAGGCCAATTGAGCATCGTTTAAAAGCTACGGCCTACCTCAGCATTGTTTCGGACCACGTCAAACCCTTTATGGCCACCATGTGCCCATCCTCTGATGGCTACTTTCACAGTATTAGTATGGTGTTCCTAATAATCCTTTAGGTGAGTGTATACGCTATGTCTTTCTCCGCTGATGTACCAAGTTGTTCAAAGCATTTCTTAGGATTGTGATTTTTCGAAGGCTGACTGAGATGGTGAATGGGAAAATGGTTTGTGTAACATTAGCAACATGTAACGGGTCGGTAATTATCATGATTAGCCTTTTGCTTGACTACTTTATCGAACAGCTATAGTAATACTGTGTTGCTAATGTTACACAAACGTATCGCGCTATAACATCAGACACGATACATTAAATGCATTACTATTCTGACACATCGACTTGTAGATGACCCGGTATAATTCGCTTCCTCTTCTTCTGAATCAGTTTCTGGAAACGTATATGGATGAATTAAACCAGTATTTTCCACTTGCCATTTACTACAGTAAAGTGGACAGAGTGCATCAGGTATCCTGAGGTCGTGTGATTTAGTGGATGTGGCCTAATTTGCATATTTATGGTTTCACATTATAAATGAAGCAATGGTTTAAAGTGACATTCAAGCTATTTTAAGATATGAAGATTTTTTTTTTCTCAGGAAAAAACGTTTAAATGTCATTTTGGTGATTATAGATGAGTTTTAAGGGATACAATTATTGACAACAGGGTGACTAAGTCTAGCAGGTTGTTTAATTGATCCCGTCATGTTGAGATTTCTGAATACCACTAACTTTATCTTGGTAATTATTTGCTTTATGATTCAGTATTTCAGTAATTTTTAGCAAATCATTTGCTTTTCATTGAAGTGAACTATGTTGTTATTCCCTGAAAATGATACTACATATTACATGTATAGTCTATAAAGATATATACGCTGGCATCAGTGATTCGGGGAGCCTTTGGTTTAGCCAGAATCTTCTACTGTTGCTGACCCTGAGGAGTGAATCTTGAGTGAATTATGCAGGGTTTTCTCAGCTAATCACGTCTCTTAAGGAGCCATGCAGTCTCACACTTCCTTCTGAATGATGCCACATTCAATATTGTCAAGAAAAAGAACTGTAACTGACAGCACAGAGGTTTTTGTCTGCAATGGTACCAACAGACTATAATGTACATCGCATTTCCTCAAATGTTTTCATTTGCCTTTCAGGAAGTTTTGCTAGCTAATTTTGCTTATTCAGCTCAGACTCATTTATGTAACTCAATACACAGCCTAGTTAGGCAAATCAGACTGCAATAATCCCAGCATGCGTTTTCATTCTCCTTTAATCATCTTGTATTCGGTGACTCAACAATTTCATAACACCCTAGAAATTTGTTATGATACAGATGCTTCCCTTCCTACAGCTCTGACGCACCAACATTTAGCTAAAACGCTTACGTTACAAATGATGGATTTGCTGTCAGTTGCAATTTGCAGGACTGCCTAATACAGGGTTCTTGAACTCAAATCCCCCGTGTGCCGCTAGCTAGGTGGTGTTCTCCGTCAAGGGGCAGTTCAACATTGTATTCACTACCATGGATTTGAACTATATACAGTTACTAGGGCAGTTATACAGTTATTGGCACTTGGAAAGAGCTTTTCAAGCAGAGTTGAACACCTCATCACTCCCTCATACTGCATTCTGCTCCTTGTTCATTGAATTAAAGGTACAATATGCAGGATTTTTCGCCACCAGGGGTCGCTAACCTCTTACAATAACAAAGCCGTATATTGATGACGTATATTCCACATTAAGCTGAGTTATGGATCTTGTCGTCAAGCTGATGGATCTTTTATGGATGAGTGAATACATTGATGTTTTTAACATGACTGTGGTCTGAAGCAGGTCACAATTGCTAGATGTATAGCAGCGCCACACTCAACACGAGTCCCACGGATATAAAGGAATAAGGACATTTAATTCTACCGAACTACATGCAAGTGCTGTATTAATACTCACACAGGTCAGGTTATTAGACGAATGAAACTTGAGGTAACACAGCGCTGTTTCACTTGCTCTAACAGTTACACTATCACACTAAAGTGTGTTGAATGTTGTAGATAGGTTGTGTGTTGGCTGTATGAGACTTGGCTAGATCAATATTAGAATAACATGCAGATCATATTCTAACATTTCATCATGTTGAACTAAATAACATTGATTAGTTTTATGTACATTTGCTCACCTGTCTAATAAAGTACATGCAACACTCGCATCTCTGTCAAGTCGAAGTTAGTCGCGGACGTGGAGCTCTCGGGATATCGAAAGATGTTGATCTTCGTTTTAGTCCTTTTTTTGTCTCAAAGTCTGTTTGCCATGGTCCATAATGTATGAACAAAACAACAACAGCGTGGACAACCATGTTTTTTGCCATGGTTACTGTGGCAGTACGAGGTTAAACCTGGCGGAAACCGAGGGTTACACGGACGTCATTGACTGGCGACTCCTCACCCCTGCTTACAAACCCCGTTTCCTTGGTTAAAATCGCAGTTTTATCACGATTTACAAATAGTTGGAAACATTTGGGATGATATAAGTAATCAACTAAACAAAATATATAACATTGGGCGAGTGGTTTTTGAATATTTTACTGCACAAATCCTACATATTGTGCCTTTAATGGCAGCTGTCATCGTTTCCTTTAGATTTGCAATTTTAGACACAGTACATGTTTGATCATACTTTTTTAATGCGATTGTAGTATGAAGGATTGTTTCTTGCTACCAGTGCATGTATAAATTGGTGTGTATATATATGAAGAGTTCAGATGCAAAAGCCTCTAAATGCCATTTGAAATTTTCTTCTTTAATGATGATTTTTATCAAACTTCTATATTTAAGTTCAGTAATTTCACTTAAATAACAATTAATAGGTAATTATCATTGCCATTTAAGTGAAATTACTGAACTTAAATATATAAGCTTGATAAAAATGATCATTCTAGAAGAAAATTTCAAATGGCACTTAGAGGCTTTTGCATCTGAACTCTTCATATATATATATATATATATATATATATATATAAACATTAAAAGAATCCTATACTCCAAACGTTTGAACAGTTTACAACCGGGTTCATTGTTTTTTGTGTCTTGTTTTCAACAGAAGAAATTAAGGCATATTTCTATATCTCTATTCTGGGGTATTAAAAGCTGGATTTATCCGGCTGACGTTGGATTCACTTGAACATTCTGACCTCCCGATGACTTGCAAAAATATAGAATGCTGTTTGATTATCCCATCAAAGTCTTTCAACTTTTCATCATAAGAGGAACGGCATTGTTTGCTCTCAATTCCTTGGAGTGTTTTTGGAAGGTTTTCCGTTTTAATAAAAGCAGATTAATTTAATTAGGTAGAGCTGCAGTCCACCAAGTGAGGTTTGTTCTGTTTCACCTGGAGAATTTGCTGAATTAGCGTTTAGCAGTTTATTGAGGAAACTTGGTAAGCATCCATGAAAATTTGCTCCTTTGTAGGGATTCCTGTTTGTGATGCTCTGGTAGTAATTAATTCTCAAGTTAATTATTTCAGCAAGAAACCATGGTACTTTGTTGTAAGAGACCGGTGTGGTCAGCTCAACTGATCTTACATTATCCACATGGGTGCATTCAAACTGTTTCTACAGTCTCTTAAGCCTTAAAATAGAGAAAAAATGGTACAAAACAAACACCAGTAGCTGTGTTTTCTCATAGGTGCTTAAGTGTAAGATGTTTGTGTGTAGTATTGATCGGTCAGTGACCTTTTGAGCTTTTCTCCTGAGTAACAAAATTACCTCCCATGTGCTGTTGGAAATGTCCACACATGCCCTGTATCGCCTGACAATCGATTCCCAGGTCCCCCTCACCCTCTCCACAGAGGTAGAAAAGAGTAAAGCTTAAAAATATTACACAGCTTTAAAATTGGTCTATGAAGTTGAGAACGTGTGTGGTAAAAATAGTTTTTGTTGGGTTATTAGTCTTGGTCTTTCTTTTTGTTAGAGGAAACACTACAGCTCATTTCCACCTCAGAGTAAAACAAGTTGAGTTCATGAGAAATTAAGTCATATTGTTAGATAAAAAGTGGCAATTGTGAGAAATGAGTTTTACTCTAAAGTGGAAAAAAGGCATCCATATTATTCGCCTCTGTTTGTTAACTGTTCACTTCTTTGACTTGATTCATAATTTTTGAATATTTACTGCTCTTTATTCCGTAAAAAGTAAATGAGAGGAAAGTGAGACAGGATTGTACGAGGTGAGGGAATATTTATCGTGGGGTGCGTTTCTCGAAAGCATCGTTAGCCAACTATGGTCGCAAGGTCCGTCGCTATCAGCATAGTTTAACGAGTCGCTAAACTTTCCCGAAACAATCGTTCCAACGAACATTCACAAACAGCATCGCAAAGTTGTGTGGTTTGAACGCCAGCTCTCGACCTGTGGTTAGAGGCATACACTCTAAAAAATGCTGGGTTGTTTTAACCCAACTTTGGGTCAAATATGGACTAACCCAGCCGTTGGGTTAAATTTTTACATTACATTTTTAACCCAACATTTCGGGTTTGTCCATATTTGACCCAAAATTGGGTTAAAACAACCCAGCATTTTTTAGAGTGTAGTTTCTACAGTATATTGCGTCACATTTGGGTGTATTAAATCCTTACCTTGAGCAAAATAAGCAAGCTGACATTCAGTACAACGGGTGCCTTTTATTTAGAATACATACAAATGTAATTTACGTCTTTTAGTTTGTCAAAAGATTTAAAGTACCGATTTTGAAGAGTGCGCATGTGCAAACGTGCTCTACTATGTAAGAACGAGACAAATATTGAGTCTGGTAATAAAGCAAAATAACTGAGAACAAATTGAAATGGTCCTCAGATGACATGTCTGTAATTTATATTAATAAATCTAGCGTTAATTGGATCGCAAACAGTTTCGCAAGTAGTTATTATTCCACCATGTGCGCAACCAACGTGGTTGAACGATACTTTGCGACAATGGGTTTCGGGAAACAGTCGTGACTAGCTGATTTCTCCAACGATGCATCGTACTTTGGTAGTGAAGCAGCGAGTTACATTGTTGTACACTCTCAGAAAAAAAAAAGGTACAAAAGCTGTCACTGGGGCTGTACCTTTTCAAAAGGTATGCTTTTGTACCTAAAGGGTGTATATTGGTACCTTAATGGTACATATTAGCACCTAAAATGTACATCTTAGAACCTAAATGTCCATATTAGTACCTAAAATGTACATATTAGCACCTAAATGTACATGAAGAGTTCAGATGCAAAAGCCTCTAAATGCCAATTGAACATTTCTTCTAAAATGACCATTTTTATCAAGCTTGTATATTTAAGTTCAGTAATTTCACTTAAATGACAATTAATAGGTAATCTTCATTGCCATTTAAGTGAAATTACTGAACTTAAATATAGACAAAAATGATCATTTTAGAAGAAAATTTCAAATGGCACTTAGAGGCTTTTGCATCTGAACTCTTCACATATTAGAACCTAAATGTCCATATTAGCACCTACACTGTACATATTAGCACCGAAATGTACATATTATCACCTAAAATGTACATATTAGAACCTAAATGTCCATATTAACACCTACAATGTACATACAAGCACCTAAAATGGAAAAAAAAGTTTACCTTTTGAAAAGGTACGTCCCAGCTTTTGTACCTTTTTTTCTGAGATACGGGAAACTGTCTCATGTCTGTTTTTGTGTCTGTCACAACTTTGTAAAAAATCTTAAAATCTGAATCCCGAGTTATGTCATTTAATTTTTATTTCACATAAAGTACATTAAAAAAGTGAGTGTTCGCCAAGCCTGCAATCCTACAAATGGTTTTAGGTTCAATTTGGCGAGAACTTTCATGCTTCAGTCTGTCATTGTTTATTCATTGTTTACCTGTAACTGTATGTAGCCTATCAACCACAGATTTTACTACAGAATTCCCTAGTGTTTCTATTAAATGTTTGTTACATGTATTCATGTAGATGGATCCCTTTGGCCGCAACATTGCCTCTTGCAGGAAAAGCCTTTATTACAGTATATTTACAGATGAGATGCATTTTTTTATAATGATAATAGTGTTGCATTAACACAATAAAGTGCCCAAAACTAAATCACTTTGGAAATTTTTGTCAAAGTCAAAGCTGATGGCACTAACTGTCCCTCATGGCCATCATAATGTTTCATTTCAATCTGTCTGCTGCCATTTTGGCTCAATTCTGCGCAGTATTTTATTTTACGTGTTTGTGCTTGGTGAATGTTTCCTTGTGAGGTCTGAATGAGATATTTCCTCTCAGTCACAATAACTGTGACTAATACCTGTGTCCTTTTGCAAAATGTATCTGATAATTTGATGCAGCTGTTACATATTCAGTGTGCCTTTTTGTAGCAGTTCCCATTTCCCCAGAGTGAATCATATTCATAATCTGATATTAGTCATGCGGCACGCGAAGATAGGTTACCCCTGAATAAACAGATGTGCTCCATCATTGAATAAATACCTTGTAGAATAAAGAATAAACAGTGAAGTTGATAAAAAAATGTTTAAAGATAAGAAAAAGATTGGCTTGCCTTTGTGTCTTTATGTGTTTATGCAAAAGGTGCTTTTTGCAGTGTAAAGATTTGTGCTCATACATATGCAAACACCAGTAAGTCTTAAGATGTGCTTTACAGTTACAAAGATTTTTAGACGAGTGGTATGTGAACATCCTCTTTAAATAGCATCTGTCTTCTCACTTCTCCAGAGAGCGCTAACAGCAAAAGCTACATTAAAGTTAAATGCTTTATTGTCATTGTACTGCTGTGCAAAACAATGGATTTTTTTTACAAAATATTCTCATATTAGATTATCAAACCATTTGTGGTTCTGAGGAAGCTGTATTTTTCATTTAAACGAGCAATTCTCACACACAAACAATGAAATCAAAATGGACAAATCTTATTTTACATATCCAAAGCCCTGCTCCCATATTTAATTTGCAGATTCAAATAATTAGAATGAAAATAATTCCAAAATAGAATTCCAGACTTTTGTGGGTGAAATGATATAAGAATATCAGTAACACTTTACAATACGGGTGCACTAATAATGCACTAATAACTATGCACAGATAATACTGAATTAATGTGTAACTAATGATTATTTAAGCTATTCATTAATGATTGCCACATTAGGAACTAATTAAGAGTCTATAGGGTTAATTTATTAGTTCATACAGTAATTGTTATTAATTAAATATGTAATTGTGGATTAATTCCATAATAACTATTTTTTTAACTAATAGTGCTAATTAATATGTTAATTAACAGAATGAGCCAATTAAAGCCTTGTATTTCAACTTCCATATAATATGACAGGTACACTAATATGCATTGATACATGATTAATTGCGTCATTGTTGGTGCAAAATTCATGTGCAAATTACTAAGATTACTAAATGACTAGTTAATAATGATATGCCCCAACAAGTGAAGTCATAACATAATGATACCTTTGCAAATCATTAGCTACTGATTAATTAAAGCAGACAACTGGACGTTGAAGTGCACAGCTTTGACTAATTGTGGCTATTAGTTAATAAAATATGTTATTAGGGAATTAATACAATGACACATTGAATTATTAGCAATTCATGTATTACTTAATCTATTAATCATATAGACTCTTTATTAGTTGCTGATGCAGTAATCATTAATTAATGGTTTAGTTCTTCATGAGTTATATATTAACTCATGATTATGTGCAGTTAAGCATTAATTAATGCATATTAGTGCACCCGTATTGGAAAGTGTTACCAGAATATCTTTTTATTTTTACTTATTTCAAAGCTTGTTTTGACTAATTTGTCTCCTCATTGTGAACCACTGTTTATTTATCCATGCACATTATCATTTTTTAATATCCTTGTAATCTAAGTTGGCTTCTAAGGAAGTTGTGATAGTCTTTTTGGTGTATATCGAAGTAAAATAGCTTCTCGAACAAAAAACAGCTTCTCTGCTGGTTTCGGTCCAGTCGATGTACAACATCCAGAGGATTATATACGTCAGTAGGTTATAAAAATGTGTAAAAAGGTGTAAAAAGCGATTGCTTGCCTACACGATGCAAACGTTTGTTAGGAATTACAGTATCATGCAAAGGATGTGATGTTGGTAAAACAGTTTAATCTTACTTTAAAGACATTGGAAATAGATTTTTCCATTTTTGTTTGTCTCCTTATTGTCTTGCTGGCAGATGCTTTCTCACTAAGGCATCTTATACATTTTCAAATTTAGCATCAATGCATGCCAGAAGGGAAATAAAAAAGGATATTGTCTTTGTAGTATCATCAAAAGCTCAGTGGATGCTCTCTTTAGCAGATGACAAGGATAAATGTGTTTATGAAGGTTGATGGTTACTCTTTTTGTAAACTAAGTACAAATATCTATTAGCACAGATTGTAGCAAGCAGGGTGAGTCCTTCCAGCATGACTACTTCCACTGAGATGACTGGGAATTCGAACAAATCGCTATTGTAGAAATTGGTTGGGTGATGCTTGTGGCACAGAAACATTGATCAAGACACAAAAGATTCATTGTCACTCTCTGCCGAGCTGTGTATCTTTCTCTTCGGTGAACATTGCAAGTGAGACAGAGGTCATGACCACAACAAACCTCTTGATATTGTGTTGTGGCCTCTGTCACACCTGAGGCCTCATTTATAACCGTTGCGAATGTTCAAAACAGCCCCGAAAGAGGCGTACGTACTCCACTTCAGACGAATAAGTTGTGATTTATAAAAACCAAGTTTATGGGAAAATGTGTGCACCTACACTGTAAAAAAAAAAAAAAAATCCTGGAAAAAAAACGGTAAACTACTGGAAGTTGTGGTTGCCAGCATCATACCGTACCTATACAGTGTGTTACTGTTTTTGTGTTAGAGCTGTTGAATTAAAGTGTTATACTGTAGCTGGCAATACGGTATTTAGCTGTAAATTTCAAAAACAGTAACACACTGTAATTTTACAGGATGATGCTGGCAACCACAGCTGCCAGTAGTTTACCGTTTTTTTAGATGAAATAAACTCTGACCCATGCGTACGGACACTCTGGAGACGGAGCAGTTTGGCGACACTGATTGAGCTGGAGTTAAATGTATTTTTGGTCACTTTTAGGCAGAAGATTTAAAGAAAATGATACATATACAGAAAGATAATACAAATATAATTTGGGCCGTTTAGTGAAACTGAAAACCATAAATCTTCATTATGAGTCATAAATGCGTACATGTTCACATAATAAAAAGTTTAAATAAATAAAGTAATGATTTAAACTAAGTTTTACTCCTGATATGAACATTTAGATTAAATATGCCATTTTCATTAATGGAGTTAAACACTTTTTTGCAAATAGGCTAATTTTACAACTCCCCCAGAATTAAACAGTTGAGTTTTTACCATTTTCAAATCCATTCAGCCGATTTTCTGATATTTAGAAGAATATCAGTAACCAGACAGTTTCTGGTCTCATTGACTTCCATAGTAGGAAAAAAATATACCATTTTTTTGGTTACTGTCTGGTTACTGATATTCTTGTATATATATATATATATATATATATATATATATAATCGGCTGAATGCATTCGAAAACGGTAAAACCCCGCTGTTTAACTCTGGGGGAGTGGTAAAATGAGCCTGTTTCCAAAAAAAGTGGAGTATCCCTTTAAATTACATGAAATCATTACTGAGAAGTTACAACATTGTTTATATACATTACAAATATTATATACATATTTTGCAGTGGATGTGATGCTTTTCAACACTTTTCCTGTGACATGCTGTGTTTTAATATTTTAACTACAGATAATTGCTCATGATAATAGCAGATAATATGGAAAACAGTCTCGATAAGTCGAAACCACGAACGTCGTGCTGAGTGAGCTGAACTGTATGAACGGTGTTCGTGGTTCGATTTGTCGAGACTGTTTTCCAAAGATGGCTCCTGTCTTTATACACGAAGTGAACAGTCTTTATAAAGTATCTTCTAATTAAACGGTCTGTACACTTACAAAGTTCTCAATGCTTCGTTTTGCATGTATGGACCCTCATTATGTTACTGTGTTAGTGTGAGTTTATTTTGAGCCTTGTTAGTGGTATAAACTAGCGATTTTTATTTTTCATTACTCTATGCCCTATATACTACCGTTATACGCTAATGAGTTTTTAGAGATGAAACTCTTTATATTCAATTATCATGAAAACAAATCTCAGAGAATGGTCTGCTTGGTAGCAATGTGTTATTAGACCAAAGGTTCGTTTTGCGCCAGAGTTCTCCTTTAATATATGGCATAAATTATATGCTGTATATAGATTTTTGCTTTTCCCCTATCCTGGATGTATTCCTCTTTGCAGTGCATCATAGAACTACTGTATGCTGCATACTGTTTTTATGTCATTAACTCACTAAATATTGAAAGAGATATTTTTTTTTGTACACATCCTGTAGATGATGATTAATTAATAGTTTCATAAGACAATAGCAAGCAAAATGTTTTGTATTATTATTACTATTTTTAATAGCTATGTTTCAAAGCTTCTCCCTTTATTCTCGACTAATTAATTAGCAAATAATTCTGCTTTTCATGCTTGAAGTTTCTAAATTGCCCCTAACTACTCAGCAGAGAGTGTTTGCTGAAGATATTGACTAACTTAACCTCCTGCTGCGTGCTAATGAACCACAAACCAGCACAATAGGAGTAAATCAATACAGGCAAGTATATGATTTTAAGAAACAAGGCCTTTTGATATTTGAGTAATGAAGTTAAATCCTACATGCAACATGAGAGCAAGTCTTGTGATGTCTTAAGAGGTTTTGCATGCTTTTAACAAACGGCGTTGCTACGCACTAGGGTTTTCATGGACGAAAACAGCATTCATTGCTAATGCAGCACAGCTTTCCCATGTAACCCCTTGAGCGCGAGAGCAACTTATTGTCCCATGACAACCGCAACAACACCTCAACACAAACAAGATATTTGATATGCCATTGAGAGAGGATATTTAGCTCTAGCACGATAGCGTACAATAAATAGCCTGTCCTGAAGATGAGGTATGATTGTCAAAGCAATAACTTGGAGAAGCCAGGAATGTGTGATTTGCTTCACAGCGGGCCATGAATATACATCATTCCTCAATAAATTATACTCTAACATGCCAGTATTACCAGCAGCAAATTACTCTCAACTCCATATTATGGCATGAAATGAGTAAATCACTAGGACTTCATGTTGGTGAAAAAAGTGTTTATGAGTTGAGCAAACTTTAGAGGAAACAAATACATTCGTTTTTCACGTTTGTCTCAGTAGCATTTTAGTTTGCTCTTGTTATGGATGTGGTAAATTGCATGTTTTAGAGGGTCTGTACCTCTAACTATGCGTTCTTTTAAAGTTCTTAAGGCCAGAGACAACGTTCTCTAATGCCTTTTTAGGGTATGAAGTTTCTAACAACATTCGTCCCTGTTCTCCATGTGTCAGCTGCTTTGTCAGGCGCTCGTTGTAAATATATTAGGCTTGGTTAAGTATAGTTCACTCCTGATGCCACTTTTACTGTATCCTTGGTTAGCTATCATGTGACATGCTTACAACTCCTGGCAACCATGTTTGTGTTTATGGACGGCTCTATGCCCCTTTAAAAGGGCCACCATCTAATGTTTCCACGAAATCTCAAACCTTTATCTTAGAGATTTTTTTTTGGAAGTAGTTGCTGTATATCCCATGAAACATTGAAAAAGGTTACAATTCGGAGTCGTCGTGTGAAATAGAAGTGGCATTTTTTTTTTCTGAAGTAAAACACTTTTTCATGTTGATTTTGAGATGTATAGTTCCTTGCACAATACTATGTTACATCGCTTTTACCATAGTGCTTAAACACATTCTGACGTTTGCATCACATTATCAGCTCCATTTGGCTTTAATGATGTTGTAAACTTGTTTGGTAGCTCACCTGGTATCTGCATTTTACATACATTGCATTTTTTTCAATGAGCCTGAGTTGGTGAAATGAGTATAACGCATGTTAAGTAGGCTAAAATGAATGTTGAATTTTTGGTTAAACAGTTCAATATTTGTTTAACCAGCTCCAGCAATAGTCCTTATTTCCTCGTCCTCTGTGTAAATAGATGAATTATCTCTTGGTGCAGACTAAGGAGGTGAAGCTGTAATAGGGGTTAAGTGTCCTCACCGCTAGCAACCATCTAGTAATGAAGTTAAAGCTGCAGACACACAGAACCAGGCATCACAGGGTTTGCATTGCTTTGCTAATGAGGGACCTGAATGTGGCGAATTTGACAGGGAAATGGGCTTCATCATTGCCTTGCTGTTGTGGGCTGATCTTTGTGTTGTTTAGTCGGTGGGGAAAGAAAAAGAAGGACCGTTTTGGAGAGAAAACTGTTGCACTTTTGATTTTGGAAATAAATTCCCATCAGTTGTCTTTGATAAACTTTCGAAATGCAGATTTTGTTGAATAAACAAAACATTTAATTTAATTCTAAACATGCTCTGTTTGCCTCCAGTAATTTGTAAGTTATGCTAGCTCATTTAAATGCTTTCTTGCATCTTGACAACACAATTCATAACTCAAAATGCAAGATTTTCAGTGTTTCCACAATGGACAGTATAGCGACATTAGCATTGAAGTTCGAAGCATGGAATTTTTTTAAAGGAACACTTCGACTTTTTGGGACTTTGGCTTATTCACCAAAACCCCAGAGTTAGATAAGTCCACACATACCTTTTTCATATCCGTGCGTGCTGTAAGTCTGTCTGACGCACCCACCGCTAGCCTAGCTTAGCACAAAGACTGGATGTAAATGCATACAGCTAGCATACTAATCCCAAATAAGTGACAAAATAATGCAAACATATACAAATATAAATCACAACATGTAAATAGGAAAATGTTTGCATAATTTTGTCACTTATTTGGAATTAGTATGCTAGCTGTATCCATTGACGCACCCACCGTTAGCCTAGCTTAGCTCAAAGACTGGATGTAAATGGATACAGCTAGCATACTAATCCCAAATAAGTGACAAAATAACGCAAAAATATACAAATACAAATCACAACATGTAAATAGAAAAATGTTTGTGTAATTGTCACTTATTTGGGATTAGTATGCTAGCTGTATCCATTTACATTTAGTCTTTGTGCTAAGCTAGGCTAGCGGTTGTGCGTCAGACAGAGTTACAGCAAACTACCTCTGGGGGATATGGTATAAGCTAAAGTCCCCAAAAGTCAGAGTGTTCCTTTAAAAATGATTTATCTGTGCACATCTTTATTTGATTTTTTTTATTCATATGCCCTCTTAATCTTTAATTTCAAAAAAACTCCCCCTTCTCTGATGATGTGTTTACTGGAGTAAGGGCGGTACAACCTGTCAATCACACGAGATCGACCAATTGCAACCCACAACCATCCAATGATCCAATCAATCCCCAATGGACAAAATCAAGTCCCGTCCTACAATTTTTTTTTTTCGTTTTGTTTCAGTTCAGAAGCTATTTCACTTAGATTTACGTCACTGATGTGATGTTGATGATATGAAGAAGAAGAACATTTCTGAAATCTGTCATTAAGTGCTCTTTATTAACTAAATGTAATTGTAGTGGTGCTTCATTTAGGAATTATTATGTTTTTGGACTAATCTTTTAACAAATTGTTTTGATAGACCTGCTTTCTTATGACGCTTAGACACTCTTGCAAATTGTAATGAAGAATAATAAGACTTAGGAATTATTTGAGTAAAAGATTCAGTGATTCACACAAAGAGACACTGAATTGTTGCCAATGCCAACTGTCACATTGATGTAAACTGCACAAATAGTCACTGAATAAGTTAGTGAATGATTCCGATTTTTTTTTTAAATGAATAGACTCAAAAAGATTCAAGTTAGTGGGCTTAATCGAAATCTACCCTATAATTTGGATATGATCGTGACATGAAGGGAATGCTCATAGAATTTTAAAGGCTTTTTGTATTTTTCTATGCGAATATAAATAATATACATAGTTAGAGATTTTACAGAAGAAAAAAGCTCTGTTCTCTATGTAACCCTCCTCCGCATCAGTGGATCATAGTTTTATATTACCGTTCAGACTTGGCCTGGGATCAAAACTGCAGCATCGTGTTTAATTTCATGCCTCTGAGCTCTTATGCCATGCTGGAGAGCTGAGCAATGCGTGGGAGAGACCGAGGGGCTGCTGGTCACTGACGCACCGTGTGTTTGTACGCTAGTGCATTGTGGATGGTGACCACCAGTGTGCAGCATCCCATGAGTGCGTGGACCAGTGGTGTAAAGGCCTGGACATTGGTATTCTGTTGGGACTGAACTGTAACTAATGGGTTTCTAGACTCAATGGGACATAAAACTGAAGTGAGGTGTAGGAAAATATCATCATGGCTTTTTGTAGTGCAGTACCATCTGTTTAAAGGTGAATTGTGCTGTTTTTTTACTGTGCACAACAACCCTCAAAGTAAAATAATAGCAGACAGATTTCACATGCTTGTTTAAAACCTTACACACAATGTGTAATTTAAACTTCATCTTTTTTTTTTTTTGGTTTGCTTTAATTTTACCTCCATTTTTGAGTCTGCCGTTGAACCGCACTGCAAAAAGTTGCATATACTATAAATGTCAGTAAAAAATAATATTTTCAAGATTTTTTTCTTTTGTCAAATCAACTTAAATAATTTATTTAGTTCAGATAACTTATTTTGAGTTTCTGATGATTAAATCAATCTCCTCACATTTTCCATTTCAATCAACTAAAATTTTTTACAGTGTACTTACCAACATATACTTCTCTTTAGCTTATACTATTAGATCCATGCAATATTTTTTTTAAATGACACATTTACATAACATAGCATTTTTTTTTTTAATTTAGTAGCAGCAATTTAATGCTGCTACTGTCACAGAAATGGCATCCTTCACCTTATTCGCATCTTCTTTTGTTGAGTTTTGTACTATTGTAAAAGGCCAGATGTTGAAAAAGATGCCGTCTGAGCGATTCGCCCTGTCTATTTTGGAAACGATGCATTTTTATCAATCTCCGACCATGATGAGATGGGTTTTCCTCTTTGTGTATACCATGTCTGTCCACCACACGAACTGCTCCGCTGCCCTGCGTAGCCCATCAAGACAGAGTAATTCAGTGCTGTCTGTCATTCAGTGGCTATTTCACCCCTCTCTCTTCAGCTGTCATCTGTTATATCCCCCCACCTCCTGCTTCACCTCTATGATCCGTACTATTCTCACTGGGATTTTCAGATGTACTCTTACACAATCCAGTGGACAGGTTAACTGACATGCCCTTTAATATGGCCTCTCGGTACCAGGGGAACTTGGCTTTTCTATGTCGTTCTGCGAAAGCAGGTGATGAGCTGAGCTGTAACTCACCGATCAGGGTTCGCTGTCGTCAGTGGCGTGAAATAGAAATGTTTTGATTAACAGGTCTTATGGCATGTGTTCTTTACACTTTAGATATACTGATTGAATTCGCTGTTGTCAGATGATGGTATTTTGATATAGAATATACACTGATATAAATTTGGTGTAGAGACAAGTTTCACTCAGAAATTGCAAAAGCAATTAATGAATTACAAAGAAGCATTGAATATTTAGAAATTTTGAAGTTGAAAAACTGAAAAAGCATTTTCTTGTAAAACATGCTCCAATAATCTTAAAAAAAAAATCAATTTTTTTTAATTTGTATTGTAACAATGTATTTATTATATATTCGCTAGAATTTATATATATATATATATACACTGTATATACAAGTTGGCACAGCAAAATTGGTCTAATATATATATATATATATATATATATATATATATATATATTAGCTGCCTATATGTGTGTGTGTGTGTGTATGTGTGTGTGTGTATATATATATATATATATATATATGTATGTATGCATGTATGTATATATATATATACATATATATATATATATATATATATATGTGTAATATTGTGTTATCCACTTTATGGCACATGCATTTTCTGCAAAAATGTTGAAAAGTAAGATGCTTTTTCATTATTCATCATATACATGCATTATTCACATTTTTTATTCAAACACCATGTTTTTTTTAAATTTTACAAATAATCTGCATGTTCAACACTATATACATGAATGTAAATACAGTGCATTTTCTAAAAGACATGACACTGTCGAAACAAATGTCTTGAAAGCATAAAAATGCATTAGTTTCGAAGAATAAAAAGCCTTTTAATGACTTAAAAGGAAGCTGTTGGGTTTTGTCTGAAAAGTTGGTTTGAATGTGCATTGTCACCATAGAGATATAGTTGTAGGCAGTATAATTTTTAAGGTCGATAACACAAGCATTGAACATAAAAGAGTTTTGGGACAGCTGTGAGATTGGTAGATGTTTTTTTTTTTCCTCCCCTGAAAATCTCATTGCAAATGGCCCTCAGCATTGACACAGATGCGCTTACCAGTTGGTTTTCACCCCTCGACAGCTGCCTTCCATCTTACATGTCCCAGTAAGACCCTTTTTCTTGTATTCCGGCACTATGGTCCATTAGAAGACCAGAAAGTCTTGCTCAGCTTGGGTCTGGATAAATGATCAAATGACTGGTAGACTTTTCCATTACCTGGCAATGGCACAGAGTTTACACAATGGAGCCCATGCCAGGGCTACAGTGTCCATGCCAGTTACCTTAGTTTTAGAAAGGTCAGGACAACAGTTGCATGGAGAGTTCTGAGTCTGTGAGAGGGATAAAGAGATAATGTTGCAGGTCTCTCTTACTCTTTTTCCTTTACACCTTTGACTCTCTCTGTGGCTTTACGGGCAGGGAAAGGTAAGCTACGGTGACCGTTTCACTCGAGCCTTGAGTTTTGGAGTCATGGGTTCCCTCTGGGTGAAATTGGGAAACTGGTCTCGAAATTGGGAGCATTGTCCCTCGTCCTGCAAGACATAAGAAATATGACAAGAATAAAAGAAATGATGAAGAGTGGGGAAAATAACCAACCAATGCAATCGTAGAGAGGGATTTTTTGCACTGAGCACGACAAGGCAAAGGAACCAGCATGGACCTCACGCCAGCCAGGACTTCATACTCATCAAACCTGCTAAACCCAACAAAAAATACAAGGCATTTAAAGGGATAGTTTATCCAAAAATGAAAATTCTGACATTAATTACTCACCCTCATATCGTCCCAAACCTGTGAGACTTTTGACCATCTTCGGAACACAAATGAAGATCTTTTTGATGAAATCTGAGAGATTTCTGTCCCTCCATTGACTGCTACGCAACTACCACTTTGACGCTTCAAAAAGATCATAGAGATTGTAAAACTAATCCATGAATTGAGCGGTTTATTCCAGATTTTCTGAAGAGACTTGATCAATAAGCCTAAATTAAATCTGTTAAATCATTTAAAGAGTTTGTGTCTCTTTGTGAGAAGTATTTGATATTGGAAAAAGGATGACAGACACACACACAAAAAAGAAAAGATAGAGGAAGCAAAGCAGGTTTCAAAGACTGTGTAAATAAAAACTCTTGTCTGACTCACTGAAATTCCCCAAATACACTGTGCTCCTGGATTCAGAAACTAGTTTTGCTTTTAATGATGCCTTGAGAGTTGTGTAAGTGTGTGTGTGTGTTTGTGACTTGAAGGCGGTGAAGTGCACCTTTCAGGCTGGTCAAACAGCAACAGCCTCCTCCATTTGTTCAGCGTGAGTGTGTTTGATCCTGTTCTCCCAGACTTCTATTCTGATGGTTCTTTTGATTCAGCTCTTTCAGCGCTCCTTTGAGACGCAGCAAAGATTTGAGAGTATCCTTGTCTGATCTCAACCTTTATCATGGGCCAAGCCAACTGATGTACTCATTGGTTTGAAAAACGGAGCGGCTAAACCTGAGGCTTTACCTTAAAGTGCATCTGGACTCCAAATAGATATGGATATAGCTTGATATTGAACAGAATCCCAGTCTTTTGTTGTCTCATGTTCTATCTCTGTACTCTTCTTTTTTCTTTTGTCTATTGTATTCCCATCTCTTTCGTTTGCCTTTCTTGGCTTCTTGTTCGTTTATCCTCCTTTAGTGCTTTCTCTCGTACAGACTCTTTTCTTAAACTTGTCTGGTTGTCAGTATACATGATGCCCAGTGGTGTGGGCGCCAATCATTGTACGTTTGCCTCATAGGCTTCCATTGTAACCGTGTAGCTGTCGACAATTTCTTTTTACAAACTGCAAATTTGCATATTTGACTGCTGTTTTACCAAATCTTTTGAGTTTTGAATTTGCATGGTTCATTCAATCAGGTTTTAGTTTTACAAAATGTATTATGTCAGAATTATATGAATACACTATCATTCAAAAGTTTGGAGTCGGTAAGATTTATAAATGTTTTTGAAGGAAGTCTCAACAGGGCTATATTAAAATGACCCATAAAATGGGAAGGAGTTTCGATTATTTTAGATGTTATTTGAAAGTTTGGTAGATGCTGTGGAAAGTTAAAACCATCACTTTAATCTGTAGTGCATTAAAGTCAGATCTTAATTTGGGAGGCTTTGTTAGACGGATGCTCATCAACACCACAATGACCTCTGGACTTCTGTTTTTTCGTCCTTTGAGCCAAAGGTGTTCAACAGTTTTGTCCCTGGAGCACTGTAAAAAGCAAAACCAACAAACCACTTGGTTGAAGGTCGTGTGTGGGACTGTCGACTATGTCGAGAGAGTAATTCTCTTTAATGATCAGCTACGAACGGATCACTGGAAGAAACCGCATTGATATGGTGAATGTCTCAACTCGTGAGCGTTACTGCGACATTGTGTGGGCTGTGAATCTATACAATGAGTGAAAGTGAGGGATTATGCTGATGAACAAACATCATAGTGATGTTCTCTTGCAGTTACAAATGCTATAGAGGGAATCAGTCTCAAGATCTTGTGGAAAAAATAAAACTGTTGTGCACCATTCAGAATTGAATTCCTGTTAAATTTCAAATCAGTTCTCGGTTTTGATTCAGGTTGCAACAAAGAGAACTGAAGTGGCTAAGAATTGCAGAATTGAAATTAGAATTTGAATGTAGAATTTTTAAAATTAATTGTTTTAAAAAATACTAGAAAAGTAAAGACCAACTTGATGGCTGAAAACTTGTTTTAAAATTATTTTAAATATTTTAAAAGAACAATGGATGGATTTATGGATGGATAGAATTGATGGAGACAATTGATGTATACAATTGGATGGATGGATGGATGGATGGATGGAAACCATTGATGGATTGTTTGATTGATGGATGGATGGATACAATTGATGGATTGATGGATGGATGGATGGATGGATGGATACAATTGGTTTATTGATTGATTGATGGATGGATACAATTTGATGGATGGATGGATGGATACAATTTATGGATTGATTGATTAATTGATGGATGGATGGATGCGATGGATGGATACAATTGATGGATTGATTGATTGATTAATTGATGGATGGATGGATGGATGGATGGATACAATTGATAGAAGGATGGATGGATGGATGGATACAATTGATGGATTGACTGATTGATGGATGGATGGACGGATGGATACAATTGATGAATGGTGACAATTGATGGATGGATGGATAGATGGATGGATGGACACAATTGATGGATGGATGGACACAATTGATGGAAAGATAGATAGATGGATGATGGATGGATGGATGGATTGATGAATGGTGACAATTGATGGATGGATGGATAGATAGATGGATGGATGGACACAATTGATGGATAGATAGGTGGATGGATGGATGGATAGACACAATTGATGGATGGATGGACACAATTGATGGATGGATAGATAGATAGATAGATGGATAGATAGATAGATAGATAGATAGACGTGAAGTTAACAGTAGTTCATCTTTGTATGTGGTCCATCAGTAAAGGCTCATGATCTCCTCCTGCTGTGCTCTTCAGCAGCTTCCACTGACCAGAAGGAGTTCAAATAGCCAAGTGTGACATTTCAGTGCAGCCATAGATCTCTTCGCCGGTAGCTTAATGAAGCGCAGCGAGGAAACTCGGCCTGAGTCATACGCAAGCACAGACACACAGCTTCCAGCCACACACACGCATACACATACACACAACCACAAACAAACTGACCTTTCGAGCCTGAAACTGAAGCACTTGATATAAGAGCGGGCCATCAAATATCACACAGCCAACATCTGCACTGACTGAATGTGCAGTTGTGAACCGAAGCCTGACGCTGATGTAGTTTGCAGCGGAGTGTGTTTTAGAGGACATTGCTCTTGCTAGTGTGAGCATATCCCTTGTGAAGATGCTATCTTTAAATTGCTATTGTCTTCTGTATCAGGACCTCTGCCGGTGAGAATGGATGACAGAGGTTTTCACCCACATGGTTAGTCATCTCTGCGGAGACAGGAGGAACCTCCACAGAACTATACGCCAGCCTTGACAGCTTTAGGCCGAGCAACAAAAGGAGTCTGTTACCTCTCTTCAATCCAACAATACATGTCAAAGAACACTGATAGAGATCTTAATGTTCTTCTTTCATCCCAGGCTTTTTTGTACAAAAGCGTCGCCTGTTAATCAGTGTCGCATATACATTTATTATGTCGCTATGCACTAAGGTTAGCATCACTGTTACTATTGCTCATGGAGAACAAACCTTTAACCCAAAGTATGACATTTTGGTGCATAACTTATGCAAGCCATATCTGGAGAGCAGAATATCATAAACCTTTTTTATCAGAGTATCAAGGCTGGGCCGGTTCGGAGCAACAAGAGTCGTTTGGATTGGCTATAGAGACAGTTAGTTATTTTGACTTGAGCCAAACTATAACCTAGCAACCACATAATCATGAGATGGCAACTGTACATGTCGATAAGTCAGTCTTTGATTGGACTAGTCATCAATATGATTTGAACCTTTTGCTTCACTTTCATATCATCACTGATGCGCAGTGAAAGATTTGGTGATTATGAAAAACTCAAAATACTTATTTGAATTTTTTATCTGTTTTATTATATTTTTATTAATCATTTTTCATGTTAATTTTAGTTTAGTATTTAGTAATTTCGTTATGTAATTATAATTTTTTTCAAGATTTTAATTGTAGGTAAATTATTTTATTTCCGTTTTAATTTTAGTTGTTGGTTTCTTTTTATTTCTATTTTTATTGTAATTTATTCTGTTCATTTATTTATTTTAGTGCCTTTTATTTTAGTTCAGCTTTATTTCAATTAAAGAAAATGTTTTTAATAGTTATCAATTATAATAAAGATCTTTAGTTATCAATAATAATGAGAGTAAAATAATAATGCGAGTTACAAGATGGTGTATATTTTATTAAATACCTTCCAAACAAACAGATGATAATAATACATTTGTTTATTTTTGAGATCCTGATCAGAGCACCCCTATTTTATTTATTTATTTATTTAATAATAATAATAATTTTATTTTATTATTTTGTTTTATATTTTATTTTATTTATTGTTTTATTTGTTTTATAAATTTGTTTTATAATTATTTATTATAAAAAAATAATAATTATTTTATTATTTTATTTTATTTATTATTTTATTAATGTATTTTATTCTATTATTTTGTTTTATTTTATTTATTATTGTATTATTGTGTTTTATTTTATTATTTTGTTTTATTTTTTATTTTATCCAAACTAAATGACAACAAGCTAAAAAAAAAAAAAAAAGCAATCTTCTTGAGTCCTGACACTGCACCATTATGAAAGGAGACGGACAAGGATGTTTTTCATTTTCACGCTTGTCCAAAATAAGGGTTATCTTTTCCAAAATGCTAATATTTCTTTTGTCACTGTCACACGGGTAGTATTTTGTCATAAACAAAGCTCTCAGTCTCTTTAGTTGAGAAAACAGGCCTTTTCTCAGTCAATTTAATTTTCGATCTTCTGCTTATCTGTTTAATAAAACACAGCACCGTTTCTTTTTTCCGTTGTCGAGAGGCTCGCTTGGTGGCTTTTGTATGACTGCAGTTTCCCCCACTGTTTCTCGACATGTGGAGGTTTTGATGAGCCATTGACATTGATTTCTGGCAATAACGCATCTCCCATTGTCAAGGCCAAGAAAGTAATCATGAACGGATGCGCCGGTTCTTTTCCGTTGAAATTCAGATCCACTCAGAGGACTGGCAGTTAGCTGTATTCCAAGCTTCATTGACTTGACTGGATATTATTGACTGATCAGTGTTCTGTAATGAACTTCTTTAAGCTGCTTAAATATTGAAGAGGGCCAAACCCCCAGAGTGATGTGCCCTCCGGGGCTTTAGTATAGGGCTAAAAACGACGGCCATTCCCGAGATTTATTTACACACTGGGTGGCTGCCAGGCTCTGCAGTAAATTCTTTTATAGGTGGGTGTTCAACTAAAGCCTCTGGTAATTCAGCCTCAGTCCATCACACCAATGGGAAGCATGTTGAAATGTGATTTAGTACACTAATTAGAGATGCTAATTGTTTTCGTCCCTCAGGCTTTGCTGATGGGTGTCTGTGGAGTTCTCAGAGGATACTATTGGCTCCAGGAGAAAGAGAGAGTTAATAGTGAGAATAGGAGAATTTACCGACTTTTTTGTCTTAAATGTGGCAGAAATAAATTAGTTATCTTTTCAAAGTTTACTAAGAAAAAAAAATCCATCTTTCCACAACAATTTTAAGCAGCATAACTATTTTCAACATTGATTATACAAATAATTGTTATTTGATCGTAAACTCAGCATTTTAGATATGTTTTCTGAGAAGTGGCTGCTGAAAATTCATCACATGAATTAATTACATTATATGTCAAATTGTCAAGTTCACATAACTTAATTATTTCAATTACGCATGAAGTTTAATACTTAATGTTAAGTTTATTGACTTGTTAAGTCAACTGATCACTTTTTACAGTGTATTTTCTGCCAGTAAAACTTCAAATTAATCAGAGATTTCCTTATATTGTGTCTTTCTTTTGTCTGTCCCTCTTTTGTCTCTCTTAACTCCAAGTCCAGTTGGCATGATTTCTCCACATGACTCCCAAATTGCTTAATTATTAATTTAGCCCTCATCAATCATTTGCAGAGCCGAAATCTTTATGTATTAACAAAAATGAAATTGAATAATTTATTCAAGGCTGAACACAAGCTATTTCAGGAATGATTTTACTGAAAGTTAGCCAAGACATGGGCTAAGTTAAATGGTCTGGAGAAGTTTATCATTTAGTTCTATGTTTTAAGTCTATTATATGTGTTCGGCTTGTTTGCCATTCGTCTGTGGGAATTGTGGCATTTGAGCAAAAGCCTTGGTTTTCCTTTGAGGTTTCTCTTAAAGAATCCAGTTTCTAATGGGAATTCTGGGAACATCATGAATATGCAAATATCCACTGACATGTTTGTCTTTTAATCAATCTTTAACAGCACTCTAAAATAACTAAAAGAATATCTAAACGCATATCATGCCAGATAAATTGACCTGAGAAGCAAACTTATGTTCAATCCTTATATTTTCATCAAATTGGGAGTTTTGACAGAAAAATGACTTTGGAAATGACAGTCTGTGAGATTCCTTACACACACTGTACAGATTAATAGGACTTTGTCATCACTTGGGTTCAATGTCACTCTCATTCAAGGCACCAAACCATGAAATGGGCCCTTCCTGGCCTTTCTCAGTGTTATTAAACAATAAAGAGCTCAATTTCAACATGAACTCTGAGTGCCGGTTCCATTTCATTCACTATTGTTTGCTGACATAAAGGCCAATATAGGTCAGCCATACAGGTAAAGGAAGTCAAGAACCCATTTTTTATTTTTATTATTATTTTTTTTTTTAAGAATACACTCACAAACACACTCACACACACAAAGGAGTTCACCAAGGCTGCATTTATTGCATAAAATAAAGTATTGTGAAATGTAAAATGTTTTCTAATTGAATATACTATAAAACTTTATTATTGCATAAAAACATCTCAAATTTTGGAAAAAATAGTTTGTAGAATTTAATGTTTTACTCTGTACAATGTAAGATCTGTTATGTGTTTTCCCCATTATGTGTTTGTCTTTTGTTGTAAAATGTCATTATAAGCTTTTGTAAAAGTTTAATAAAAAATAAATAAATAAATAAATAAATAAAACTTTATTATTTTTTTTATTTATGTATGACGTTTATTTACTTTTTGAATTTTAAGGCAATTGGTTTCCTCAATTTTTATGGAAGCGTATTGCATGCACTTGAAAAAGTGCAAAAAATCTATTCTTAATTTCTGAATTAACGCGTTCATTATCTCAGAATTACGAGATTGTTTTTTTACTGAAAAAAGCTTTTGCACTGTTTTTCTGTATTGATTGAATGAATTGACTGAATTGATTCTAAATTGATGAATGACTTGATTATCTAAAAAAAATCACACAAACTCAATTCACACAGAGTGAAAAAATGTTTTTCAAGAAAAATATATCTCATAATTCTGAGAAAATCAAGTTATTAATTCAGAAAAACAGAGCAAAAACTTTTTTCCATAAACTATCTCATAATTCTGAGATAATTAACTTAAAAAATAGTGTAGATTTAAGTCAAGATTAAGTCAACTGATAACTTTTTAACAGTGTAGGATTTTTTATTTTTTTCGGGACACAAACTTAGATTTTTGTGGTTGCTTGACAGCCCTGCCCGAATGGCTGACCTATTGGCCTTTTTACAGCACGCAATAATCAATGAAATGTATATAATGTATGTTGGTAAACGTGGTCAAAAAATTTACCATATATATATGTAGTTTATGTATTTTGGTGCTTTTTTATCACTTTTACCTTTAGGAGATAAAAGTGTCACACAACAGCATAAAGCTAAGCTCAGTATAATCAACTGAGATCTGATCAGCATAATTGTATTTAAAGCATTAAGTCTGGAAAGGAAATCTATGGCACCCTCTATAATGAATGCCTAACGAGTCTCAATGGCTCATTCATAATTTCCTTTTCTCATTCAACAATTATCCTCGATGACATAAGATATAGGCCCATACTGTTTGTTTCTGTCTATGCTAACTGCTTAAAATTCAAGCAAATGGAGAGTAACTCAACTGTAGCTGAGTCTCTGCATATAGCCCAGATGATTTTTCACGTGGTTTACCACATCTACAGTATCCATTAATATTTCATCTTACGCACTTTAGATTCACTGCATGGGTAAAGCAAATCGTATGCTCTCATCCCACTGTCATGGTGTTGAAGCCGAGGACCAATCTGGTCCCATTTGAGAAAAACTACTGGTCTTGAATCAGCAGAATTGTCAGTTGAATTTTTACTTGAATTGTCGTTCAATCCTGAATCAATAGAATCGTCAGATGAATTTTAATTTAACTAATTGCATGAAATGCTTATCAGTTACTCAATATCTTTATTGGATATATTAATATATGCAATGCTTTGTGGTTAATTTAAGACTTTAAGACATTATTGTGTCAGTTTGTTTAATAAAAACCGTCAATCTATTGTTTAGTTCCACATCACTGCACTGTAAAAAAAAATATTGATGGTTTAACTTAAAGTAAGTAACCTGGTTGCTTTAAAATTTTAAGTTCATTGAACTGGAAAAAGTGAGTTAATACAATGAAGGAGAATGTTTTATTCATCAGAAACTCAAAATTATGTTATCTGAACTAAATAAATTATTTAAGTTGATTTGACAAAAGAAAAAAAATGTTGTGATTACTACACTGTAAAAAAATATTGTTGGTTTAATTTAAAAAAGTAAGTAACCTGGGTTGCCTTAAAATTTTAAGTTGATTGAACTGGAAAAAGTGAGTTAACATAATGAAGGAGATTAATTTAATCATCAGAAACTCAAAATAATAAGTTATCTCAACTAAATAAATTATTATAAAGTTGATTTGACAAAAGAAAATATGTTGTGACAACAAATCTTGAAAATATTTTTTTACAGTCATTGAAGTTGAAATTCAGTACTGAATATACAGATGGGTCAAGGGGCTTGATTGTTTTTTTTTTATATACAATTGAAGAGTTCAGATGCAAAAGCCTCTAAGTGCCATTTGAAATTTTCTTCTAAAATGATCATTTTTATCAATCTTGTATATGTAAGTTCAGTAATTTCACTTTAATGGCAATGAAGATTACCCATTAATTGTCATTTAAGTGAAATTACTGAACTTAAATATACAAGCTTGATAAAAATGGTCATTTTAGAAGAAAATTTCAAATGGCATTTAGAGGCTTTTGCATCTGAACTCTTCAATTCTACTTAATTCATATGTAACAATCAAGTTATTTTCAATTTAACATGTTAAATTGCTGAAAATATGTTTTAACCACAAGTAAAACTAAACGTTTGTCATGTTTCATGTTAGGTTATCATAGTTGGAACATAGGAAACACAAATGTGCTGTGAGTTCCCTCATCATTGCCAGTAGTATTTCAATGAAAAAGCAGTATCAGATCTTTATATTCTTGTTTAGAGGAGAAAACCCTTGAGATGAAATATCTATGTCATATTTATAGTCCATTTAGCACCGAGTTAATAACTATCATTTGTCTAGCTAAGCAGCAATAGATCTGGGAGTATTGGTGTGTAACAGCAGTGTGTGCAAACTGGTTTATAGACCCATGAACACCTGTATTTTCCCATAGATTTGTGCGTGGGTTTGTGTTTGAAGTATAATCGCTGCACTTTTTAGATACGGAAACCCTGACTGTGTTAATCACAGAGGCTCAGAGCTGACATCAAACATTTTCATCAGTTCACCTGCTGGGCCCCTGCAGACCGAAGCCCATTGTGAGGGCCTGTGGACACACACACACACACACACACACGACGGACTTCCCAAGGGCACTTTCACCAGCGTCTTCGCTCAAAACTCCTACACTTGCTGTAGCATGTATAAACAGAGCACAATAAGGCAGTGTACAGTAGACTGCAAGTACCTTTCTATAGTCATTCTTGGAAGGAAACACAATTTGTGTCAACATTTTATGTACTGTACTAAAAAAGACTTTCATAACTAAGACCAACTAACAGTTTTCTCTAATTTTGCTTGAAAAAATGTAGTAATTAAAAAACCCGATCTCACGGAATTCGTACGAATTTTACGAGGTGGCTAATTCATAACAATTCGTACGACCTCACTCGTACGAATTACTACGATTTTGCTAAATCGTACATATTTTACGAATTAGCCAATTCGTATGAATTCGTACGAATGACCTACCCCTGACCCCGCCCCTAAACATAACCGTCACGTGGGTTTAGACAAATCGTACGAATTCGTACGAGTGAGGTCGTATGAATTAGTACGAATTAGCCACTTTTGAATCACTCGTACGAATTTGTGCGAATTGGTCGTGAGATAGCGTAGACTAGTTTTAAAACGAGACCATTCTCAGTTGTAACTGAGTTTTGGTCTGGCAAAGCGTCATAGACAAATCATTTCCAGAGGGGCGTCACCAACAGACGTCGCGGGTAAACCTAAAACCAATCAGAGCGATGAAGGAGATGACGTATGCATAGCGGCAGCGAGTGTTGTTCTTTGCTCGTTTTTTAACTAAAAGGAAACGTTCAAATCGCTTAAAACATACGCGATAGCTGATTCAAACGAGTGATGTTCGACGCGGCATCCATCCTTGTAATGTAGGGTACAAAATCTGCTTCAAACTATGAGCGCTGTCGTCATCGTGTAAAACCCGCCCCAACGTGTCTGATTGGTGCCGCGATTTTGCCGGATTAGAAATGGGCTTTAATGAGCTCTTTGCCTAACACAGTCTCATCCCAAATCGTCATATAACTGACGTTTTGGGACGTATTTTGACCATACGTCAATATCCGCCTTTTTAGGGCCCCCTTAAACGTCGGTAGATGGCGATCCCGGGCCGTCATACAAGTGACGCTTTACCTTTAACGTCAGTTAGGTGACGGGTTAGGTTTAGGGTTAGGTTTAGGTATGGGGTAGAGTTAGGATCCCATAACCTCATCTACCGACGTTTAAGGGGGCCCTAAAAAGGCGAATATTGACGTATGGTCAAAAGACGTCCCAAAACGTCAGTTATATGACGATTTGGGATGAGACCGGGTTGCTTTGCCAGACTAACTTTCAGAGCAAATCTAAATTTGCCGGAAGTTGTATGGGTTTTCCCAGGCTACGCCATTGGTGGAATTTTCCGTTTTCACTGTTATACGCTTGGAGGCGCTATGAGGCCCTGTTCCCACCAGGACAAATTTCGAGACGATGTTTAACTCCTCGTGACTAAACAAAGGGCGCCAATGTGTGTGTGCACACCGACGCATAAAAGCATCATTTAAAAAACTAAAAAAGCTTCGAGGTCGTTTTTTTTTTTAATTTGACGCACTGCGTCAAAAACTATCCGACCAATGAAATTGGCTCTTTTGCTCGCGTTTTTGGAGCTTCTGAAGTTACAGTAAAACACAACTTGGGGGCGCTCAAACACAAAATGGTCTTGTCGAGCACACACACGCAGCGGAGAAGAAGATATTTACGCCAATTAGCGTCACCGTCTACACAGCCAGGAAGAAATAAGACGAGGAAGATGCGATGCAAGATGAATGTTGAGCTGCTGTTCTCGTTGGTGCTAGAACATAAAGAACTATATGACAAACGCGACAGTGACTGCAAACATCTTTATAAAAGAAAACTGATATGGAGTGGAGCAAATTGGCGCCATCTAGTGTCAGGGAATGAATTTGCATGTTCATTTGGCTCATCGTCAGCGAAAATCGCTCGGGTGTGAACACAAAAAACGCGTTGAAAAATGCTGCCGAATAATGCGCGCTGATGAGCTATAGGACTGTGCAGGCATTAGTTTGTTTTGTAATAGCAAAAAGACCTTCTTTTTCTGAAACAATGTTTAAAATGACAGAAAGTTAATTCATTTTTTGTTAAGGTGATTTCTCGTTTCATAGAATGACCAAAATATAGCGCTAGCACTTGCCCCCTACTGCTTCCTTATGACTGTAACGAAAAGCTAGGCCGCACTGAGTTCTCTTTTAACCATTTTCCCAGAGCTCTATCTGAATACCATCACCCCATAATACAGATATCCAGCAGTGAACTCTTAAAAGCTCTTACCCAGCTTGCACTTCGTTCTCATATGAATATGTCCATTATGCTAATAATGCCCCTTAGCTATGCACACAGAGAACTTGGCTCACATTTCTTTTATTCCTCTTCCCTACAGTTCTGGCTTATCACAGCTCTCACAATTACGACTAATTCAGCGATAAGGCTTGCCACTGAGATCCACAGTAATTATGCTTGGAGGGCATTTCTCAACTCTTCTTAGTAATGACGCTAGCCTGAGTCTGCGCTCCGCTGGGAGGAGGGAAAAGGCTCTCGGGTGGCGGCTGACACCCCTGAGGGAGCGGTTTGGAGGACAGAAATGCATCCTCACTGGTGGAGCTGAACTGGATAAAAGGGTCTCGAGGGTGTTCGTTGGGCTAGCAAGGTTAAAGCGAGGCGTTAGCTTTGCCAAAATGCCGTTGATTTTTTGCACCACACAGCGCTAATCCTAAAAAGCTAGCTTAATTCTACACAGACGAACCCACGTTTGAACCGTTTTCATCTTCGTACAGGTTGTCATTTTTCCGCGCGGCCAATGTGCAAAGTATCGCTGCCAAGATCAAAGTCTATATCTGTGTTTCGTACAGTTTGGCCACAGTGTGTCTGTTTATTCATTACGACCTGACATTTTCTCTTTGTTTTTGAAAAAAACGTAATCTCTCAAAGCGCTCAAGCTCATCTCCATCTGCTCAGCACCATTATGCATGCACCATCACTATTGTGTTTTTTAAGATGCAAATGCGCCTGGCTTTTCGTAAGACGACACTCTCTGGTTTCGCTCTCATATCTTGGCACTTAATGCACACGCACACTGAGCTGGAAATGGCTGAAGGTTGTGGCTCAATGTACACATCCTAACCTAGTCACATTTGCGACGGCTGGCCTTTGACTAACCTGCTTGCACACGCATACTTCATTAAGACATCAATTGGATGTGTGCCTTTTCATAATTTCACATAATTTTTAGATTGTGAATCTTAAATTTGTTTCTAAAGTGTTACTTTTTGAATATGAGAATGGAAATCTTTTTATACATTTCTGGAAAAATGTATCATTTGAATATATTTTAGCGTTTTGAATTTTTTTGGGTAAACTTATTCGAGTAATTTTTAACCCTCTTCAAACTTGAAACACATTCTAATTGTGGTATTTATTTATATTTTGAATTCACTTTTCTTATATTTTCTTATTTGTTTTACTAATTTTGTTATGTCTTTGCCATTTTTTATTAGTTGAACAATATTTGATATAGCTTTAACTTATTTTTATTTCAATTGTAATTTTAATCAATTTAGTACTTATTATAAAATTTTTGCTAGTTTGAAAGTCAACCATTTTTTGAATGTATGTTTACATTTTTACATTTATTTCAGCTTTATTTCAATTACTGAAAATAGTATAGTTTTAAATAAATATAATATTTTTTTAATATTCAGTTTTAGTTATAAATAATAACCATGACACACAATCCATTATTTTTGCATTTTTTTTCCAAATTAATATTTTTCATAGTCTAAATTAATTTTTTTTAGAATTTATGTTATTTTGTTATTTTTATATATAAAAAAATTCTATATATCTTTAATTTGCTTATTTCATTTTTAGTTTAATTACTTCAACTTATCTGTTTCAGTTAGTTGCCAAGGCAAAATCAGTAATTTTGTAAGGTGTAATTTATTTCTGTTTTATTTCAATTAATGGCGGTTATTTTTTATAGTTTTAGTTAAAAATTACAACATTGCACAATTGTTTATTCCAAATTAGTGTTTTTCATCATCTCATTTTATCAAAAATTGTTACATTTTCATAATTAAAATGTAAAAACTTTAATTTTTGTCTGATGTAACAAATTCGTCTTACTTTTTCAACAGCTTTTTGAAAAAGTGATAAAAGTGATAAAATCAAATTCCACTGTTTTTAATCTGAAATACATTACGTAAATTAATTTGGTTACAGAAGATGTTTCATTTTAACTTTAGTGTAGAATGCAATGATTTCTATTTTCATTTTTATTGGAAAGCTGCAATCTTAAACATTACATGCCAGAAAATGAGCCTGAGCTCCGATCATTGGCTAAAGGCAGTTTCTGTGAATGCTGGCCGGCTCTTGGCTTGAGCATAGTCAGTTTGGCTCATGAATGCCACATCTATTTCTGTAGGTGGGTCTTGGCAGCTGTGTATCACTCCCATTTGCATCCATAATTCCCTGGCAGGATGGCGCATCACTCTTCACTGTGGTTGTCCCCTTTATGCTTTCCAGCCAGATCCCAGATGTAGCAATTCCTAAGCAGTCATTTGTTTGGGAAAGGGAGTTAATTAGTCTTGGTCTGCAAGTCATGTTGCCCTTGTGTGTCATTTGTTTATCTGTGTGTGTCTGTGTTTGTGAGATGTTGCAAACAACCATCGGGGAGAAAAGTGAAAAGTGAGTCAAAGTCTTGCATAAACTTCTAAACCAAATTATATATTATACATATACTTTTTATATACTTTTTTTTTTTGGAGCTGCAGCACGTTTGTCCCCCTTCGGATGTTTTTAATGATCATTATGTTTAGATATCAGGTGGGAGTTGAAACAGAGGTATATATATTAAGATGCATACACCTGTGCTAGCAGCTGCGTAGGGATCTGGTTGCAAAGCAATGGAAGTCTTTAATTATAATCCAAAGAGGTTAAAGTATAGCAGCTTATAAAACTTGTCATACTACATGTAAGAAAACAAGCATGAGCATCCATCCATCATCATTTTTAAATAGACACATCCATCCATCCATCCATCCATCCATCCATCCAAAGATACTTTAAACCTAAACAAATGAAGATCATATAGGTACATTTTAATTAGACAAAGGAAGGAATGTCCTTAGAAAAAGGACACAACTTAAAAAAAGTCAGTCCAAGCTATCTACCAACGCATTCTCATCCTTTAACGTCATATAGAACGCTATATGACAAAATGGCGCTATACTACGCACATGGCACCCGTTATCGTTAATATAACACGTGCTGTGAGGGCTAAGTTTAGGTGTGGGGTAGGGTGTGCGTGTCATATTCACGCTAAAGGATTTATAACGTCTTGGGTTCGCGTGTTATATTAACGATAAAGGGTGCCATGTGCGTAGTATAGCGCCGTTTTTGCATATAGCGTTCTATATGACGTTAAAGGATGAGAACGGGCTGTATCTACTCATATGTGGTGGTATGTCTTAAGCAAAAATATGACTACTCATTATTCATGTTATTTCAGGCAAAACAAAGTTCATCCACTTCTCCATCATTTAGGTTGTCTAGGTTAAGAACTAGCTATATGAGTGGCCAGACAATATTTATGCTGCGAGTGATGGCTGGAGAACTGTACTTCTCGAACACGTCTGAATAAGAGGCTTCTTCACTGGAGAGGTGTATTTAAAATGGACCTCTGTTTCCCCAGAGTCCCATCTGAATTAATCACAGGGTGAAACACTGTAACCTCATCTCTCTCTCTCTCTCTCTCTCTCTCTCTCTCTCTCTCTCTCTCTCTCTCTCTCTCTCTCTCTCTCTCTCTCTCTCTCTCTCTCTCTCTCTCTCTCTCTCTCTGTCTTGCTGGATTAATCAACTAATTATGAAATCATCTGAATTGCATGGAAATGGAGGAGTTCATACTGTGTGATGTTAGTGGAGGCGGTTGCTAAAAATTAAAATTTTCTGACATCGTAGAGTATAGGATTTAGGGTTAGAGTGAGATGACCCGGGTAAACAGAGGTCAAAGCAAAACCTCGAACATTTTAAGGACATTGTGACATTTAGATTTTCCTTCAAAACTCTCTAAACCAAAAGCTCAATCTGCTCTTCATCAGTGCTCAGTATCATAAAGCTCCTCACCTCACTTCTGTTTGAATTATCTGCGGTGATATTACATATAAATGTCAACACATCTTTGGGCTTTATTCGGTCCCTGAGGGGGGGAGATCCATTGAGCTCCAGAATTGCAGTCTTTTGCCTCTTGTGATGTGGATTTAGACTGGTTTTATTGAATGGAGCTGTATTAAATAGCTCACATTCTCATCTACATCATTGTCTTGACTTTTAGACTGGAATGGCAGAATGGGATGGCTGTGGAAATCAGCTATAACTACAGCAGGACACAATGGCTCTGATCCAAAACCTAGTGAGCTGCCTTCATAGACAGCAAGGCATCACTGGGGGCGCTCTTAAGTCTCAGCGTGGCCGTGTACCATTGTGTAAAAATTGGTTGCAATCTGAAACATCACCGATAGAGGTCGCTAAAAAATACATATAGCACCTTTAAAGGTTATATTTTGTGTAATCTTATGAGCCTTTCCTCTTAATTGTTTTTTAGCTACCATAGATCTGTAACAACACACCATGAACAATTAAACACAATCTGCAGCAAGTCTCAAGAAACCCCATGAAAAAGTTTGTAGTGCTTTAGTACTGAAAGGTATTTTACATTATGCAGTGCAAGTGTTACTGAGTTTAATTTGATTTGAGTGGGCGTTTATATATTTATTTCCCCGTATGTTTGTGCCCGTGGGGAGGAGAGTCAGATAATGAAAAAGAACTGTGGTCTTTTTGTAACCCAGAGGCACAAGTGTATCAGGGCCACCTCGTCTTCAGCCCAACTCCTGATGCCTTAAAAGCTAATGCTCCGGAGACTCGGTCTTCCTTTAGTCAGCAATCTATAATAACATGACTTCATTTAACAGCACTAGGGCAACATCTCTGTGGATTCACCTATTCATATGTAAATCAGGGGGGAAAATGTTCTTGCATTGTTTGATGGAGTCTGATTTAAATGGGCTCTACTATGCAGATTTTTTAAAATTACCATTAATTAATTAATTCATTAATTATATTGTCAATGTTATCACTTCACTCTAAAAAAACGCTGGGTTGTTTTAACCCAATTTTGGGTAAAATATGGACAAACCCAGCCATTGGGTGACATTTTTAAGTTACATTTTTAACCCAATGGCTGGTTTTGTCCATATTTTACCGAAAATTGGGTTAAAACAACCCAGCATTTTTTAGAGTGTTTAATCAGGCATTTTTATTTTCTACTTATTTTACACATTCATACCTTGAATATATAAATATTTATATATATACTTTTAATTCTATGGTTTTGAAGAGTGTGCACTCTAAAAATTGCTGGGTTGTTTTAACCCAAATGTGGGTTAAATATGGACAAAAACAACCATGTGTTTAACAATTGCATTTGAAAATATAATCCAATGCCTGAGTTTGTCCATATTTGACCCAAAATTGGGTTAAAAAGACCCCGCCTTTGTGTTTAATCAGGCATTTTTATTTTCTACTTATTTTACACATTCCATAATACCTTGAATATATATATATATATATATGTGTGTGTGTGTGTATATATATATATATACAGTATATATATATATATATATATATATATATATATATATATATAATTTATATATTTAATTTATATTTTTAAACTATGCTTTGAAATCTATGGTTTTGAAGAGTGTGTACTCTAAAAATTGCTGGGTTGTTTTAACCCAAATTTGGGTTAAATATGGACAAAAACAACCATTAAAAAGACCCTGCCTTTTTTAGAGTGTGTGGAAACTATACCCACCATATATATATATTCAATATTTATATATCAATATATCAATATTTCTAATGATGTATTCACATTTTATGTGTATATATATATATATATATATATATATGAAGAGTTCAGATGCAAAAGCCTCTAAGTCATTTTTATTCTAAGTCATGATCATTTTTTATCAAGCTCGAATATTTAAGTTCAGTAATTTCACTTAAATGACAATTCATAGGTAATCTTCATTGCCATTTAAGTGGAATTACTGAACTTAAATATACGAGCTTAATAAAAATGATTATTCTAGAAGAAAATTTCAAATGTCACTTAGAGGCTTTTGCATCTGAACTCTTCATATATATATAAATTTAAACAAAAAAAAAAATTGGGTCAAATATGGACAAACCCAAACATTGGGTTAAAAATGCAATTTAAAAATGTAACCCAATGGCTGGGTTTGTCCATATTTGACCCAAAATTGGGTAAAACCAACCCACAGCATTTTTTAGAGTACACAAAATATTTACAGCATCCTGTTTTGTTGGGTGTGAAGGTCACAGTGACTAATTAACACTACTTCATTCACAGCTCAACCCCATACGCCTGTTCTTTCATCTCCCTACTGCTTTTGGCAGATTTTACTCGCACCCGTCTCAATATGTTTGTCTAATGTATGTTGTGAAAGAGATGCCGCTGTGAAAGGCCTCTGTCCTCGCACATAACAGATGCATGTATCATTAAATGCTGCTTTCTGTTTGTGACAGAAAGAGAAACGCTGAGATGAACACGGAAATCTCCCCTCTGTAGTTCCCCATTATGAAGCATGTCCTCTAAGCGCTTTATGGATTTCACACTATAGAGTTTGCTCAATGTTTTGGCTCATCCGTCTGATGTCTGTGAGCTTGTGTGCTGCTGATGGGGAAGAAGGTTTTATTCGGCATCATTTGTACTGCATGCTAGCAGCGTAAACCCGCTTTCTATTTGTGTGTGCTTGTGTGTGTGTGTGTGTGTGGCGAATGGTGATTAGAATGAAATGGATTCATAATATGGGTGGGCCTTTGTCTCTAATTGGATAGGGACAATATTGGATGCATTTCATGCATTTCAAGTCAAGTTAAGTGTGCAATATTTCTGTTGATATCTCAGACTTGCAATAATAAATGTGCTCTAATTATGATGTATAAGAAACAAAATGCTTTAAAAATATTAAAAAAGTAATATATATATATATATATATATATATATATATATATATATACACACAAAATAATTATACACAGTGCACCCACATATATTATGTAAACACAAACTTCTATTTTGGATGCGATTAATCGCAATTAATCATTTGACAGCCCCAGTTAAAATGTATCAAACAAGATATTTACTGTCCAGAGATTTGAATGCTGATAAATGAAGCACACAGATATTATTTAGCAACACTGGCCACCTAATGGAGAATATGCTGAAGACAGAAATAAGTTAACTTTGAGCTCTGTATCATGAGAGAAACAGACTACTAATGTGTAATGGTCTAGAAGCCATAATTTGACTGACAGTAACACCCTTATGGACCGGATATGAATCTCCGAGCAGCCATGCGTCTCTTGACCAGAAGCGATCGGGATGATTGACAGCTTCTAGGGTGACACAGTGAGAGCTCATGCACGTGTCACTTATGGCTCTTTCAGACTGCACGATTTTCAAAGTAGTCGGGTCGCTGCTCTTTTCACACTGCGTGACTATCTTGGCCAGCATTCAGTCGCTGCTGTGTTCACACTGGACGATGGATCGGCGACAGAAGGTTTCACACTGCATGACTTTAGAAAAATCGCCGACAGACTCTGTCTAGCACGCTGCACGCAAACTACATTTCACAACAAACACGCGTGAGATATGAAAAGGAAATAACGCGCGACATCACACGTGCAAGACCGGAGTTCTCACGTGAGACTTTTTTTTCGACCCGGTTGTGGTACAGCTGGTGAAACAGACACGAGTGCTCCTGCCAAATTTCTACTAATTTTTCTTCCATTTATTGTGTCCAAATAGACCGAGAAGAAGCTTTTTTTGTTGAAACAATGCCATATCATGTTGATATGTGATCTATAACTCCTCCCCGAACTCCCTGCTGCTCTGTATCTTGCTCTCTCACTGGCTGCCGGTGATCGCCGATGGAGTTTTCAGTCAAAACACTTTTCACACAGCAGGATTTTGAATCGCCGACAGGTCCAGATATTTAGCATGCCAAATATCTCACGGGCGTCGGCGACTTGTCGGTGATTCTCTCAGTTCGCGTCTTTGTTCATTCACACTGCGTGATTGTCACTCGCGTGAACGAGCGCCGATTTGCCTGTGATTTCGGGCATTTGTCGGCGATTTCTCAAAACCTGTCGGCGAGCCAAAATCGTGGCTAAAATCATGCAGTCTGAACTCGGCATTACTTCATTAGCGAGTTCCTTCGAGAGAAACCACCACCAGCACACACAATCCCTAATTAGCACAAAGCTATCGCTGCTCTGACTGACAGAATAATGTGTGGTCGTTCTCAGGTTTCCTCTTTAAAACCTTGTTTTTTTTTCAGGTACTTTGAATCATTTAACTCCTTATTGATCTCAGGAGACGAGGCTCCAAACTCTAGTTTACTGTCTGTATGGGAAACCCATTTCTAATGTAGCATAACGGAAATAAATAACTGATTTGGAACAGACTTCTTGAGTTGCAAACATCGAGTGAATAGATAAGTGTTTTCTGTTCAGTTGGAGCCACAAGCCATGGGAGTGATTTTATTCAGAGGGAACACGGTGAATCTGACTGAAGTAGATATGAATAAAAATGATATTTATTCAGCCAGCTCACACACATGTATTTACTTCCTGTTTTCGTTCGGTCGAAGTCCACAGTCGAGTTTGCGCGTGCGATCATTGGTAATTAAGCAATCAATGGTAACTCGACCATTTTTTAATTTTAAAAAAGATGATAACGGTGCACACATTTTTGTCGTCGTTCTCTTTACTGACAGCACTCCAAATTTACGAAAAAAAAATAGTTCAATGTTAAAATTGGCCGAAGTCCTTGTTTAAAGACAAAAGGATATATAATTAACTTTGTTAATTTAACATTGTAGAAATAGATACTTTCTGTAGCTTGAGCGGTGGTGCTTGTAAGAACAAGGTCATACGTTTAGTTTCTGGGGAACACACATTGCTAAATGCATTCTTTGCAAAGTCACTTTGGGAGTGAGAAAAAGTCTGCCAGGGAGTAAATATATGACACATTCTCATCCAGTGATGTCAAATAGTGACACATCGCACCCTTTAGCGTCAATATAACATGTTTCGATTATGGGTAGGTTTAGGTCTGGGGTAGGGTTAGGGTTAGACCACTAGGAGGCGCCTTCTGGCCCATATATATCTGCGTCTCATATTGACGCTAAAGGGTGCCATGTGCGTTGGATGTACTGTAGACGCATTGTCAAACGTGTCAGCATATGACGCCTTGGGATGAGAACGGGCTGAAATATAATGGCGATATCTTATGTAGCATCCCTAATGTTTGCCATAAAGACAGCATTGTTGATGAGCAATTTAGCGGTTTGTTATTTTCCAACACACACATGTGATTAATCGGGTTGCATCAGTGATTCAGTCACACATTGGGCAGGGATATCCTAGACTCTGCCCACATTCATAGTGAGAAGACAGCATGGCGCTGGGTAACGGGGTCTGGCAGGGCTGGATGCAATTTGGGCATGAAGTGCACCTACAGATGGTTGGACAGCACAAGCCCCACAGAGCTGGCACGCATGAGATCTCCATGTTTTCAGGCTTGTCAGAAGACAATAACAAACCCAGTCTCCTCTTGTTTTAAGTATTGCATTCTCTGCGGGGCTTAACATTACGCTTTTTCCAGGTATAGCATGATTGTTAATTTGTCCGAAAGTCAGTTGTCCCAAAAGAAGACAGCATTATTTATTAGCATTTTAGGACAAGGTTTTTAGGAATATTCTGTATAGGGATCCATAAATTAGGCACACTTTAGACAACATGACCTTGACTGCCATTTGGGAAAGAGAGGTTGTTTCCAGCTCAGATTAACGTACCTTTGCACTTATTCTTCATTACACAGTCAGGGTTATGAATTATTATAATATAGGAGACTTCACATTTTTCATGAAAAGGATCCCTAGAGAGATGGAAAAGTGTCATATTGTGTACAATTAAGTGTTGCATTTTAAAACTGGCCTATAATGTGTGTACATGTGTACTGTATATTGGCATATTAATGTTGTTGGATACTTTACTATGACACTTATGTCGCAAAGGTTGATGTCAAATACATTTATATATATATATATATATCTTTGACAGTAAAAATTTAACTTTTTTTTTGTAAAATTTGTGAGGATGTTGATTCTAGTTTCACCGAAGCTTACTCCTTTTCAAAATTGCACCAATTTCCAAGCTCAACAAGTGGTGTGTAGCATGATCAAACTCTACACCATTGTTTTAATGCAGAGTGAGCTGAGCGAATAATCAAATAGTCTGCCGTACAGCATTGAACATGTTTGTTTCATGTGCAAAATACTTTATTTAGAGACACACTACATATTCATGTTGTAGTTGATGTACTATACCACTTAAGCACTACACTCTTAGAAGAAAAGGTTCTATATAGAACCTTAAAAGGTTCTATCAGCGCTACGTATTTGGAACCCCTAAAATGTTCTATACACTCTTAAAAAAAGCGTTCCCCTGGGTTCTATATAGAACCCTGAGGTTCCATACTTGGCCAATAGAACCTTTTACCAAAAAAAAAATGGTTCTATATAGAACCATTTTGGAGTTCCATATATGAAGCGGGGGATGGAACCATTTCTGGTTCTAAATAGAACCATTTCTTCTAAGAGTGTATCACTGGGTCAATGCGGTTCATGCTTGTGGCTGGCATAACTGTAATATAACCCAGCCTGTTGTGCTCACTAATGCGTCACTATCAGTTGTATTGTGGCAAGTGATCTGGTAGGTTCTGTGTTGGCTTTGCCCACACTGGCTGTGTATAGCTGAGACTCAGCCGTGTGCCAGCCGTGCTCAGAGAGAGGAGAAATGAATGGCAGGTGGACACGTTTACTCCCAGCATGCCTGTTGCTGGCAAAGGATTGACACAGTCTCCCTACTGTTGCCCAAGCTGCTCTTGTTATTCAAACATGGTCTATCTGAACGTTTTTTATACCCTAAGTGAAAGAATCAAGAATAGCATTCACCTTTAATCATTTATTCATTACCATACCTTACATTTAATTTCAAAAGCGCTGTAAAACCAACACATTCTCATCCTAAGACATCATTTAACTGACGCTTTTGACCATACGTCAACATCCAACGTTTTAGGGTACCCTTTAATGTCGATCCTCATCTAACTGACGCTTTACCTTTAACGTCAGTTAGGTTTAGGTCTGGGGTAGGATTAGATAGCGTCATCTAACTGACGTTAAAGGGTACCCTAAAACGTTGGATGTTGACGTATGGTCAAAAGCGTCAGTTAGATGACGTCTTGGGATGAGAACGGGCTGGTAAAACTCACAAGAATCAATGAAATATCATTTTGCTGAAATGTTACATCTTAAATCTCACAGAAGAATAAATGAGTGGCGTTTGCCTGTTTAAAAGTGGCTATCATAATACTAGATTGTTGGTTGCCAGAGTATTGCAAAAAGACCCGTGCTAAGTTGCTATGTGGTTGCGGGGGTGCTGTGGGTGGTTTCTTACTTCAAAACGTGTGTTCTATTGGCTCTGCTGGAGATGAACGGTCAGATAGGGATTTTTTTTCAAGGACTGTTGGATGATTCTATATCATTCACCAGGTGACTGAATATTTGCACCTGTTTATCCCTTGGTAGAAGTCAAGGGAGGTCTCAGCTTAGCTCTGGCTTAGTAAGATTATCTGAAGCTTACTCCTTCTCGCTGCGTTCTATTGCTTGATTGGTCAACATATCGCTGTGTTTTGGGTTGATATGCTGAAATATGCTGATTCCCTGGTGTGCAAGTCTTCATGCACAAACTTGCTTTGGGGAACGTTTCCAAGCAAAGGCTTTGCATTCACTTTGGCTTGAAGCTCACGCAGATAGATCTGCACAAATACTTTTAGACTTGGTGGTTCTCAGCCAGAATGTAATACGAGTTAAGCTCAATTTGAAAAACAGTTTTTGTGGCATATTGTTTATCACTGCAGAAAATAATGACTTGTCACTTTAAAATCAACCAACCAACCAACCGACCAACCAACCGACTGACCGACCAACCGACCGACCAACCAACCAACCGACCGACCGACCGACCAACCGACCAACCAACCGACCGACCGACCGACCGACTAACTAACCGACCGACCAACCGACCAACCAACCGACCGACCAACCGACCGACCAACCGACCGACCGACTAACCAACCGACAGACCAACCAACCAACCGACTAACCAACCAACCGACCAACTGACCGACTGACCGACCGACCAACCGACCGACCAACCAACCAACCGACTAACCAACCAACCGACCGACCAACCGACTAACCAACCAACCGACCAACCGACCGACCGACCAACCGACCGACCGACCAACCAACCAACCGACCAACCGACCAACCAACAGACCAACCAACCACCAAGTCAATCAATCAATCAATCAAATTTGTGTTTTGTGGAATCATGTCTTTTCTCCTGTTGCTTTCGCTAACAAAAACAAAACTATACCAATTAATTTTGGTAATTGAACTAAAATACTAATACAAATAATAAATAGATAAATTATTTTAGATAAAGCTAAAATAAAATAAAATATAAATATAAGATGAAAAACGTAACCTTAAACACTTGTTGCCTTGATATATAACATAAGTTTGGGTTGAAGTACTAAAAAGACTAAAACTAAAATAAAATAAATTGAAGCTATTTATAAATATTTAAAGACAATAACATGAAATTAAATGAAAACTAAAAAGAAAATAGTATTTAAATAATGCTAAAATAACACTGCTGTTTGCAAGTAATCATGAAACCTCTAACAACATTATAGAGGAAGTAGCAAATGGTGAGCAAACTAAACACTATCGGCTAATTAAAAAGGGCTCATCAAGTACTTCTTACTTCAATAGGAAATACGTTAACATACTTGTCAGTCTATTTCAGGGAGTGATGATGCTTAAAAGCTCTTATTTAATAATGTGAAGTGGTTTGTAATTGTCAACTGGCAAGATTGTGCCAGCAAATTACAGAAATGGAGAGATCAGTTCAACACCATACAATCTGAGTTAATGCTTTGCAAACAATGGGCTGATGATGTTGGCCAGCGCAGGCTTGTCCTGCTGTGCCGATGCCTTGACAAGCTATTGCTGTGTTTGGTTGTAAGGCTCATTATTCTGGTGAGAGACCACTTTATTCTCCATTCAGAGCTCGGCTCTTCTTCTAATGCTGAGCTTTGACAGGGAAGGGACTCAAAAGTCCTCATGAAAACAAAATGAGACTTTTCTGGATTTGTCTGTTACAGTAGCTTTGAGACTGTCTATACGCAAGTGTACTCTTAAGTACAGTAGCAAATCTTATATCAAATTTTGCTGATAATTTACTCACCCTCATGTCATTAAAGATGTCCATGTCTTTCTTTCTTGAGTCGAAAAGAAATTAAGGTTATTAATTAATTTGATGAAAACAAATTAATTCGTTCCTTTCGTTCCTAAATGACTCGGGAAAAGATTCGTTCATTTTGATGAGTCACAAACGTGCGTCACAGAACAGAGCAAGGTGACCATTTGAGCTTATAAAACTTAAACTTTGTTATTTATTTATTAAATGAGCGATCGTTTCGCTTGATAAGACCCTTATTCATCGTCTGGAATCGTTTAAAGCCCTTTGAACAGTTTGCACTTTGGACCTTGAATCATTTGGTTCCCATGCACTGAAGTGCATTATATGGAGAAAAATGCTGGAATGTTTTCATCAAATTAATTAATAACTTTAATTTTTTTTTTCGACTGAAGAAAGAAAGACATGGACATTTTGAATGATAGTGGAGTGAGTAAATTATCAGTAAAAGTTTTTTCAAAAGTGAACTGCTCCTTTAAGATTGTGTAAGCTTATGTGAAAGTGGCATGAGCGGATGGATCGGGGTCTGATAGCTGGATCAGGTATAGATGTGATGGATGGCTGCATTATCTTTCTGACACTACAGATGGCCTACATATTCTGCCTGTACACACTTTTCCTCAGCTGTTAATTAGCTGTTTAATTACGAGAGATGTGAAATACAGAGTAAATTAAAACGTAATGTATTCAGTGTCATAAAATATTCACTGAGCTAATAAAAAAATAAACACAAACAGGAGGCTATTCATGCTAATCGGCTAAATTATGATCTCTAAGCATACCACACATAAACATTTACACACATATCTAGCAAATGACACGTTTGCACAAACATGCAAATTACATTCCCCTCAAGCCTTTCAGCGCAAATGATGTTATCATGGAAACCCTTTCAGAATGATAATTCAAAATAGGTAATTGTGACTTTGCTTCATTGCTTATTTGTCAAAATGTATGTTTAACAATGCAAAAAGTGTTACTTGACATGTTTTTGTATGACTTTGAGTGATCAGGCTTCAATGTCACCGTTTTAGTCTCGGCTCTCGCCCAAGAGCCAAACCGCCATTAGTTCAGGTAATAATGGAATCAGGAGAGGAAAGTAAAATGGTGTGATACGGGATGACACAATGCATGATGTGCGTCCTAATTTAAATCATTAATGCATGGATGCATCTAGAGCCAGAAGGGAGAAGGACACGGGAAAATCTTTTGACAGGTTCTGGCAACAAAATGCATGGCTCACCTTCTCAGAGTCATATGGGATTTGCTATTCACTTCCTATATAGTAGGTAGGACTTTATGATGGGATCTGCCCATGACGCTGCCTTTATTGATTTGTAATCGGATCTTGTAATGTATTAATGTAGTTTATTCACAATACAAAGCTGATCTTTCAGCATTTTACTCAAATCTTCAGTGTCACACGAACCTTCAGAAATCATGCTAATATGCTGGTTTGCAGTTTTTATTATCAATGCTGAAAAAGTTTTTTTTTGTGATGATTTTATATGATTCTTTAGCGAAAATCCACCGTAGTGGCAACCCACACCGAGTTCACATTTTGATTTTAATGATGCAATAAACCTATTTTTCACGAAATAGCCACATGCATCGGCCATTCATTCATACTGGCTGGTCGGCAGCCTTTTGGGGTGAATCCAAGTTGAATATGTCTATTAATCCTAATCTGTTTTGACAGGTGTGTTCAGTCGGTTGGCCTCTTGTTCTAGCTTTGCCAGCCTCTCAACTGTGGCTGCCACATGCTGCATATGGGGCTTTAACTGTGCCAAGTTTGTTGTTGAACCTAACATGGATCTAAAACAAAACCCAGGTTGAAAGGTCAACATGATACTTTAATGGCCTTATTGTTGAAAAATAAGCTATTTACAGAAGACCATGGCAGGGTTCATACTTATGGATGTAAGAATTGTCATTCTAGTGCTATAGTATATTGTTCATTGAGTGTGATGGTGACCTGTGTTCAAACAGGTGACCTCATTTCTAAAAAAAAACTCAAAAAAAGCTCAAATGGAGTTTAAACATACAATTTAAACATGGTTTTGTCTGTCATTAGAACGCCCACATCTAAGTGCATTGCATTATGTTTTCATTAACTCACAGGTTATGAGGTTTATTTTATCTATGTGTGCGCTCATTCATTTGGCCAAAATTTCATTTTATTAAAGACGGAAATGTTACACACATGCTATTTAAGACTAGCTATGGCTCAACGACAAATGCTAGACTTTTAAGACGCTCTTCTCCACTCCACATCTTTTACATAGTGTTTCTTAAGTAAAGAAAACACTATGTAAAGTTTACTTCCAAGTCTTCAGTGCGAGACGCCCATACAAACTGAGCGTTTTTGAGCTGGGCTCAAAATATAGGGTAGAAAATCGCCTATTACTTATTCATTTTGATTTTTTTTTTTTTATGTAAAAACCAAGCAAACGTCATAAGTTGACCTCGGACAACAATATATAAAAAATTAAAAAGCCAGTTCATGACCCCTTTAAGACATGAAGAGTTTTTTCAAGGAAAAAAAAAACACGTTTAAATATGCAATTTTGGTGATGAAAGATGAATTTTAAGGGATAAAATGATTGACTCCAGGGGGACTTTAATACTTTTCATTGGTTAAATGTTTGCAAATCCCACAGACAGATGTAAAGGGTGACCACTAGTAATGATTTATGAAAAAAAAGATCCATATATATATATATATATATATATATATATATATATATATATATATATATATATATGAAGAGTTCAGATGCAAAAGCCTCTAAATGCCATTTGAAATTTTCTTCTTTAATGATGATTTTTATCAACCTTGTATATTTAAGTTCAGTAATTTCACTTAAATGGCAATGATAATTACCTATTAATTGTTATTTAAGTGAAATTACTGAACTTAAATATACAAGTTTGATAAAAATCATCATTAAAGAAGAAAATTTCAAATGGCATTTAGAGGCTTTTGCATCTGAACTCTTCATATATATACCTGTATATATAAACAGAATTTCATCTGATAGATAGATAGATAGATAGATAGATAGATAGATAGATAGATAGATAGATAGATAGATAGATAGATAGATGGATAGATACTGTACATAGGTAGATCATTTATAAAATTCAATATAACAATATTCCACTATAGACATGCAAAGACACCTCTTGAACAACAAAAACACTACTCTTCCACGAACGTATTTGTGACTGTTTTCTGAACTTTTTTGACTTCTGCTAATTATTTGCCTTCCCCCTTGCACTGAACAGCCCTCAGGTGGGAAATTACTACGTTCACGTAGTCAATTAGCCATTTTCATCCCATTAAACAGATTATTTAAGGATGCTGTCTTTGAAGACTCTTTCAAGGTAATGTCTCACATTTGCAGACCTCACAGCCCCTCTTTGATGTTTGCTCCTCCTCACTGGAAAAAGGGGGCGCATCAAATAGTCCCTAAGTATCGGGACCCAGCCTTGATCTTGTTTGTCGAGTATTCTGTCAGGGATTTCTCTACGGATAAGGAGAGGGTTGCTATGTCAACAACCACTAGCTGGTTTTCAGCCTCTCTACAAAACTTCCCAATTTTAAGCCTCATTTTTCAAACGCTAGTCTTTGTAGCAGCTATCAAAACAAGTGTTTCTTCTTTCTTGGCAGTCGGAACATTTGAAGATTTAAATCAAACACATTCTGATAAATTAAATGAGAAATTAAGTCTCTAAGCCGCTGTCACACACTCGACGTGTGTTGATTTGCTAGCAGTTTTTTTTTTCTCTGCCACTGTCAAAGAGAAATTTTAGGATCCTCTCTGGTTCTTTATTGCATCAGTATGCTATCTTATCAGAGTTATTTTCATATTATTTATATACTAGTTTTAGTAAGTTTATGCGCTTTTGCCATTTTTTAAATCCTATTTTGCATTAATTTATTTTTATATTTATTAACTTATTTTGTTACAGTTAAAGGCACTAATTTAAGGGGTTTTATAGCGTACATTTTCAACTAAAATGTATAATTTGTTTTATTTAATCTTTATTTCAATTAATGGAAATTAATTTGTATAGTTTTAGCTTTAGTTAAAGGGATAGTTCACTTCAAAATAATTTTTTGATATGTTTTAGTTTACCTCAAGGGCATCCAAGATGTAGGTGTCTTTGTTTCCACAGTATTTTCAATTTTGATATTTTTAGGTCAAACCGTTCTTGTCTGTCAGTCATATAATAGAGGTCTATGGTCACTTGGACGTGGCTGTGGTTACAGGAGGTAAAAACTATATAAATAATGTTCGTTTTCTCACACAAACCGCTCGTTTCGTGTCTTAGGCCATCAACGTGTTACATTTACAAGTCAATAAATCATGTTTAATTTGGACTTCTCTGTGCATGCTCTTTGAGGTGGTGACCATAGACTGCATTATATGACTGACAGAGAAAAACGGTTTGACCTAAAAATATCAAAATTTAAACTACTGCGGAAACAAAGACACCTACATCTTGGATGCCCTTGAGAGCGTCAAAACAATGGCCAATCAGAGACATATAAGTTGAGCAAGTTAACACAATAGCCAATCAGAGGTGTTTAAGAATCCGCTCAACAGCGCTAAAAATTCTAGAGGGAAATGCTGGTATCACATTTTTACATTTCAGCACCATCTTGCTACCAAAGTCAGTACTTTTTGACAACTTTAAAAGACTATATATACTCCTTTTAATATATTGTGTGTTACTGACTGTATTGACGATGCCGAATCAGCATCTCATAACCAAAGACTTGCACCTAAACTTGCCTTAAACTTTCACAGTATTCTTGCACTGCCTTGCGCATGCTGCTATTCCTTCCAGCAAATGCAAATCTGTCTTATATATGTGATCCTTCCACACAAGGACTGCAAGTACACATTTCCCTCATTCACAGGAGTATGGTAACAACAGCCTTGACATGGTTATTCTCTCAGCCCCAACCCTGTTTAGTGATTCTCTCTACTAAATCATTAATATTAACACTTTTTGGATGTGTTGGCAGAGGTTTCTCAGAATGAGCAAAACAAACAACAACTGCAGCAACAACGACAATAACGTTATTTCTGTTTCCGAAGGTTTCCCTTTTTTCTGGCAAACCCACACACGCTACTGTACTGTAGGTAGGTAGTCCCCGAGGGAGTGCCGTACTGCTTTGGCAGTAGATGTGTATTCAAGGTCAGAGTCAGAGTCGTGTTCTCCAGGGAGTCATTACTGCAGCCTGTCTGCTGTGGGGCAAGATGAATGAAGCTGAGCTCAGTGTACTCATCTTCGGCTTCATCACCACCACATCAAGGCCTTCTCTATCAGCGCTCATCTGTGTTTCTCAACGCATATCTCCCTTACGGACCCCTTTTGTTTATGCAGCCTTTTCAGGAATTGCACCTGGGAAGGTGGCAGGTTTTCTAGACTATTTCTACACTTCTTATCAGATAAAAATATAGATGTAATTGACACTGCAGGCAATGTGACCTTCACTGCAAGATGAGTTCCTGGGTGGAAGAACCTTTCTTGAGTACAACTTTCCAGATAACTAAAATACGTTCTAAAAATGTTCTGCTAACATTCCCATTAAGTTCTGAAACTCGAATGTTCTCTGAGTGGTCAAAACTTTTGGATCCCAGAAAAAGTTGTTGAAAAAATATACTGTAGAATTCCTAATAATCCTTTCACCTAGGATTATTAGGAACACCTGTTCAGTTTTTTATTAATGCAAATCTAATCAACTAATCACATGTCAGTTGCTTCAATGCGTTTAGGGGTGTGGTCCTGGTCAAGACAATCTCCTGAACTCCAAACTGAATGTCAGAATGGGAAAGAAAGGTGATTTAAGCAATTTTGAGTGTGGCATGGTTGTTGGTGCCAGACGGGCTGGTCTGAGTATTTCACAATCTGATCTCAGTTACTGGGATTTTCATGAATAACTATTTCTTGGGTTTACAAAGAGTGGTGTGAAAAGGGAAAAACATCCAGTATGCGGCAGTCCTGTGGGCGAAAATGCCTTGTTGATGCTAGAGGTCAGAGGAGAATGGGCCGACTGATTCAAGCTGATAGAAGAGCAACTTTGACTGAAATACTACACTACAAATAGGAAAAAGAAGTAAAATTGAACAGTTGAAGACTGGAAAAATGTTGCCTGGTCTGATGAGTCTCGATTTCTGTTGAGACATTCAGATGGTTGAGTCAGAATTTGGCGTAAACAGAATGAGAACATGGATCCATCATGCCTTGTTACCACTGTGCAGGCTGGTGGTGGTGGTGTAATGGTGTGTGGGATGTTTTCTTGGCACACTTTAGGCCCCTTAGTGCCAATTGGGCATCGTTTAAATGCCACGGCCTACTTGAGCATTGTTTCTGACCATGTCCATCCCTTTATGGCCACCATGTGCCCATCCATGATGGCTACTTCCAACAGGATAATGCACCATGTCACAAAGCTCGAATCATTTCAAATTGGTTTCTTGAACATGACAATGAGTTCACTGTACTAAAATGACCCCCACAGTCACCTGGGGCCTCATGCATAAAACTTTGCGTAGATTTCATCCTTAAAGTGTGCGTACGCACATAAGGCAGAATTTGCGTACGCACAAAAGTTTTCAGATTTATAAAACCGTTCGTACGCCAGAACCTGCGCAGAATTCACTTTATAAAACCCAGTCAGCGGGAGATTATGCGCACGTGCGTCTCCTCCCCGAAAGAACCATATATGGAGATTACAACGCCTAGTTTTACTATGCATATCCTCATCTGCATATTATTTGCATATGATTATTCATCCACGTGATACCAAGTTTAACGGTACAAGACGTTAGGAAAATATGAAATGCGGATGTGCCGTCACATTATTACAAACATTTTTTTTAGTAGCCTATATCCTTGCCTTGTTTTTGAATGAATAAATCAAATAGTGTTAAATACATTTCAGAGAAAGTTTTTCTCAATCTTTTCCACTGGCCAAATAGTATTTTTAATTGATTTATATTTTAATGGATAATGGAAGAGATTTTAAGGAAAGAGATAGACATGGTTGTGCATTATTTGCACGAAACAGTTTTCTCAGAAAATCTCTAGTTAAAACATTAAAACACAGAATGCCAGAAGAAAAGTGTTCAAAAGCAATGCATCCACAACAAATAGGTCTATTTCTATTTATTGAATATATATATATATATATATATATATATATATATATAGTAACTTCTCAGTAATGATTTCATGTAGTTTAAGAGTTTAACTCCATTAATGAGAATGGCATATTTAATCTAAATGTTCATATCAAAAGTAAAACATAGTTTAAACCATTTTCTTATTTATTTAAACTGTTATGTGAATATGGACTGTATTTATGATTTGGACTCATAATGAAGATTTACGGTTTTACTCCATCTGCCGTTAGATTAGCCTATATGTGCGTCAGTTTCACCAAACGCCCCAACGCGCGTGTAGGCGCGGTCATTTAAGAAGGGATGGATGTTTGCTTCAAGTGATGATAGGTTTGTGAAATTATATTTGTATTATCTTTCTGTAGATGTATAATTTTCTTTAGATTCTCTGTCTAATAGTAAGCAAAAAGACATTTGACTCCAGCTCACCATCGGTGTCGCCAAAACCCATACTCTTCTAAAAGAGTGCGTACGCACGGTCAAGAGCATCCTTACGGTGCGCACTTATTTACGCCAAGTTTATTTTTTATAAATCCCGATGTGCGGGTGGAAAAATGCGTACGCATATTTCTATGCCCATTTTGTGCGTACGCAACGTTTATACATGAGGCCCCTGATCTCAACCCAATAGAGCATCTTTGGGATGTGGTGGAACGGGAGCTTCGTGCCCTGGATGTGCATCCCACAAATCTCCATCAACAGCAAGATGCTATCCTATCAATATGGGCCAACATTTCTAAAGTATGCTTTCAGCACCTTGTTGAATCAATACCATGAAGAATTAAGGCAGTTTTGAAGACAATTCATTAATCTGCTTCTTCGTTTTAGTAAAGAAATGCCACATTGAACTAATTGTTTCCCTCATTTTGATTTAACTAAAACAAGGGATCTAATTATTACAACGGGGCCATGATTTAATAAATCAAGGAATAATTATATTGTGTTTTTTACTTTAAAAAAAATTCAGAAAGCTTTAGCACAAGAGCTTAAGTGTTTCTTCATTCTTTTAGCCCTTCATTACTGCGAGCAGAATGATTATAACAATGGAAGACAAGAAGAGTGATGAGCTGCCATGGAGTCAGACTGTGGGTGGCAAAGACTGGTCACTACGCTTCTGTTATCTCATATAAATGATTACCCTTCTATTTTCATCACTGCTGCCATTTATCTGAGAGATGAGAGATTTTTTTGAGAGCTTATCTTTCTAGGGAGCACAGCATGATAGGCAAATTTAGACTGACAAAGTGTAAAACACAACAGGAGTTAATAGTGTCAGATAATCCGATGTTGTGTTTTACCCAAATCATCATGTGAGGTTAATACATGCACCTGAGCAAACAAACCAGGAATGTCCAATCCAAAAAACATAAAATCATTTTTATTTTGGCTGACCTCTGTTCCGGACTTAACTGCATACTGAACAGTTCGAAATATTGGAAACTATCAATATTCCTACGCTATCTCACGACCAATTCGTACGAATTCGTACGAGTGATTAAAAAGTGGCTAATTCGTACTAATTCATACGACCTCACTCGTACGAATTCGCACGATTTGTCCAAACCCACGTGATGGGTAGGTTTAGGGGCGGGGTCAGGGGTAGGTCATTCGTACAAAATCTTACGAATTGGCCAATTCTTAAAATATGTACGATTTAGCAAAAACGTATTAATTCGTACGAGTGAGGTCGTACGAATTGTTTCGAATTAGCCACCTCGTAAAATTCTTACAAATTCTCGTGAGATCGGGTTGAGTATTCAAATGGGGTGGGGGTTTATATGAATCTATCAGCGAAGGGAACTGATTGTCTTCAGAAAAGTTTCAAAGACATTTTATTTTCCTCCGTATAGGCCAATTCACATTGCACTGACAGACGGCAACAGACACTTCGCAGTGTTTTGTCGGATCAGTGTGTTACCCCAGTCTGTTGGCATATATCAGAGCTTGTTTTCACTGATTGAACATGCTAAATCAGCATTAACATGTCTGAGAAGGGAAAGTGCTGTAAGCTGGTGACTGTCGATGTTGGTTTGTGTCTGGTGGAGTGTAAACTGGCCTTTATCCCTATTTGTGTCTGTGGCTTATTTTTTTCGCCTATTGAATACGTTTATTTGGAGTTAGAATATCTGAGAAGTCGTAGCATCTGTCGGTGCACTGTGAATTGGCTTTATAAATGTGTATTAAAGTTCATAAGTGCAGCATTGCTTTGCGTACAACAGTAAACAAGCGCCATGTTTCATAAGCGCCACCTACTGACAGAGAGTGAACTTGCATTTTCATTCAGTTCGTCTTTTGTGCAGTTGTTTTAGCATAATTTCATAAAGCCAAAGTCACAATCATTTTGTTTTCTGTTATCTATTTTAAACAAAAAAACAATTGCTTATGCTACATGTCTGTAGCATCTTTGTTTAGATATATTTTGTTAGATATGTTTGGCTTTGTTCACCTAACGAAGACACTTAATTAGAATATCTGAGAAGTCATGGCATCTGTTGATGCATTGTGAATTGGCTTTATAAATGTGTATTAAAGTTCATAAGTGCAGCATTGCTTTGCGTACAACAGTAAACAAGAAAACGTTATATCGCTACTGTTCCATAAGCGCCACCTACTGACAGAGAGTGAACTTGCATTTTCATTCAGTTCGTCTTTTGTGCAGTTGTTTTAGCATAATTTCATAAAGCCGAAGTCAGATCATTTTGCTTTCTGTTATCTATTTTAAATTTAAAAAACAATTGCTTATGCTACATGTCTGTAGCAACTTTGTTTGGATATGTTTTGTTAAAGGCCAGTTTGGCCTGTAATAGGGCAAATAAAGAAAGAAAAACATAATTAAAGAAAAAAAAATAAGCTATTGGTATCAGAATCAGCCCATTTGCTTGGAAAAATCGTCAATCGTAATTGCTCATGAAACTTTTGCCTATACTTTTGACATAATTGTTCCACAGGGTTCAGCATGGAAATCAGCCAGATTTAGCTACTTGGAAAGTTCAATAAAAGGCACAGTTTGGGTCTGTTTAAAACTGTAGTCTTTGAGATTCCCGCTTTGCAACACCCTTGGGCAGATATTTTCTAGACATGCAAGTACAGCTCCTCTCTATTTGAATGGGACATGAAATTCACTAATTATCTAATTAAATATCAAATCACTAATTAAATATGAGAGCATATTTGACCTTTAGCACAAATTTAACTAAATTCAAATTATTTTTGGGAGGGGTTTGCAAATGTGTTCAGACAAATATTAGATAGAAAAATGCATGCTTTGAACAACAGCAGATGCTCTTTTCCCCTTGAAATTGAACTGGCAAGAATAACTCATCTGAGCTCACACTTCAGGCATCACCTCCATTCATTCCCCACACAACATTATGGATGATGGCCCTCAGAACATCCATTAAGCAATACCCATCCAGTTCCTTGAATCCTCAAGCATAGAGACACAGGGAAAGTTTGATCAGAGCAGAATAGTAATATGTTTTTTGACATGATGTGGAGTTGATTCTGACTGTGAAATTTTTAGATGGGAAAGGGTCTGTAAGGGACTAACAAGGCACTGAAACACAATGCATGATCCCTTTATACTCAATGTGTTTGTGAGAAGATCTTGGATTCTAGTCATGTGAAGCCATTGCACCTTGACATATGCTATTATAAAATAAGATTACAGATGTGCAATGAAATTACCCACATATGGCACGAAGGGAAATACAAACACATGATGACATGGAGTCTCGAGAGGGAGTGCAGAAATAATTCTTATGACGGTTTAATGCATGCATACATCTGTTAGTGCCACATCTGGAACAGGTGGCTTTACCCAGTTCAGATTCAGGATTTTTTTTTTTTTTTTTTACTTTGAAAAACACTGTGACCAGTTGAATTTGTTTATTTTTTGTTTTATGCATGAGAGCTTAGAAATATAGGCAGAATCAGTTTTCTCTAAGCCAGACCCAAACAGCAAAGACATTCAGACGTCTTCTATTCTGAGCATGACCTTTAAAGTCTCCATGAAATCAGAATAGATTTTTTTTTGTGGTCCATTTCTGTTAGCTTCAATGTCTTTGTTATGCTAGTGCACAGTTCACAAAATCATCCTTTAGCAGTTTTATTTTTGGAGTTTTAGTAAACAAAAATACAGTAAACAAAAATACAAACAGTAACCAAAAATACAAATATAATAGTTCATCTGTGCGTCCGTCCGTCCACCTCATCCATCCATCCATCCATCCATCCATCCATCCATCCATCCATCCATCCATCCATCCATCCATCCAATCCGCCTACCTTCAAACTTAAAGGCTTTTAAAACTTTTTCCAAAGCTTTTAAACAAGGTTTTATCAAGTCAATATTAAAGTTTACTTTGTCTCGTTAAATATTAAAATATTAATTTGAATTTTTAGTTGATTTTTGAAATATGTCAACACTGGAAATGATTTAGCCTCAAACCTTTTTAGGAGGTCTTCTCATTTTGGTGTGATGAAATACGCAGAACGAAGAAGACCATCTGTATTACCCAAATACCTTTATACACAAGTGTCATTTAAGTGACTTTTATAACTTAATGCTGTGATAAGCGTGCTTTGGACAGATGCTAAACTATTTGCTTTACTATTGCGATTGTTGTACTTGCATGTGACTGACAGGTGTCATAGTCCCTAGATTCAGGTCAGGTGTGGACAGCAGTCAAGCCTTTAATCAGCAGAAACCAACTCTGCTACCACCACTCCACCGCACATAAACAAGTACACACTCACACAGAGACACCCGCTTTCCCCCTCAAACCCCCACGGAGCATCTGACAGCTCTACCGTGAGCTTGTAATCCATCTCTGGGAGCCACAACACCCAGTGCAATTATTCCTTCCTTCTGACTTTACCTGGAAAACATAATTGAAAGAAGCTGTTTTTATTCGTACCACTTAAGGTAAGTCTTTACAGAGGAAAAATTCAGACTCGAATGAGCCAATTTCCTGATGTTATAATGGCACGAGAAATTAATAAACTGTCAAGGGACAAAAAAGCTTCACTGGGCAACTATGTTGCTTACTCTTTACAAACTTACTAGAATAAACTTCTGTGATGAAACACTAATAAGCAAATTGACATAAAAAAGGACTGTGTGCTTTGGCGTTAAAGCTGCAGTCCGCATTTTTTTCCTCTTTGTCGCCATCTCTGTTCGAAATCTGCAATTGCAGTCATTCGCGGAAATATCAACATGAGTTGTAGTTCGACACCCTCGACACGGCATAGTGCGGATGAACACATTGAGAGTCAATCACTGCACCGGTGTCCATACTGGCATTCAGAATCACAGATTTTTTCTTTTTTTTTGGAAGTATGACTAACATAATTTTCACCGGAAAATGTCATCTGAACAAGCATCCACTTTTGTTCTGGTTCTGACATCAACAAAAAAAACGCTTTTATAAAAATAATTTTATAAACCAGATTTATATGATTTTCTTTAGGGCTTGTAAAACTTGCAAATAATAATATTTTAAATTTTAAGATGTTTACAAATATTTAGAATTTTTTTTTGTCTACTTTAGTTTTAGTCTTTTTTTTTATTTCTTTTTTATTTAACTTTGTGTCAATTTTCCCATCACATGAGCCGAAAACTGAAGCTTTCCTTGGTGGCCGCTATTAGCATTCCATTGACTCCCATTCATTTTGGAGTCACTTTGACAGTTAATAACTTTACATCTGAGGCGTACAAAGACTCCATAACAACACAACAGGCATAACATCGGATAAAGTCAAGGGAGAAGCCCATAGAGAGTCATAAAGTTAGCTCATGGACAGCTAATACTCACATTCTCCGTGTCTGAAAGATTCGGAAGGGAATGATTCAGATTCCTCTTGGCACAGTTACTAGAAGACTTACAACGGTCACATCCACGTCATCAAGCTCAGTTTGAGCCTGCACAATCCACTCAGCAATCAGGCAGTGAGTGCTTCTAATTGGCTTCACTTTTCTCTGTTGAAATCTATGGGGTCGCTTTGTCTATTTTCTTTTATTATCTATGAATGTTGCACATTGCATCAACTCCATTGCAGTCCTTTCAAAACCTCTGCCAAACCCTGCGGTTAGGTCTATTTCTGTTCATTTTCACTAGCTTTTCATTTTTTTTTTTTTTTTGCCCTTATAAAGCATCATTTCTTTGTCCTGCCTTCTTTTCGTCCACAGAGGTTTGGAGCCCTTTAAAGGGTCGGTCAGATTTGGAGGGGGCAAACATTTAACAGTTTCACTCTCTCTCCTCTCTGTGTGACAGTACTAGTGTCCCACGATGCCACCATTGTGCCTCAATGACAAAGTTGCTGTCAGTCATTGGTAAGCCTAGATGAACAGAGGATGAATGAGTGAGTACCAGAATCAGTAATGAGGAAATGCTCTGCACTCAGATCCGTAATCGTGTAATATTTCACTATATTGTGCAAAATATTTCCTCAGGTAACCGAAAAATGTGCCATTTTAACATCTAACAGGTAACATCTAAATGAATGGGTGTTATTTAAACCTAACTAATAAATGTTTCTAGACTTACTATTACCCATACTTGATGAGGGGGAAGTTGTCCCAGAAACAACTGATATTCCATTCCATTTCATTTCATTCCATTGCATTCCATTCTATGCCATTCTATTCCATTCAATTCCATTCCATTCTAAACAAACCTAACTACATGGGGTTATAGCAATGAGTACATTTTTAAGAGTCAAAACAGGGAGAAAGGCTCTTTAACTTCACGTTCACAGAGTATTGTGTTATAATTCCAAAATATATTTTGTGACACTAATCCCCAGATCTACTTTGGAAGCATTTTTGCAAATGTCAAAGTAATTTGTGAGGTGTAAAATGGAAGCATTATGCACCAGATAAGCAAGGATGTGGTTTCTATATAAAAGAGAAAGCAGCTGTGAATTGCTGGCTCACTCAGCAAGTGGTTCCAGCCCAAGTGATTGTTTAGGATTAATGGTGCAGTCTCCAGTGCATGCTTTCTATGGAAACTCAAGTAGTCGGAGACAGGCCCTTGTGTGCGGCTGTTAGTAGAGTAGACAGGAACACCAGAGCAGGGTGATGAATGGCCCAGCGCTGGCTCCCAATCTGTTTTGACAGCGACTCTCGTCGGCTGTGTTAGTCAGCGAGGATGCGTGTGTATGTGTGTATGAAATGGAGATACTGAATACCAAAGGTTTCTTGCACACCTGTCTCCAGATCTTGGTTAATGAGAGGCAGACTGTCCATGTGTGGAAAATAGACTGTTAAAGAAATGCTTACCCATAGGCTTATCTTTTTTTTAACCCCTTGATATATCAAAGTGAACAACAGAAATTGTAGTACAGGACTTGATTTTGTCCATTGGGAACTGATTGGATTGTTGGAGGGTTGCTTTGTTATGGGTCGATCTCACGTGAGTGACAGTTTGTCCCGTTCTCGCACCAGTAAACACACCAGTGAAGAGATGTCACTGCAAGAGGGAGAAGTTATTTTGATTAAAGATTCTATATATTCGTGCTGTCAAACGATTAAAATATTTAATCGCGTTAATGTCGTAGTTGACTCACGATTAATCGCACATCTATTCTAAATGTCTCTTGATTTGTTTTTGTCCCGTTATTTTTTCTCATTTTAATGCTCTTATCGACATGGAAAAGTGCATCGGCTTGCTTTGTGCAAATGTTTTTTTTTTTGTTTGTTTGTTTTTTTTATTGAAAACAACATTGGCATATACTGTGCTCAGTTTCACACTAACATTCTCACTTGGAGCAAATAATCTCTCACACAATGTTACACTGTCCATCAATATAAAAGGGTGAAAGAAATACTGACGAGGTCCTGATATTGACGAGGGGGGCGGAGAATTCGTATCAGCTGTGTGTGTGTGTTTGTGCTTGGCCATCATCAAGTGGTATTTCAGACTGGACGTGTTGCGATGATGATAGCTCAGTTCACAATAACGAAACACACAGATCACTTTGGTCTTGTCAATAGAACCATTTGGCAACTTTTTAAAAATAAACTTTCTAGAATCTTATACGCTGATTTCACACGGCAGGCATTTTGAAACGGCTCCGGTGGGAAGAAAACCAGAAGTGTCGTCTTTAATCATATGAGAGTCGCGAATGTGATGGCGTATTGTTGTGTTTAATGTAGAAATTAGTTATTCTAAAAATGTTCATACATTTCTTTAATACTTTAGACTACATACTGTGAAATTCATTTATAAATATTTTTTATATATAAATATATAAGCAAAAAAAAACGAACTATTTACATATCCTATATTGGATATTAACATCCAATAGTGTGAATCGCGGCAGCAGCTTCAGGTTTGCAGTCCAAGACATTGTTGTGTATTTGTACTTCCGGGGTCCTTCCCACTGGAGCCTAACTTTCGATTTCAAAATGGCGGCTGCGTGAAATCAGCGTATTGGCATCCATTTTGGCGCCTCGCGCTCGTCATCCACTCAAAACGTAACGTAAACAACTATTTGGCCGGCTCGCGAGCCCAAACGAGTGTGTGTGGTGGCGGCGTGCCTGTTGTTTTGTTTCCGGTTCTAGCTAGATCCGCTTTGGTCGATGAAGCAAACGTCCTCACGCATGCCGCTGTTACAAAAGCATGTGAAAAAAAAAAAAAAAAAAAAAAAAAAAAAACTACAAAGTTTGCTAGGCCAAAAAGACCATTAATCGCGCGATAAATAAATTGATGCCGTTAAAATGGGTTTGCGTTAATGCTGTTAATAATGTGTTTAACTGAAAGCCCTAATATATATACTTTTAATAAGTAAGTCTTAATAAGTCTTAATATCCATCCTATTTCTCCTTGGCATGTTCATGAGAGAGGTAGCACTATCTGATGCATGAATGAATCGCTCTTTTGAGTCAAATATGCCAATGAACCATTGATCCATTTCACAAACACCTGTCTAAATGATTCATTCGTGAATCTAATCTTGATCTAGACTCAGTTGTTAATATTTCATTGGAAGTGATGATGTAGACTTGTAATATAGAGCATGAATCCCATGACCACTTTTATACAGTACATCTTTTTTGAAGCTCGAGCAAGAATTTCTTCTTTTGTGTTCTTTTAAAACATTTTTGGAACAACATGAGGTTGAGCAAATGATTGCAATATTTTTATGTTTTGTTGAACAGTTTAATGTTATGTAGCGATGTGGTATTAACATATTCCCCCATGAAGACGCTCGCTCTGTGACTCATCTGTCACACTCTTCAGGTTGTTGCATAAAGAATCCCACCTACCATTACAGCTGTCTGCTCTGCATGTCACACACAGCGCTGAATGCAGCTGACAGAGAGGCAAACCAAATAATTCATGCTTAACATCTCCGACGTGCTGGTGTGTAGGCCAAACTGCAACAGGTTTTGTTTTATTCAACTATTCTGTAGGAGAGGATTTATCCGTGACTCTTTCTGCAGTTACATCTAAACACCAATAGGTGGTGGCAAGTGACTGGAACGAAACAACTGACTATATGCATCCGAAATTGCTTACTGTACTGGTTTAAAACGTACTTCATGACCATTAAAAAAAGGGTGTTCGATGCAGTATGAATGTGTGCAATATGAATGTAATTCGGACGTACTACATCCATTTTGTCACCGTCATGTGACCTATGGCTTCAGTTGCGTCACTTCACTGTCATTCACAAATCCTGTCCCGTGGCTTCATGGAATATTAAAGTGTGCAGTGGATGCAATCTTCAGAATCTTGCTGGAAGGAGTGGGTCATCTGTGTAACCTTTGGCCACCTCAAACATACTATTGTTCTTTACCTACTATATAGTGTTGAAGTTGGCATTTTCGCATGCACGACTGTTTTTATGAGTGAATATTTGAATCATTCACTCAACCTATTAGTTCACAAAGACTGATTCATTCAGGAACAAAACAAATTAGTGAGTGACTGAATCATTCATTCCATAGTTTTGTGCAAAAGCATTGATTCATTTATGGACTTAACAAGTGATGGCTTTATGAGTGAATCACTGAATCATTCACGTATTCGATTATTTTGAAACACTGAATTATTCGAACGCTATCTCACGACCAATTCGTACGAATTTGTACGAGTGATTAAAAAGTGCCTTGTTCGTACTAATTCACACGACCTCACTCGTATAAATTCGTACAATTTGTCTAAACCCACGTGATGGGTACACTCTAAAAAATGCTGGGTTGTTTTAACCCAACTTTGGGTCAAATATGGACTAACCCAGCCATTGGGTTAAATTTTTACATTACATTTTTAACCCAACATTTCGGGTTTGTCCATATTTGACCCAATATTGGGTTAAAACGACCCAGCATTTTTTAGAGTGTAGGTTTAGGGGCGGTGTCAGGGGTAGGTCATTCGTCGTAGCCTACGAATTCATACGACAAATACGAGTGAGGTCGTACAAATTGTTACGAATTAGCCACTTCGTAAAATTTGTACAAATTGCCGTGAAATCGGGTTGATTATTCAGGAACACCATCACTGTGTGTTGGTATGAAACATGCATTTTATGTTATGTTTATATTTATGTGGCGGATCAAAATTAGACAAAGTAACTTGAAATATATTGTCTAAAATTTAAGTTCTTTTAAAAATAGAAGTGTTGTTTCTCAACTATTGTGTAAAAGCAATATCACTTTTTATTGGTACTATTAGAGACTTTTGAAGTCGGACAAATGTGGTCACAATGAACTGTTTTTGTGGAATTTTGCTCTGTGTGTTTTTTTTTTTTTTTTTTTTTTTGCCATAAAGGTAAATAAATAATGACTGAATTTTAATTTCATTCCAGAAGAATGCGAACATGTGTGTCAGCCAAATGTAAGGGAGGGCAATCATTCTGGAAAAAAAAAAAAAAAAAAAAAATGGTAACACTTTATTTTACAACCCACAAGCAACATTTCTGTAATTATAGCGTACTTCCGTGTAGGTATAAGGGAACAATATGTTACGTTTTGGGTAATAAAGGGGTAACAAGCGGATATACAGCCTGCAAATAACTTTGTAAGTAAACCGAAATTAACGCTACACATTTCTGTAATTATAGTGTACCTCCGTGTAGGTATAAGGTAATAAAGGGGTAACAAGCTATTCAAGCAAATTATTCATAATGTAATTATTTTAACAGGTACCTATTATGTTAATTTATTCCAGGCAAAAATTGTACGTCTGTCGTATATCAAAGTTATCATCACATATCTGGCAAAATATGTCTAAAAAGCAGGCCGTCGAGACTGTCAAAGATTTACAGTTGACAATAAATGAGTTATCTGATGTCTAAGTTATGTGTCAGAGATAGACTGATCTATACAACCTGTAGAGTGTAATTGAATCTAAACCACTGACATATCAATGATTACTCGGCCGTTAAACACATTACTGTTGCCAAATGTCATATTTGCGACCCATTTCTGAAAGATAATAGTAAATAGAAATCCCATAGACTTACATTAAAGGTGGGTCCCAGAGACTGAGGAATATGAATAAATAGTTGTATTTTACCAGTATATCATAAATCTTGCAGTATATAATTTGACCTATTGATTTTGGATTCTGATCTCTGATAACCTATGGTTGCAGGCAACTGCAAAACTTCATGTTAAAGAGGAAATTGTTGCACGGAGTTTTGCAGTGATCACATTTAAAGCAGTGGTGAGGCACAAATATATCAGTTTAGAAGTCTAATATTCCTTGGTTTCATTATTGCAATTGCAAAAATGCAGTCGTTTGAATTAATACAAATGTGTTCCTCTGCAAGATGCGAGTTGAATGTATATTTATAAATTAAAATAGTGAAGTGGGCTCGGTTGCTTTTAAAAGTAGTCTTTGCCTGTAAATAAGCACATGTTCAATTGCACGAGTAGTGGTAGTATGGTTTTTTATGTTTTTTAGATATGCAGAACAAAGAGTGATGTCATTTCTGGCCTCCTCAGATATTATATAATCTTCCCCCCCCGCCCCTATATCATAGATGCATCAGTTGGCTTTTGTAAGCAGCCATAGAGGAAAACAACAGTGGGGTTCCTGTGGCATGCTGTGGGTGAAGAAGAACAGTGTGGCATGTTTGTGTTGTTGCATGTGTTATTTGTAGCATTAGCGCCAGTCACATGCCTTATAGTCGAATTTTGGAGAAGGGTGTTTGTTACATCTCCGTACTACGGTGGCCGAGAGGTGCAAAACAAATCACAATTATAAAAACAAAAAAACAAGTCAGAAAACACAACGACAATTCAGAAAACAAAATAACAATTCAGAAAACACAACAACAAATCTGAAAACAAATTAACAAATCAGAAAACACAAAAACAAATCTGAAAACAAATTAACAAGTCAGAAAACACAACGACAAATCTGAAAACAAATTACCAAGTCAGAAAACACAACGACAAGTCAGACAAAACGGAAAAGGTATATGTGGCGAATGGAATACTGATCGCTGATTGGACGAGACATCTGTCAATCAAGACAAACAGGCAGAAGAAAGATCGATTCGCGTGTGCATGTGTAAATATTAGCTGTATCGTCTAGGCTAGGGCTATTCAATTGGCGGCCCGCGGGCCAAGTGCGTCCCGCCAATCATCTCCATGCGGCCCGAGAGCACTCCAACCTCCCCCTCCTATTTTCTGGTGGTGCGGCTAAATTTGGTTTGATATGCGCGTGGCCGCAATGGCGCGTGCAGCTGTATACGCACTGTGTGTGTACCACGAGCGCTCCGACTGACCTGAGAAAAACGTTTTCAGTCCGAATATTTCAGCAGTTAATATGTGTGTCCCGTATTTCTGTCGACTGAACCAGCGATATTAATCATTCGTTGGTTCGATTCCTATCTCCTTTTCACGAATTGGCCAAACGCGCGTGCATAACAGTAGGAAACGATTCGGATTTGTTCGGACCGTTCTGTCACTGAATCATCTGAAGCCGTTTCTCGGTCAGTAAGAACAAATAGAGAACAAAATAGCGCTGGTTTCAGTTGTTTCACTAGTTTACTTTGAACTAGGCAGCGCGGTCCAGTGGATAACCGAACGCAAGCTTACTAATAAGTAAATAAGAGTTGCGTTTACTAATAGTGGTAGGAAGATTTTAATTTGAAAAGTTTTGTTCTCCATAATATCACTAAATTAGCCGGCTAAATAGACAGCTAATATTTACACATACACATGCGAATCAATCTTTCTTCTGCCGCAGGCGCAGTCTGCTGTACTTTCTGTATGTCTTGATTGACAGATGTCTCGTCCAATCAGCGATCAGTATTCCATTCGCCACATATACCTACTTTTTCCGTTTTGTCTGACTTGTCGTTGTGTTTTCTGACTTGTTAATTTGTTTTCAGATTTGTTGTTGTGTTTTCTGAATTGTTATTTTGTTTTCTGAATTGTCGTTGTGTTTTCTGACTTGTTTTTTTGTTTTCATAATTGTGATTTGTTTTGCACCTCTCGGCCACCGTACCATACTCTATCCAGTGTACTTTCAGCTTGCATCTTGCAGAGGAACAAATTTGCATTAATTCAAATGACTGCATTTTGCAAATGCAATAATGAAACCAAGGAATATTAGACTTCTAAACTGATATATTTGTGCCTCACCACTGCTTTAAATGCGATCACTGCAAAAATTTCCACTTTAACATGAAGTTTTGCAGTTGCCTGAAACCACTAGGTTGTCAGAGATAAGAATCCAAAATCAATAGGTCAAATTAGATATACTGCAAGATTTATGATATACTGGTAAAATACAACTTTACACAAAAGAGCCAGAGCCAAAGGAAGAAACTCAGTCAGCATGCAGACAAAATATGTTCATGTCCAGATGGTTTCGTCACTTTAACATCCATTACTGCAGGCGAGTGTGCCAGCTATGATGTAACCTTGACTCTTGAATGGGACTGCTACAGGTCTGCTTCGTGAAAATGAGCTCATTTGTGGACAACAAGAATTGAACTCATTACATGTTCATTTAATATTCTAAGTAAGGTTTTAACCTCTATAGATGGTTAACTTTCAACTCTGATGCTAAATAATTCACACTTTTGGATCATGCATTATCTACCCAATAAAGGCACATGCTAATAAATGCATTAAGCTTTTAAAGATTCAAGACGGGGCTTGAGTTCCATTTCCATCAGGATCATTGAGAACATTTGTGTTTATTTATTATGTTTTTTTGGTAATATAGGTATTTTTTGTTACAGAAAGACAATTAAACTCTTCTGTACCTCCGTGTACTGCATCTGCATGTAACAGCTTGCATCTTAAAGCAAAAGAACATTTATTTTAATTATGCAGCATTTAAGACGTCATATGCAAAAATAGCACTTTCCGGTGAACCAAGTTATTATTTTTTTTCAAGGTTGTGTTAGACACTCTCAGTAAAAACAAAAAGGGCTCATACATTTTCACAATTTGTTATCACATTTTTTTCTTTTGTCAAATCAACTTAAATAATTTATTTAGTTCAGATAACTTATTATTTTGAGTTTCTGATGATTAAATCAATCTCATTCATTGTATTAACTCCCTTTTTCCTGTTCAATAACCTTAAAATTTTAAGGCAGCCAGGTTACTTAAGTTAAACCAACAATATTTTTTTACAGTGTAATCTTATAATTTATGTTCATTTTCAGTTATGCGTTTTCAATATTGTAGTTTGATTAATATTCACTTATATAGGCATGTGGTGAGTTAAATTTGACATCTCCTTTACCCTAATCTTAGTTATTCAGGCATCAGGAAGCTGATCCTGGAACAGATGAGTGTTTTGCGCACCCAAAATGAGTTTGAAATTGAAACAACTGCTTTAGGTGAATGACGTCATAGAGAAACTAGTGATTTCAGTCCATAATGTCCATATTCGTTATTACAATCACCCCTTCTAATAACCATTTCTTTGTCATTTGTGTTTTTTTCATTATCAAATGATAGCAGTTTTACACTAGGCGACATGGTCGGGGCTTATCTGAACTTTATTTCACACTATATTAAGTATCTGCAAGTTGCTTGATTACACTTGATCACATTATTAAAATTCATGCTTCAAAATGACACAATTACACAACCCACAGTCATGTGAACATCCCTCCTGCTTGAAAGTATTATCAGCTCTATATGCGATTGTATTTTATTCAGTCTCAAATAGATTTTTTTTGTTCCCTTGTAATGTATAATATCTCCCTTCAATCAGTAGAGTGGTGAGCTTCTCTCATCATTCAATGTATGTTATTTGCTCTTTACACTGCAACAGCATGTCTTCAGATACTCTTTCAGGCATTTTATCACAGATTTGCTTGAATACAAATGTGATTAGATATATAGTACTTGACTATATAGATTAAAAGATACTTTACAAAAAAAGGAAAATTCACCCACATGTCGTTGTAGGACACAAACAAAGAAGTCAGTGTAACAGGGTCCAAACTAACTAACACTGGACCCCATTGACTTTCATTAAAATGGACAAAAAAGAGAGACATTTTCCACATAAGAAAGAAAGGAAGCAGAACATGATTTTTGCCCATTATCCCGATTTTGTTTTAGTATTGTGTCTGTTTATGTTTCGACATCAAAACCCTACGATTTCACAAATATGTCATGTGTTTTCTTGCATTCTTGGATTTTTATAATGACCTGAATTGTAATGTTTCAGTTTTTTTTTTTTATTCAGTATCAAAGTTTCATTGTAGAAAAGTCCACGGAAACACACATATATTTAATTGTCTCTATTACAAATGTTAGTTATATAACCAAAGTTACAAACTAGTAAAATGTCTTTATGTCTTTGTACAGATTATATAATAACAATTTGGAAAACAGACAAAACAGAAAATGCAAGCATTATCAAGAGAATAATATAATAGGTGCAGGCCACTATCTTTACATTGCACTGACATGTCAACTTTTTATATGTTTTGCTCATTTACAAGCAGTGGTGGAATGTAACGAAGTACAAATACTTCGTTACTTTACTTAAGTACATTTTTCACGTATCTTTACTTTACTTAAGTAGAATAAATAGTGCCTACTTTTTACTTTTACTTCGTTACATTTTGCAGCAATTATTCTACTTTCTACTCCATTACATTTCTACAACTTCTGTTACATTTTCATTTTATTTTCTGATCAGTTTTTCCCCTGCCAAAACGTAATCGGACCGTCCGTTCGTTGCACGTTTGTCTCACCAGTGACGTTTGGTTGCCATAGATACATAAACTAAATGCGTCTCGCACGCAGTGTGTTTATCGTGCAATTTATACGCGAAAATTTGCTTTTACATGCATAGGAAACCCACGGTGTGTAATATCAGATACGTTTGGTTAGGATTATGGCAAGCCAAGAGGTTCAGAATTACACCATAAATTAATCGCGTTTACTGCCAAACATAGTTATTAACATATAGTAAGGATAAGCATGGTTTATATTGCCTAATTGCAAGCTTGTTTCAGAAATGGTGACAACAATTTTTTTCCATCATTATTGAACATCATTATAGGAGTATTAGGTTGAATGAGTTAGAATTAAATGTTTTATTAATCATTAGAAAATAGTCATTAAGAGAATCAATTATTATGCAAGTACTTTTACTTTTAATACTTAAAGTACATTTAAAATCAGGTACTTTTTACTTTTTACTTAAGTATGGTTGTCATTGTGTTACTTCTACTTTTACTAAAGTAAATATTTATCTGGTTATTTGTACTTTTACTTAAGTACTGAGATTCAGTACTTCCTCCACCACTGTTTACAAGACAGCTTTCGGGGGCCTGAAAACGCTAACTTTTGAAAACGGAATTTCATTTTAAACCAATACCGTTATCGTCTCAACGTTTTCGACAAAAACTGCAAGTTTATGTGCTTGGTTATTACATGTTATAGGCGCGTAGTGTTTCTTTACGAAGTGACATCGCCAACTACTGGCCTGGCAGCAGAATACAGCGTTTTAATCGTGTGAACGGGGATCATTTTGATTGAATTTGTCATCTGTATTTTTCACAGTTTTGCACCCCTGAACTAGTATCTACTAGCCTGGGAAAACCCAGACAACTTCCGGCAAATTTAGTTAGTCTGGCAAAGAGCTCATTCAAGCCCATTTCCAATCCGTCGAAATCGCGGCACCAATCAGAAATCTTTACATGACGACAGCGCTGGGATTTTGAAGCAGATTATAGCCTACATTACAAAGATGGATGCCGCGTCGAACATCACTCGTTCGAATCAGCTATCGCGTCTGTTTTTAAGCGATTTGAACGTTTCCTTTTAGTTAAAAACCGAGCAAAGAACAACACTACGGTCTACGCTTTGCCAGACCACAACTCAGTTACAACTGAGAATGGTCTGGTAATCTATGGATTTGTTTTTTTTTTATATACTGTATGTATAAAACATAATGCATTTAATGAATGTCTAGATATATTGGAACTCATTCTTTGAAGCATTGTTCTAAAAACTCAAGGCTGCAATTGTATGTACAACTCCCAAATATGAGAGCTGGGGACGCGTCTTGTTTTTGCGTTTCACACACTGATTCATGTTATTGCACTTGACAGAGTTCATTTCCAAGAGGAAACCATCAAACTGCCTGCTCATCGCTGGAGATATTACGGCCAATTTTGATATGAACGGCCTAACTGAAATGGGAACACATTACATTCGGAAGGCTGGAATGCAGATGCATTATATCTATTACAAACATCAATTTCCATCACATTACTCAACCGAATGTTCCCTGTCTTGTGCACAACACTGCCATACCTCCCTACACTTCTTTGTAGATTTGTTGCTTCATATACTTCACACCAGAAGCAAAATGCCGTCGGTAGATCCCAAGTTTGATGGATTGGGAACATAATTCCACTCCCAACATGGTTTCCATGCTCCAGTGACCTCCTACAATAGCCGTCCTAACCTGAGATATGACTTTTACATTCAGCAACTGTGACTCTTATGAGAATATGGATTACTGCATGAATCTGATTTATAGTCACCTGATTAAATATTGGCTGTAATGTCCACTTCATGTCATGTTTTTGCTATTTACACCTTTCTTTTAGCCATATAAGCAAATTATTATTGATTCAGAATATGAGAACTGAGGTTCACCCCATTTAGGTCTTCAGCATCTTTCTTTTAATGCATCTCAGAAGTGGATCTCAATTCTTGTTTTTCGATAGCTAACCAGTCAATGTGTGCATATTAGATTAGGACAGGAGTATTGGATGAAAAAAGAAGACCTTTTTAAATTGAAATCTTAATAATTATGCTCTATGATTTTCTCACTAGGAAGAGAAAACTGTGTTCAAGATCATCGCAGATGTCCTTATAGCCAAATGGGGTTGGTGTCACTGGCTGAAATGAGTTTAATCAATGGCATAAATTAAGGATTGTGATAGAGAATGATGATTTGGGGCAGACTGGAGTTTTTAGCATGAGGAGAGGGCGGCTCACTTTGACCCCGTCAGCTGATGATGGATGAGGGACTGCTGAGATTTCATTGGCCGAGCTCTGAGCCGTTAAGCGATCGCCAGCATTCTGGAAAAACAGCCTGTTCTCTTGTACTTCTTGAATTGAGGGAGGTATTTTGTTGAGTAGACACAATTATTCCATAAGAGTCTAAATATAACCTCGCCAACCTTTGGACACATTTAGACAGTTAGCGTACGGCTGCATTAATAGTAGGATGGTCATTCTGTCAATAAAATGTAAAACATTAATTACATGGCATGTCAAAGAATTAATTAATTGCAGTTATTCACATATATCAATATTTAGTGAGAAAATAAGATAATATAATCCATCTCGCAGCAGCTGAGTTTGTAAATCTGCCTTGTCTTGTTTGAGCAAATCTGTTGAATAAACGATTCAACGACTCACTTTTGAAGACATTCGCATGTTTCAATTCAGAATGAAAGCGAATTTGTTGAATGAATGACTCGTTGATGATGACTCTTGAATGACTCACTCATTTTGACTGAGTTGTCATTCACCTACTGGCGTAACGATGTAACATGCAGAAAGAGTCATTTTAGAGAGTGGTTCAAATTGTGAAAAATCCAAGTGTGGATGTAGTAATTTGACCAATATATCAGCCAATATTTAGCCTTGAGATTGTTGTATCGGTTCAAAGCTGTGTCCAATTGACTGAAGGAAGTGGTCGTTCTTTCTTCTTTTCTGCATTTTCAACATTTTCAAATGATTGATTAAATTGTGAGGGGAAAAAATCGTGATTTTAACGGTAAAATACAGTAAAAATGCTTAAAAATTCAGTACTATATACGGTAAGTAACTGGGATATAATTTTACTGTAAAATACCGTTAAATTGACAGTTTTTGAAAGTGAAAAAGAACAAATCCTTGTATCATTTACAGTGAAAATGCGTAAATTGACAAACCCACAATTCCCTGAGTGACACTTCCCATTTTATGTATATTTGCTGAAATAACTGTTTCCTCAAAGTTTTTTGGGTTTTTTTTTCTATCCGTTATGTACATTAGGGTTTTATGTTACATTAAATGTTGTTAAATTAATGTTTATTGCATTTTTTTTATTTCATGTGTGTTACCATGATGGTGTGTGTGAATGACACTGTGCAGCTTCTTTATATAAGAATTAACCTTCTTATGGATGACAACTTGTGATGAGCTATCATTGCTCACGCAACTTTCATCACTACTGTTATGATTGTTGGTTGTCAGTGTATTACAATAGTTCAAAGCAGATATCAATTATTCAAAAGATTGGTAAATGGTTTTATTACTGTAAATTTTAAGTTAAGTCTGTAAAACCATTAACGTTCCTACCGTATTTTTAACGGTAACATTCTGGCAACCACAGCTGCTGTTTTTTTACCGTAAAAATTATGGTTGTATTTATGATTGTAAGTGCAATGAAAATTGAAACCATGAAAATTATACACTTATGTACTGTAGCCTACATGGTTATAGGTCCATAAGTTGTCCATAATTGCAATGTAAACATGATGAAAAACGGAATGAAAACAGTTGCCTAAACTTTTGGAAGTTGCCTAAACTTTTTGGACTTTTTTTCAGTTGCCTAAACTTTTGGAAGACCTGAAAAGTGCAGATGTCTCTATAAAGCAAATGTGATGAACAGATTTGTTGCACATCAAGCCCCAGGAGCTTGGGGTTTACAAAGTCCAAAATGATGAGTGTTTGAAATAGTGAGATGGGTGTTAATGTGGTGATCTGTCACTCCATTGATCCTGCCTGGATCCCATATCCTGAAGATCTGATGTGGGCTTTTCAGGTCTCTAAAGCTAAAGGCTCAGTTTCTGTCAACAAATGCCATTGAAGTATGGAAAGGAATCCCTTAGCGTCAGAAACGATCATGGATTTTTGGATCAGTGTGGGCAAGGAGCAAAAGGACACATTCTCATTTTTTATTCTTCAGTTTTGAGAACATCAGTCACCCATATATTGAACGTTTCATTTGAAACACCATAGTAAAGTAAATACTCAAAGCGCTGAAAGTTGAAAGCCAAGTCTGTTGAGGCCTTACTGAGTGAATTCTGTAACATGCTTTATAAAGTAACAATTCTCGCCAATTGCCATATGTGTGAAAATTGGCTTTGGTGAGTAAATTAAACGTTTTACGAAAGTTTTCAGGGGCCTTGTTTATAAAATGTTGCGTAGAAATGGTCCTACATTTTATCTTACCATCTTTTCTCAAATGTGCATGTGTAATTCAGAGAATGCACAAAAAAAACAACAACAAAAAAACATGTGTCCAGATCTCTTCGCAATAGATCAGATCTCTGCCTTGTAAATGTCGCCAAATAATTCCATCAACATATAAAAGAGCACCAGTCAAAATCCAAATACTTTATTGACAATGGCTAACGGCAAGAATTGCTTGTTTTGAACTACCTGCAGTACTCCGACTCTCTGTCAAATGGAAAAGTGTGTACGGCTGCTTAGATCCTGATGTGGCTCTAAGCACTTTTCCAAGTCAAAGACCGTTTTTATAAATATGAATATTGACATGGATTTTAGCTTAAACACACAAAAAAAAATTAAATTCAACAAATTCTGCATTCAAATCTGTGCGTACACATTTTTTTTTTTAGAAATGAGGCCCCAGGTAACTTTTAGGAATAATTAAGATAAGTGAATAATAAAATGACTCTCTGATAGTGGTGCACAACAGTTATAGCTTTTTATTAATATTTCATTTTTAGCTTTCATATCCGACAGCATTTTATCAGAAGTTTTCTAAGACAAAAGAGGTTGGGTGTCAGTGTTTTATCTGCGCTTTCAATACATGCGTTTGTGTTCTGTGTGTTAAGCCCCTGTGAAAAGTCGGACAAATTAGGGTACTTTACAGCCTCAATCTGAGATAGAGAGAGAAAAGCGGTAGAAGGTAAGGGTGGAAAAAAAGATTGACATCTTACATTTCCCTTTCTAGTGAGCTTTCTCAGAAACAAATTGACTCCATCACAGAGGAGACCTCTATTTGTGAGAAACATTGTAGTGGACGGCGCATTGTTCTCCTCGCCAGATGCTTTTCTCAGTGGTATATTCAATAAGGGAATCTATTCTCCATTTGTCCAGCAGAGGTCTAAATCTTGGCTTTGTATACACCATGGCACCGCCGTGTCCTTCGGGACTACCTAACTGTGACAGTGAATGAATTTAGCTGGGAAGGGTGTAATTTGTCCACAGCAATAATATGGAGTGGTCCGCTCTGCAGGCGGCGGGCTGTAATATAGCTTGCTGTAATGTAGAGAAACAGTCGCCCTCCGGGGTTCAATAACTGCTTATTACTCCTGCCTCCACTTCAGAAGCATCACCATCACCATCAGCCCAGTGGTTTCCCACATTATAACTCTAGCACAAATGCCTCTGCTGCGCGATCGACTGGAGTTCCTCGTATTCTCTAAGCCTGTTGAGCAAATACTCTGTTCGTGGTCATGGCTCTACAGGTCTGTGATCTAATAGATGATGTTAGGGAATTGTCCCCGCCAGCTCTCATTTGTCTTCATATAGAGCTGAGAGAGAAGCCAAGCTGGTCAGTTTTCAGCAACAGGTTATGACATCTTGATGAAATGGCTTCAGAACTTGTGTATATCACTTATATGTTTATTTTTCCCTGTGGATGTATTTATATGATCTTCTCAATGAATAAGTGCTAAACAGTTTTAGTCATCTGAATGATCATTGTCTCTGTCTCTCTTTTTCTCTTTTAAAGTGTGTCCTGGCACTGATAACAAGCTCAGCACGCTGTCGGATTTGGACCAGCAGTATAAGACTCTTCGGAAATTTTACGAGAACTGTGAGGTGGTCATGGGTAATCTGGAGATCACCAGTATTGAACGCAACCGTAACCTGTCTTTCCTCAAGGTGAGTACCAGTAGATAAAACTGATGATTGATGAATGATGGATAGATGGTTTAAGTGTCTAATGAATACAAAGCGTTGTGCTTTTCGCCGAATAAAGTAGAAGAAAAAAAACATGATGCGAGTTCTGCGTTCTCTCTGTCAGTGAAGTTCATTCTGAAACATGTCAGAAAATGAACTGTAGCTTAAAGGTTTTGCACACTGAGTCCATTTTTTTTTGTGGACACATATTTAGTATGCGTTTTGTGGCCTTATTTCAGAAACTTTTTTCAATAACAAACAATATTCTTTCAAAAATACAAACATGTACATGCATGTTGCTCACATATTATGGTAGCCCTGTTTGTGCTAAATAGAGTGTAATTACACCTTTGCCATTAATATATTTATAAGCAACTGAAAATAGCACAAATGTCAGGGCATGTTAAAACATCTCAAGGACCCTAAAACACCTTAGACCCCAGAGGGTTAAAATGACACAAATGAACAAAATATAGAGCATCATCATGTGTGACGAACAAGACTATATACATATATTAATAGCGGAAGACTTTTTCTCTCAATATGAGCACTCATTAGATGACATTAGAGAGTGAGGCATCCTGCATTTCTGGATTTCAAAGGCAGTTGGAGCTTTTAGCAGTCTTTTGTATGGGTGCTGCAATTACTGGCTGGTAACACTGATGGTTAAATAGCTCTTTTACATTTGCATTAATGGATGTTACTCTTCGGTCTGGTTTCACACTTGGTGTGACTGCAGAAATGGAGCAAAAAAGGCTATACATGGCTGCCTTGTTTTGACACTAAAACCAGGTCTATTACGTATTTACAGAGAAATCAAATGGCTACCGAGTCTCTGAATAAATGGATGCTTTTTTAATGAAAGTCGTCTTATACCGGTTTTAATGTATAGGATGAAAAAGTGGGAATAGCTAAAATTGTTTTGCATGGTGGTCCTATACTTAGCATAATGTTAATAATTATCGCCTAT